>NC_048579.1:17702565-18302565 GCF_013265735.2 Oncorhynchus mykiss
CGCATCTCGACTAAGGAGAGGGAACGGAGAATCACCAACCGCCTCTGTCTCTATTGCGGTTCCGCTGGTCATTTTGTCACTTCATGTCCAGTAAAAGCCAAGAGCTCATCAGTAAGCGGAGGGCTACTGGTGAGCGCTACTACTCCTGTCTCTCCTTCAAGATCCTGCACTACCTTGTCGGTCCATCTACGCTGGACCGGTTCGTCAGCTTCCTGCAGTGCCTTAATAGACTCTGGGGCGGAGGGCTGTTTTATGGACGAGACCTGGGCTCGGGAACATAACATTCCTCTCAGACAGTTAAGGGAGCCCACGGCCTTGTTCGCTTTGGATGGTAGTCCTCTCCCCAGGATTCAGCGTGAGACGCTACCTTTAACCCTCACTGTCTCTGGTAATCATAGCGAAACCATTTCTTTTTTAATTTTTCGTTCACCTTTTACACCTGTTGTTTTGGGCCATCCCTGGCTAGTTTGTCATAATCCTTCTATTAATTGGTCTAGTAATTCTATCCTCTCCTGGAACGTCTCTTGTCATGTGAAATGTTTAATGTCTGCTATCCCTCCTGTTTCCTCTGTCTCTTCTTCACAGGAGGAGCCTGGTGATTTGACAGGGGTGCCGGAGGAATATCACGATCTGCGCACGGTGTTCAGTCGGTCCAGGGCCACCTCTCTTCCTCCACACCGGTCGTATGATTGTAGTATTGATCTCCTTCCGGGAACCACTCCCCCCCGGGGTAGACTATACTCTCTGTCGGCTCCCGAACGTAAGGCTCTCGAAGATTATTTGTCTGTAGCTCTTGACGCCGGTACCATAGTCCCCTCCTCCTCTCCCGCCGGAGCGGGGTTTTTTTTTGTCAAGAAGAAGGACGGGTCTCTGCGCCCCTGCATAGATTATCGAGGGCTGAATGACATAACAGTGAAGAATCGTTATCCGCTTCCTCTTATGTCTTCAGCCTTCGAGATCCTGCAGGGAGCCAGGTTTTTCACTAAGTTGGACCTTCGTAACGCTTACCATCTCGTGCGCATCAGGGAGGGGGACGAGTGGAAGACGGCGTTTAACACTCCGTTAGGGCACTTTGAATACCGGGTTCTTCCTTTCGGCCTCGCTAACGCTCCAGCTGTCTTTCAGGCATTAGTCAATGATGTCCTGAGAGACATGCTGAACATCTTTGTTTTCGTTTACCTTGACGATATCCTGATTTTTTCACCGTCACTCCAGATTCATGTTCAGCACGTTCGACGTGTCCTCCAGCGCCTCTTAGAGAATTGTCTTTTTGTGAAGGCTGAGAAGTGCACTTTTCATGCCTCCTCCGTCACATTTCTCGGTTCTGTTATTTCCGCTGAAGGCATTAAGATGGATCCCGCTAAGGTCCAAGCTGTCATTGATTGGCCCGTCCCTAAGTCACGCGTCGAGCTGCAGCGCTTTCTCGGCTTCGCGAACTTCTATCGTCGTTTCATCCGTAATTTCGGTCAGGTGGCAGCTCCTCTCACAGCCCTTACTTCTGTCAAGACGTGCTTTAAGTGGTCCGTTTCCGCCCAGGGAGCTTTTGATCTCCTCAAGAATCGTTTTACATCCGCTCCTATCCTTGTTACACCTGACGTCTCTAGACAGTTCGTTGTCGAGGTTGACGCGTCAGAGGTGGGCGTGGGAGCCATTCTTTCTCAGCGCTCCCTCTCTGACGACAAGGTCCACCCATGCGCGTATTTTTCTCATCGCCTGTCGCCGTCGGAACGTAACTATGATGTGGGAAACCGCGAACTGCTCGCCATCCGCTTAGCCCTAGGCGAATGGCGACAGTGGTTGGAGGGGGCGACCGTTCCTTTTGTCGTTTGGACTGACCATAGGAACCTTGAGTACATCCGTTCTGCCAAACGACTTAATGCGCGTCAGGCGCGTTGGGCGCTGTTTTTCGCTCGTTTCGAGTTCGTGATTTCTTATCGTCCGGGCTCTAAGAACACCAAGCCTGATGCTTTATCTCGTCTCTTCAGTTCTTCAGTAGCCTCCACTGACCCCGAGGGGATTCTCCCTGAGGGGCGTGTTGTCGGGTTGACTGTCTGGGGAATTGAGAGGCAGGTAAAGCAAGCACTCACTCACACTCCGTCGCCGCGCGCTTGTCCTAGGAACCTTCTTTTCGTTCCCGTTCCTACTCGTCTGGCCGTTCTTCAGTGGGCTCACTCTGCCAAGTTAGCCGGCCACCCTGGCGTTCGGGGTACGCTTGCTTCCATTCGCCAGCGTTTTTGGTGGCCCACCCGGGAGCATGACACGCGTCGTTTCGTGGCTGCTTGTTCGGTCTGCGCGCAGACTAAGTCCGGTAACTCCCCTCCTGCCGGCCGTCTCAGGCCGCTTCCCATTCCCTCTCGACCGTGGTCTCACATCGCCTTAGATTTTGTCACCGGACTGCCTTCGTCAGCGGGGAAGACTGTTATTCTTACGGTTGTCGATAGGTTCTCTAAGGCGGCTCATTTCATTCCCCTTGCTAAGCTTCCTTCTGCTAGAGAGACGGCACAAATCATCATCGAGAATGTTTTCAGAATTCATGGCCTTCCGTCAGACGTCGTTTCGGACAGAGGTCCGCAATTCACGTCTCAATTTTGGAGGGAGTTTTGCCGTTTGATTGGGGCTTCCGTCAGTCTCTCTTCCGGCTTTCACCCCCAGTCTAACGGTCAAGCAGAACGGGCCAATCAGACTATTGGTCGCATCTTACGCAGTCTTTCTTTTCGTAACCCTGCGTCTTGGTCAGAACAGCTCCCCTGGGCAGAATACGCCCACAACTCGCTTCCTTCGTCTGCGACCGGGCTATCTCCTTTTCAGAGTAGCCTCGGGTACCAGCCTCCGTTGTTCTCATCTCAGTTCGCCGAGTCCAGCGTCCCCTCCGCTCAGGCTTTTGTCCAACGTTGCGAGCGCACCTGGAAGAGGGTCAGGTCTGCACTTTGCCGTTATAGGGCGCAGACTGTGAGAGCTGCTAATAAGCGTAGAACTAAGAGTCCTAGATATTGTCGCGGTCAGAGAGTTTGGCTCTCCACTCAGAACCTTCCCCTTAAGACGGCTTCTCGCAAGTTGACCCCGCGGTTCATTGGTCCGTTCCGTATTTCTCAGGTCATTAATCCTGTCGCAGTGCGACTTCTTCTTCCGCGATATCTTCGTCGCGTCCACCCGGTCTTCCATGTCTCCTGTGTTAAGCCCGTTCTTCGCGCCCCCGCTCGTCTCCCCCCCCCCCCCCCCCCATCCTTGTCGAGGGCGCACCTATCTACAGGGTCCGTAAGATTTTGGACATGCGTCCTCGGGGCCGTGGTCAGTACCTAGTGGATTGGGAGGGGTACGGTCCTGAGGAGAGGAGTTGGGTTCCCTCTCGGGACGTGCTGGACCGTTCGCTGATCGATGATTTCCTCCGTTGCCGCCAGGTTTCCTCCTCGAGTGCGCCAGGAGGCGCTCGGTGAGTGGGGGGGTACTGTCATGTATTATCATGTTGTGTCTTGTTTCTGTCCTTTCTCTTCACCCTGTCTCCCTCTGCTGGTCGTACTAGGTTACCTTTTCTTCCCCTCTTTCCCCCAGCTGTCCCTTGTCTTCTCTGACTACCTCGTTCACCCCTTTTCCCACCTGTTCCCTTTTTCCCTCTGATTAGGTCTCTATATCTCTCTCTCTTTCTGCTTCTGTCTTTGTCGGATTCTCGTTTGTGTTACTCATGCCTGAACCAGACTATCGTCGTGTTTGCTGCAACCTTGTCCTGTCCTGTCGGAATCTGCCTGTTCATCTAACCTTGTCCTGTCCTGTCGGAATCTGCCTGTCCATCTGAGCCTACGTGTGTTTCATCATTAAAGAAACTCTGTTTTGTTAATTCGCTTTTGGGTCTTCATTCACGCACCTGACAGATACAATTGATTTCCTAGAGTCAAAGTGTTCAACCCATCAACGGAACATTACTAGATGCTTTCTCATATAGCCTATATTTACAGCCAGTAATGGAGGACAATGTGAGGAAAGCAGGAAGCATTCTGTACATTGCATGTTAATACATTTCTACAGTAAATGTGATGCACATGATGTGTACACTGCACTGCAGGGGTTGCTATGTTTAGCTTGCTGTCAACCCTCCCCATGACCTCTTGTGACGACACGACACGCATCTGTGAGGAGTGAACACGTCCTCGCTTCCAGCTGTGTCCACATACAAAAACATGACTGGGCGGCAGAGAGGAGGACATGGCCCTCTTGTTGTGAGGGCGGCGCATTTAGGGGTTGGATATTAACATCACCATTAATGATTCATTTACACAGGAAATTGGCTACAGGAACGGGTGGCGGGAAGGAAAAAGGGAAGGGGGCAGTCAGACAGACAGACAGACAGACAGAGCATAAGAGTGATGCATTATTTATTTATAAGACCGAAGCCTGCCAATGATCTTGCACATCCACCAGCTTCTATGGAAACCTACAATCATTCATTTGATTAAATGACTGGTAACATGGAACTAATAGAATAATCATGTATGCAGCCATGTGCCTATGAGCAGTTCAGTGGAACATGGATGAGTTGAGTCTCCAAAACACAAGTGTTGATTTTGAGACATTCTTAATAAAAAGTATTCTAATAGGAGATGTATTCGAATTTGGGACACAACCTAAATGTGAGCTTTAAATGGCCCCAACTCAAAGCACCACTGAAGCACTGAGTAATATCTCAGGTCTATTGGATGACCCGAGGCATTACCCAGTCAAGAGAGACTTGAAGTCGCTAGCTAATGAGCGACTTCATTTTTCAAAGGGTCAGTATGTTTAATGTTAACATAAGAAGATTGCCTCCTTCCCCAGCATGATTAATAATTCATTGCACATTGGAGGGAACCTAAAATACATAGTTACGGGTTGACTTATCCAAACTTTGATTCTGTCATATCTGACATCAGTGCTGCCTAAACTTTGCTGAATCTTTTTAACAACGGCTTATTAGCATTCAACAGTGGCAGGGAGCAACGGCTCCTGGGTGGAACACTGTTTTTTAGGATTACCAGCCTCCTAATTTTGTTCAATAGAGGGCACAACAGTGTAACGCACACACAAAATACTCAGAATACATGATGTTAAAACCACAGTGAGGAAACACTGAGAGCTAATATTGTCCAAAATCATTGCGGTTATGAATGGGAGCTGAGTTGTTGGTCTGCTGGCTATCTCTAGTCCTGAGAGAGAATCTTACTGTGGACATATGAAAGAGGGGGATTCATGCTTTCACGTACTGAGCTCCAGTTGGACCGTTGGTAGGAAATACATTTTTTTGTGTGCGCTTTTTTCGGGATTACAGGCCCTGCAATGACGGGTGCAAACAGTGGAGCAGATGGTAGGCGGCAGAGCCAGAACCCGACCTGGAGGTACCGGAGAGGGGGAACACTTGGCTTCAGCCCCTCTTCACTGCTTTAAGGGGAACCAGAATCTGTTTTCTCCAGACAACGCGAGCCAAGGAAAAGAAACAACTTGGAATGGACGTGTGTGCTGTGCCACACTTTTGACAAACCTCCACTGAGACAAATTGGTCTGTAATGGCATGTTAATGAAAACACTAGTTATTTAGCGCAACACAAATTAAAAGGCAATGTTCCCGTGTTCGCGGAGAATGCATTCACGGTAAACACTGCATACTGTATGTCATGTCGGCTCAATCGAAAATGACCTTTTAATTTCAATCGCGCAGATCTTCAGCAATAGGGATTAAATCGAGTCCTTAGGGACAGTTCATCATTCCTTCCTGATTCCAGATCAGTGCAGAGAGAAATGCTCATATATTTGTATCATTCAATTTTCAATAACTAGCGCACTTAATTGTGTTTTAATAGACCCAAATACAGGATAGAAATGGACAATAAAACAAACTAGTGGTCGCACACAAGAGAGAAACAGAGACATTGGAAGCACAGCAATGTAGCAAAACATGAAGACAAGCACAACACACAAACAAACATGGTGGATAACCAGTATTTACATGCAAGAGACTTTTATATCGGTGTATATTGAGGAAATTAACAAATCACAGGATTGAGACTGAGGCAATTGCAGAACAGACTGTTTACAAGCAACACATCTAAGGGAACAAAGCAATCCGTACCCTGCTCCCAGACTAATTCCATTAGCAAGCCCACCAAACCTGCCCACACACCCTCCCACACGTAAGACCCATATGGTGCAACCAGCACACCAAATACATAGTGTTTATATTGATCTGAACATGTGTCTTTTGCCCATTTCTGTTTTCAGCATGTGCACCCTGTGTGTGTATGTATTCTGTGTGTGTGTATATATTCAGTATTATGTTCTTATGCAAGTCTGAATAATTTTCATGGCTGTACAGTATGTCCTTTTGTGCAAATAGCAGTCTGTTGTGTCTTTGTACTTGTCTGTTTATGTGTACAGTATGTGTCTGTACCCGCTTTGAGCGGGAGACATGGATTTACAGTTAAGTGTTCCTATGTGCCAACCGTCAGGGCTGACAACTTTTGTGTGGGTGGTTGAATCAGCCGTGTTTTGAAGGGGAGGGGGGTGGCTTGCATGGTACCGGCAGGGTTTTTTTGTCAAACAAAATCGGATTTCCCTTTGTGCGGGAGACAGATGACTCCACAGCTAAAGGAGTGGAAAAAAAGCCTCCCCTTTTTGAGACTTGACAGGGTGCTTTGTCCCCATCTCCGTGCAAGATCAGGACATTCATCGGATACTTTAGCGCTGCCGAAATACATAACACCGTACAAAACTAAACTGACATCTTCACGTAAAGATCCTTATCTTCAGGCTACATTCCAAACACTAGCCATTGTTGGGAAAAGGGTTTGATGTTGATGTCCCATACCGGAACAAAGCCTATGGCCGTCATTTTTGGTCCCCTAATGGCATGAGCAACGTCCCTCCGGAGGCGGATGATGGTGTGTCATTAATCGAATGAGTCTGGAGATGTGTAGGGTTCGGGGGGGGGGGGGGGGGGGGGGTACTTTCGTAAACAGTTTTAACCCTATATGGCCTATATGGAGAGGAAGGGCTAAATTTAAATGTTTATTACAGAACAAATATGAAAAGCATATGTATAATCATGGTAGCAATTGAAAGGAAACAGTTTAGAGATAATGGGAAGATTCAGTTCACCTGACAACAATGAATCCAAACATTACATTGTTGATTTTATGTGCATTTCACATTTACTGTACTTTTTGCTGCATTTGTTAACAACAAAATCTGAAAATCTGAAAATCTGAAAATGAATCTGGATACATTCAGTAACATGATAAGAATATTCCTGGAAATGTAGGGTAGGTGCAACATAAGGCAAAAAAATATCCAAGGGTTTGAGTGAGAGGACTAACTGGTGTCTCCAAGGGGCCACGTACCTCTCCAAAGTGTGCACAGTTCCTAAGTCATTTCAATGCACTTTTATGACACAAAGAAGAGTCTTCAACCATGAGGCACTTTTTGAGCTCTCCTACCTGTGCCGTTGAGGAACTAGAGCAAGCACACTTGTAGTTCTTTTGTTAGGAACACAACCCTGTTTTCCCGCCATCACACAATTACTGTTGTTGTTTACGCAATCCAAAATCGGTCCACTATAAATCGCAATCTATTTATTAGGCATCTCCATACTCTTCCTGAGGTCCAGCAGTTACATAATATTTAAAATAACACTTTACTCGATACATTTAGTGCGTTCACTCAGGCTACTACTCACTATCACATATTTACAATATAACATCCATGTGTACGTGTGTGTAGAGTGCATGTTTTATCATGTGTACAGTATGTGTGTCTTCACAGTCCCCGCTGTTCCATAAGATGTACTTGTATCCATTTTTTAAAATCTGATTCTACTGCTTGTATCAGTTAGCTGATGTGGAATAGAGTTCCATGTAGTCATGGCTCTATGTAGTACTATGCACCTCCCATAGTCTGTTCTTGACTTGGGGATTGAGAAGAGACCTTTGGTGGCATGTATTGTGGGGTATGCATGTGTGTCCAAGCTGTGTGCTAGTAGTTTAAACAGACACCTCGGTGCATTCAGTATTTCAACACTTCTTACAAAAAAGTAGCGATGAAGTCAATCTCTCCTCCACTTTGAGCCATGAGAGATTTACATGCATATTATTAATGATACCTGAATCTGATTTTAATTTTCAGAGATCTTTCTTTGTGGCACCTGACCACACGACTGAACAGTAGTCCAGGTGTGACAAAACTAGAGCCTGTACGACCTGCCTTGATAGTGTTGTTAAAAAGGGGGACCGACTTCTCCCCATTTTACTGTTGTATCAACATGTTTTGCCCATGACAGTTTACAATTCAGAGTTAGTCCAAGCAGTTTAGTCACTTCAACTTGCTCAATTTTCACATTATTTATAACAAGTTTTAGTTGAGGTTTAGGGTTTAGTGAATGATTGGTCCCAAATACAATGCTTTGTTTTTTAAATATTTAGCACTAACTTATTCCTTGCCACACATTCTGAAACTAACTCCAGCTCTTTGTTAAGTGTTGCAGTGATATCACTCACTTTAGTAGCTGACATGTATAGAGTCATCAGCAAACATAGACACACTGGCTTTACTCAAGGCCAGTGGCATGTCATTAGTAAAGATTGAAAAAAGTAAGGGCCTAGACTGCTGCCCTGGGGAATTCCTGATTCTACCTGGATTATGTTGTAGAGGCTTCCATTAAAGGGTTACGTGGAGTGCACATTTGGACTCGGGTGTTTGAATTGCTTGTATGACATCAAAGCGGTATTCATTATAATCCTCAACGTGTCATCTTTCAAAATACACAGAGTCATCTTAATTTACAGCATTTCCTTCACTCAGACAACAAAATGTGCAAAAGTTGCCCAATTACCGGGAGGGATGGGGGCAACTTCTTGTCGCGCACAGTTCAGAATGTCTGTCAGTCAAAACTTATACAGAGCTGTGATGCGCAGAGCCTGAGCTCTGACGTCATTTATAGCATGCTACTGTACACCTTTTACGTTCCAATTTAGGAGCTCAACCCAAAGCGTAAACGGCTACAGTCTATCAGTCCCTGCAACTGGAATCAGCCTATGGCTTTTTATGTTGGCAATTCTTATTTATGTTGTTGTATATGTCTCTCAATCATCCCTCTTACTCTCTCTCACTCACAGTAATTGATAATAACTGACTGAGGGGTAGCATATTGGAAGCTAGTAGCTTTGAGCCAAAGCAGATGGACAAAAGTCTTGCAATACATATACGAGTAGCCCATCACTTTAAAATGGGATAGAAATCAGTTACGATCAGATGTCCACAGTCCTCACAAAAGAAAAATCTGCTTTGGTCAACAAAGGATCACCCAAGCCAGTCTGCAGCAGAGACTGGGGCGGCCTCAACCGGCTGTATGCTATACAGTCCTTTACTGTACTTGGCATTGGATCTGGGTTCATATGCTATTTTAGATGGATTTGTTTCAGCTTGCCTGGTGAATAGGAACCAGTACAAAAGTAAACACCACCCATCTGCCACTTCAGGCAGGCAAAAAAAAAACAAATGCTCAAATATAATTTGAACCCAGGTTTGCTTGGCATATACATAAATAGTAATTTGTGGTGCGTAGAAAGTGTGTGTGTGGAGACAGCTTTAGTATTAAAGTTAATTTCCTGCAATTCTAATTGCCCAGTGCAGTCAAAAACTGTGTTTTATATATATTTCCATACTATGAGGTTGGACTAATACTGTGAAATTGTGAATATGATGACAATGCCCTTTTAGCGTAAGAGCTGTTTGAAAAAGACTGCCTGATTTCTGCCTGTTTTGGTGGGATAGAGTTTTGAACTTCCATGGTGACATCACCATGCAGTAAAATAATTAATAGACCAATAAGAAAGATAATTCCAAACTTTTATGCCAATAACAGCACATTTTATTTTTTCCCGCCCCCCGCCCAGTCTTAGCAAAATTCTTGCTTGAGAAATTGCTCTTTGCTAAGAAGCTATTTTTGTTTCTTTTTGACCATTTTAATTGAAAACCATCACAGTAAGATACTTAATTATTACCCAGTGTCGTGATGTGACTATCGTTAATCTGACGACTGTTATTTATCGACTCAACTATGTTGATTTATTACTTGATTAAATTAATCACATAACAATTAACTCATTAGAAATTTGGGGCACCAAGTTGTTTTTATTTTTTTCCCTTTATTTAACTAGGCAAATCAGTTACAAAGAAATTCTTATTTTCAATGACAGCCTAGGAACAGTGGGTTAACTGCCTTGTTCAGAGGGCAGAAGGACAGATTTCTATCTTGTCAGCTCGGGGATTCAATCTTGCAACCTTTCGGTTACTAGTCCAATGCTGTCCACTAGGCTACCTGCCGCCCCACGAGTTACCATCTCCTGAATTAATCTCTTGGAAGATATATTATATCAAGAACAGTCACTTAATAATCATTACCTAATATCAGTCTCCTTCTGAATGTCGCATACACCCTAACCTTGTTGATGAATGAGCAATACACAAATTGGCTTAATTATTTATTTACTAAGTAAATAATAACACAGAATACATAAACACACACGGTATAGACTATTGATTAGAAATGTAATACAATGAAAACCCGGTTGGTTATAAAAGGGAGGGGTCAATGACCCACTGCTCATTTGGATAAGAAATACAATGTATATATTTACGCGTAGATGTCGTTCTCTGTCGTCTCTCTGTTGAAACCAATCGATCCTTCTACGAGGAAGGGGCTGGATGGGTGTAATTCTCTGGTTGTCCACCAGAGGTCACAATGTCCTTAGTTGTAGAGTTTTGTTAGACAGATACTTCAGATGCACCAACGGTTGTCTGAGAAGGGATGTCTTCCTTCCCCCCTCGAGTCAAAGTTCTAGGACCACTTTTACATCCACAGCTGCAGACTGTGAATGTTCTGGTGTAATTTTTATCTTCTTCACTTGTGTAGAGAGGTTCAGAGTTTCTTACCATTTCAACGTGGAGCCACCGCTCCACACTTTCTAGTCTAGTCTAACCATTCGTAACGTCTGGCTCACACTGTACCTCTGCTTGGTCTTCTATGTTAATTCTTAGCGAGTCCTTTTAAGCACTCTGGCCAAAGGGGGCGTTCTGTCATGCTGACACAAACTCTGAGCTCACTTTGGCGTGGCTACTGACTGTGCATAGCTTATATGAAAAACAATTATGTCATTAGAAAACTAAAATCTAATTTCTATCTTTTCAAAAATACTCTCATAGTTAATAATTTATTTTATACAACATTTAGATGTCAATTTGACAGATAGAATATGTTTCCTTCCTAAGTTAGTTATTTTGTTATACCATCCTTAATGACATCACAAAATAATAAACAATATGACATGATTATTTTTTAGATCCCTACTAACCATTCCAAACATTTGGATGTCAGGAATAATGTTCTAATGTTTACCTTACTTTTTAAAAATGTTTTGGCTATCTGTCAGCCATTTGCCAAGCTGATCTGGCAACTTTGATCCTCACCAAGGAGAGAGTCATGACACCAGAAATGATTTGATATTGAGATTTTAAAAAACGCCGTTATTTCTACACATTTTGGCATGGAGTGAAAAAAAAATCTCCAGTTTTACAGCTAATTTCCTGCAATTCTACCCATTTTGCCATGCCACCTGTTGGGTGAATTTCCTGCAATTCTACACATTTTGTAATGACTTACACCATGTTAATATGATATCATAGTGAGAATGACTAACAAAATCAATGGGGGCCTCCTGGAGGTCGAGTCCTGCATGCCCGATTGGTATTTGGCTATGATTACTACAAGTTTAAATAACTGTCTAGATGAACTACCAATCTAAAAATGGTTAGCTGACATGGCTAATTGAGTGACTGTCAGTGACTGACATAACAAGAGAAAAACTGATGATGCACAACCAAATTTCAAAATTGTACCTGGTGTATTCTACTATTCTTACTCTCAATAGTAAGTTGAGCTCCCGACTGAGTTCCCCCCCAAAAGTTCTGGGGGCCCTAGCGACCGCTGATGTGGCTTATGACTGGAACCGGCCCTGCATGGAAACCATGTGTTTGATGTACAGTACCTTCAGAAAGTATTCATACTCCTTGACTTTTTTCACATTTAGCTGTGTTACAGTCTGAATTCAAAATGAATTAAATAGACCCCACCCCCCATAATGACAAAGAGAAACATGTTTAAAAAAATGTTTGCTAATGTATTGAGAATTATATGCCGAAATCTCATTTACATAAGTATTCACACCCATGAGAAAATGTTAGAATCACCTTTGGCAGCGATTACAACTGTGAGTCTTTCTGGGTAAGTCTCTAAGAGTTTTGCACACCTGGATTGTACAATCTTGGCACATTATTATTTTTAAAATTCTTCAAGGTCTGTCAAATTGGTTGTTGATCATTGCTAGACAACCATTTAAGTCTTGCCATAGATTTACAAGCAGATTTAAGTCAAAACTGTAACTCGGCCACTCAGGAACATTCACCGTCTTCTTGGCAAGCAACTCCAGTGTAGATTTGGCCTTGTGTTTTAGGATATTATCCTGCTGAAAAGTACATTCAACTCCTAGTGTCTGGTGGAAGCAGACTGGACCAGGCTTTTCTCTAGGATTTTACCTGTGCTTAGCTCCATTGTTTTTAGTTTTTATTCTGAAAAACTCCCCAGTAGGGATACTCAGTAATGTGTTGTACTGTATTTTCTCCAAATATAATCGTTGTAAAAAAGTAAATTGCTTTGCCACATTTTTGGCAGTATTACTTTAGTGCCTTGTTGCAAAGAGGATGCATGTTTGGTAATATTTCTATTCTGTACAAGCTTCTTTTTTTCACTCTGTCAATTAGGTTAGTCGGTCCCTCCAGGATTATGCAAATTTTTGTTTGTGATTTCTGCGGCCCAAAATGCTTCATTTTGCGTCAGTTTTCTTAAATTCTGCTATGTTTTTTTTTCACATTCATTTTATATAAAGAGCTAAACAGTGGTTCTGAACAGAATGAGCGTATGTTTGTCTATTGTGATAAATTTGCTGCGGAGTACGTACCTGAAAGCATCCACGACTCATTTCTATGCCACCAAAATTACGATATTTTCTCAGAATTGTCTTATGACAATTGTACGATTGTATTGCTGAACTGTAAGATTGTATTTTAGAACTTAGCTAGTCATTTTGACAATAGAACAACGTTTCAAATGATGCCCACCTGACCCAGATTGCGCAATGGGCCGTTTTTGGATTGCGTAAACAGCAACAATAATTGTGTGATGGCGGGGATGCAAGGTTGTGTCCCAACAAAACAA
This sequence comes from Oncorhynchus mykiss, assembly GCF_013265735.2. Classification (NCBI taxonomy): domain Eukaryota; kingdom Metazoa; phylum Chordata; class Actinopteri; order Salmoniformes; family Salmonidae; genus Oncorhynchus; species Oncorhynchus mykiss. The sequence goes on from NC_048579.1 coordinate 17,715,854, forward strand.
CTACAAGTGTGCTTGCTCTAGTACCTCAACGGCCCATTTAGGAGAGCTCAAAAAAAGCACCTTATAGTTGAAGACTATTCTTTGAGTCATAAAAGTGCATTGAAATTACTTAGGAACTGTGCACACTTTGGAGAGGTGAGGCCCCTTGGAGACACCAGTTAGTCATCTCACTCAAACTCTTGTCATTACTTTGTCTTATGTTGCACCTATCCCACATTTACCATGAATATTCTTATCATGTTACTGAATGCACCTTGAATATTTTGAGATATTGTTATCAACAAATGCGGTGGAAAGTACAGTAAATGTAAAATGCACATGAATTCAACAGTGTAACGTTTGGATTCAGGCTTTTTTCAGGTGAACTGTTGTGTTCTCCAGAAAATTATCCTGCAACAATTGGACATTTTTCGAAAGGGAAAAATCAAGTCTGAAATTTCAAAGTCAAAATTACAAACTTTAGAAGCCTTTTTAAACCTCAAATACACAAGAAGTTTCACATGTCCAGGAAAGTTCTCCTGCAACAAGGGGATTCAATTGTATTACTATTTTATTTTCCTTTTCAAGGTAAGTTGACTGAGAACACTTACAGCAACAACCTGTGGAAGAGTTACAGGGGAGAGGGGGGATGAATGAGTCAATTGGAAGCTGTATCTCTACAATCAGCTTGGCTCTCTTCTCTTTTCAAACTCTTCCTGGTTCTTTTCTTCACTCTCCTCTGCCCTCATAGCCTGAGGTGGTGAGGGTAAGTACAGTAGCTGCAGGATATACAGTGGGTTCGTTTGAAGCCATTATTCGGGGGGAAACAACAGAAAGAGAAAAGCTCCCCCTTGGTTTTTCTTTTCTTTATCTTTGGGGATTTTCACATACAACTCTGTGTCCAGTTGGCTTTCATAAATAATGTCACTTGTAAGTGCTTGGTAAGGAGTACATACACAGGGAAATTAATACCTGAGTAGCTTTCCACTGATTGAAGTGCCTTCGCTTTTTTCTTCCTTTGAACACCTTTCTCCTATTAAACCCCCAGAAATATCAACAAGGTCAAACATGCTTAATTGAGCTCCACCTGTTGCTTAACATAGCTAATGAGTGTCCTTCATCGAGACAAACAAATGGCAAGAGCCCAAGGTATGTGATGCGTGGGTTGAGCACCTGAATGTCTACACAAACTAACTGCTGAAAGGTTGTTAACTTAATGACACCGAGCATCCCACCCTGATTGAGCATAAAAAATACATTTGCTATTAAGTTTGCAGAGATATTTCTGCTCTATTAAGACAATTAATAGTTTGTTATCGCTCATTAGTTTTGATTTTGCTCAAAGGAATTATTTCAATGATTGTAATAGCAATAGGCAATCATCTCGAACTGAGCCAAAAGGTAAGAGCAGAGGAGTACATTAACAAGTGGGCTATTCCAATTAAATTCATGTAATTTCTCCCTCGTCCACATTATAGGCAGTTAGGAATATGTACAGTGATTATGATAACCACCATTGATCATTTGTAGCATGGTAAGAGATAGAGAAAACTTGTTAGGCAAACTGCAATCTGCCACTTGCAAATCAACACCCTTCACCTGTCCTCATTTGCATAGCCAAGTAGTTTCCTGCCAATGTATTTTTTTTATTTTTTTACTTTGTAAAGAAATGTGTAAATTATTTTATCTGGTTGGTGATACTGATATTTCCAGTTTAGTGATTTTAACTATTGGACTGTCTTCGGTGAACTACAGCATGGTGCGGTGCACCTCTTGCCTGGCTACCAAAACTCCTTGCTCCGGCCAAGTGCTACGTGCTACGTGCTACGCCACGCCCACTGACGTAAGTTACTTCTCTACAATGAGTCTGGAGCTGAGCACTTCCCCAATGATTTTGAGAATGGAAATCCATTCTAGACTGTCTGATTGGTCACAGAAACCGGGGGATTCGGCCAGGGCCTGAACACACGCAGTTATAGCAGCATTTTGAAAATTCGGCATTGGCTTTGATACTGTGATTGGTTAGAGATGATCCAATCATTGAGGACTTTGTTTTGTACGACACCCCTCACAAATTACTTCAAGATGGCAGTCTCAGACTGAAGTATGTAGCAGACAATAGAGCAGCGGAAGAATTCAGTTTGAGTCGTCAGGCAAGTGCAAATCATCATGCCATTCATGTCTTACCTTGACACATTCCCAACTACACAGTACTAGAGGGTGAGTGACTTTAAATTTGAGGAGCCTTTTGTTCGTTTTTTACATTTAGACATGAAAGAGCAAAGTCGGCTCTCTACCCCCTCACATCAACAAAGAACAATGCTCGAATCCAAGACCTAAAGAACATCAAAACTCTTCCAACTAATTGAAGACTACTATATGCAGCTCCTTGATTGTGATGAAACCCTTTTCTGACGGACAAAGCAGAAATGGTTATTTGCTGGAAAATCTTCCCAGCATAGAAGAAGCTGGACAAACAGAGAGAGTGCGTTCCATAATGGGCCCACAGAGCATACTCTGGCTACTCTGCAATAACAGAGATAGGGAATCAGAGTATAATTGGGATGTTCTCTGCTGTAGCCTATACTAGTACAATACAGAAGTCTTTATCCTAAGCTGTCGTTAGGATAACTGCAATGTAGCTATGGGATATTTTTAGTAAAGGGGTTCATGAAAATATCCAAACTCGATTGCAAGACACCCACAAGGCAAAGAGTGGTCCCGTTACCACAATGTCAAGTGACCTTTACCTGCCTCTAAACATTCCTATCCTTTTCCCCCACCTTATTTACAACGCATGTCATCAGCACTGATTTGTTTGGGCTGGATTCCCCCAGACGATCAAACTACCAAAACAAAAACCGCAGTCAAAGTCAAAATCTTTTCTGGGGAATAAACAACTAGATATCATGTCTTGCTGTGTCATTTCACAGGTGTTGTTAAGTCACCACAAACAGTTGACTGTAGACTAAATACAAAAGCACGTCTAGAGGAAATTCTGTAGAAACTCAAAAGAAAACAGAAATCAATGAGGGTTAATACAAAACGAGGGTCTTGATCACATGCTGGTAAACTGGGGTTGTCCCAGCAGGAGATCTGGAATATCAGTAGTACTGAAAAAGCACAGGGTAGCGCAGCTGAACCATGTCCTCTCCACAGACGGTGCAATTATTCGGCAGGCTTTATCCGAGGACTAATGAATCACATGGATTCAAAAGAAAGGATAATAAGTACAGCCAGTGGCGGTCGCTGATTGGCTGAATACCCGGGACGCAGGGTTCACATGGATTCAAAAGAAAGGATAATAAGTACAGCCAGTGGCGGTCGCTGATTGGCTGAATACCCGGGACGCAGGGTGGTTTGAGTAGGAAATAGGATGCCAAGTTTTCCCAACTACAAGTAATTTCTTTTAGATGATATATAAAACGATCTGTGCATTTGCACAACAGGATAAATACACCTATTTCACTTTTGCATGTCAAAAACGGAATGACTATTGCTGCACATGCTGCTACTGTTTTGAACAGATTAGATTATACAATTTAGAATGAGCAGCCAGCTCACGAACGAACGAGTGCACCAGGGAGAACATAACAGGCATGCAGATGCAATAACTGAAAACACATATGACTGGAGATAGCTAGCTAACATAATGTCACAAAGCATGATGCGCTAGCAAGTTAACTTCATATTTTAGTGTCAGATATTATTTTAGAAAGACCTGAAATTGGCATGAGAGCTAACTAGCTAGCTTGCTGATTATCAAAAGGAAAAACAATTAGATGATTTTTTTTTAAATCGGCCAAACTATTTCTCAATGTTTCTCAAAATTAATTAATTTGATCATACAGTACATGAACACCATGGGGGGAAACAATCAAATCGGCCAGCCACCGTCATGCTTTTTTATCCTACCAGATCCATGATGAGAAGGTTCTAGCTAGTGTATCCCTCTGTCCTTCGACTCTTGTTGAATGTAGATGTCTGGTTTTCAGTAAGAATTCTGTCTTAGGTCAGTTAGGATCACCACTGTATTTTTAGAATGTGAAATGTCAGAATAATAGTAGAGAGAATGATTTATTTCAGCTTTTATTTCTTTCATCACATTCCCAGTGTCTCAGAAGTTTACATACACTCAATTAGTATTTGGTAGCATTGCCTTTCAATTGTTTAACTTGGGTCAAACGTTTTGGGTAGCCTTCCACAAGCTTCCCACAATAAATTTGGTGAATTTTGGCCCATTCCTCCTGACAGAGGTGGTGTAACTGAGTCAGGTTTGTAGGCCTCCTTGCTCGCACACGATTTTTCAGGCCTCCCCACAAATTTTCTTTAGGATTGAGGGCTTTGTGATGGTCACTTCAATACCTTGACTTTGTTGTCCTTAAGCCATTTTGCCACAACTTTGGAAGTTTGCTTGGGGTCATTGTCCATTTGGAAGACCCATTTGGCGACCAAGCTTTAACTTCCTGACTGATGTCTTGAGATGTTGCTTCAATATATTTCACATAATTTTCCTGCCTTATGATGCCATCTATTTTGTGAAGTGCACCAGGCCCTCATGCAGCAAAGCACCCCCACAACATGGTGCTGCCACCCCCATGCTTCACGGTTGGGATGGTGTTCTACGGCTTGCAAGCCTCCCCCGTTTTCCTCCAAACATAACGATGGTCATTATTGTTACGACTTCTACCGAAGTCGATGCCTCTCCTTGTTCGGGCGGTGCTTGGCGGTCGACTTCACCGGTCTTCTAGCCATCATTGATCCATGTTTCATTTTCCATTGGTTTGGTCTCGTCTTCCTACACACCTGGTTCCAATCCCATTCATTAATTTTTGCTTATTTAACCCTCTGTTTTCCCTCATGTCCTTGTCAGAGATTGTTTCTTGTTATGCTCGTGATTTATGGATTGGTGTGCGACAGGTTCTTGTACCCACGTTTTATTTGATTATGTACTTTGGTTTTGGAGTGTGTTTTACATTATTAAACTACTCCATTATACCAAGTTTGATTCTCCTGCGCCTGACTTCCCTGCCACCTACACACACGACAGAATCTCTGACCCTAAATATGAAGTCAGCAGGAGAAAGTACACCGGATATGGAGGTGGAGGAACGCGTCCAGGAGCATACGGAGAAGCAGCTGGGCGTCGCCATGGATCGCGTTGTCCAGAATAGGGACCGCTGGGAGAGACAGGGAGTTCTTCCAGTGCCTCCACCAGCACAACCGGGGTCTATTCTGAGCGTGGCCAGGGTTTCCTCCTCTAATTAAACCTTTATCTGGCCACGGTCCAACCAGCTCCATCAGACCGTGAGAAGGGTTTCGCCCTCATCTCGTGCCTCACCGGGAGAGCAATGGAGTGGGCCAGCGCCGTGTGTGGAGGGGACGATGCGGCGTTGGACCATTTTGAGGTGTTCATCCGCCGTTTCCGGGCAGACTTCGACCACCCACCCGAGGGCAGAGTGGCGGGTGAGCGTCTCTATCATCTGAGGCAGGAGATGAGAAGCGCCCAGGAGTTTGCCCTGGAGTTTAGGACCCTGGCTGCCGGCGCGGGATGGAACAACAGAGCCCTGATCGACCATTAACGCTGAAGTCTGCGCGAGGACGTCCGTCAGGAGCTGGCCTGCAGAGACACCACCCTCCACTTCGACCAGCTGGTGGACCTGATCATCCGGCTGGACAACCTGCTGGCCTCTCGCGGTGCTAGGCCTACCTCGTGGTGCTAGGCCTACCCTGGTTAGCTTATCATAACCCCACTGTTTCTTGGCCACAGAGGGTTCTCACGGTGTGTTCACAAGAGTGCTCAGGTAGGTGATAGGGGTTTCCGTTGTTGCTACTATGGTGGAAAGTCCAGACCAGGTCTCCACCGTTTGCATTCCCCCAGGATATGCCGATTTGGCTCTCGCCTTCTGTAAAAACAAAGGCGACTCAATTACCACCCCATCAACGGGGGGAATGTGCGATTGATCTCCTGGTAGACACTGCACTTCCCAGGAGTCACGTGTATCTCCTGTCGCAAGCGGAGACGGTGGCTATGGAGACATATGTCTCCGAATCCCTGCGTCAGGGGTATATTCGGTCCTCCACTTCACCTGGCTCCTCAACTTTCTTTTTTGTGAAGAAGAAGAAGGATGGAGGTCTGCACCCGTGCATTGATTATCGAGGTCTAAACCAAATCACGGTGAGGTACAGTTACCCGATACCTCTTATCGCCATGGCGATTGAGTCAATGCACGGGTTGCGCTTCTTCACTAAACTGGATCTCCGGAGTGCGTGCCGAGAGGGAGACGAGTGGAAGACGGTATTTAGTACCACCTCGGGTCATCATGAGTACCTTGTCTTGCTGTACGGGTTGATGAATGCTCCATCAGTCTTCCAATCCTTTGTAGACGAGATTTTCAAGGACCTGCACGGGCAGGGTGTAGTGGTGTATATTGATGACATTCTGATATACTCCGCTACATGTGCCGAGCATGTGTCCCTGGTGCGCCTGTTGGAGCATGACCTGTACGTCAAGGCTGAGAAATGCCTGTTCTTCCAACAGTCCGTCTCCTTCCTAGGGCATCGCATTTCCATGTCAAGAGTGGAGATGGAGAGTGACCACATTGCAGTCGTGCGTAATTGGCCGACTCCCACCACGGTGAATGAGGTGCAGCGATTCTTAGGGTTTGCCAACTTCTACCGGAGGTTTATCCGGGGTTTTGGTCAGGTAGCTCCTCCCATTACCTCACTGCTGAAGGGGGGCCCGGTGTGCTTGCAGTGGTCAGCTGAGGCGGACAGGGCTTTTAGGCACCCGAAGGCTCTGTTTACCTTGGCTCCTGTGTTGGCCCATCCGGATCCCTCTTTGGCGTTCATAGTGGAGGTGGACGCTTCCGAGGCTGGGATAGGAGCTGCGCTCTCTCAGGGCTCGGGAACGCCACCAAAACTCCGCCCATGTGCCTTCTTCTCTAAGAAACTCAGCCCGGCGGAGCGAATCTATGATGTGAGGGACCGTGAGCTGTTGGCTGTCGTTAAGGCTTTAAAGGTGTGGAGACATTGGCTTGAGGGGGCTAAACACCCCTTTCTCATCTGGACTGACCCTCGCAATCTGGAGTACATCCGGGCAGCGAGGAGAATGAATCCTCGCCAGGCAAGGTGAGCCATGTTTTTCACCCGTTTAGTGTTTACCCTCTCTTACAGACCAGGCTCCCAGAAAGTTAAGGTAGACACACTGTCCCAGCTGTATGACAGAGGAGCGGTCCATGGATCCCACTCCCATACTCCCAGCCTCGTGTTTGGTGGCGCCGGTAGTGTGGGAGCTGGACGTGGACATTGAGCGGGCATCACATGCAGAGCCCGTTCCCCCTCAGTGTCCAGCTGGGCGTCTGTACTTTCCGTCTGCAGTCCGCGATCGGCTGATCGATTGGGCACACACGTCACCCTCCTCTGGTCATCCTGGGATCGGTCTGACGGTGCGCTGTCTTAGTGGGAGGTACTGGTGGCCCACTTTAGTTAAGGACGTGAGGGTTTATGTTTCCTCCTGCTCAGTGTGCGCCCAGTGCAAGGCTCCTAGACACCTGCCCAGAGGTAAGTTACAACCCTTACCCGTTCTACAATGGTTGTTGTCACACCTGTCGGTGGATTTTATAACCGATCTTCCACCTTCACAGGGTAACACCACGATCTTGGTCATTGTGGATCATTATTATGGTCATTAACCAGGAAGTGGGTAGGTTTCTGAGGTCTTATTGCCAGGACCGGCTGGCGGAGTGGGCGGCGTTCGTGCCCTGGGCAGAGATGGCCCAGAACTCGCTCCGCCACTCCTCCACTAACCTTTCTCCATTTCAGTATGTATTGGGGTATCAGACAGAGGCTCCTGTGGTGGACGACTGGTTCCGGTGCGCAGAGGAAACATGGGACGCCGCCCACGTCCACCTTCAGCGCGTCGTTCTGCGCCAGAAAGTTGCCGCAGACCGTCACCGCAGTGAGGCACCGGGGGTCAGGGTCTGGCTCTCGGCCTGAAACCTGCCCCTCCGACTTTCCTGCCACCTACACACACGACATGACAATTATGGCCAAACAGTTCTATTTTTGTTTCATCAGACCAGAGGACATTTCTCCAAAAATTACAATCTTTGTCCCCATGTGTAGTTGTAAACCATAGACTGGCTTTTTTTATGGCGGTTTTGGAGCAGTGGCTTCTTCCTTGCTGAGCGGCCTTTCAGGTTATGTCGATATAGGACTCGCTTTACTGTGGATATAGATACTTTTGTACCTGTTTCCTCCAGCATCTCCACAAGGTCCTTTGCTGTTGTTCTGGGAAATATTTGCACTTTTTCACCAAAGTACATTCATCTCTAGATGACAGAACGTCTCTCCTTCCTGAGCAGTATGACAGCTGCGTTGGTCCCATTGTGTTTATACTTGCGTACTATTGTTTGTACAGATGAACGTGGTACCTTCAGGCATTTGGAAATTGCTCCCAAGGATGAACCAGACTTGTGGAGGTCTACACCTTGTTCCCCCTGAGGTCTGCTGATTTCTTTTGATTTTCCCATGATGTCAAGCAAAGAGGCACTGAGTTTGAAGGTAGGCCTTGAAATACATCCACGGGTACACCTCCAATTGACTCAGTTTATGTCAATTAGCCTACCAGAAGCTTCTAAAGCCATGACATAATTTTCTTGAATTTTACAAGCTGTTTAAAGGCACAGTCAACTTAGTATATGTAAACTTCTGACCCACTGGAATTGTGATACAGATTATTTCACTTATAATTCACTGTATGTAAACAATTGTTGTAAAAATTACTTGTGTCGTGCACAAAGTAGATGTCCTAACCGACTTGCAAAAACTATAGTTTGTTAACAAGAAATTTGTGGAGTGGTTGAAAAACTAGTTTTAATGACTCAAACCTAAGTGTATGTAAACTTCCAACTTCAACTGTACAGTATATATTCCGGTCTCTGACATTTCTTGTTGTAACGATGTGCGCTGAGAGTCGGGAAGCAAGTTCAGGGAGTGAGTGTTTTAATAAACAGAACATAATACAAAACAAGAAACACTAACAGCACACAGACAAGAAACAGAAACAATGCCGCCCGGGGAAGGAACCAAAGGGAGTGACATATATAGGGAGGGTAATCAGGGTAGTGATGGAGTCTAGGTGAGTCTGATGGCGCGCAGGTGTGCATAACGATGGTGACAGGTGTGTGGCATAACGAGCAGCCTGGTGACCTAGAGGCCAGAGAGGGAGCACATGTGACAGTACCCCCTCCATGACGCACGGCTCCAGCCGCAGGACACCGAACAAAATGAAGATCCCGGGGATCAAGAGCGGACCGGTCACCTCTGCTGAGGCGCGGGAAATCTGTCAGTCCGGCTGAGACGTGGGAGCAGGGCGACCTAGAGCACCGGAGAGAGCATACGTGACGGTACCCCCTACCCGGCGTGTTCGACTCCACTGCAGGACGTCAACCAAAGGGACAATCCAGTGGATCAGCAGCAGACCGGTCACCCCTGCTGATGCACGGGAACCTGACAGACCTGCTGATGCAGGGGAGCCTGGCGATCTGGCTGAGGCATGAGAGCCTGACGAGTAGGTGAAGGCATGAAAGCCCGACGAGCCGGCTGTAGCAGGGGAGCCTGGCGATCTGTCTGAGGCATGAGAGCCTATAGCAGCTCCTGGACCCGACGTCATTCTCACCGAAACAAAAAAAAACACTCCCTGATGCTTCCCTTAGATGAGGCATCATTCTGTAACGATGTGCGCTGAGAGTCGGGAAGCAAGTTCAGGGAGTGAGTGTTTTAATAAAATAAACGGTACATAATACAAAACAAGAAACACAGCACACAGACAAGAAACAATGACGCCTTGGGAAGGAACCAAAGGGAGTGACATAAATTATATAGGGAAGGTAATCAGGGAAGTGATGGAGGCCAGGTGAGTCTGATGACGTGCAGGTGCGCGTAACGATGGTGACAGGTGTGCACCATAACGAGCAGCCTGGTGACCTGGAGGCCGGAGAGGGAGCACGCGTAACACTCGTTCTGATATTTCTTAATTTTTCTGGATTATTTGTGTATTGCTTTTAATTTTTTATTGCTAGGTATTACTGCACTATTGGAGATAGAAACACAATCATTTCACTGTACCTGCGATAACATCTGCAAATCTGTATACGCGACCAATAAACTTTGATTTAATTTGAAAAGTACCTCAGTGCTGACTGCTTCCTAATAGTTTTCTGATGGAACGAGTAGAAATTACTACAGCTATGCAATAATATCTTATAAAGACACACAAACATGCACACATGCACACAGTTCTTCTTGTTTCTGGGGACAACACCACATAACTAACTATACAATGAGAATGTGATTTCCCTAGCCGTCCTGGAGTTGGTGGGGGAAGCCTTTGGCCTCTGCCATTTATTCTGCTCCAGTTGATGCTCAGTCCAGACAGCTACCACCTCCACTCTCCCTTTATACAGCAGTCTATGCATACAGTATCTGCTTGTCTGGGAAGATCTGCCTGTGTCTTGGAAACCATGTACTCCACCCTAACTACGGTGACAGGTCAAGTGATGGGTCAAGTATAGAGGACATGAAGAGCCAGTAAAATTGCCCCATCAATATCATGACATTTCAATTCACTTCACCCCAAATTAAAATGTTAAGTCCCTGTATGTTGCAAATATGTAAATAAATGACAGAGGAGTGAATGAACAAAATAAGGAGTGTGGTTGTTATTATTACAACCTAGACATCTATTACACCAGGATTGGTGGGTATGAAAGCATGGTGTGCCTGTTCCAATTTCAGACTTGAATTATTCAATGCTAGAGCAATGCGGTAAAACAGACGGATGGGATTTAATGAACTAAGAGCAGAGGCTAAAAGAGGGAAGGCTTTTTTCTCTCCATTTGATGTGGATTCTAAATAGGGAAACGCTGTGTTCATTCATTCAAACTTGAATTGCGGAAACAAGCCAATTTTCTCCTCAGAGACATCATACTGTGTAGCAGTTCCACTCAAACCACAGATGTTGGGGGAGAGAAATGAAGTCAGGCGTTTCCAAACATCTGGTGAACTAATGACAGAGTGGTATGCAGTCAAAATAATTCAGTGTGGGCTTTCTGAGTGTGTGTGCTTGACCTTCAGTCAGAATAGGGGTAGGGTAGGGTTTCCCTAGATTGACTGAAATATTGGCCAGGAGATATAAGGACCCCGGAAACAGACAACAAATCAATCATTGTCCATGTAGGGTTAGGCTACTGCCCTAGTCATGATAACAGGGTTGGCTGAAATATAGTCCCAAATGTTAGACAATGGTGGTGGACATGTGTTAGTAGACAGATTTTTGGTCAATCAAAATAGTAGGATAGGGTGCATGCAGACCTGAAGGGATTCATAAGCTGTATATTTATGCACTTGGCACTGATGAGAAGTGATTGTATTTGCAACTGATGCAAAGGTGTGATAGGTGGATAGAGGCTGAGCAAATGTGGAATGATTTATTAACAGACATACCCAGTCACCATTCTCCTGGATCCAGTTCTGCAGGGGTCCGTTCAGGTACTCTGTCATCCAATGGGCAATGTTGTCTACCTGGGACGTCATCTCCCGGTTGACGCTCTCCACGCACATTGTCCCTCCAAACTCAAAGAAAGCCACAATCCGACCCCAGTTTATACCGTCGCTGAAGAGCTCCTCTATAACAGCAGTAAACCTTCTCTGTGCCGTACTGGGCGTAAAATGCAACTGCCCCGACATCTCTGCAAAGTCCCGCTGATACATTATTTCAATCTCGTCCCCCGCCTCGCGCAGCACCCTATGGAGCCGGGCATGTCGGTCAGGTTGCGGGATCCTGTTTTGGAGCGGAGAGTCAGTGTCCACGCCTTCGGCGGAGGGTTGGGACCTCCGTGCAAAAACTTCGGGGGAGTTAGGGGGAGAGGGCTCCCCAAAACCATTATTTGGGGAATCGTTTTCTGGATAAAATTCCCATACAAATCCCTTCTTCAACAGTTTGTGATGTATGTATTTTTCAACAATAAAGCGACTGTTATAAGGATTATCGTTTGCCATCATGGTGCTATAGCCTAATACCCAGCAAGCTGTTTACGCTGAATACATTTCCAATGGTTGGTTGAGACGACCTACAAGATATCCCCTAAAATTAGATATGGTATCAGACGATAAATTGCATCTCTAACATATTGCTACAGCACATTACTTGCATAGCAACACTTGTTCCAGCCCTGCAACAAAAAAAAATACATGAAATCAAACAGTATTTCCGAATGGCATATAGCCTCAAATAAAATTAAGTGGAAATACTGTTTTCTTGAACAAATTGCTTAAAACATGCACATACACATATCTAATCAGATCAAATAAATAATGCTATTCTTATTCTATCACATGCATTTCGAGTTCCAGTAGCAAGTCAACTTTACAGTATAATGCGTCCATGTTGTAGCATGATCCGCGCGCAATGTCTGGTTCTCCTTGCTTATGGTACGCCCCCTTTCAGGAATCCATTGGAACAAGACCGAACAGTAATAAGTTTTGGATATCCTTTCAGCTGACCCTCACGTCAACATGAGCGTCCGAGAGTTTCAATCGCTTGCGTCAATCGATATTGTGTATTTATCTGGAAAAACGAAGTTGTTGATTAAGTTACAGTTATCCGTTCTGGGGTTCAATACTCTGACATTTACTACACAGTTCCAGAAAGACGGAAGAGAAATCATTTGCAAGGCTGCTCTTAAAAGACTACTCTTATTTCACAGAGAAATAGCTTACACAAAAAAAAAACATACGCACAAGGAAGAAGATTTCTAAGAATTGAACAGCGCAGGTTACTTTGTGGCTTCTCTGCAGACGATTTCAGCGACGCTTGGTCATGCAGTCAGTTCCAGTAGGGTCTTCCTATCCAAGGGTTGTCTGCAAACTCTGCTTTCTCTCGTTCACTCCCACATAGGCGAGCCACTCACTCCCTCTCGGTGAGGTAGGCTACTTCCGTCAAGTTACGTCACTCCCATTCAATCTTTTCTTGTCATTATGTGCAGTGAATATGGCCATATCATTTATATGTTGGTCATCTGTTTGCGTTGTACACGTTAACACTTGACAGATGTTATAACAGAGTACCCAGCCTACAAAGTGGAATAAGTATTGAAAGTGTAGTTACAGGATAAGCCTAATGTCTTCATAAAGTAAAGTGATGCCTCAACAAAGACAGACATCAACATGTATGGTAAATATGCTACATTAAAGGTATACCACCACAACTCTTATATTTTTAAACGTATTCATAATATGAATGTTACAAAGCTATGACAATTGGACACTATTGGAACCACTGGATATAAAAATCCCTGCCTCCGGTTTACTGACCCATATCTAACCATAGCCCCCCACCACTGACTCATCTCCTAGGGGTCCATGTTCAGAAGCTCTTGGTTTGGGCTATAGCTGCTTGCATGAAAGAGAATCCCTCAAACATCATTTTTGGAGTCTTGCACCACACACATTCATCACCCTACTACACAGTCTATTGAGATGGTGTGTGTGTGTGCATTTGTGTGTGTGCGCACACTTGAATGTGATGTGTGTGTGGGACTCGCTTCCTATTCTCAAATCATGTAGTAGTGGATGGCGACTTAGAAAGCCTTATAGAAACCTAACATAGTCCTGTTGCAGAATACTGTATGTAATATGAGACAACAAAGATATTGTGTGCATGCGGCTGGATGAGAACCCCTGTCCAACTTGAGGACATGAACGCAGTTACATGAATCATTACAATAGTGGTGTATGCGACTTCTTGAAACAATGGGCCCAAGCCTTCTCTTCACTGGCAGTTACGTTTAGGTCACCAACAGTCTCCTTGTTTCTCCTTGAAGTGTGCAGGGAGCTTGGAGTGGGAATGGGGGTGGACGGTGGCTGGGTTCTGAGACAATGGCAGTCTTGTCCCAAGTGCGCGGTCGGGATGATGGAAGGGGTTGATGGGTTCATTTGCATGGTTTGCGAGTTCCTCTGCGTCCTTTGTAGTCATGTTAGGTGATGTGGTGTACAAGTATTCAGGAAAAAAATCATGATTATGGATTTTATTTCCTTTTCACTCATTATTTCACTGCAGATACAATCATATCGTCCCAATGAAGTGTATTTATTTTAGTCTGTTTTTCACCACTGGTTTGATTATTTCATGAATGTGAATTCTTCATATAGGAGATTAAGAGAACAAGCCATGGAATTGAGCTTTTGTAAACACAGATGAATGTTGTAGATAGTTTTAACTCAAATCGTTTGAGTGGGTGTCTGCAATTCCAGGCATATCTGGCTGCAGCCATCTTTGCAGTTTTCAGCCATCTGTAGACTGGAGAGACATTTCAGAACATGGATGACTGGATATCGGTATATCACTTCTAAACATACATCTGAAAACACAATGTCAGTAGTAATACGTTGAAGACCAAGTGTAATTGAAAACCTAGCTATCCAGCACTAAGTATTTTTTTTTCAAACGATCCTTTAGGCCTATAATTCCTAATCATAGTTTAAATCACGTATCTTAAAAAAAAAAAGAAATCAGGCAGATTGGTAACTACTGTATCTAATTGTCGTCAATTCATAGCAGCACTACTCTGAATATTGTATGCATGTCTAAATGATCATCCTAATTTATATCATTACCTTTAAATTGATGAGAGATGAGATTAGGTTTAAATCCTAGCCCTGCACTTCAAAGACATTGTAACTGCAGTGCTCTGCCTACATTACGATATTCTCGTAAACTATGCATAGTTTGCCACCTGGTGGACTAAACGATCAACACAAATCTGAACTGAACTAAACAGCTCAGATTCATTGCTGCTTGTTTAAGTACATCATTGTGAAAATATTAATTTGACCGAAATACAATATGATTATAATCTGTCGATCCATCCATGATCAATAAAACCATAACTGAATCACAGTGAGGTAACACTATGTGACTACAGTAAAATCATGGGAAGGGAATTGACCTATCAATGGAAATATTTCACTATAATGATTGACCCAGAAGCTGCATTGTTGACTAGAGTGCTCAGATTGGATCCTGGCCTTTATCACTGTGTTGATGTCATTATTTTCACAGATCTATCAACAAAGAACCCAGGATAGAGGGGTTCAGTGAATGGGGTCTGGACTCTGTGGAGGAGGGTCATTGTGTCAGAGACACTGTACAAAGACAGAGTTCCTGCCCTGTGGTCCAGGTACACTCCTACTCTGGTGGAAAGGGGGACACACATGGCAGTCAATACCATTGTGGTAGAAAGTGCCGAGAGAGGCACCACATTCCAAACACCAGGCCTGTTTACTGCCTCCAAACCACTCATAATTTCCTCTCCTGCTGATCCCTTTATATGAGACAGCTATATAAACCCCTCTGCTCCACTCCACCTCCCAGTAGCAGGCTCCAGACTGACCATCTCTACACAACACCTGGGGGCATGCGGTAAATCTGTCTGGATGGTCAGGATAAAGCTGGTCGTTATCACTCCGTGTCACCTTTTTGTTCCCCACAGACAGACACAGACAGTTAAATGCTGTGTTGGGATCCAATGTGAGCTGACAGGAATCTGAGGAGGAAGACAAAACAACAGGTGAAATGTATGTGTGCATCCAGGTGTTGGTGTGTGTAGTATATTAAAGTGCATTGTACAGTAAGTTCTTCCTCACATTCCAAGACTCCTCTCTGGTCTTGAGTTCAGGCCTCGTCTACTGACAGGTGGTGTCATTCCAATGTGATGCTAATCCACCAACTGACAGTGCAGACTGAGTTGTGCCAAATGACGGAAGACAAGGGGGCTCAGAAGATCGAACAATGTGGACTTTTGTAACTATGGAAACATAGGAAATGAAATATCACAGTTCAATACTGATCATGACATAAACATTACAGTAATTCAATAGGCTCAATAGTTGAAAGATGTTTAGGTAATTGGTTTAGTAATATCAATGACCAGATAAGTTACCAACTTTTTACAGAGATCTTGGCAATACTCCCAGAGCAGATCTTTTTAACTTGACTTTTCAGCTCAGAGACTGATTTCTTTACATCCTTAAAGAAGACGTGTTGGTTGACAGTGATGCTGGGTAACAGAGGGACATAGAAAGACTGGAAACTCTACAAAGACAAATCAGAAAAACAGAGAAAAGATGAGAAATACAAACATTTCATTTTCAGCAGTAACAACTGATGCTGTGGACAGAGAACCCTTGATGTCACCTGGAGGAATTGGATGTTGTCTTCTGTGTTTGAGAGCTGCTCCAGCTTGGCGTCTCTCCTCCTCAGCTCAGCCATCTCCTAGTCCAGTTGCTTCAACAGTCCTTCATCCCGACTCACTTCAGCCTTCCCCCGGGATTTGACCAGCTCCTTCACCTCAGTACCTTCTCTCAAGGTGGCAGGTAGCCTGGTGGTTAGACTGTTGGCCTAGTAACCGAAAGGTTGCAAGATTGAATCCCCGAGGTGACGAGGTCAAAATCTGTCGTTCTGCCCCTGAACAAGGCAGTTAACCTACTACAAACGTTCCTGAATAAAGCCCTGATCATCTACATACAGTGGGGCAAAAAAGTATTTAGTCAGCCACCAATTGTGCATGTTCTCCCACTTAAAAATATGAGAGAAGCCTGTAATTTTCATCATAGGTACACTTCAACTATGACAGACAAAATTAGAAAAAAAATCCAGAAAATCACATTGTAGGATTTTTAATGAATGTATTTGCAAATTATGGTGGAAAATAAGTATTTGGTCACCTACAAACAAGCAAGATTTCTGGCTCTCACAGACCTGTAACTTATTTTTTAAGAGGCTCCTCTGAACTCCACTCGTTACCTGTATTAATGGCACCTGTTTGAAAATGTTATCAGTATAAAAGACACCTGTCCACAACCTCAAATAGTCACACTCCAAACTCCACTATGGCCAAGACCAAAGAGCTGTCAAAGGACACCAGAAACAAAATTGTAGACCTGCACCAGGCTGGGAAGACTGAATCTGCAATAGGTAAGCAGCTTGGTTTGAAGAAATCAACTGTGGGAGCAATTATTAGGAAATGGAAGACATACAAGACCACTGATAATCTCCCTCGATCTAGGGCTCCACGCAAGATCTCACCCCGTGGGGTCAAAATGATCACAAGAACGGTGAGCAAAAATCCCAGAACCACACGGAGGGACCTAGTGAATGACCTGCAGAGAGCTGGGACCAAAGTAACAAAGCCTACCATCAGCAAGGGCATTGAAGATGCAACGTGGCTGGGTCTTTCAGCATGACAATGATCCCAAACACACCGCCCGGGCAACGAAGGAGTGGCTTCGTAAGAAGCATTTCAAGGTCCTGGAGTGGCCTAGCCAGTCTCCAGATCTCAACCCCATAGAAAATCTTTGGAGGGAGTTGAAAGTCCGTGTTGCCCAGCAACAGCCTGCTCTAGAGGATATCTGCATGGAGGAATGGGCCAAAATACCAGCAACAGTGTGTGAAAACCTTGTGAAGACTTACAGAAAACATTTGACCTCTGTCATTGCCAACAAAGGGTATATAACAAAGTATTGAGATAAACTTTTGTTATTGACCAAATACTTATTTTCCACCATAATTTGCAAATACATTCATTAAAAATCCTACAGTGTGATTTTCTGGAGAAAAAAAATTGTCTGTCATAGTTGAAATGTACCTATGATGAAAATTACAGGCCTCTCTCATCTTTTTAAGTGGGAGAACATGCACAATTGGTGGCTGACTAAATACTTTTTTGCCCCACTGTACCTGACGATAACTGACAACTGCAAGCAGACTGGTGGCACCAGAGTGGTGGGACAATTTTTACCTCCTGGGGCCTGGAGTTTTTCCTTATATGTTAACCTAACTAGGAAAAATTCTGGACCCTATAAGGTATGACAGTGATTAATCAGTTGTAAAAAGCTTTTATATGGGTTATGATGGGACCAGTTTTTCCTAATCAAGTCACATGGTTTTAAAAAAAACTCCTGGCATTGAGGGGGAATGAACCCTTTCAAACTGCAGCTACCTTATATTTGGTCATATTAATTATATTTATTTAACTAGGCAAGTCAGTTAAGAACAAATTCTTATTTTCAATGATGGCCTAGGAACAATGGGTTAACTGCGTTGTTCAGGGGCAGAACGACAGATTTTACCTTGTCAGCTCGGGGATTTGATCTCACAACCTTTCAGTTACTAGTTCAACACTAACTGCCAACCCATTTAGACTAGATTAGGGGGGGGGGGGATTTCCTCTACCCAGACACATAGACAACAACTGCTTGACAATTTAACTCACAGGGCTGAGCTTGCTTTATGCATGTTTGCCTTTTAAAAAAAAGTCTAGGCTGCCATCACTATTATGTTGATTGATTCATTCCAGGTAATCATTTTGGATAAAAAATATATAGGCAGCCTAGATAGCCCAATTTGATCACATTCACATTTTCTCCTGACACACAAATGGACTATAAATACATAACGTTACTAATTAGTCACCCAGACCAGATGGACAGGGTGCATAGGCTGTATGCAGCTGCTCTTATTAGTAGCCTACAGTTGATCAGATGGAAAAATAGTATTGTTTTCATCCCATACAGCATGTCAGATTTCTAATGTTTAGGTGTAGCCTAGGCTGCTGCAACATTTATGTCATGAGTTTTTGCTTGTGTGAGTGATTGTGTTATCATCTTTGCTAAATAAATACCAGGGAAAAGTGCAAAGCCTTCTTGAGCGCACACAAAAAAAAATGTGCTGCGTCAACCTTTTAATGGATGATACGATGGAGCTATCAAATCATTCAGAATTGTTTTCGACAACCCAGAAAAGGTTTTCAGCATGTAATGAATATTAACGTGCAATTACAGGCGGCTTGATGATAGGCTCCCTGTTAACCAGCTATACATTTGATACCAGTTGATATTGAGTGCCCTCACCTTTTCATCCTTCTTCATGAAACTGATCTCAGGCAGAGGTCGACACTCACTTGCAACTTTTCCGTGTACCCCAGAGAATAAAGTTTTTTTCCCCAAAAAAAGTCCACAACATTTTCGGCCATGTTGGCCATTCTACCATTCTGGCGGATGAAAAATGCTCACTCGCGTCGGATAGCTAGCTTGCTACTGAAATTAGCAAGACACATTTAAATCAATTGCACTAACTGGACACAAAAATAAAGATCTAAACCCAAGAAAAAAATGTATAATATTCCTCCTCCATCTCCTATAATTTGAAAAAACTAATTTGGATTGAATAATGTCCCAAAAATACTAATCACTCTTCACTCGTAATCTCTATCCAACAATGTCACCAAGCTTCTCAACACATAGAACCCCCATAATGCTCTGTGGCACATTCCCAATACAACACACTATGTTAATTCTCTGATCCTACATCTATGACTGGATGGACAACATGTTAGTCTAGTTACTTTAAGACATGAAGGTCAGTCAATCCAGAACATTTTAAGAACTTTGAAAGTTTCTTCAAGTGCAGTCGCAAAAACCATCAAGCGCTATGATGAAACTGACTCTCATGAGAACCGCCACAGGAAAGGAAGACCCAGAGTTACCTCTGTTGCAGATGATAAGTTCATTAACGTTACCAGCCTCAGAAATTGCAGCCCAAATAAATGCTTCAGAGTCCAAGTAACAGGCATATCTCAACATCAACTGTTCAGAGGAGACTGCGTGAATCAGGCCTTTTACGGTCAAATTGCTGCAAAGAAAGCACTACTAAAGGACACCAATAAGAAGAAGAGACTTGCTTGGGCCAAGAAACCTGAGCAATGGACATTAGACTGGAGGAAATCTGTCCTTTGTCTGATGAATACAAATTTGAGATTTTTGTGTTCCCACCATGAAGCATGGAGGAGGAAGTGTGATGGTGTGGGGGCGCTTTGCTGGTGACACTGTCTGTGATTTATTTAGAATTCAAGGCACAATTAACCAGCATGGCTACCACAGCATTCTGCAGCGATACACCAACCCATCTGGTTTGCGCTTAGTGGGGCTATCATTTGTTTTTCAACAGGACAATGACCCAACACACCTTCAAGCTGTGTAAAGGCTATTTGACCAAGAAGGAGATTGATAGAGTGCTGCATCAGTTGATCTGGCTTCACAATCACTTGACCTCAACCCAATTGAGATGGTTTGGGATGAGTTGGACCACAGAGTGAAGGAAAAGCAGCCAACAAGTGCTCAGCATATGTGGGAACTCCTTCAAGACTGTTGGAAAAGCATTCCAGGTGAAGCTGGTTGAGAGCATACCAAGAGTGTGCAACGCTGACACCAAGTCAAAGGGTGGCTTCTTTGAAGAAAATAAAATATATTTGGATTTGTTTAACACTTTTGGGGTAGCTACATAGTCCCATATGTGCTATTTCCTAGTTTTGATGTCTTCACTATTATTCTACAATCAAGAAAATAGTACAAATTTAAAAAAAACTTGAATGAGTAGGTGTGTCCAAACTTTTGACTGGTACTGTATGTGGTAGTGGAGTAGGGGCCCGAGGAACACACTTAGTGTGTTGTGAAATCTGTTACGAATGTACTGTAATGTTTTTAAATTGTATTTTGTCGAACCCCAGGAAGAGTAGATGAATGGTGATCCATAATAAATACAAATACAAATCATATATTTTGTGTTGTGGTGGTGTGACAGTGTTATATGATGCACTATTTTATATTTTATTTTATGTGTGATGTAAGTGTCTTAATGTGTTTGGACCTCAGGAAGAGTAGCTTCTGCCTTGGCAGGAACTAATGGGAATCCCTAATAAAATACAAATACAAATGGACATGTAGTCTTATAATCTCCACCCGGCACAGCCAGAAGAGTACTGACTAGCCCTCAGAGCCTGGTTCTTCTCTAGGTTTCTTCCTAGGTTCCTGCCTTTCCATGGAGTTTTTCCTAGCTTGCTCTCTGGGGTTTTACGATCAGGTTTCTGTAAAGCACTTTGTGACCACATGTGATAGTAGAGTTTAAAACACAAATACCCACTGGATTGATGCAAATAATCATGATATCATTCTGCCAGCTAACATAAGCTATTTTGTAGCTGACATTTACTGTAATTGAGAAGGTTTTTGGGGAAGCGTTCCCATCTACCAGAGACTTTTCATTAGTAACGTCACTAATGGCTACACAAAGTGGTAGATGTGCACACCTCACATACACAGACTCCCCCTGTTTTCTTCCTCCGAATCTGTCTCTAGCTTTTGAAGCTTTTGAACAGTTGGGTCTATTAGCTAATATGACCTCTATGATCCCATTCCTGAAAACTAAAACTCTTCCAAACAC
This sequence comes from Oncorhynchus mykiss, assembly GCF_013265735.2. Classification (NCBI taxonomy): domain Eukaryota; kingdom Metazoa; phylum Chordata; class Actinopteri; order Salmoniformes; family Salmonidae; genus Oncorhynchus; species Oncorhynchus mykiss. The sequence goes on from NC_048579.1 coordinate 17,737,173, forward strand.
GTCATAATATAGTCGCAAAATAGAATGTATGTACCTTTCAATTAAAATTATAATTATTTTTCATTTTTGTCTGTTTTTCACCAAAGTGCATTTCTGACGTGCTGGTTTGAATGTTTCAATAATGTGTGTTCTTCATTTAAGAGACCAAAAGACTAAGCCATGCAATTGAGATTTTGTAAATACAGAAGAATACCATATAAAGTTTTAACCCATAATTTAAAGCATTGTATTTTGTACAAATAATTCCCTAAGTTCTATACACCAGCTGAATCTGGTAATGATTGTTGTAGCTGTTGAGGAGACTAAATTACTTGGTGTTAAAACTTAGATGTTTTTTTGACTCCACACTCCACAAAGCAAGTGCTGCAGGCTCTAGTTTGATCTCCTCTTGATTATCCTCTGGTCATATGGTCAAGTACTGCAGGCTCTAGTTTGATCTCCTCTTGATTATCCTCTGGTCATATGGTCAAGTCCTGCAGGCTCTAGTTTGATCTCCTCTTGATTATCCTCTGGTCATATGGTCAAGTCCTGCAGGCTCTAGTTTGATCTCCTCTTGATTATCCTCTGGTCATATGGTCAAGTCCTGCAGGCTCTAGTTTGATCTCCTCTTGATTATCCTCTGGTCATATGGTCAAGGCCTGCAGGCTCTAGTTTGATCTCCTCTTGATTATCCTCTGGTCATATGGTCAAGTCCTGCAGGCACTAGTTTGATCTCCTCTTGATTATCCTCTGGTCATATGGTCAAGTCCTGCAGGCTCTAGTTTGATCTCCTCTTGATTATCCTCTGGTCATATGGTCAAGTACTGCAGGCTCTAGTTTGATCTCCTCTTGATTATCCTCTGGTCATATGGTCAAGTGCTGCAAAGAAGGAACTAGTTAAGCTGCAGCTGGCACAGAACAGAGCGGCACGATTTGCTCTTCATTGTGATCAGGGACCTTGGGTTGTGCCGTGGTGGAGGTCTTTGTGGGCTATACTCAGCCTTGTCTCAGGATGGTAAGTTGGTGGTTGAAGATATCCCTCTAGTGGTGTGGGGGCTGTGCTTTGGCAAAGTGGGTGGGGTTATATCCTTCCTGTTTGGCCCTGTCCGGGGGTGTCCTCGGATGGGGCCACAGTGTCTCCTGACCCCTCCTGTCTCAGCCTCCAGTATTTATGCTGCAGTAGTTTATGTGTGGGGGGGCTAGGGTCAGTTTGTTATATCTGGAGTACTTCTCCTGTCCTATTCGGTGTCCTGTGTGAATCTAAGTGTGCGTTCTCTAATTCTCTCCTTCTCTCTTTCTTTCTCTCTCTCGGAGGACCTGAGCCCTAGGACCATGCCCCAGGAATACCTGACATGATGACTCCTTGCTGTCCCCAGTCCACCTGACCGTGCTGCTGCTCCAGTTTAAACTGTTCTGCCTTATTATTATTCGACCATGCTGGTCATTTATGAACATTTTAACATCTTGGCCATGTTCTGTTATAATCTCCACCCGGCACAGCCAGAAGAGGACTGGCCATCCCACATATTCTCTCTCTAATTCTCTCTTTCTTTCTCTCTCTCGGAGGACCTGAGCCCTAGGACCATGCCCCAGGAATACCTGACATGATGACTCCTTGCTGTCCCCAGTCCACCTGACCGTGCTGCTGCTCCAGTTTCAACTGTTCTGCCTTATTATTATTCGACCATGCTGGTCATTTATGAACATTTGAACATCTTGGCCATGTTCTGTTATAATCTCCACCCGGCACAGCCAGAAGAGGACTGGCCACCCCACATAGCCTGGTTCCTCTCTAGGTTTGGAAGCTAGGTTTTGGCCTTTCTAGGGAGTTTTTCCTAGCCACCGTGCTTCTACACCTGCATTGCTTGCTGTTTGGGGTTTTAGGCTGGGTTTCTGTACAGCACTTTGAGATATCAGCTGATGTACGAAGGGCTATATAAATCTATTTTATTTTATTTTATTTTATTTTATTTGATTAGCGAGCCAATATCAGTACTATACTATGCATGCCAGTCTCTGCTGGCTAAGAATTTAAGAAAGACAGACAGCATCACTTCTTCTTTTTATAAGAAACATTAATGTGTTGAAAATTCCAAATTGTTTGCATAGTCAACTTACCCCACAGTTCTGTCACACACACCTCCCCACAAGACGTGCCACCAGAGATCTTTTCACAGTCCCCAGGTCCAGAACAAATTCAAGGAAACGTATAGTATTATTTTGGGGCGGCAGGTAGTCCAGTGGTTTGAGTGTTGGGCCAGTAAATGAAAGGTTGCTACATCGAATCCCTGAGCTGACAAGGTAAAAATCTGTCGTTCTGCCCCTGACCAAGGCCCCTGTTCCCCTGTGGCCGTCATTGAAAATAAGAATTTGTTCTTAACTGACTTGCCAAGTTAAATAAAACTATACAGAGACATAAATGCCTGGAACTCCATTCCATTTCATACAGTGCAAGTCAACAGCAAACCTGGTTTAAAAAAAATTATAAAGCAAAACCCCCATGTGTATGTACTGACATGGACTTATTCCACATTTTTTTTGTGTTACAACCTGAATTCAAAATTGATTAAAAAAAAATCAAATCTCACCCATCTACACACAAAGTGAAAACAAAGTGAAAACGTTTTTAGAAATTTTTGCACATTTATTGAAAATGAAATGAATAAATATCTCCTTTACATAAGTATTCACACCCCTTTGCTACAACACTCAAAATTGAGCTCAGTGCATTCAATTCCCTTTGATCATCCTTGGGATGTCAGTACAACTTGATTGGAGTCCATCTGTGGCTATTTCAATTGTTTGGACATGATTTAGAAAGAAACACAACTGCCTATATAAGGTCCCAGTGTGTTTCTGGGACAGTGCATGTCACAGCAGAAACTATAACATGAAGTCCAAGGACCTGTCTGTAGATCTCCAATATAGAATTGTGATGTGTCACACCCTGACCATAGTTTGCTTTGTATGTTTCTATGTTTTGGTTGGTCAGGGTGTGAGCTGGGTGGGCATTCTATGTTACATGTCTAGTTTGTCTATTTCTATGTTTCGGCCTAGTATGGTTCTCAATCAGAGGCAGGTGTCTTTAGTTGTCTCTGATTGAGAATCATACTTAGGTAGCCTGGGTTGCACTGTTCGTTTGTGGGTGATTGTCTATGTCAGTGGCTTGTGTCAGCACAGGTCTATTTTGTAGCTTCACGGTCGTCATTTGTTTATTGTTTTGTATGCAGTGTCAGTATTTTCTTTATTAAAGATTTACCATGGACACTTACCACGCCGCATTTTGGTCCGGCTCTCCTTCACATACAGAAAACCGTTACAGAATCACCCACCACAAAAGGACCAAGCAGCGTGTCAACAGGCAGGAGCAGCCCAAAGAGGAGATGCGTAATAAGGATTTCTGGACATGGGAGGAAATCCTCGACGGGAGAGGACCCTGGGCTAAACCAGGGGAGTGTAGCCGCCCAAAGGTGCAACAGGGGAAGAGGCAACTGGAGCAGCCCAAAGAGGAGTACAGTATGGACTATACTTCTTGGGAGGAGATAGACAGGTGGGCGGTCGACCCAGGGAGAGTGCCGGAGCCCGCCTGGGATTCGATGGAGCAGTGCGCGGAAGGTTATCGGAGAATGGAGTTGGCGAAGCAAGCACGGCGGCGCGGAAGGAAGCCCGAGAGTCAGCCCCAAAAATTTCTTGGGGGGGGGGCCTCACAGGGAGTATGGCTATGCCAGGTAGGAGACCTGCGCAAACTCCCTGTGCTTACCGGGGGGCTAGAGAGACCAGGCAGGCACCGTGTTATGCAGTGGTGCGCACGGTGTCCCCAGTGCGGGCGTATCGTCCGGGCTAGATTGAGCAACGAGCCAAATGCCATGAAGCCGGTTCTACGCAGCTGGTCTCCAGTGCGTCTCCTTGGGCCGGCTTACATGGCACCAGCCTTGCGCTTGGTGTCTCCGGTTCGCCTGCATAGCCCAGTGCGGGCTATTCCACCTCTCCGCACTGGCAGGGCGACCGTGAGCATTCAACCAGGTAAGGTTGGGCAGGCTCGGTGCTCAAGAGCTCCAGTGCGCCTGCACGGTCCGGTCTTTCCAGTACCACCTCCACACCCCAGCCCTCCGGTAGCAGCTCCCCGCACCAGGCTTCCTGTGCATGTTCTCGGCCCAGTACCACCAGTGCCAGCACCACGCATCAGGCCTACAGTGCGCCTCGCCTGTCCAGCGCTGCCGGAGCCTTCCTCCTCTCCAGTGCTGCCGGAGTCTCCCGCCTGTTTAGTGCTGCCAGAGCTTTCCGCCTCTACAGTGCTGCCGGAGTCTCCCCCCTGTTCAGAACTGCCAGTCTGCAAGGAGCTGCCAGTCTGCAAGGAGCTGCCAGTCTGCAAGGAGCTGCCAGTCTGCAAGGAGCTGCCAGTCTGCATAGAGCTGCCAGTCTGCAAGGAGCTGCCAGTCTGCAAGGAGCCGCCAGAGCTGCCAGTCTGCAGGATGCCGCCAAAGCTGCCAGTCTGCATGGAGCCGCCAGAGCTGCAAGTCTGCATGGAGCCGCCAGAGCCGCCAGTCAGCATGGAGCCGCCAGGGCCGCCAGTCAGCATGGAGCCGCCAGAGCCGCCAGTCAGCATGGAGCAGCCAGAGCTGCCAGTCAGCATGGAGCAGCCAGAGCTGCCAGTCAGCATGGAGCAGCCAGAGCCGCCAGTCAGCATGGAGCAGCCAGAGCCGCCAGTCAGCATGGAGCAGCCAGAGCCGCCAGTCAGCATGGAGCAGCCAGAGCCGCCAGTCAGCATGGAGCAGCCAGAGCCGCCAGTCAGCATGGAGCAACCAGAGCCGCCAGTCAGCATGGAGCAGCCAGAGCCGCCAGTCAGCATGGAGCAGCCAGAGCCGCCAGTCAGCATGGAGCAGCCAGAGCCGCCAGTCAGCATGGAGCAGCCAGAGCCGCCAGTCAGTATGGAGCAGCCAGAGCCGCCAGTCTGCATGGAGCAGCCAGAGCCGTCAGTCAGCATGGAGCAGCCAGTCAGCATGGAGCAGCCAGAACAGCCAGTCAGCATGGAGCAGCCAGAGCTGCCAGTCAGCATGGAGCAGCCAGTCAGCATAGAGCAGCCAGAGCAGCCAGTCAGCATCGAGCAGCCAGAGCTGCCAGTCAGCCAGACTCTTCCAGATCTGCCAGTCAACCAGACTCTTCCAGATCTGCCAGTCAGCCAGACTCTTCCAGATCTGCCAGACTCTTCCAGATCTGCCAGTCAGCCAGACTCTTCCAGATCTGCCAGTCAACCAGACTCTTCCAGATCTGCCAGTCAGCCAGACTCTTCCAGATCTGCCAGTCAACCAGACTCTTCCAGATCTGCCAGTCAGCCAGACTCTTCCAGATCTGCCAGTCAGCCAGACTCTTCCAGATCTGCCAGTCAACCAGACTCTTCCAGATCTGCCAGTCAACCAGACTCTTCCAGATCTGCCAGTCAGCCAGGGGCCGCCAGTCAGCCAGGAGCTGCCGCCCCTCTGTCCACAGCTTCGCCCCTCTGTCCCGAGCTGCCGCCCCTCTGTCCATTGAGAAGAGTTGCCAAGGTGAGGAGGCCACGGAAGAGGACAAGGTGGGGGAAGACTAAGGTGAAGTGGGGGCCACGTCCAGCACCAGAGCCGCCACCGCGGACAGATGCCCACCCAGACATGTTATACTATTTTGGGCTACACATACTGAGACAGAGGGGCACTGTTTCCCTCGCTCAAATTATTTATTCGGTGAGATTCAGCCCCTTGCGAATTGATGGAAAATGATTAACACACTGAGAGAGATGAATGAGACATTTTTTTAAAAGTATATGGGGAAGCCTGGCTACCCTTGCCGTCCGTGAATACACGCCACGGTATAAAGACAAGGTATTTATATTACATACCGTACCTGTCTCTGTTCCTCTCTGGTAGAGGGCTCATGTTGACTGTGGAAGTGGGAGTTTTATACAAAACACATTTTAGAAAAATGCACTAAGGCAATAGAATCACGATAATTTATGTGCACATTTATTTAAACTTGGTAATACTTCTTAATCTTATAATATGGATCTTTCCGGTCACTGTTCTGACCCTTTTGCTTGTCTTTATTCTAAATGTTTCACTATAACTCACTGTAACTCATCACTGAGTCGGTGTCAGTATCTTGAGAGAGGTAGTGACATAGAATCCAGGATAAAGGGGTTGAGTGAAATTGGTCTGGACTCTGTGGAGGAGGGTCATTGTGTCCAAGACACTGTAGAAGGACAGAGTTCCTGCCTTGTGATCCAAGTACATTCCTACTACTCTGGTGGAGCGGGGGACTGGTATGTCAGTCTGTTTATCATTGTGATAGAAGTAGCAGCTAGAGGCACCACACTCCAAACACCAGGCCTGATTACTGCTTCTTAACCACTCATTATGTCCTCTCCTGCTGATCCCTTTATATGAGACAGCTATACAAACCTCCACCCCGGTCCACTCTACCTCCCAGTAGCAGGCTCCAGACAGACCCTCTCTACACAACACCTGGGGGTAGGTGGTAAATCTGTCTGGATGGTCAGGATAAAGCTGGTCGTTATCACTCCATGTCACCTTTCTGTTCCCCTCAGACAGACGCAGCTCTTTATGTGCTGTGTTGGGATCCAATGTGAGCTGACAGGAATCTGAGGAGGAAGACAAAACAACATGTGAAATGTATGTGTGCATGTTTGTGTCCGCATGCGTATGCATGTGTGTGTGTGTTTTTGTACACGTGTATGTACAGTATGTTCTTTCCTCACATTCCAAGAACTCCTCTCTGGTTTTGGGTTCAGGCCTCGTCTTCTGACAGGTGGTGTCATTCCCATGTGATGCTAATCCACCAACTGACAGTCCAGACTGAGTTGTGCCAAATGACGGAAGACAACGGGGCTCAGAAGGTCGAACAATGTGGACTTTTGTCACTATGGAAACAACAGGAAATCAAGTATCACTTGTGTACACTGATCATGACATAAACATTACAGCAAATCAATGGGATAAGTAACTGAAAAAGGTTCTCTATTGAGAACAAACATTAAACCATAAAGTTCACCAAATGTACTGAATTTACTAAATGGCAGATAGGGTCTCGATTAATTCCGTAGCGTGGAATATCTGCGTTCTAGCGTGAATGGCATTTAAAGGCAATGGTACCGAGTTCGTGGAGACTGCATTCACAGTAAACGCTGCATGTGTCTGCTTAATCGGAAATTACCTTTAAATATCAAGCTCGCTACAACACAGATTATCTGCTCCATGGATTTAATCGAGCCCTAACTTGCATCGTATATACTGACCTAATACTGTATGTTACCTACTTTTTACAGAGATCTTCGCAATTTCCCCAGAGCAGATCTTTTCAACTTGACTTTTCAGCCCAGAGAGTGATTTCCTTATATGCTCAAAGGAGACGTGTTGATTGAAAGTGATGCTGGGTAAGGCCTTAGATCCAAGAGGGACATAGAGAGACTGGAAACTCTACAGATGCACGAAACAAAAAAGATTAGAAAACAGGAAAAAGATTATTGCTGTGAAAGTTAAAAAAAATAATTTTCAGTAGTAAACACCTGATGCTGGGGACAGAGAGTCACTGATATCACCTGGGGGAATTGAATGTTGTCTTCTGTGTTTGAAAGCTTCTCCAACTCGCCCTCTCTCCTCCTCAGCTCAGCCATCTCCTGGTCCAGTTGCTTCAGCAGTCCTTCAGCTCGACTCACCTCAGCCTTCTCCTGGGCTCTGATCAGCTCTTTCACCTCAGAGCGCCTTCTCTCAATGGACTGGATCAGTTCAGTAAAGATCCTCTCACTGTTCTTCACCGCTGCCTCTGCAGAGCACTGTTAGGACAAGCCGAAAGAGAGGAGGGGTGGCATTTTAACCAGCCCATTCATTCAGCTCTCATCAGAACCCCAGCAACATGTTCCCTACAGAGGGGCTCAATAGGATTGGAACATATCCGAGCACTGGGCTCCTCACAGGCTCCAGTTTTTCTGCAGTTTAGTTTAGAAGGAATAAGTCACTTTAGAGGCCTAACTGCTAAGTAAATGCATGTAAATGGTTAACAACACTCACCTTGAGTGAATACACAGCCTGTCTCAACTCTTGCATCTCATTCTCTTTATCCTGGATTCTCTGTTTGGATTTCTGTTGTTTTCCCCCCACCTGGCTCTGCAGGGAAACACATGTAATTCCATGGTTCATTTGTACAAGTGATTCTGTCTTAATGAGAACAGATCAAACTTTATGATAGGTCAAAGTCTATGCAATATGGAAAAGGCATGCGCGTGTCTGTGTGAGTCTGTATGAGTGTGACCGATCGTGTCACACTCATACATATCATTAGCCTGCTAAGCCAAACGCCTAGGCATTAGCTGAAAGAGCCAATGCAACTATTCAGGTCTCAGTAAAGGTAACATCACATGAGTGTGTATATTAGCACAGCTAGATTATTGGGTGTTGGCTGACTTCCTTTTTAAAGCTATGTTGTACAGTAGTGACTAATGTTCAGCAATGAATGGTATTTTCACAGTGATACTCTGAATGAGCGGAATTATAGATTGTCAATACCTGTCTCTCAGTCCTTTCTGATTCAGCTGAGACTGTATCATGGCCTTTATGTTTATCCATTGTACACAGATAACAGATAAACTGTTGATCAGTATGGCAGTAAATCTCCACCAGTTTGTCATGATGAGAGCAGATCTTCTCCTCTAGTTGTGTGGAGGCTTTGACCAGCTTGTGCTTCTTAAAGGTAGGAGATGCATAGTGAGGCTGGAGGTGAGTCTCACAGTAAGAGGCCAGACACACCAGACAGGACTTGACCGCTTTGAGTTTTCTCCCAGTGCAGACATCACACGCAACATCTCCAGGTCCAGCATAATGGTGAGCAGGGGTACCAGCTTGGAGTCCTGTCTTCTTCAGAGTCTCCACCAATTCTGCTAGCATGGTGCTTTTCTTCAGAACAGGCCTTGGGATGAAGGTCTGTCTGCACTGGGGGCAGCTGATCAGAAAACCCATCACATAATCCTGATCCCAGCAGTCCTTAATACAGCCCATACAGTAGCTGTGTCCACAGGGAATAGTCACTGGATCCTTCAGTAGATCCAGACATATTGAACAACTGATTGAGTCCATGGCTGCTGCCATTGTGGTGCAAACACTAGCCGAATGATACTACTTTCGTTGCTCTAGAATTGTTTGTGCTTTTGAGTGGGAACATTCCTGGTTGTACACAGTGTTGTGTTGGACAGACACCAGGAAGAGGGTTGTGATTGGACAGAGGTGGTTAAGGAAGTTCTATTTATAGTATGTGTGTCATGCAACACTCCATTCTCCCAAACTGACAATTCACTCGATACAGACCACTACACCTCCAAGTACATAGCTATAACCAGATTTATTGAGGAAGATTAAAGTGACGATTCAGGAGAACAGTCTGTAGGCAGTATGATGGTAGATCAGGGGGTGACCTGGAGTATGTGAACTGGAGTCCTGGGCTCCCATTTCACTTGGCAACAGTGGCGATCCTCAATGGTCATAGACTTACAGTGTGTTCCAGGGGATAGGTGTGAACAAGGTGTTACGAGAACATAATGAGTAGTTATTTGTGATGGAATATGAGTTGTAGATCAGTGATTCTGTATAGTGCCTTGCTTAGCCGATCCTGTCAAACTGGTTAGTTAGAAGATAAGAGGGTGGAGAAATGTAGCCTGATATCCAGGCCTGTCTGTGCTAACGTTCCACTCCTTGTACTCTATGTGGAATGATAGCACAAACCCTCTGGTACTCAAGCTAGGAGAAAGGAGGGAGGCTTGCAAACACTGGAGACATAGAAACCCTATTCTCCACATACTGTAGCACAGAAGCAATCGTTTAGTTTAATTGTGGTTGTTGCCAACATAACAATGTGGCAAAACATATTGTGTGGGAAAGCTGTGAAAAGTAGCTTATTTACTTGGGCACATAACCACAAAACGGATTGGTTGCTCCTCTATTACAAACCCACGGCAATTGTTATGAATTCCCTGTCGGTGTCTGTTAACACCATTTCACAGCCCTCTCAAACCTCTGTAGTAGAAGCCCTCCCCGGCAAGAGTCCGGGTGTCTGCCTGCTGATCTCTGCCCCCTCTGTGACCTGGGGCTCTGACCACTGGTTGGTTGCTAGGGGCCAGTTGTTAGGGCACCGGACATCTGTCCATCCTCGTTACTGCATGTCACATACCGTCCTACTCTGTCTTCCTCAAGCAGTGTCAGAGATTGTATTGTGCACAGTATATTCATTAACTCTGTTTTCTGGTCATTACAGAACCACCAATCTATGTCTGATGTATGTCCATAAAGTGCCGTTGTGTGTAGCTCTGTGAGGTTGCTTCATCCCCCTCTGACCAGGGGAGGTTCTGTAAGGTCATAGATCAGCCCAAATGTTGAGTCATTCTCAAACAGCAGTGATTCACTGCTAGGTGAAACTATGACTACAGTAAAATAACGTACTACACATACAGTACCAGTCAAAAGTTTGGATACATGTACTCATTCAAGGGATTTTCTACACTGTAGAATAATAGTGAAGACATCAAAACTATTAAATAACATACATGGAATCATGAGTGTTATTGAGATTGTTCAAAGTAACCACCCTTTGCCTTGATGACACCAAGCTCACTCTTGGCATGCTCTCAACCAGCTTCAACTGGAATGATTTTCCAACAGTTTTGAAGGAGTTCCCACGTATGCTCAGCACTTGTTGGCTGCTTTTCCTTCACTCTGTGGTCCAACTCATCCCAAACCCTCTCAATTGGGTAAAGGTTGGGTGATTGTGGGGGCCATCTGATGCATCACATTCCTTCTTGGTCAAATAGCCCTTACACAACCTGAAGGTGTGCTTTGGGTCAATGTCCTGTCGAAAAATCAAATGATGGTCCCACTAAACGCAAACCAGATGGGATGGCGTATCGCTGCAGAATGCTGTGGTAGACATGCTGGCTAATTGTGCCTTGCATTTTAAATAAATCACTGACAGTGTCACCAGCAATGCACCCCCACACTATTACACCTCCTTCTAGATGCTTCATGGTGGGAACCACACATTCGGAGATCATCCGTTCACCTACTCTGCATCTCACAAAGACACTGTGCTTGAATCCAAAAATCTCAAATTTGGAGCTGAGCAAGGCACTGTACAGAATCACTGATCAATAAATCATGTTGCATCCTAAATAACAACACATTACCCGCTGGTTGAATCAACTTTATTTCCACGCCATTTCAATGACGTTGAACCAAAGTGGAATAGGTGTTGAATTGACGTATAAGCCCAGTGGGCATGTTCTCGCAGCACCTCGCTCACGCCAATCACCCTGCCAAGGGAAATGAGAGCACATTTCACATATTCCAGTTCTCCAACTGTTCAACCATCGTTCCACCTTGTGACTTTGTCCTCATGAATCGTCATTTTAATCTTCCTAAATAAATATTGTAATAACTATGCATTTGGAGGTGTGGTCTGTGTCTAGTGAACTGTCTTTTGGGTCAGGTTTAGGGTTAGGCTTAGTATAAATCAGTCAATCAAATGTCTTTACAGAGCCCTTTTTACAACAGTAGTGGTCACAAAGTGCTTTACAGAGACCTGATCCTAAAACCCCTGAGAGCAAGTAATGCAGATGTAGGGAAACAGTGGCTAGGAAAATCTCCCTGGAAAGGCAGGAACCTAGGAAGAAACCTAGAGAAGAACCAGGCTCTGAGGGATAGTCAGTACTCTTCTGGCTGTGCCGGGTGGAGATTATAAGACTACATGTCCATTTGTATTTGTATTTTATTAGGGATTCCCATTAGTTCCTGCCAAGGCAGAAGCTACTCTTCCTGAGGTCCAAATACATTAAGACACTTACATCACACATAAAATAAAATATAAAATAGTGCATCATATAACACTGTCACACCACCACAACACAAAATATATGATTTGTATTTGTATTTATTATGGATCACCATTCATCTACTCTTCCTGGGGTTCGACAAAATACAATTTAAAAACATTACAGTACATCCGTAACAGATTTCACAACACACTAAGTGTGTTCCTCAGGCCCCTACTCCACTACCACATACAGTACCAGTCAAAAGTTTGGACACACCTACTCATTCAAGGTTTTTTTTTCTTGATTTGTACTATTTTCTAGATTGTAGAATAATAGTGAAGACATCAAAACTAGGAAATAGCACATATGGAACAATGTAGTTACCCAAAAATTGTTAAACAAACCCAAATATATTTGAAATTCTTCAAAGTAGCCCCCTGTCACGCCCTGACCTTAGAGAGCCTTTTTATTTCCCTATTTGGTTAGGTCAGGGTGTGATTTGGGTGGGCATTCTATGTTTTCTATTTCTTTGTTTTGGCCGAGTGTGGTTCGCAATCAGAGGCAGCTGTCAATCATTGTCTCTGATTGGGGATCATATATAGGTTGTCATTTTCCGTTTGGGTTTTGTGGGATCTTGTTTTCTGTATTGTTTCTTTGCCTTACAGAACTGTGGTGCTTTCGTTTTTAGTCGTTATTTTGCTTTTGGTGTCATCAAATAAAAAACGATGTACGCCTACAACGCTGAACCTTGGACCGGTCATTCCACAAACGAGAGCCGTAACACCACACTTTGACTTGATGTCAGCTTTTCACACTCTTGGTATGCTCTCAACCAGCTTCACCTGGAATGCTTTTCCAACAGTCTTGAAGGAGTTCCCACATATGCTGAACTTGGCTGCTTGGCTGCTTTTCCTTCACTCTGTGGTCCAACTCATCCCAAACCATCTCAATTGGGTTGAGGTTGAGTGATTGTGAAGCCAGATCAACTGATGCAGCACTCTATCATTCTCCTTCTTGGTCAAATAGCCCTTACTCAGCCTGGAGGTGTGTTGGGTCATTGTCCTGTTGAAAAACAAAGGATAGTCCCACTAAGCGCAAACCAAATGGGATGGTGTATCGCTGCAGAATGCTATGGTAGCCATGCTGGTTAATTGTACCTTGAATTCTAAATAAATCACAGACAGTTTCACCAGCAAAGCACCCCCACACCATCACACCTTCTCCTCCATGCTTCATGGTGGGAACCAAACTCAAATGTGTATTCATCAGACAAAGGACAGATTTCCACGAGTCTAATGTCCATTTTTCGTGTTTCTTGGCCCAAGAAAGTCTCTTCTTGTCCTTTAGTAGTTATTCCTTTGCAGAAATTAAACCATGAAGGCCTGATTCACGCAGTCTCCTCTGAACAGTTGATGTCGAGATGTGTCTGTTGCTTGAACTCTGTGAAGCATTTATTTGGGCTGCAATTTCTGAGGCTGGTAACTCTAATTAACTTATCCACTACAGCAGAGGTAACTCTGGGTCTTCCTTTTCTGTGGCGGTCCTCATGTGAGCCAGTTTCATCATAGAGCTTGATGGTTTTTGCGACTGCACTTGAAGAAACTTTCAACGTTTTTGAGATTTTCCACATTGACTGACCTTCATGTCTTATAGCAATGATGTCGCCTGTCTATTTGGGGCCCGCTGCAAGGGTCCCCAGTCCAAGGTCGGCGGCGAGGGTCGCCGCTCCAAAGGCGCCACTTAAGTGGGCCAAGACTATGGTGGAGTGGGGTCCACGTCCCGCGCCAGAGCCGCCACCGCGGATAGATGCCCACCCAGACCACCCCCCTATGGGTTTAGGTTTTGCGGCCAGAGTCCGCACCTTTGGGGAGGGGGGGGGGGGGGGGGGGGGGGATACTGTCACGCCCTGACCTTAGTTCCTTTTTAATGTCTCTATAGGTTTTTATATGACCAATCATATTGAGTGGTTCCAGTGATGAATTTGACATGAGCCACCCCTCCCTGGGGACTTTCTTCAGCAAAGATGGCTGACAAAACATTACGGGGAGGCGAGTCAAGCCAAAAATGTACAATGTACAATTGAGAGGAATATGTTAGCTAACGTAGAGACAAACTGTGCATATTTTTTCTCTGAATAGAAACACCATAATATTAATCAAATTAATTAAGCCAAATTTCTTAAAATTAATCCCATATACTATGTTATTACAAAAAAGGTTTTACATTCACTGGTAATGCCAATACGGGAGTACTATCAAATGCTTCTCAAGGATGCCCTCTGGTGGTCAAACTAGCAATAACTTGCAGTAACAGAAGAATTGGCTGAGAATTAAATGACGTGCCACAGAATGCTGCGGCAGCACACAAGGTGCGCTTCAGTATGACGTAACTTTTAAGGGAGGAACCACTGTATGTAGAAACTATAATGATACAAATTTTCAAACAACTGCCCTGTTTCTGGGCCGCAAATTGCTTTTGACACACAAACTGGTCCCAAGTAGGCCGTCAATGTAAATAAGAATTTGTTCTTAACTGACTTGCCTAGTTAGGTTATGTTTATTTATTTGTTTATTTATTTTTACAATTTAGTTAGTTATTTTATTTCGGTTTACTGAATAGTTTTTTCAAGATTAGTTTTTGTTTTAGTTTCAGTTTTAGTTTGCTATAATAATCTTGTTTGGTTTCAGTATATTCACAGTTCTAGAGACAGTGAACCCAGGATATAGGGGCTGAGTGAAAGTGGTTTGGACTCTGCAGAGTAGGGTCATTGTGTCAGAGACGCTGTAGAAAGACAGAGTTCCTGCACTGTGGTCCAGATACACTCCTACTCTGGTGGAACAGGAGACAGGTATGACAGTCGGTTTATCATTGTGATAGAAAGAGCAACCAGAAGCATCACACTCCAAACACCAGGCCTGTTTACTGCTTCTAAACAAACCCTCGTCAGGTCCACTCCTGCTTATCCCTTTATATGAGACAGCTATATCAACCCAGTCCCCGCTCCACTCCACCTCCCAGTAGCAGGCTCCAGACAGACCCTCTCCACACAACACCTGGGGGTAGGTGGTAAATCTGTCTGAATGGGCAGGATAAAGCTGGTCCTTATAACGCCGTGTCACCTTTCTGTTCCCCTCAGACAGACACAGACAGTTAAATGCCGTGTTGGGATCCAATGTGAGCGGACAGGAATCTGAGGAGGAAGACAAAACAACAGGTGAAATGTATGTGTGCATCCAGGTGTTTGTGTGTGTAGTATATTAAAGTGCATTGTACAGTCCCAGCTAGCACATTTGGTTCCTTGGAAGCTGTGTGAACGTAAGTTTTTTGTTTTATCATAGCCGGAAGGTAGGGATGGGCAGTTCCTCTTTCTGCTTCGTAGGCAAGCACCATGGTCTTGTAGTGGATGCGAGCTTCAACTGGAAGCCAGTGCAGTGTGCCGAGGAGTGGGGTTACATGGTAGAACTTGGGATGGATGAAAACCAGGCGGGCTGCAGCATTCTGGACAAGTTCCAGGTGGCACACGCGGGGAGCCCAGCCAACAGAGAGTTGCAGTAGTCCAGACGGGATATGACAAGTGCCTGGATTAGGACCTGCACTGTTTCCTGTGTGAGGTAGGGTTGTACTCTACTGATCTTGTAGAGCACGAACCTGCAGGAGCGAGTCACTGCTTTGATGTTTGCAGAGAAAAACAGGGTGTTGTCCAGGGTCACACCAATGTTCTTTGCACTCTGGGTGGGGAACACTGTGGAGTTGTCAACCGTGATGGAGAGGTCTTTGAGTGGGCAGGCATTCCCCGGGAGAAAGAGCAGCTCCATCTTGTCGAGGTAGAGCTTAAGGTGGTGGGCCAACATCCAAGCTAAGATATCTGCTAGGCACGCAACAATGTGTGCTGCCACCTGGGTGTCAGAAGGTGGGAAGGAAAAAACAGTTCTCAGCGTCAACAAAACACTCTCTATCCTCTATCTTCTTAAGTGTGTTTAGGTATGCTGGCCACGCCCACTAATTGATATTAATGAGTGGTTTTTTATGTTGAAATATGGTCTGTTTGAATAGAATATAATAAACAGGTTTGTATGAGTTTAAAAAATGAATCACAACTGTCCTGGTGGTGTAGTGGACTAATTCCATGAATAGAGAACAGAAGATCATAGGTTTGAGGCTCATTGACACCGTGCCACAATAGAAAAATAAATGCATAATTAATGCCTAAGCAAATGACTTTCCAAGGTGTCCTATCTGTGCTTGGAGTTCTAAACAGTTAACCCAAACTGAGCTAGCAGTGTTATTAAAAGTCTTATTGAAACATGTTCTTAGAATGTTATTTAATTACCTTCAAATAATCTATAATTTCTGTTTTCAAAAAGTTAATAAAACCTCCCAGGAAAACTTTCAGGTAACCATAGTAAAACATTCTCAGAACCTCCTGCAGCCTAGTCATTTAATTTTTTTTACTTCCATTCTCAGAACGTTTATAAAAGAAATGTATGGCTTCGTTCCCAGAACCAATGGGAAACCAAAAACTTACATTCCCATAACTTCCAAGGAACAAAATGTGCTAGCTGGCAAGCACTCATTAAGATCAGGTGTGGCCAATTAGTGGATGCGGCCGACACACCTGAACACACTTATGAACAAGAAAGAGTTTTGTTGATGCTGAGAACGGAATGTATATGTTTTTAAATAACACTCATAGAATGTTCTTTGAACTTAATGTTTTCTTGTGGTTTTTATGTAAAGTGGCGATCTCGATGTGCCAACTTCTGTTTGGTAGTGTCCGAACCATTTGGGCTACAAACTAACTTGCTCTACGACCCCCACAAGTGTCACGGCACTTGTCTGAAGGCAACCGGTAGCACTTTTTTTTTTAAGAATGAGGAAACATGTAGAAATCCGTATGCTGAACTACTAAAATTCCTACCTAAGAAACATGGTTCTCAGAACATTATGTGCTAGTTGGGTATCCTGCACCATTCTCAGAATACTCTGGAAAGATTGTATGCAAAATAACCATGCTCTCACAAAGCACTAAGAAACGTATGGTTCTCAGAACGTTATGCACTAGCTGGGGTATATTCTTTCCTCACATTCTAAGAACTCCTCTCTGGTTTTGGGTTCAGGCCTCGTCTTCTGACAGGTGGTATCATTTCCATGTGATGCTAGTCCTCCAACTGACAGTCCAGACTGAGTTGTGCCAAATGACGGAAGACAACGGGGCTCAGAAGGTGGAACAATGTGGACTTTTGTCACTATGGAAACATAGGAAATTAAATATATAAACACAGTTCAATACTGATCATGACTAAAACATTACAGAAAGTCAAAGGGCTCAGTAGTTGCCTAGGTTACCTACCTTTTACAGAGATCTTGGCAATTTCCCCAGAGCAGATTTTTCCTAATTGGCTTTTTAGCTCAGTGACTGATTTTCTTACATCCTCAAAGAAGACGTGTTGGTTGACAGTGATGCTGAGTAAGTGTTCAGATCGAGGAGGGACACAGAGAGACTGGAAACTCTACAGAGACATAAAAAAACAGAAAAGATTATTGTTGAGAAATACAAACATTTCACTTTCAGCAGTAACACCTGATGCTGGGGACAGAGAGTCACTGATATCACCTGGAGGAATTGAATGTTGTCTTCTGTGTGTGCGAGCTGCTCCAACTCGCCCTCTCTCCTCCTCAGCTCAGCCATCTCCTGGTCCAGTTGCTTCAGCAGTCCTTTTGCTCGTCTCACTTCAACCTTCTCCTGGGCTCTGATCAGCTCTTTCACCTCAGAGCGCTTTCTCTCAATGGAGTGGATCAGCTCGGTAAAGATCCTCTCACTGTCCCCCACTGCTGCTTGTGCAGAGCGCTGTTAGGAAACAAACAAAGAGAGGAGGGGTTCCATTTCAACCAGTTCATTCACTCAGCTCTCACAAGAACCCCGGACAACTTGTTCCCAACAGAGGGGCTCAGTGGGAATGGAACATGGCCCAGCACTGGGCTGATCACTGGCTTCAGTTTTACTGTAGTTTACTTTAAAGGGGACTATCTTCTAAGTAAATACATCCAAATGGTCAACAACTCTCACCCTGAGTGACTTCACAGCCTGTCTCACATCCTGTATCTCTTTCTGTCTCTTCTGGATTCTCTGTTTGGTTTCCTTCTGTTTCTCTCCCAGTTGACTCTGGTGTAAAAAACAAATGTCAGTCCATTGTTCATGTGTACAAGTGACTCTGTCTTACTGAGAACAGATCAAACTTCATGATAGGTCAAAGTCCATGACTTATGGAAGAAAAGTCACATGCGTGTCTGTATGCGCATGACCAATCATTTTCTATCCCAGGTCTCCTGTGTGCCAAAAAAGCACATAAGCCTGCAAAAGCACTCAAAGCCTAGGCATTAGCTCAGGGAAAGGAGATACACATAACTGAATGCATTCAACCGATATATATTTTCCACATTTAACCCAACCCCTCCGAATCAGAGAGGTGACAGTGGCTGCCTTAATCCAGGATTTCCTTAACTCGGTCCTGGGCACCCACCCACCCACCTTGCCGGTTCAGGGACTCAAACCAGACACATTTCAGTTACTGGTCCAATGCTCTTAACTGCTAGGCTACCTGCCAGCCTTAAGTTATTGGGTGTGGGCTAACTTCCTTTTCAATGTCATACAGAAATATATGTGCAGTGAATAATATTTTGTAATTAATAGTATTCTCACATTGATACTGTGAATGAACAATTATTACAGAGTTGTTGTCCTTACCTGTCTCTCAATCCTTTCTGATTCAGCTGAGACTGTATCATGGCCTTTATGTTTATCCATTGTACACAGATAACAGATAAACTGCTGATCAGTATGGCAGTAAATCTCCACCAGTTTGTCATGATGAGAGCAGATCTTCTCCTCTAGTTGTGTGGAGGCTTTGACCAGCTTGTGCTTCTTAAAGGTAGGAGATTCATAGTGAGGCTGGAGGTGAGTCTCACAGTAAGAGGCCAGACACACCAGACAGGACTTGACCGCTTTGAGTTTTCTCCCAGTGCAGACATCACACGCAACATCTCCAGGTCCAGCATAATGGTGAGCAGGGGTACCAGCTTGGAGTCCTGTCTTCTTCAGAGTCTCCACCAATTCTGCTAGCATGGTGCTTTTCTTCAGAACAGGCCTTGGGGTGAAGGTCTGTCTGCACTGAGGGCAGCTATAGACACCCTTCAGATCATCCTGATTCCAGCAATCTTTAATACAGCCCATACAGTAGCTGTGTCCACAGGGAATGGTTACCGGATCCTTCAGTAGATCCAGACATATTGAACAACTGATTGAGTCCATGGCTGCTGACATTGTGGTGCACACACTAACAGACTGAGCAGCAGAGTATTAAAGATGATCATTTCTCAAGACATGTTTGTGCTTATAAGTGGGAACATTTCCTGATGTGTTTACACTTTGTACCTGTAGGTGATGTGGCATTGGGCAGATTCCAGGAAGAGGGTTGTAATTGGACTAAGGTGCCTGTGGAAGTTCCATTCATGGTACGTATGTGTGCCAAGCAATACTCTACACTTCCCAATTCTCTTGACGCAACACCTCAAAGTACATAGTTATTTAAAGATTTATTGAGGAAGATAATGCGGCTCATAAAGGGACAATTCAGGAGGACAAAGTCACAAGGCGGCAGGATGGAAAGTCAAGGGAAGATTTTAGAATATGTGAACTGGAGTCCTGGGCTGCAATCTCACTTGGTACTGCAGCAATGGCAATCCTCCATGGTCATAGACTATAGGGTGTTCCAGGGGATAGGTGTGTGCAAGGTGCTGCGAGAACATAATGAAAAGTTATTTGGGATGGAAAATGATTTGTAGATCAGTGATGCTGTACAGTGCCTTGCTCAGCTCATCCTGTCAAACGGCTTAGTTAGAAGATAAGACGGAGGAGAAATGTAGCCTGAAATCCAGGCCTGTCTGTGCTAACGTTCCACTCCTTGTACTCTGTGTCACATGACAAGAAGTGACAAGGAGTGGAATAATAGCACAACCACTCTGGTACCCAGGCTAGGAGAAAGGGAGGCTTGCTAACACTGGAGAAATTAGAAAAACCCTAACCTCTATATACTGTAGTACACAGGTAATTATTTGTTGAATTATGGTTGTTACCAACACAACACTGTGTCGACATTGTAACATGCAAATATTGTGTGGGAGTTATGAAAGGTAGCCTATTTACTTGCGAATACAACCACCTGACTGATGATGGGCAGATATGTCCGGGGGTTTTGTCGGACGGGGCCACAGTGTCCCCCGACCCCCCCGTCTCAGCCTCCATTATCTGTGCTGCAATAGTTACTGTGCCGGGGGGCTAGGGTCAGTCTGTTATATCTAGTGTAATTATCCTGTCTCATCTGGTGTCCTGTGGGATTTTAAGTATTCTCCCTCTAATTCTCTCTCTGTCCCTCTCTCCCTCCTCTCCCGGTGGATCTGAGCCCTTAGGACCATGCCTCAGGACAACCTGGCCTGATGACACCTGGCTGTCCCCAGTCCACCTGGTCAGGCTGCTGCTCCAGTTTCAGCTGTTCTGCCTGCAGAAATGGAACCCTGACCTGTTCACTGTACGTGCTACATTGTCCCAGACCAACTGTTTTTGTTTTTGACTCCTTCTAAGTTTCTTCCTAGGTTCCTGCTTTTCTAGGGAGTTTTTCCTAGCCACCATGCTTCTACATCTGCATTGCTTGCTGTTTGGGGTTTTAGGCTGGGCTTTCTGTATAACACTTTGTGACATCTGATGATGTAAAAAAGTGCTTTATAAATACATTTTACTGATTTAATTTGATTGATATGTCTGCAAACAGTCTAGCTCCTCTCTTACAAACTGATGGCCATGAACCAGTAGTTCCTCTCCACAGGGGATTGCATTTAGCTGGACTAATGCACTTAACTGCCAGTTCCCTCTAGAAAACATGTGTAATGGCTGAAGGGGTGGTGAATAACAACAGGAAGTATTTACACAGCTTGGAACAAACTCAGTATATGTATGAGCACAGTGGCCAACAAGGATAGGAACGAACGATTCCGTATTGATGACTTTGAATGTGAAAGGAGTTGTAAATATTTAAAATGAGACACAGTACTGTATGTGGTCACAGCCTGATCATGACAGAAGAGGAAACAATCTCATCGGAGTAAGTTTTGTATTGATGCTCGCAGAAGGACAGTGTCCGGCTTCATTATCTTCCTCCTTGAAGACATGGGAAGATCCTCTTAATACGGGATTGATGCTCTTCAGCATTGACAGTGCATGGTGTAATCAATTCTGTGTTTATCCTGAATCCAGAACCCATGAAGAGAAGAGCGTGTGAGTAGAATATGTTATAACTGTTGTGTCGGCTGATGAATCAGCCTGTGAAACCCGCTTTTGGTATACAGCATAAAACTAAGCAGTGGAAAAACGTGGAACGTTTCCTTACAAGCCAGAATGTTGAATAAAGTTACATTTGAACATACCCTACCGGTTGTCTGTGTGGTTAGTCCTACAGTGGGTCGAATTTTGAAAAGGGAAAGTATTAAATACCGAACTTATTAGAATGCCGGTACTGCATTAACATTTCTATTACCTGGCACATGCGCTAAACCATTTACACACCTGCAACACGTCAGTAAGTATGCGTGCATCAGCCTGCATGTCCTTCCGTCTTGTGAACATGTCTTAGGGTCAGGAACAAACACGTCTTGATTGCCACAGACAGAGATACGCGTTTTGAAGTCGGTTTAATAATACGTAAATGGGGATATTTTGTCTCAAATGTTGACCGACTGAACGACCAACCCCACGGGCAATTGGCAGTTAGTTCAAATAAATATTTGTATTCAACGCTGTTGACAGACCAAACGTATTCGTTTTTGTAAATGTGTGCGCCTATGCCGTGCTGTAGTGTTACAAACAGCCACCATCCAGACTTTGTCCATTCCAATTATGTCCATCAGGCGAGCCATCCAACTGGCAAACTGTGACAGCAGCGGAACGCAGTGCAGCACAGGGCCATTCATCATGCTCAGTGGCGCTGTCCGGGGCCACACTTAAGATTCACAGGCATTTGCTGTGGAGGTATGACTTAGTCCGTTAGCAGCGGGCTCGATTGAGATTCCAGTGTTGGCCTGAATATAGGACTCATATAACATTAAACCAGCCTGTATAAAGTAGGCAAAAATAACATTAAACCAGTCTGTATATAGTAGGCATATATAACATTAAACCAGTCTGTATATAGTAGACATATATAACATTAAACCAGTCTGTATATAGTAGACATATATAACATTAAACCAGTCTGTATATAGTAGGCATATATAACATTAAACCAGTCTGTATATAGTAGGGATATATAACATTAAACCAGTCTGTATATAGTAGGGATATATAATATTAAACCAGTCTGTATATAGTAGACATATATAATATTAAACCAGTCTGTATATAGTAGACATATATAACATTAAACCAGTCTGTATATAGTAGACATATATAATATTAAACCAGTCTGTATATAGTAGGCATATATAACATTAAACCAGTCTGTATATAGTAGGGATATATAATATTAAACCAGTCTGTATATAGTAGGGATATATAATATTAAACCAGTCTGTATATAGTAGGCATATATAACATTAAACCAGTCTGTATATAGTAGACATATATAACATTAAACCAGTCTGTATATAGTAGGGATATATAATATTAAACCAGTCTGTATATAGTAGGGATATATAATATTAAACCAGTCTGTATATAGTAGGCATATATAACATTAAACCAGTCTGTATATAGTAGGCATATATAACATTAAACCAGTCTGTATATAGTAGACATATATAACATTAAACCAGTCTGTATATAGTAGGGATATATAACATTAAACCAGTCTGTATATAGTAGGGATATATAACATTAAACCAGTCTGTATATAGTAGGGATATATAATATTAAACCAGTCTGTATATAGTAGGGATATATAATATTAAACCAGTCTGTATATAGTAGGCATATATAACATTAAACCAGTCTGTATATAGTAGGGATATATAATATTAAACCAGTCTGTATATAGTAGGCATATATAACATTAAACCAGTCTGTATATAGTAGGCATATATAACATTAAACCAGTCTGTATATAGTAGGCATATATAACATTAAACCAGTCTGTATATAGTAGACATATATAATATTAAACCAGCCTGTATATAGTAGACATATATAACATTAAACCAGTCTGTATATAGTAGGGATATATAATATTAAACCAGTCTGTATATAGTAGACATATATAATATTAAACCAGTCTGTATATAGTAGGGATATATAATATTAAACCAGTCTGTATATAGTAGACATATATAATATTAAACCAGTCTGTATATAGTAGGGATATATAATATTAAACCAGTCTGTATATAGTAGGGATATATAACATTAAACCAGTCTGTATATAGTAGGGATATATAATATTAAACCAGTCTGTATATAGTAGACATATATAATATTAAACCAGTCTGTATATAGTAGGGATATATAATATTAAACCAGTCTGTATATAGTAGACATATATAATATTAAACCAGTCTGTATATAGTAGACATATATAATATTAAACCAGTCTGTATATAGTAGGGATATATAATATTAAACCAGTCTGTATATAGTAGACATATATAATATTAAACCAGTCTGTATATAGTAGACATATATAACATTAAACCAGTCTGTATATAGTAGGAATATATAACATTAAACCAGTCTGTATATAGTAGGGATATATAATATTAAACCAGTCTGTATATAGTAGACATATATAATATTAAACCAGTCTGTATATAGTAGGGATATATAATATTAAACCAGTCTGTATATAGTAGGGATATATAATATTAAACCAGTCTGTATATAGTAGACATATATAATATTAAACCAGTCTGTATATAGTAGACATATATAACATTAAACCAGTCTGTATATAGTAGGAATATATAACATTAAACCAGCCTGTATATAGTAGACATATATAACATTAAACCAGTCTGTATATAGTAGACATATATAACATTAAACCAGTCTGTATATAGTAGACATATATAACATTAAACCAGTCTGTATATAGTAGACATATATAATATTAAACCAGTCTGTATATAGTAGGGATATATAATATTAAACCAGTCTGTATATAGTAGGCATATATAACATTAAACCAGTCTGTATATAGTAGACATATATAACATTAAACCAGTCTGTATATAGTAGGGATATATAATATTAAACCAGTCTGTATATAGTAGGGATATATAACATTAAACCAGTCTGTATATAGTAGGGATATATAATATTAAACCAGTCTGTATATAGTAGGCATAGATAACATTAAACCAGTCTGTATATAGTAGACATATATAACATTAAACCAGTCTGTATATAGTAGACATACGTAACATTAAACCAGTCTGTATATAGTAGACATATATAACATTAAACCAGTCTGTATATAGTAGACATACGTAATATTAAACCAGTCTGTATATAGTAGACATATATAACATTAAACCAGTCTGTATATAGTAGGGATATATAATATTAAACCAGTCTGTATATAGTAGACATATATAATATTAAACCAGTCTGTATATAGTAGGGATATATAACATTAAACCAGCCTGTATATAGTAGACATATATAACATTAAACCAGTCTGTATATAGTAGGGATATATAACATTAAACCAGTCTGTATATAGTAGACATATATAACATTAAACCAGCCTGTATATAGTAGACATATATAACATTAAACCAGTCTGTATATAGTAGGGATATATAACATTAAACCAGCCTGTATATAGTAGACATATATAACATTAAACCAGCCTGTATATAGTAGACATATATAACATTAAACCAGTCTGTATATAGTAGACATATATAACATTAAACCAGTCTGTATATAGTAGACATATATAACATTAAACCAGTCTGTATATAGTAGGCATATATAATATTAAACCAGTCTGTATATAGTAGGCATATATAATATTAAACCAGTCTGTATATAGTAGACATATATAATATTAAACCAGTCTGTACATAGTAGGCATATATAACATTAAACCAGCCTGTATATAGTAGACATACAGTTGAAGTCGGAAGTTTACATACACTTAGGTTGGAGTCATTAAAACCAGTTTTTCAACCACTCCACAAATGTCTTGTTAACAAACTATAGTTTTGGCAAGTCGGTTAGGACATCTACTTTGTGCATGACACAAGTCATTTTTCCAACAATTGTTTACAGACAGATTATTTAACTTATAATTCACTGTATCATAATTCCAGTGGGTCAGAAGTTTACATACACTAAGTTGACTGTGCCTATAAACAGCTTGGAAAATTCCAGAAAATGATGTCATGGCTTTAGAAGCTTCTGATAGGCTAATTGACATGATTTGAGTCAATTGGAGGTGTACCTGTGGATGTATTTCAAGGCCAACCTTCAAACTCAGTGCCTCTTTCCTTGACATCATGGGAAAATCAAAAGAAATCAGTCTGGTTCATCCTTGGGAGCAATTTCCAAATGCCTGAAGGTACCACCTTCATCTGTACAAACAATAGTACGCAAGTATAAACACCATGGGACCACGCAGCTGTCATACCGCTCAGGAAGGAGAAGCATTCCGTCTCCTAGGGATGAACGTACTTTGGTGCGAAAAGTGCAAATCAATCCCAGAACAACAGCAAAGGACCTTGTGAAGATGCTGGAGGAAACAGGTACAAAATTATCTATATCCATAGGAAAACGAGTCCTATATTGACATAACCTGAAAGGCCGCCCAGCAAGGAAGAAGCCACTGCTCCAAAACCGCCATAAAAAAGCCAGACTACGGTTTGCAACTGCACATGGGGACAAAGATCGTACTTTTTGGAGAAATGTCCTCTGGTCTGATGAAACAAAAATAAAACTGTTTGACTGTAACGACCATCATTATGTTTGGAGAAAAAAGGGGCGGGCTTGCAAGCCGAAGAACACCATCCCAACTGTGAATCACGGGGGTGACAGCATCATGTTGTGGGGTTTCTTTGCTGCAGGAGGGACTGGTGCACTTCACAAAATATATGGCATCATGAGGGAGGAAAATTACGTGGATATATTGAAGCAACATCTCAAGACATCAGTCAGGAAGTTCAAGTTTGGTCGCAAATGGGTCTTCCAAATGGACAATGACCCCAAGCAAACTTCCACAGTTGTGGAAAAATGGCTTAAGAACAACAAAGTCAAGGTATTGGAGTGGCCATCCCAAAGCCCTGACCTCATCCCATAGAAAATTTGTGGGCAGAACTTAAAAAGTGTGTGCGAGCAAGGAGGCCTACAAACCGGACTCAGTTACACCAGCTCTGTCAGGAGGAATGGGCCAAACTTCACCAAACCCATTGTGGGAAGGCTCCCCGAAACGTTTGACCCAAGTTAACAATTTAAAAGCAATGCTACCAAATACTAATTGAGTGTATGTAAACTTCTGACCCACTGGGAATGTGATAAAATAAATAAAAGCTGAAATAAATAATTCTCTCTACTATTATTCTGATGTCAGGAATTGTGAAAAACTGAGTTTAAATGTATTTGGCTAAGGTGTTTGTACACTTCCAACTTCAACTGTATATAACATTACACCAACCTGTATATAGTAAACATATATAACATTAAACCAGCCTGTATATAGTAGGCATGTATAACATTAAACCAGCCTGTATATAGTAGGCATATATAACATTAAACCAGCCTGTATATAGTAGACATACGTAACATTAAACCAGCCTGTATATAGTAGGCATATATAGCACTAAACCAGCCTGTATATAGTAGGCATATATAGCACTAAACCAGCCTGTATATAGTAGGCATATATAACATTAGACCAGCCTGTATAAAGTAGGCAAATATAACATCAAACCGGCCTGTATATAGTAGGCATATATAACATTAAACCAGCCTGTATATAGTAGGCATATATAACATCAAACCAGCCTGTATATAGTAGACATACGTAACATTAAACCAGCCTGTATATAGTAGGCATATATAGCACTAAACCAGCCTGTATATAGTAGGCATATATAGCACTAAACCAGCCTGTATATAGTAGGCATATATAACATTAGACCAGCCTGTATAAAGTAGGCAAATATAACATCAAACCGGCCTATATATAGTAGGCATATATAACATTAAACCAGCCTGCATATAGTAGGAATATATAACATTAAACCTGCCTGTATATAGTAGGCATATATAACATTAAACCTGCCTGTATATAGTAGGCATATATAACATTAAACCTGCCTGTATATAGTAGGCATATATAACATTAAACCTGCCTGTATATAGTAGACATACATAACATTAAACCTGCCTGTATATAGTAGACATACATAATATTAAACAGTGTAGTGAGAAAGAGGGAAGAGAGTGCAAGCTGAGCTGTATGTGACCCTGTCAAGGACAGAACTGGATTTGAGGATGTGTGTGTATGAAGTGTGCTCATGAATGTGCATGAGGGCAAGGTGTGTTTTGTGTGAGTGTGTGTGCGTGTGTGTGACCAGACAAACGTGTGTGATATAAAGTGTGAAAGATAAATGTATAGTCTTTGTTAAATTAGATTCAATTTTATTCTTTCCTTATTTGCTCTTCATGGATCTAACAGAAGATTACCTTTTTTTTTTTGCATATGTGGGCAAAGACAATCATTTTGAAGTACAAGAGTGTCTAGGCATAATGATATGGTTATCATGGCGTAACAGAGATGATGAGCTTGGTGGCTAGATGAAAACGTACTCCCTGAAAATGCCTTTTTTTTCCTGGAAATTGTTGAGTGAGCAAGTTAATTAATTCTGGGCAATGTCATCTTGAGGCTCATTCATACAGATGTCTGTCAATGATCTAGGTGAGCGATGAAGGCATCAGAATGTGATTTTAGGGAGAAAAAAATAGATGCCCAATACTTGATTAGAATTTATTCAAATATTTACAGAATTGACAATAATACCCAGATGAGTGAGGACACAAACTATCTGCATTGTCCAAAGTCCAAAGTCCAATAGATCCAATTATGTTTTTCAAAGTCCAATGACGATTACTCCCATCCAAATGAAGTACAGTTTAATGATCTACAAACTCCATATACATTAACATGTCATACAATTATTAGGATCTATGGTCCCTGACCTTTCTTTGTAACTATTTGTTGGTTGGGACTTGAAATACAGTGCAGTTTTTGCTGTGAATTCCACCTGTTCCCCCCAGATCCACCACTAGATGACACTGAAGCATTTCTAGTTTTCTGCTTTACCCCTCAGCACTTTGATGGAGCATATCATTTTTCTCCAGCACTGTGATGTTGCAATCATCAAAGCCCAGTTGTTGAATCCAATCCACACTGCCATGACTTGTCAGTGATAATGCCTCTCTCACAGTTATGCGTGTCAGTCCCATGATGATGATGTCACTTACGTAACATCCTAAATGTAATGTAAAACAGATTTCAGATTTCATAACCTCCTACAATGTGCTTATATTAGGAACAATAAAACCCTGAAAAGAAATTCAAATCTCACATGATGAACCTGTGCATATTGCCATGATATTTTAATATGGACGTTATTATATGAGTTGTGTGACTGAAATGCAGTATCAGTATTAAATAAATGAATGCACATTTGTCATCATTGAAGCAAACATTCATACCCGAGGATTGACTTTGTCTCGGGGAGGCCTGATATGATAGGTTATTTATGCCTTTACGAATAAAATAATGAAAAATACTTTATCCAAAATGACAGTTTTTTTGCTGCAGTAATTTTGTACACTGCAGTTATTCTGCAATTATTGGGTCCAAAATACCACAGTCGACTGCAGTTACTGCACTTTTACTGCAGTTTCAAAACGGCAGTCTTTTTTTGTAAGGGTGAGTAAATTATTCTATAATGCCTCAATTGATTCTGAACTAGTATGAGAAAGTAAAGTAAACAAGGTGGTCATTTCATCATGATTCATAGCTACCTCGCTAGAACGCCGGAATGGAATGTGTTCCTTTTGAAGCGCTAAATCAATAACTCATTTGCACTCCTGATTAATTGTACTAATTTGCCAACGCCATTAAGCATATATGTGCTCCAACAAAATCATTTAATCACTTAAAAAAATAATCAGAACCAACAAGACTCATTGCCAGATAATTTTTTAGTAGTTCTATTGGTTGTATCTGAGCAAGAAGCAGGTGTTTTTAATTGTTGTTGATGATATTTCACAGATCTTCATACCATAATTCAACCATTGGAAAACAAACATAGAAATCAATACTTTTGTGGAATCAGGTGCATGGGCTGATTACTTCCTTCCTTCCTTCCTTACACACACACACACACACACACACACACACACACACACACACACACACACACACACACACACACACACACACACACACACACACACACACACACACACACACACACACACACACACACACACACACGCACACACACACACACACACACACGTTTTTGCTGCAGGTTTTCCATTATTCAGCTGACGGATGTAGAAAGGAACTGCTGCCACGACTGACATATGAAAGAAAGGCAACATAGCATACCTGAAGTATGATCAGCTGGTTGTTCACCCCCCTCTCGTAGGCCTATGGCAAGTGGCTCCGCTATAGTCAGCTGATTTGACACACTCACACACACACACACACACACACACACACACACACACACACACACACACACACACACACACACACACACACACTCACACACACACTCACTTAACCTCATGACCAAAAACACACATTGCTCCAAATGCCATAACCCTCTGAAGTCTTCAGTGGTGTTATGTGGACTGGGTCAATGTGCATTCCATAGGATGTCCACCCTTATTGATAAAACTAACACAACTGTATGGTTGTATTGAACATGTGAGGCATGCACTTCTATGTTTCCGTTCCACTCTCTGGTTGATTTCGACTGTGTATCTCTCTAGTTGGGCAGGACATCAACTCTGAAAACATGGTCTTTAACCCATATATATATTAGTGAAGCGAACAATAAATAAAATTATTGTGTTGATCCAGATTCAAATTTCCTGAAATATCCAGAAATAAGTCTATCACTTGTGATTACTATAAACTTAAGCAATATAACAACCTGTATAGCAGTTGATCTAATACCAAGACAATCTTATTTACTACCTTCCATTTGAACGTTTACAGTCTTCCTAAAAATCTTGACCACCTTGTTCATTATCCATTTTCTTTCAGTCATGAACTTTCCATTGTTGTCACACTCTGATCTGTTTCACCTGTCTTTGTGCTTGTCTCCACCCCCCTCCAGGTGTTGCCCGTCTTTCCCATTATCCCCTGTGTATTTATACCTGTGTTCTCTGTTTTTCTGTTGCTGGTTTGTTTTGTTTGTGAAACCTACCAGCATTTTGTTCACCTGCTCTTGCCTGTTTCTTGTTCCTGTTTTCTAGTCCTTCCCGGTTTTGACCGTTCTGCCTGCCCTGACCCTGAGCCTACCTGCCGTTTTTGTACATTACCCCACCTCTCCGGATTATTGACCCCTGCCTGCTCTGACCCTGAGACAGCCTGCCGTTCTGGACCCTTTGCACCCTCTCTGGATTATTGACCCCTGCCTGCACTGACCCTGAGACAGCCTGCCGTTCTGGACCCTTTGCACCCTCTCTGGATTATTGACCCCTGCCTGCACTGACCCTGAGACAGCCTGCCGTTCTGGACCCTTTGCACCCTCTCTGGATTATTGATCCTTGCCTGCCTTTAACCTGTCGTTTGCCTGCCCCTGTTTTAGAAATAAACTTTTGTTTCTTTGACACTGTCTGCATCTGGGTCATACTTGAAACGTGATAGTTGTTGACCACTCAGAAACATAGTTGACAGATGAGACAACCATGCTTCATGACATGTCTCCTTATAATGCTGTTCAGCACTGTAGAACATAAAGAGTGGGAGGAGTGTCCATTTTTGTTCAGAAACATTTTCAGTTCTTTGTAAGCGATGACCTTGCACTTACATATGATAACATTGATGTTCAATCTCTTTTCATAAAAATTCCCTCCTGTTCATTTTTTGGTGATAAAAAAGTGATAATCTATCGGCCACCCATATCTGAAATTGGTAGTTTCATTGATATCCTTGCATCAACCTTACATTTGATTAATAGAAGATAAAATGTGTTTTCTATTGGGTGATTACAACATAAACCTATTTAAAAATGAGAACCACTCACTGATCTGTCTTTTTGAATACTTTATACTCCAGCTATCTGTATCCCCTCCTCTATACGATCACAACCAGATGACCAGTTCATCTGACACCCTTATTGATATTATTTTTTACAAATTCTTTGAATGTTGTGGCTAATACAGGCATACTTTATACTGACATTTCTGACCACTTTCCAATTTTCCACTTCTTTTTGGCAGCTGGAAATTAAAAGTAATTGTGAGCGCTTTAAGATGTTGATTGATGATATTTCATGGGAAAATGTTTATAATCAGGCTTATAATCAGTCTGCTTACAAGACTTTTATCACATCTTTGAATTGTTTCCCCTTAGTTATGCCACTTAAGAGAGCAGCAGAAGGGTTCTGGAAATCATGTTAAAAAAAATGTTTTGTATGAAACATTTCTCACAAATCCTTCTCCCATGAATTCTGAAAATTACTAAAAGTTTAAGAACAAATTTAGTCACCTTCTTCGGATATCCCCCAAAATATATTTGACTATCAAATTCCAAGAACCATTAAATAATTTAAAGTCAACTTGGATAATCATCAATCAACTGTTGAATAAGAAAAAGACATCTACAACAATCCCATCTCAATAACTCAATAATCTCTCAGAATGATCTTCTTGACCTTAACCATTCTGGCTTCAAGACGGGTCACTCAACCAAGACTGCTCTTCTCTGTGTCCCGGAGGCTCTCCGCACTGCCAAAGCTGACTCTCCTCTGTCCTCATCCTCCTAGACACCGTGAACCATCAGATCCTCCTCTCCACCCTCTCAGGACTGGGCATCTCAGGCTATGCACACTCTTGGATTGCATCCTACCTGGCAGGCCACTCCTACCAGGTGACGTGGAGAGGATCTGTGTCGGCACCACGTACTCTCACGACTGGTGTCCCCCAGGGCTTGGTTTTAGGCCCTCTCCTCTTCTCTCTATACACCAAGTCACTAGGCTCCGTCATATCCTCACATGATCTTTTCACCTTCCCCCCTTTTGACACCCAGGTCCCGATCCACATTCCTGCAAGATATCTCAACTTGGATGTCGGCCCATCACCTCAAGCTTAACCTTGGCAAGATGGAGCTTCTCTTCCTCCCAGGGAAGCCCTGCCCGCTCAAAGACCTCTCTTTGACGGTTGACAACTCCACAGTGTCGCACTCCCAGAGAACATTGGTGTGACCCTGGACAACACCCTGTCGTTCTTCGCAAACATCAAAGCTGTGACCCGCTCCTGCAGGTTCATGCTCTACAATATCCGTAGAGTACGACCTTACCTCACAAAGGAAGCGGCGCAGGTCCTAATCAAGGCACTTGTCCTCTCCCATCTGGACTACTGCAACTCACTGTTGGGTGGG
This sequence comes from Oncorhynchus mykiss, assembly GCF_013265735.2. Lineage (NCBI taxonomy): Eukaryota > Metazoa > Chordata > Actinopteri > Salmoniformes > Salmonidae > Oncorhynchus > Oncorhynchus mykiss. Next base: position 17,769,666 of record NC_048579.1, read on the forward strand.
CTCCCCGCTTGTGCCAACAAATAATCCTCCTTTTCTTTTACGATTTATCTCTCAATATCTCTTTTACCATGTTTTCCAAAAATACGAGAAAAAGTGGTGTTTACGAGAATGTTGAAATATTTAAATCAACACTGTGTTCTATATGAGAACCAATAGGTTTTGGTAAAAAGTATTCCACAGATACGTCTCTTTTGCAACATGTGGATGAAATCTTTACAGCCCTTAACAACAATGAATACGCTCTTGGCATCTTTTTAGATTTATCCAAAGTGTTTGACACAGTTGATCATGAAATATTACTTTCTAAATTGCATTATTACGGTTTTCATGATTAGACATATAATTAGTTATATGCTGTTGTTATGTTTATGATAGAGAACAATTTGTTTATGCAAACGGCTATGCATCTACCAGGGCCAAGATATCCTATGGCGTCCCACAGGGTTCGATAATTTGACCTTCGTTATTCCTAATCTACATCAATGACCTTGCTGCTGTGTCTTCTACCGTACTTTCCATTCTCTTTGCTGATGACACCAATTTGATTTTATCACACAATAATTTAGATTCACTAATTAATGAAGCATACTCAGGCATGGCCTAATTTTCTGAATGGTTCCAGATAAACAAATTATCTTTAAATGTAAAAAAAAATTGAACTTTATTGTATTCACTAGTAAGAATAAGAAATATTGTATAAAAAAGAGCCATAATCTCAATTGGTGGGAATGAAATAGAACAAGTCACATCCACTAGATCTCTGAGTTCTAATTGATGAAAAGTTATCCTGGAAAGATCATACAGTATTCAACTTGTCTCCAGCAAAGTGATTAAATATGTTGGTATCGTCAGAAAGTTGCATGGTATGTGTCACGCCCTGACCTTAGTATTCTTTGTTTTCTTTATTATTTTGGTTAGGTCAGGGTGTGACATGGGTGATATGTGTGTTTTTGTCTTATTCTAGGGTGTTTGTACTGTCTAGGGGTTTTTGTAGATTTATGGGGTTGTTTTCATCTAGGTGTTTATGTTGGTCTATGGTTGCCTAGATTGGTTCTCAATTAGAGGCAGGTGTTTATCGTTGTCTCTGATTGGGAACCATATTTAGGCAGCCATCTTCTTTGGGTATTTCGTGGGTTATTGTCTATGTGTAGTTGCCTGTGTCAGCACTCGTTATCATAGCGTCACGTTCGTTTTGTTGTTTTTGTTTAAGTTTTCTTTGTGTTTTTTTCGTCATTCAATAAAATAATGGATTCACATGGTCACGGACAGCAGTAGCAATCAAAGGACTTCTGGACTTGGGAGGAGATTCTGGACGGCAAAGGACCCTGGGCACAGCCAGGGGAATATCGCCGTCCCAAAGCAGAGCTGGAGGCAGCGAAAGCAGAGAGGCGTCGGCATGAGGAGGCAGCATGGCGGCGTGGCTGGAGGCCCAGGTGGCAGCCCCCAAAATTTGTTGGGGGAGGGCACACGGGGAGTGTGGCGAAGTCAGGTAGGAGACCTGCACCAGCTCCCCGTGCTTACTGTGGAGAGAGAGGGCATTGTACCGGGCAGGCACCGTGTTATGCGGTGGAGCGCACGGTGTCCCCGGTGCGTGTGCATAGTCTGGTGCGGTACATTCCAGCTCATCGTATCGGCCGGGCTAGAGTGGGCATCGAGCCAGGTGCCATGAAGCCGGCTCTACACATCTGGCCTCCAGTGTGTCTCCTCGGGCCGGCATACATGGCACCAGCCTTACGCATGGTGTCCCCAGTTCGCCTGCACAGCCCAGTGCGGGCTATTCCACCTCGCCGCACTGGCCTGGCTACGGGGAGCATTCAACCAGGTAAGGTTGGGCAGGTCAACAGACGTGGTGGGCATGGCACAGCTCCTGGTATATGTCCGTTACGTTTATGGGGGGTCAATTAAGGAAGACATCCTCTTCTGCAAACCACTGAAAACCAGGACAACATGAGAGGATATTTTTTAAGTACTGGACAGCATTGTGACATCAAATGGACTTTGGTGGTCAAGATGTGTTTTTATCTGTACTGATGGCGCAAAAGCCATGACAGGGAGACATAGTGAAGTGGTAACGAGTGTGCAAGTAGTTTCTCCCGACTTCACTTGGGTTAACTGCAGGATCCACCCGAGAGACTCTTGCTGTCAATAGCAACAATATTCAATGTGCGGGGAAAAATTGAGGCTATGCTTAAGAAGTTGGAGCTCTTTTCTGTCCGCATTAACGGACAACACACAGGTCTTTTCACAATTGTGTGTTTTTTTGTGTGCAAATGAACTCAAGCTTACGGACAATGTCAAATGTGATATAGTGAAGCACCTGAGTGATCTGGGTGCGCAATTACGCAGGTGCTTTCCCGAAACGGACGACACAAACAATTGGATTCTTCATCCCTTTCATGCCCTGCCTCCAGTCCACTTACCGATATCTGAACAAGAGAGCCTCATCGAAATTGAATTTAATCAGAAGCCACTGCGAGATTTCTGGATAGGGCTGCGCTCAGAGTTTCTTGCCTTGGTAAATTGCACTGTTAAGACACTGATGCCCTTTGCAACTACATACCTACAGTACGTGAGAGTGGATTCTCAGCCCTCACTAGCATGAAAACTAAATACAGGCACAGACTGTAAGTGGAAAATGATTTAAGACTGACTCTCTCCAATTCAACCCAACATTGCAGAATTATGTGCATCCTTTCAAGCACACCCTTCTCGGTCCTGAAACAGCTACTTCCTAACATATACCACCTGCTGTACCTCTACCTTGCCATGTCTCTCTGGAGACCTCACTATCCATTTTGCTTACCTATCTAGTTCTATCAGTTCAATGACAATAGAGATCTTATTAAATCACTAGAGGGGCTATGTCATAAACCCTCAAAATTACAGAATGGGGACAAAATGGCAGCCATCTTGGCCAGAGAGAAATCCAAAACCAGTCTAATTAGAATGCATGTATAGTGTATGTATAAGCATCAGCATGTATGATAAACAGAATAGCAGCAGTGTAAATTATGATTGTATGTGAGTGCGTGTGTGTAGACCCTGTGTAAATGTGTGTGTATATTATTTGTGTTGAAGAGTCAGTGTGCATGAGGTGTAGAATCATGTGAGTGTACATAGAGACAGTGCAAAAATAAAAATGAAATACAAGGGTCAACTCAGATAGTCCCTGTAGCCATTCTGTTAGCTATTTAGTAGTCTTATGGCTTGGGGATGACACCTGTTGGTGTCAGACTTGATGCACCGGTACCGCTTGCCATGCGGAAGCAGAGAGAATAGTCTATGGCTTGGGTGGCTGGAGTCTTTAATGATTTTCCTAGCCTTCCTTTTACACCGCCTGATATAGAGGTCCTGGATGGACAAACTTGGAGGGAATAATGGTGTTGAACACTGAGCTGTAGTCAATGAACAGCATTCTCACATAGGTATTCCTATAGGGCAGTGTGGAGTGCAATTGAGATTGCGTTATCTATGGATTTGCTGGGGAAGTATGCAAATTGAGGTGGGTCTACGGTGTCTGGGATGATGGAGTTGATGTGTGCCACAACCAGACTTTCAAAGCACTTCATGATTACTGATGTGAGTGCTACAGGGCTTTAGTCATTGTAGCATAAAGCCTTAGTGCTTTTGAGAACAGGAATTATTGTAGTCATTTTAAGACACATGGGGATTACAGACTGGGACAAGGAGAGGTCGAAAATGACTGCGATTATGCCTGCCAGTTGATCTGCGTATGCGAATACCTTCCGGCCTGTGACTTTGCCAGTGTTGACCTGATTAAAGACCTTACTCATGTTGGCCTTGGATAGCGAGATCAGTCCTCTGGATCGCATTTCCTGATGCATTTCTTGCTTTTACTTATGCAGAAAAATAAAAGTAAGGTATGTGATGTATCAGAAATTGTGTACAGGAAGTATAGTCAACCAAAAGTATTGTCATGTAATTATAAATACAGCTTATACAGGTTTTATAACCATTGTCTGTATAAATAGCTTCTAAGGTATATGAAACAGACCATAAATGTCTCAGGGTCTGAAGGGCGTTCATGGAACGTCTTGGGTGTCTCGGTCAGCCTTACCTCAGGTTTTCACACCGAGAGTAACGGCCAGGTAGAGAGAGTTAATCAGGATGTGGGTAAGTTTCTGGGGGAGTGGGCAGCATTCGTGCCCTGGGCAGAGATGGCCCAGAACTTGATCCACCACTCCTCCACTAACCTTTCTCCCTTCCAGTGTGTATTGTGGTATCAGCCAGTTCTGGCTCCTTAGCATCAGAGTCAGACCGAGGCTGCTGCGGTGGACGACTGGTTCCGGCGCGTGGAGGAAACATGTTAGGCTGCCCATGTCCACCTTCAGCACGCCGTACTGCACCAGAAAGTTGGCGCAGACCGTCCCAGCAGTGAGGCCCCGGTGTTCGCACCGGGGGACTGGGTCTGGCTCTCGGCCTGAAACCTGCCCCTCCCCCTGTCCTGTCGGAAGCTGGTTTGTGGGGCCATTTAAAGTCCTGAGGAGACTGAACGAGGTATGTTACAGGTTACAGCTTCCCCCCCCCATTCCATGTGTCTCTCCTCAGGTCGGTGGTGGCTGGCCCGCTCCAGGAGTCTGAGGTGCGGGAGGTTCCTCCGCCCCTTCTGGACATCGAGGGGGCCCCGGCGTACTCTGTTCGTTCCATACTGGATTTGAGACGTCGGGCGAGGGGCCTTCAGTACTTTGTTGACTGGGAGGGGTATGGTCCGGAGGAGAGATGCTGTGTTCTGTTGGAGGACGTGTTGGATCCTTCTATGCTGTGAGATTTCCACCGTCTACATCCGGATCGCCCTGTGCCTCGGCCTCCGGGTCGTCCCCGAGGGGGTGGGGGGGAGGTAACTGTCACGACTTCCGCCCTCTCCTTGTTCGGCGGTGTTCGGTGTCACCGACCTTCTAGCCATCACTGATCCATTTTTAATTTTCCATTGGTTTTGTCTTGTCTTCCTTCACACTTGGTTCCAATCCCATCAATTACATGTTGTGTATTTAACCCTCTGTTTCCCCTCATGTCCTTGTGTGAGTGTTTGATTGTATGTGATGTGCTAGTTATTTGTTGATGTGCGACGGGTTTTGTACCCACTTTTGTTAGTTTGTATATTTTGTTTTTTGGAGTTTTGTCAGCACTCATGAAACGACTCTGTTTATACTAAGTTCGTTCTCCTGTGCCTGACTTCCCTGCCACCAACACGCACCCATTACAATATTTTTGATCATCTTCTCTTATTCCCAATGTCCTCTAAGTCAGTGAGGCGACAGATTAATGGCGTCAATCAAAAAAGTTATAGAATAATCAACCAGCCTACAATCAGTCATGTTAAGAGTCTAATACAGCAAGTTTCTTAGAAATAGACTTTAGAGGCTGATAATCCTCAGCACTCCTATTTTAAATGAAATATCCATATCTTACAATCTTGCTTTCCCTTAAAGAAAAATGATATAAGTGTAGCCTAAAATAAGGAAACCCTGGCTGTCCAATAGCATTACTAAATCCATTTCTTTAAAGAACAAATTATTATTTCAAACCATATTCCATATAACTATGTGAGATTCAAAGCATATAAAAACAACTCTAAATCAAATTATTAAAACAACCAAAAAAGTGTACTATTACTGTCATGAATTGTCATGTTGTGTCTTGTTTCTGTCCTTTCCCTTCACCCTGTCTCCCTCTGCTGGTCGTTATTAGGTTACCTTTTCTCCCCCTCTTTCCCCCAGCTGTTCCTTGTCTCCTCCTAACTACCTCGTCACCCCTTTTCCCACCTGTTCCCTTTTTCCCTCTGATTAGTCCTCTATATCTCTCTCTGTTTTTGTTCCTGTCTTTGTCGGATTCTTGTTTGTGTTTTTCATGCCTGAACCAGACTATCGTCATGTTTGCTGCAACCTTGTCCTGTCCTGTCGGAATCTGCCGGTCCATCTGAGCCTACCTATGTTTTGTTATTAAAGAAGTTCTGTTTACGTTAATTCGCTTTTGGGTCCTCATTCACGCACCGTAACAATTACAGTAAATTTTCAAAGCATAAGAACAATATGAGAGCACCATGGGGCACCATTAATAAAATCATCAATAAAAGAATGGAACCCAAATCCCTCCCCAATGAATTCCTAGTCAATGGATCACTTACTTCTAATCCAACAGATGTAGTGCACAAATGTAATCCGTTTTTCACAAAAATTGGGTCTACTTTATAGCAGACAAAATTCCTGTGGCTGATGAAAGTCCACTTCAATTTATGAATCTGTCCTAATCTAGCAAGTTTTAATGTACTCCTGTGTCCTGTAACGAGGTACCTGACATCTTATTATCTCTGAAAAACACTGCGTCTGGTCACAATAGATTGGATGCTAAACTGGCTAAAGAAGTGGTTGATTTCATTATCACACCTCTTGCCCACATTTTCAATCTATAATTTTCTAAGGGCGTTGTGCCCTATGAACTGAAAATGGCGAAAATTGTTCCATTTCAAAAAGCTCATGATCTAGCAAACTTTAAAAATGACAGAACAATTTCACATATAATATAATCATAAAAGCTCATTCACAAAATAAACCCAGAATATAATTATGTCATTCATTTGGAAGGGAAATATTGCTTAGTTCATTATCAACAATAATTAATATATTTGCCAGTTTTATGTACAATTGATTAACACTTCGTGACGTTCCATTCTCAAAAAATGTAGAGAAGCTTGCACATAACAGATTAATCAAATATCTTAAAAAGGAAAATCTGTTATACAAACATCAGTATGGCTTCAGAAAATATCACTCCACCTACATGGCTGTTACTTACTTAATTGACGAAATACACAAGGCAAATGATCGTAAATATCATACATTAGATATTTTGGGGGCTCTCTCAAAAGCATTTGATATCGTTGATCATAATATCTTATTACAAAAACTTTAAATTATGGGCATGACTAAATAATCTCTGTTTTGGTTATCCAGCTTTCTAAAGGATAGAAGAAATATGTGACATTCAAAGGAATAGATTCCCCCCTCTGGAGATTAAGTGTGGTGTGCTGCAGGGATAAATTCTTGGACCACTATTATTTCTGATTAATATACAGTGCCTTGCGAAAGTATTCGGCCCCCTTGAACTTTGCGACCTTTTGCCACATTTCAGGCTGCAAACATAAAGATATAAAACTGTATTTTTTTGTGAAGAATCAACAACAAGTGGGACACAATCATGAAGTGGAACGACATTTATTGGATATTTCAAACTTTTTTTAACAAATCAAAAACTGAAAAATTGGGCGTGCAAAATTATTCAGCCCCTTTACTTTCAGTGCAGCAAACTCTCTCCAGAAGTTCAGTGAGGATCTCTGAATGATCCACTGTTGACCTAAATGACTAATGATGATAAATACAATCCACCTGTGTGTAATCAAGTCTCCGTATAAATGCACCTGCACTGTGATAGTCTCAGAGGTCCGTTAAAAGCGCAGAGAGCATCATGAAGAACAAGGAACACACCAGGCAGGTCTGAGATACTGTTGTGAAGAAGTTTAAAGCCGGATTTGGATACAAAAAGATTTCCCAAGCTTTAAACATCCCAAGGAGCACTGTGCAAGCGATAATATTGAAATGGAAGGAGTATCAGACCACTGCAAATCTACCAAGACCTGGCCGTCCTTCTAAACTTTCAGCTCATACAAGGAGAAGACTGATCAGAGATGCAGCCAAGAGGCCCATGATCACTCTGGATGAACTGCAGAGATCTACAGCTGAGGTGGGAGACTCTGTCCATAGGACAACAATCAGTCGTATATTGCACAAATCTGGCCATTATGGAAGAGTGGCAAGAAGAAAGCCATTTCTTAAAGATATCCATAAAAAGTGTTGTTTAAAGTTTGCCACAAGCCACCTGGGAGACACACCAAACATGTGGAAGAAGGTGCTCTGGTCAGATGAAACCAAAATTGAACTTTTTGGTAACAATGCAAAACGTTATGTTTGGCGTAAAAGCAACACAGCCCATCACCCTGAACACACCATCCCCACTGTCAAACATGGTGGTGGCAGCATCATGGTTTGGGCCTGCTTTTCTTCAGCAGGGACAGGGAAGATGGTTAAAATTGATGGGAAGATGAATGGAGCCAAATACAGGACCATTCTGGAAGAAAACCTGATGGAGTCTGCAAAAGACCTGAGACTGGGACGGAGATTTGTCTTCCAACAAGACAATGATCCATAAAGCAAAATCTACAATGGAATGGTTCAAAAATAAACATATCCAGGTGTTAGAATGGCCAAGTCAAAGTCCAGACCTGAATCCAATCGAGAATCTGTGGAAAGAACTGAAAACTGCTGTTCACAAATGCTCTCCATCCAACCTCACTGAGCTCGAGCTGTTTTGCAAGGAGGAATGGGAAAAAATGTCAGTCTCTCGATGTGCAAAACTGATAGAGACATACCCCAAGCGACTTACAGCTGTAATCGCAGCAAAAGGTGGCGCTACAAAGTATTAACTTAAGGGGGCTGAATAATTTTGTACGCCCAATTTTTCAGTTTTTGATTTGTTAAAAAAGTTTGAAATATCCAATAAATGTCGTTCCACTTCATGATTGTGTCCCACTTGTTGTTGATTCTTCACAAAAAAATACAGTTTTATATCTTTATGTTTGAAGCCTGAAATGTGGCAAAAGGTCGCAAAGTTCAAGGGGGCTGAATACTTTCGCAAGGCACTGTATCTTCTTGCACTGATGCAGGGTGGTGAAGCTGTAGCTGGTTAATTCCTGTCTTATTGCACTGATGCAGGGTGGGAAGCTGTAGCTGGTTAATTCCTGTCTTCTTGCATTGATGTAGGGTGGGAAGCTGTAGCTGGTTAAGACCTGTCTTATTGCACTGATGTAGGGTGGGAAGCTGTAGCTGGTTAATTCCTGTCTTCTTGCACTGATGTAGGGTGGGAAGCTTCCCTACCCAAGCTTGTTATCATGGTGTGGAAAATTGTCAGGACGATGTCCATGGAGACGAAGTCCTTGCCCTTTTTAGAGTGCCAAGCCCAGACAGTTGTCCCTGTAACCAGGCTGGCGTGCTCAATTGGTGAGTCATCACTCTGAAAGGGCAACAATTTTTAAGACTAGCTCTAACTTTCAAAGATGCCTCTCTTACTGAGACGCTCCCAGTTTCTGACTGTGGGTATAGTCTATGTTAATAGACTCTCCCCACAGTGTCTGCAGATTAGCGAGAATGAAATTTGATGCGATCATTATAAAAAATAAATGAGCTAAAAAACAGACAGCCTGCCCTTAATTGTGTCTCACACCAGCGCTCGGTCATCTGAGGAGGCGTGGAGTGGAGGACTTTTAAGTGTCAGGGATCTGCAATTATAAATCATAAAAGTGCCTGAGACTCGACCTACATAGGAAAAAACGTGTATTCTGGTTGATAGGTCCCCTCTCTCCACATCCCAGGCCCAGTTCTCTCCGCTATTGGGGGCGCCCCATATGAAGCTGTGGCCATTTTTAGCTGCAGTAATAATCTGTTGCCCCTTGGAATAGGAGAGGAAGTAAGCACGATATAAGGCCTCGTTGGTCCAGGACTGTGAGAGAGAGAGGACTTTCTGATAACGTAATAAATGTATCACACAAAGCGCTTTGATAGATGTCATCCTTGGGGGAAACAGATAACAGGAGAACCTTCTCTCACTTCAGAAGTTGAACTTTTTAGAAACGTATTACATAATGTGCTCAGGAATTATAAATGTAATGTGTCTTAATGCGTTCAAGGTTGGTGAGTTTCTGAATATACTCGCAGTAGCAAAGTCAGTGTACTTTGCAGAGTCTGCCAATGACATAACCACTCCTTTTCAGGGTGTGAATGACGGCACTGTATTTTTTTTAAAGCTGAAACCACGAGAAAGAAAAAGAGATGCTTTGGCTCAGGGGAATATTCTGGAATCTCTTCAAACATGACCGTCTATCATTCAGTATTAAGAAGGGAAAAAGTCCAACTTACCAGCCTGTCACGTTCACTGGAACGCATCGCTCTGATAGGCTGCGACACCATCAAAGAGAGAAGTCAGAGGGGACGGGGAAAGCCACTGAAGGCAACACATCCACATGGATAAAAGGGGGAATCAGGGTTAGAGCAGAATAGTGCCCCATGAGAGAGCTCAGAAGCCAGTCATATGGCCAAAGAGTGTAAACACCTCTAGGCAGCTGTGTCTGTACATTGACAGGAGGCAGAAGGTAGCCCTTTCCTGCAGTCAAATGACCAAATCGCCCTCTAGTGGCCTCATGCGTGGAATGTTTACACAGAAAATCTAGTGTTTCAAAGTCAAATGGTTTTGTTATATTTCAGTCTTCTGGGATCTACAGTACCAGTCAAAAGTTTGGACACACCTACTCATTCAAGGGTTTTTCTTTATTTTTTTTTACTATTTTCTAGAATAGTGTTGAAGACATCAGAACTATGAAATTACACATATGGAATCATGCAGTAACCAAAAAAGTATTTTATATTTGAGATTCTTCAAAGTGGTCAACCTTTGCCTTAATCACAGCTTTGCACACTCTTGGCATTCTCTCAACCAGCTACATGAGCTAGTCACCTGGAATGCATTTAAATTAACAGGTGTGCCTTTTTAAAAGTAAATTTGTGGATTTTCTTTCCTTCTTAATGTGTTTGAGCCAATCAGTTGTGTTGTGACAAGGGGGGGGGGGGGTGCTATACAGAAGATAGCCCTATTTGGTAAAAGACCAAGTCCATATTATGGCAAGAACAGCTCAAATGAGCAAAGATAAATGACAGTTCATCATTACTTTAAGACATGGAGGTCAATCAATCCGGAACATTGCAAGAACTTTGAAAGTTTCTTCAAGTGCAGTCGCAAAAACAGCACAGCATTCTGCAGCGATACACCATCCCATCTGATTTGTGCTTAGTGGGACTATCATTTGTTTTTCAACAGGACAATGACCCAAAACACACCTCCAGGCTGTGTAAGGGCTATTTGACCAAGAAGGAGAGTGATGGAGTGCTGCATGAGATGACCTGGCCTCCACAATCACCCGACCTCAACCCAATTGAGATGGTTTGGGATGGGTTGGACATAAACCTGTCATAACCCCAACTGAAGCATTACATGATGGCAAGCAGTTGTCAGCATCCTAAAATAACATTCTGTGTGGATATCCACTCAACTGGGAGTCTGTTGTGGGCGACTAGCACTGTACTGTACACAAACGAGTCCCAACTCCAATCTTTCCCTTGACATCTTCACCATGCACACACACTGCAGACCCATGCCTTCTGTAAATAATATCTGTACACTTCTCATACAGTGACAGAATTGTGATGCAGAATGCATACTTTACCCCCAATGATATTAAACAGAGGCAAGGTAAATCCTGTAGTTTGTGTGTATGAGCATAAGTGGGTGGTTGGTTTGTGGCAATGTTCCCGCTAAGCAGCGCTCCTGCACGGCTGGCAGCTCCCATCGGACTGCCATGCAGAAGAAATATCAGCCTGTGCTGTAGGAGATTGAACTTTTCCCCGTTATTAACACTATCAATGTTTCGCTCTACTGTGGGAATTGTGCTGAATCAACGCAATATTAGTCACTTTCAATGTAACATACTGAAACACAACAACCTAGGCAAGACTTAGTATACAAAACTATCTGTGCAAGCAATTTTCTTGTAGGCAGAGGGCATTGAAGTAGGATTTTATAGCACTGACAGGCAAGACTCAGTCCTGTACTCTACACAGACCTGTGCGCCATAACCAATCAGAGCTGCAATAGGCCTATATGCAAATAGCCATTGCCATATATGGATCTGTGCCATTCACTTTGAACCGGACTGTTTTTACAGTATGAGTGGTGTGAGTAGATGCACTTGTTTTGAGATCAAAGGGAGAATGCATGTAGCCACCTGTATATATTTGTTCTTATTCTTTGCTAGTTAGTGAGTTATTAGCCCAACTATAGCTAATTTCTTGTCAACAGTGGTTGCTTCCTACAAAAGCACAAAATGTGTGCATATCTAGCCATCTTTGAAAAGTGAGTCAGGTAAAGATCCTTTTTTTTATTCTTAAAGAGGCAGTTTTGTATTTAGAGGCGGTCTTGAATAAGCTAAGTGGCCAATAGGCAGAGGGTATCATAATTTGTCTGATTCTCTCTAATAATGGTATGGGAATAATAATGAACTCTGTAAAGTGGTTTCTTTCATCAAACAACACAACTTTTTCAGTCACCTCCTTGTCTGAAGCATGTTTTTTTCAAAGGTCTCATGGAATCTAGGCCTACATTGAACACTGCACATTTGCTGCTACTTTAGACTGAATGACAGAACAGCTATTTCCATTTTAAAATGTTATGTTATGCATTTTTTTATGGTAGGCCACTCTGGTAGGCTTACATTATGATTAACTAGCAACAGCAGCCTACTTGGCCAGTGTTCAACCTGTACCCAAATTGGGTACAGCCTCAGTGTTCACAGTAAATGAGCACCAGGGTGTTGCTCAGCAGACCTGCTATTTGCTCAGTGCCCGAAAACAATCAGAGGGTTTGTGGCAAATTAAAGCTTCAAATGTGATTACTCCTGATGTCACGCCCTGACCTTAGATATCTCTGTTTTCTATTCATTTTGTCTAGGGTTTTGTATGTCTAGGGTGTTGTATGTCTAGGGTTGTTGTAGGTCTAGGGGTATTTCTATGTTGGCCTGATATGGTTCCCAATCAGAGACAGCTGTTTATTGTTGTCTCTGATTGGGGATCCTATTTAGGCAGCCCTGTTGCCCACTTTCTGGTGTGGGATCTTGTCTGCATTGAGTTGTGTGAGTGCACACCTGTAGTGTCACAGTTTGTTTGGTTGTTTTTTTGTTAGTTGAGTTTCAGTTGATTAAAATGATGTGGAACTCTACTTACGCTGCGCCTTGGTCTCCTCTTTACGACGATCGTGACACCTGAACTGTTACAAAACTATACTTTACCTGTTTGAATTCATATACAAGTCATTTTCTTGTGACTTTGTAAATGTTTTGCCTATAGGTTGTTCACATTGTAAACACAGGTAAAACAGCAGTAGAAGTTTAGACTAGTCAGGGCCCTATAGTAACGGGGTTGTATCACTTCAGTTCAGAAAAAAGTTACATGGAAAATGTAACTGAACTATTGACCCGTAGGAATAAATTCCCAGTCACATATTCCAGTTTCTATGTTATAAACAATATTATATGCACAAGCAGCAGTGTGGATAGGGAACCTCTATCTTCCCTCCTCTCTGCTCTCTCTCTTTCTCTCTCACCCTCTTTTTCTACCCCCAATGCTGGTTTACACATGTCAACACACTGGAGCAATGCGCCTAAACCATTATGTCGTTTCCAACCAACTCTTTTTATATTTGACTTTTATCCTCTGCCCCCATTGACATTGAGAGAGAAAATAAATTACTTCTGGGATCAATTATTTCTGCTTAGCTTGCATTACCGGGGTTACATTTGAGGTGCTACATTAGACAACGTGATTGGGCGAGCTCCCCTAAGGGCTCGTCTATGGACAGAAAAATAAGTTAAAGAGCCTTAGTTCCGTCCTCTTCCCCCTCTCTTTTTATTTCCTCTTTTCTCCAGGTCCTCCGAGGTCTCCCTCGCTCCAGCCCTCCATCTCGTGCTCCCAAAGTGAGGTGGGAATGTCAGTAGATGCTTTCATGTCTTCCGTTTCTTTTTTGGGGAATTCTGCTCTCAGAAAAAAATTATAGAGGAAAATAGCTTCTAGGGTTGGTATTGAACCCTCCAAGACCACATGTGTGTGTGTGTGCACAACAACAAGAACACAGTCCAGCCAAGCCACAGGGCACTGGGCCTTTGAGGATAAGCTTCTTTCCATTGCAATCTAGCCCTTACGAGACCCAACATACAGTATAACCCTCTTTTCACAGGCCTTGTCATATAACAGTCACATTGATTGCATGGCACCAGATGGAGAGGCCTGAGGTGAATCATGATCCGTGGTGGATTGGTGAATATTTCTCTCTCCTGAAACGATGTTGCTGCTATAGCCTCCAGTCCTCCAGAGTTTAACAAGTTTACAGGTGCGCTGTGAGGATTCTGAGCAATTATGACTTTGGTGTGCGATAGAGAGAAAGAAAGTGTGTGCGTACATGTTTTCCTACCTTTTAAGGACCGCAATGTCCTGACAAGTCACCAGAATTTCCTGACCAGATAGGAAAACAAGAAAAATGTTGAAAAGTCATGACTCATGTCCATAAATTGTTAAAATTCTATTTTAGGCTTATGGAAATGCAATACCAAGTCAGTTGCACAACTGAATGCATTCAACCGAAATGTGTCTTCCACATTTAACCCAGCCCCTCTGAATCAGAGAGGTGCGGGGGGCTGCCTTAATCAATGTCATCAGGGAACAGTTGTTGTTGGGGGTTACCTGCCTTGCTCAAGGGCAGAGTGGTGGATTTTTCCACCTTGCCGGCTCAGGGATTCAAACCCGCAACCTTTTGGTTACTGGACTAACACTCTTAACGACTAGTCTACCTGACTGGTTTTGGGTTAAAGTTATGGTTAGGGTTAGGAGTTAGGTTTGGGGGTTAAGGTTAAGGTTAGGAGGCCTCCCGAGTGGCGCAGTTGTCTAACTGCCACTAGAGATCCTAGTTCGAGTCCAGGCTCTGTTGCAGCCGGCCGCGCCCGGGAGACCCATGGCGCAGTGCAAAATTGGCGCGGCGCACAATTGGCCCAACGTCATCTGGTTAGGGGAGGATTTGGCTGGCAGGGATGTTCTTGTCCCATGGTTCTCTAGCAACTCCTGTGGTGGGCTGGGCTCAATGCATGCTGACCTGGTCACCCAGAGTACAGTGTTTCCTCTGTCACATTGGTGCGGCTGGCTTCTGGGTTAAGCGGGCATGCGGCTTGGCTGGGTTGTGTTTTGGAGGACGCACAGCTCTCGACCTTTGCCTCTCCCGAATCCTTATGGGAGTTGCAGTGATGAGACAAGACTGTAACTACCAATTGGATACCACACAATTGGGGAGAAAAAGGGCTTTAAAAAAAATACAACAAATAAAAGGCTAAGGTTGGGGTTACGGTTAGGGAAAATAGGATTTTGAATGGGAATATATTTTTACTCCCAAAAAGTCCCAAAGAATTCCAAAAATCAAAGAGTGTACTGTATGTGTGTGTCTGAAAGGGTTTTGTGGTTATGTTCCTTCGCCCTCTGTTGAAAACAGAGCTGGCATTTTATCTTGCATAGGCAAGACTTCCCTGAGGCCCCATCGCTAGTTCTGTTGGTGCGCTACCCTAGGTGATGATTCCATTATGCATAGATGTGTATGTGGTTGTGTGTAAGTATGTAAGTGAGAGAGAGAGAGAGATCTTGTTGAGGGATTACAGGTTATTTACAGGCTCCCTCATGCATCAAGAAAGTGCCTCTCGGGTGTGACAAAACCACTGCGTGTGTGTGTTTAGCGTGTGTGTGTGTGTGTGTGTGTGTGTGTGTGTGACACTCTTAGGCACACAAATGGGTGTTTTTTCATACTTATGTTTTGCATAGTGGTCTGCTTATCAAGTCAAAGCATGCTCACCACTGCTTTTTAAACTGCCTGTGTATTGCTGAAACACTAGCATGTTGAATAAGTTATCAAAGGATATGTGCATATGTGTGTGACTGGTCAAGGTTAATCAATTCAGGAAATGGACAAATATTCAATTCATATTGAATTGCAAATTCTCATCTAAAACAGTGGTCACATTTCTTTGGATTAATGTATTGTTTGCATTGTTCCTATGGCACTGTAGTAATTTGAGATGCTGCAATCAATGAGTCAGATATTGTCTTATTTGTGTATTGGCATGTTATAGTTCCAGTAGCAATCTGACATTTTTCGGTTTGGAGTCGGAATACCAATATCTTTACCCCAAATATTTGTTTTTTACATGTTACTTAAAGCTGGAATCCTTAATGGTGAAAGTGACAAGTCCGTTTGGGATATTACAACAACCAAAAAGTTAGTCCTTCGTACACCATTGCACGCACAATTGAACAGCATAACATGTACTGCAAAAACGTTTACCATGCTGCGCAAAGCTCATCATCTCACATCATCTCAGCGACCAGTGGCGCTGATTTCCCCTAATGCAGATTCCATCTTTAAGGGTACCTACATAAGGACTTGTTTACCAATACTGAATCCAGAAGGGGTGCAAAACATTTCATTAATGCTTATGTCAAAGCTTATGTATACTGAACAAAAATATAAATGCAACATGCAACAATTTCAAAGATTTTACTGAGTTACAGTTCATAGAAGGAAATCAGTCAATTTAAATACATTCATTAGGCCCAAATCTATGGATTTCACGACTGGGCATGGACGCAGCCATGGGTGGGCCTGGGAGGGTATAGGCCCACCCACTTGGGAGCCAGGTCCACCCACTGGGGAGCCAGGCCCAGCCAATCAGAATGAGTTTTTCCACACAAAAGGGCTTTATTAAAGACAGAAATACTCCTCAGCACCCCCCTCCCCCTCCTCAGACGATCCCGCTGGTGAAGAAGCCGGATGTGGAGGTCCTGGGCTGGCGTGGTTACACGTGGTCCGCGGATTTTGAGGCAGGTTGGATGTAAAAAAAAAAAAAAAAAAGCACTCTAAAATGCCAATTGCACACGCCCTCAAAACTTGGCATTGTGTTGTGTGACAAAACTGCACATTTTAGAGTGGGTTTTATTATCCCCAGCACAAGGTGCACCTGTGTAATGATCATGCTGTTCAATCAGCTTCTTGATATGCCACACTTGTCAGGTGGATGGATTATCTTGGAAAAGGAGAAATGCTCACTAACAGGGATGTAAACAAATTTGGGCAAAAAATTTGAGAGACATTTCTTGGATCTTTTATTTCAGCTAATGAAAAAGGGACCAACACTTTACATGTTGCATTTATATTTTTGTTCAGTATAAAAGCTGAAACATTTCAAACTGGAATCCAAATCCACAAATTTCAATGTGCTCCTATTTTTAGCACACTCAAGAGACAACACAGTCAAACAGAGCGGCCTACAGTATCTTACAAACAACCATGCATTATTGAAAACTCCTGGCACTGCACATTACACATGTCAGTCTGTTTTCAACAAGAACATTAAATGTTAATGTCTGCTGTGTCTGTATTGAGCCTATGTACAGTAGAGTCTAGACATTCACATGCTGGTGATGGGTGTGTGAGATACATTGTGCCTGCTTGGTGAGCTATTGTGTTGTCAGCCCCTCTGATAGCAGTACTATTTATGAGACATCAGGGTCAGAGTGGCTCTAAAGGGAAGCTGCCTATGAACATTAGTGCTGGCATGACTGCACAGAGCCATCCAGGAATGGTGGCAGGCCAAGAGGTGGGTGGAAAAGACGCCAGATGGGAGGCAAGGCATTGGAAGACGGGATGGGAAATGATAGCAGGGAAGAGGTTTTAGGTGTTGGTGGTTAGGGAAGTGTGGTCACAGTAATACAGATTTAGGATTAGAATTTGTGCCAGTTTGTAACAGCAGGAAAATAATCCGGCGGCAAAAGGAAATGTAAATTATAATGTGTTTAATATTTCATGTAGGGGTTGATACATTTTATACAGGAAAATCAAGTCTGAAATTTCAAAGTGGATTTTATTAACTCTCTATACCTCAAATACACTACAAGTTTGACATTTCCTGCATTGCAGGAAAGTTCTCCTGTAACAGGGTGGTCAAATAAAGATCCTGCATCTGTATGGTTGAAAGACAGCATACCAAGGATGGGATCCAGGGGATGAGGGTGGACAAGGCAGGAGAGTAGGGGAAGGAAGGTTTTTGAGTGGGTATTTAGCGGGTATTGAGTGGGTAATGATATGGAAAGTTAGCATGAAAGTGTAAAGCATGCTAATTTGGCCTACATTGACGGTTGGTTTTTGGATAGACAATATTAAAGTTAGTGGTTGGTGGCAACGGCTAGGTAAACTATCCCTTTAAGGTTGATTACTGGTTGGGGTAAAGGGTGGGGGTTCAGGGAGTCGGGGGGTTAGTATGGGGGTTGGAGGTCAGGGATGAGTGGAAGGCGTGGGCTGGAGGGGGGTTATTGATGGGTAAATGAGAATTGAGAGGTAGGGGTTGGTGGGACAAACACTTGGAGTGTGGTGTCAGGAAAGCAACCTCTCACTCAACATCAACAAAACAAAGGAGATGATCGTGGACTTCAGGAAACAGCAGAGGGAGCACCCCCTTATCCACATCAAAGGGACAGCAGTGGAGAAGGTGGAACGTTTTAAGTTCCTGGATGTACACATCACAGACAAACTGAAATGGTCCACCCTGGTACAGCAACTGCACCGCCCTCAATTGCAAGGCTCTCCAGAGGGTTGTGCGTTCTGCACAACGCATCACCGATGGCAAACTACCTGCCCTCCATGACACCTACAGCACCCGATGTCACAGGAAGGCCAAAAAGCTCATCAAGGACAATAACCATCCGAGCCGCTGCCTGTTCACACCACTATCATCCAGAAGGCAAGGTCAGTACAGGTGAATCAAAGCTGGGACCAAGAGACTGAAAAACAGCTTCTATCTCAAGGCCATCAGACTGCTAAACAGCAATCACTAACTCAGACAGGCTGCTGCCTACATTAAGACCCAATCACTGGACACTTTAATAAATGGATCACAAGTCACTTTAAACAATGCCACTTTAAACAATGGCACTTTAAATCATGCCAATTTAATCATTTTAACGTATCTTACATTACTCATACATGTATTTTATACCGTCTACTGCACCTTGCCCATGCCGAATGGCCATCGCTCATCCATATACTTAAATGCACATATTCTCATTCACCCCTTTAGATTTGTGTGTATTAGATAGTTATTGGGGAATTGTTAGATGACTTGTTAGCCATTACTGCAATTTCGGAACTAGGAGCACAAGCATTTCGCTACACTCGCGTTAACATCTGCTAACCATGTGTTTGTGACCAATACTATATGATTTGATTTGATTTGAAAAGGATGGAGAAGGGCACCGTCCCTCACGCCACATACCTGCAGGGCACCGTCCCTCACTCCACATAGCTGTAGGGCACCGTCCCTCAATACATATAGCTTCTAGGCACCATCCCTCACTACTTATAGCTGCAGGAAACACAGGTGTTCACCACTCATCCACAAGGACCGCTTCATCTCATCTTGGACAGGTAGCTTAGCGGTTAGAGCAGTGGGCCAGTAACTGAATTACCCGAGCAGACAAAATGAAAAATCGGCCAATGTGCCCTTGAGCAAGGCACTTAACCCTAATTTGCTCCACGGGTGCTGTACAACTATGTCTGGCCCTGTAAAACACATTTCACTGCACCTATCAGGTTTTGACAATAAAACATTTTCTGTGTATGAGTTCAATCTATTTCACGCCTCCTCTCTCCTTTTCTATTCCCTCTCTTTCTCTATCTCTCAATCCATCCCCCTCTCTCCTCTCCTCTATTACCCCTCTCTCTCTCTATTATGCCTCTCCAATGGGAGGACTCTGCAGGTTAAGAAGCAGAGCGAGAAAGCGAGAGAGAGAGAGGGTGTGTGTGTGTGACTGGAGTGTTAATGTTGCTAAGTCTACAGAGTATGGGTGCTTATATTTGTCCTATTTCACACATGTACAAGTGTTCAAGAATAGTGAGGGGGTGATGGTGGGGGCTTTTGTGGGAATAACGAGAGGGGGAAAGCTTTGCATGAAAACTAAGTGTTTACACACATTTGTTTTTGTATTTGTATTTATTAGGGATCCCCATTAGTTCCTGCCAAGGCAGCAGCTACTCTTCCTGGGGTCCAATCACATTAAGGCACTTACATTACACATAAGATTAAATATAAAACAGTACATCACATAACATTATTACACCACTACATACTGTATCTAAAAATGTATAATACCACCATTCAACAATATTACAATGTACATATGTGTAGAGTGCGTGAGTGTGCATATGCGTGTGTCTGTACCTATGTGTGTGTCTCTTCCCAGTCCCTGCTGTTCCATAAGGTCTATTTTGATCTTTGAATTTTTTTGCATCAGTTACCTGATGTGGAATAGAGTTGCATGTAGTCATAGATCTATGTAGTACTGTGCGCCACCCATAGTCTGTTCCGGACTTGGGGATTGTGAAGAGACCTCTGGTGGCATGTATTGTCCAAATATTTATATATTCCTTAATTCCATTCTTTTACTTTTACATTTGTGTGTAATGTTGTGTATTGTTAGATACTACTGTACTGTTGGAGCTAGGAACACAAGCATTTCGCTGCACCCGCAATAACATCTGTTAAATATGTGTATGTGACCAATAAAATTTGATTTACAAAAACAAGTAGTGATGAAGTCAATCTTTCTTCCACTTTGAGCCATGAGAGATGTACATACTGTACATATTAATAATGTTAGATCTCTGTGTACAGTAGATTTAAGGGCCAGCTGTGCTGCCCTGTTCTGAGTCAATTGTCATTTTCTTAAATCCCTTTTTGTGGCACCTGACCACACGACTGAACAGTAGTCCAGGAGCGACAAAACTAGAGCCTGTAGGACCTGCCTTGTTGATAGTGTAGTTAAAACTTGTTGAGTGTAGGGGGTAGTATTTTGATGTTTGGATGAAAAACGTACCCAAATGAAACTGCCTATTTCTCAGGCCCAGAATGTAGAATATGCATATAATTGTCAGATTAGGACAGAAAACACTCTAAAGTTTCCAAAACGGTAAAAATATTGTCTGTGAGTATAACAGAACTGATATTGCAGGCGAAAACTTGAGGAAAATCCAACAAGGAAGTGCTGTTTTTCCTGAAAGCTCTCTGTTCCATTGCAAGCCTTCCCTCCATTTAAAGGGATATCAACCAGATTCCTTTTCCTATGGCTTCCACATGGTCTGAACAGTCTTTAGACATAGTTTCAGGCTTTTATTCTGAAAAATGAACGAGAAGGATCACATCGCGTCAGTGGATGGCTGGGTGCCAGCAGCGTTTTGCATGCGCGAGCAGCTTGGAGCAAACATTTTCTCTCTCACTCCTATTGAAATGCTACGGTCCGGTTGAAATATTATCAATTATATATTGTAAAAACAACCTGAGGATTGATTATAAAAAATGTTTGACATGTTTCTACGAACTTTACGGATACTATTTAGAATTTTCGTCTGCCCCGTCTTGACCGCTCGAGCCTGTGGATTTCTGAACATAACGCGCCAACCAAATGGAGGTATTTTCGATATGAAAATAATCTTTATGGAACAAAAGGACCATTTATTGTGTAACTGGGAGTCTCGTGAGTGCAAACATCCGAAGATCATCAAAGGTAAGCGATTCATTTTATTGCTTTTCTGACTTTCGTGACCAATCTACTTTGCTGCTAGCTGTTTGTAATGTTTTGTCTGCTGAGAGAGATGTCCCTTACATAAACGCTTGGTATGCTTTCGCCTAAAAGCTTTTTTGAAATCTGACTGTCCAGGTGGATTAACAACAAGCTAAACTGGGTTTTGCTAGAGTGGGGCAAAAAAGTATTTAGTCAGCCACCAATTGTGCAAGTTCTCCCACTTAAAAAGATGAGAGAGGCCTGTAATTTTCATCATAGGTACACTTCAACTATGACAGACAAAATGAGAAAATGAGAAAATCACATTGTGGGATTTTTAATGAATTTATTTGCAAATTATGGTGGAAAATAAGTATTTGGTCAATAACAAAAGTTTATCTCAATACTTTGTTATATACCCTTTGTTGGCAATGACAGAGGTCAAACGTTTTCTGTCTTCACAATGTTTTCACACACTGTTGCTGGTATTTTGGCCCATTCCTCCATGCTGATCTCCTCTAGAGTAGTGACGTTTTGGGGCTTTTGCTGGGCAACACGGACTTTCAACTCCCTCCAAAGATTTTCTATGGGGTTGAGATCTGGAGACTGGCTAGGCCACTCCAGGACCTTGAAATGCTTCTTACGAAGCCACTCCTTCGTTGCCCGGGCGATGTGTTTGGGATCATTGTCATGCTGAAAGACCCAGAGACATTTCATCTTCAATGCCCTTGCTGATAGAAGGATGTTTTCACTGATGTTTCCACCCCCATGCTTCACAGTAGGTATGGTGTTCTTTGGATGCAACTCAGCATTCTTTGTCCTCCAAACACGACGAGTTGAGTTTTGACCAAAAAGTTATTTTTTGGTTTCATCTGACCATATGACATTCTCCCAATCTTCTTCTGGATCATCCAAATGCTCTCTAGCAAACTTCAGATGGGCCTGGACATGTACTGGCTTAAGCAGGGGGACACGTCTGGCACTGCAGGATTTGACTCCCTGGCGGTGTAGTGTGTTACTGATGGTAGGCTTTTTTACTTTGGTCCCAGCTCTCTGCAGGTCATTCACTAGCTCCCCCCGTGTGGTTCTGGGATTTTTGCTCACCGTTCTTGTGATCATTTTGACCCCACGGGGTGAGATCTTGCGTGGAGCCCCAGATCGAGGGAGATTATCAGTGGTCTTGTAGGTCTTCCATTTCCTAATAATTGCTCCCACAGTTGATTTCTTCAAACCAAGATTCAGTCTTCCCAGCCTGGTGCAGGTCTACAATTTTGTTTCTGGTGTCCTTTGACAGCTCTTTGGCCTTGGCCATAGTGGAGTTTGGAGTGTGACTGTTTGAGGTTGTGGACAGGTGTCTTTTATACTGACAACAAGTTCAAACAGGTGCCATTAATACAGGTAACGAGTGGAGGACAGAGGAGCCTCTTAAAGAAGAAGTTACAGGTCTGTGAGAGCCAGAAATCGTGCTTGTTTGTAGGTGACCAAATACTTATTTTCCATCATAATTTGCAAATAAATTCATTACAAATCCCACATTTTTCTTTTCATTTTGTCTGTCATAGTTGAAGTGTACCTATGATGAAAATTACAGGCCTCTCTCATCTTTTTAAGTGGGAGAACTTGCACAATTGGTGGCTGACTAAATACTTTTTTTGCCCCACTGTATATTGCACTTGTGATTTCATGAAAATGTAATATTTTTAGTACTTTAATTTGAATTTGGCGCTCTGCAATTCAGCGGATGTTGACGAAAATGATCTCGCTAACGGGATGGGTGCGTCAAGAAGTTTTAAGAAGGCAGAGCAGCGCTTTATTATGCACAGACTTCTCCCCATTTTATCCACTGTTGTATCAACAAGTACACGTACACACACAAAGACACACACACAAATGTCTATGCACACAAATGCAGTATCAATCACGCACACACACACATGCACTACACTTATGTGCATTTATGAGTGTTTGACATGTTATATTACCTTAGAGTGCACACTGGGCTGAAATGCAAATACACCATTAACTTCACATTACAGAAGCAGAGGTACATCCCAGAACATGACTTATGATTCATCACTAGATATAATAGGCCTTTAAACTGAAGAGAGGATTAAACTGAAGAAATATCGTTTTTTTTATTAATACATTGTGTCATATGGAGAAATATTCTTATTTCCAGCTATGACTCAAAAATTCACATTGAAGACCTGAAATCATCTTTGGGACCGTTGTACCATTCTAGAAAAAATGAAGCCCTTTATTATCTTCGCAATGAACACAATTTGTCCATTTTCTTTTCGTTTAATCTTAATTGTGTATCACTAGTAGTTTGCTGGGGTGTATATCCTCCTGGTTTTCATGGTAGATTGCATGTTCGAGTTTTAGCATCCCATACAGCATTCCCTATGATCACGAGTTATTGCTGCATATCGATTGCTGCCTTTGTATGGTGCCACAAAGCCTGGCCGGCGCTCTCCCTCCTGTCTGAAAATGAATGAAAAGATAATTGCGTTGCTCAGGGAGAACTAAATGAGTGTAGAAGGTAGAGATGGCATGTGTGTGAGCGTTTTAGGCAAACGATAAGTCATTTATCCATCGCTCCCTGATGAATGCTATCTACCAATACAGATGTAGGATCTTAATTTGATCACCCTGTTACGGGACAACTTTCCAGCAATGTACTGTTGTATGAAATGCAAATAGTTAGTGTATTTGAGGTTTAAAAAGGATTCTAAAGTTAGCAATTTCCGCTTTGAAATTTCAGTATTGATATCCCCTTCTGAAAAATGTATCAACCCCTACAAAAATGTCCATTAATTATAATCCATATAATAATTCACGTTTCCTGTTGCAGCAGGATTATTTTCCAGCTGTAGAAAACTGGTTCAAATTAAGATCCTACATCTGTACCTCGTGTTGGCGCAATTGCTTTCATGTCTCTGTTGCACAACAATAGATCTTCTACTCCATTGTTTAGTCAGACTATCGGTGTGCGCCGAGCCTCAATTGATCTGTAGGATAAAAAAAGCAGAGCAATCCAGGCCAATCCTTGTTCTCCCACCGGAAATGCGTAAGCGTTATTTTGATTCTGTGTTGTGCAAGGAGGAAGAACACTGAATGAGCGCAAAGCTTAATCATGCCTAGATGCCATTAAACTGAAAATAACAACAAAGGAATTCTATAAAGTGACAAAGGGAGTGATTGGAGGAGGAGTTGGAGGACATGCAAATGCAGCCTCATAAGGGAAAATCGCTTCAACAGCGGAATTAAAGCAATGGGGAAAAAAACATGTCTAAAAGCCTGGAAGAAAGAAGTGTTCCCTGGGTAATAGTATCTGGCTCCTTGCAGTGGGAAATAATCAGGGTGATAAAATTAGTCTTTCCTGTGTGTGTGTGTGTGTGTGTGTGTGTGTGTGTGTGTGTGTGTGTTCCTTCCTGCATGCGCATGTTCTTTCTGGGGTTGCACTTCAAATAAAAGAGAGTAACGATGGAGCAGCCAAGTCTATTTTTCGGTTGCACTGATGATCAATAACGTTGCAGATATAACTCATCTGCACCTCAAAATGCCAGCGGCTTCCCTACAGCACTACCTCTCTCAAGTAGACTATAAATATACTGTACCTGCACCCAGCATCAGTCCTCTCCTCCATCTCCTTCTTGGTCCTATCTCTCTGCTGCCTCATCAAATGTTTCCCAATCTAGTCTACCTCAGAATCAGATCAAATGTTACAGACAGTTGTACTCAACTGTAAGGTTTATCCTCTAATGACCGCATGAAACACCCAATCAGCTAACACTATTTACTGTAATACTCATTGCTGTGTAACATTGAATAACAATTATCCATTGTCTTTCTCTCAGAGCCCTGTTGTGTGGTTAGTTACATCAGAATTCACCTGGTAGAAATGAGTAAATGGAACTTCATGAATAATCCTAAATTTGTTATCATTGAAATCTCTAGCGCCTATTTTTCACGGGATCTAAAGGTTGAATCAGGGTCTGTGGGAGATTTCAAGGTTGGGATGAAGACAATTCTAGATGGATGGAATCTCCCACTGGGCACAGACGTCAGTTCAACGTCTAGTTAGATCTACATTTGTTTGAGTTGTCAATTAACGTGAATTCAACGTGAAATTAACTAAACATTTCACCATTTCATTGGATTTAGGTAAAAAGTTGAGTGCAAAAAAGACTAAATGCCCTTACATTGATGACTTTTTGCAAATCCAATTACTTTCCCACATTGATTCGACGTCATCACAGATTTTTGTGGGTTGAAATGATGTGGAAACAACGTTGATTCAACCAGTTTTTGCTCAGTGGGATTGCTGCTCTGTCCCTATGGGAGAAGAACCAGCTATAAGGAAGGGCTCCCTCTCCATCAGTTGAGGCTGGCGGGAGGAGCTACAGGAGGGTGGGTTCATTTTAATGTCTGGAATGGAATTAATGGAACGATATTAAACATATGCAACATTTGAAAATCACAGGTTTGACTCCATTCCAGCCATGACAACGAGCCCATCCTCCTATAGTTCCTCCCACCAGCCTCCACTGCTCTCCATAACTGCTACCTTCAATGGGTGGTCAACAGCACTTGTTTAACACACCTCATTGGTATTGCTGGTGCGGTTACTATTGAGACCCCATGTGACTTGGGAAATGGAGAGCTGCTCTGTGTATTGACACTATACTGTCTTCGAAGGCTGACACAAAGAGCATCCTGATGCAACGATAGCATGACATGCAGTTCACGGTCAGGCAGAAATTACAACCATTTCACATGTTGAAGTCATTGATTACAATTATACCACAAATAATCTTTCAGATGCTCGTGCATATGAGAGAAATCGAACTACAGCCATTTAAAAAAAATATATATATACGGTTGCATCACACATTCTATGCCGCAGTGTCACAAGGAGAGTTAACTTAAGATCAAGACAGTCGCAGAGAAGAGACGACAACACATCAGACAGGGAGAGAAAGAGCACAAAAGAAAAAGAGGGGTCCGACAAAGAATAGTGAATAACAGAACAAAGAGAGGACACAATGTGATTAATTTAATTACAGAGAGACACAGAAGAAAATACAAGGAGAGAGCACAACCTAGACCGTGTGCCTGACCACCACTACATCAGGAAGCAAGCAGAGAAATCCATAAAGATGCCACAAGCTTCCCTCCACCACATGTCGAACACTCAGCATGCTGCTCATTCCACCTCGTCCGCCCACAGGAGATTACTGATCAATGACAGGGAATGGGAGGGTGAGACAGCCTGGGCCAAGTCAATGACGAAAACTTGCTTTGACTTTTTTCCCACAACTCGGCACTTCTCTCACTTCTTCCACAAGCCCACTGTTTGGAGAATTGGCCTTACATCAGTGGGAACGGTCCCCCTGACGTATTGATCACCTTACCCGAAGGACAGAAAGCTGACACACCTATTCACACCTCACTTGAGGAAGTAGAGGGAAAAAGGTGTGGTGCTAAACAAGAGTGTCGTGGAGGGTAAACACATTTTGAGAATAGCGTTTGGTTACCCACCTATCATGTCAAATTAGCATTGTTCCTATTATGTTTGAAAATGAAGAGATATTCAACAACTCTTGGCAGGACAATGTCATGCAACTCAAATGCATTACGCCAATTCCCCTTCAGTTTGGAGTTTGTGGATAGGAAAGTAATTTTGTCAACATGGGTTTTGTAAAACTTGTTTTGCAGCTCACATCTCTCCTCCGGTGGTTGTGAGAGCAATGTCTGGTCCAATAGAAATACACTGGTAGACAATATACTAGGAGTGGTAGAATTTCCTGTCATTGTCAGTTGTTGTAACCTATCATAACACATCATCAGAGCCACTGTGTCAGTCTCATGAGGAGGTAATCTGATATGTCCTGGCAGTGGACTTGAAGCCAAAAAGGGATTGCAAGGAATTCACGAACATTCCTGAAAATATTTCAAAACCAATGACTCGCAGCAGATCAAAGGTTTGTGTTTAATGAAAACGACATTGACAAAGTAGTCCATCACACGATTGATGTTATTGTAAATGTAGACGGTACAGACTGAAATGGAAGCCCTTGCTCTGTACGTCGTGTTGACGTAACTCGGAGATGGAAGAAAGCCAAATGATCAGGCGTTGCTAATGATGAATGGACTTCAGCAACACTTTGTTGTCGCGCGCTAGAAATCCATTATCAGCATCTCCGCATAATAATTACCATTGGAAGCAGATTGGACTAAATTAACTCATTCATGGATAAGGAGATACAGTGCCAATACAACTAGAAACATTACAGAGGGCCTGTCTGTTACCCTCGAGCAACAAGGCTCTGTACAACCGAATCCATAAACCTTGAAAGCTGCTCGTTCCAATTTCAGTCATTCACTGCCATACAGATGCTAATAGAACTGATCAAACAGGGTAAAAAAAAGCATACACCCGTGGGGATTGTAAATGTTGCATATCGAGTTATGATTGAGGACTGTTGCGTGCAAGATTATAGGTAACCTGAAGTTGTTGTTGATGAAGTTGACGTTGTTAATTGCTGGTTCGAATATTGAACTGTGGTCAACATAATCATACCTAGAGTCAACAATAAGTAAAAGGTATTTTTATTTATAATATCCGTTATTCATTTTCCTATTATAACCAGTCTTTATATCACCGTAAGTAAGAAGTGAGCTTCTTCTCTCCAAATATGTTCTTGTTTCTGCCAACTGCAATGCAAAGCACACACAGACCAAACAGAATGGGGATGAAAACGCCAGAATGGAATGAACTGCCATCTTTTTATATTTAGGCAGTCTCTGTCTTTTTGTCCTTTATCCTGGCAGTGCCTCTAGCCTTTCCCAAGAGCACCACGAGACAAAACAGAATATTTTTTTGGCAAAAGTGCCCTTTCCTATCCCTCAACTGCTCAATATTCCACAAATCCTCTCTTTTGAACAGGTTTCCCATTGGCCGCCTGGCCAGTATCAACCCCTGAAGCCTTTATGTCCTTTTGACTTCTGTGGTGCAAACAACACTCGACTGAGTGGAGAGCCTGCTCATCAGGGTGTCGAACATCAGGGTGTCGAACATCAGGGTGTGCATTTGTGTGTGTGTGTGTGAAGGAGTTTGTTTCTATATACAGTACGGTGTGTGTATGTGCTATAGCATACTTGTTTGTGTGTCTATGTGTGTGTGTGTGACCTCCTCCTCTCCTCACTCTAACACCACTGCCCAAATGCCCCTTGGACTTTGTTATTTGGAGCTGCAGTTGGCCAAATATGGGGCCTTTTGTCTAGAGGGAGGAGCAGAATGGGCTTATCTGCTAGGGAACACACCCTTCTAAATCCTCACGAATGCCCATCGCAATGAGCCTGGCTAACAAAATGGCGTCCCTGCATCCCATTGCTATCATTTACCAGTCTCCATGGTTTTTATTACCAACCCCAGCAACACAAAAGAAGGATACAAATCACATTCATAAGCTCTTTGGTGTCCAGACAGCTGAGCCAATGCTGGTTTTCATTTTCTAATTTCTCCCACTAAAAATAGATTATTCATCTGTATGCATATAAACAACAATGGCTTGTGGCGTCTTCATAAAATATGCTAAACTTAAGAGACTTTATGTACGGGAGAGACTATTCTAAGGACTAGAGAGGTGGATTGGGCTCGCATAAGAGCTCATTGGTGAGACTTGGAGCTCATTGGTGAGAATGTGTGCCATTGTGCTTCCCTAGATTCCGACATGACGAATAGAGGTGGGAATGTGGTGGACTGTGATGGACTACGCGCTACATCTCACTGTACAGCCCAGATCAGATGGGATCAGAGTGGAGAACCCAGACCGGTCAAATTCCAATGATGGGGTGGGGGGTTACTTTGATTAAGCACTACTTTTATACATTAGCAATGCTAGCTGAGGTCTTCTATACCCACAATACTTATATTGCTCTTGCTATTACTGATAAACAACATTATGTACTTACATAGCAAATTGCAATGCATCGTAATTACTTTGGCAAAAATGGTACAATGTGTTAAAAGACTTGTTACACTGCACCCGAATAATAACATTGTAATAAGGTGCCTGTAAAGGAAAGTGTTACATAACAAATGCACACATGAAAGAAATTACAAATAAAAACATCAAATGTTTCTCTCTATAGGAATATTGCAAAAGTAAGATTCAGTCAATTCAAACCTGTACAGGGCTCTCTAGATGAGATGTTCTGGGTAACACTCCTAGAAGATATAATGGCACAAATGCACTTTAATAAGAAACCTGTCAGAGGCACTGTTGAGCCTTTCGCACTGAAACCCCCATTGCTCTGTCTATGCAATTTTCTTTGAGTAATCACACTATATTTGGCAAGGGATGTCTGCTAGAATTCCCAATGGGTCTTCAAATTAGGGAAGCACCCATCGATATCATAGCATAGAAGAGCAAAGAGGCACTTATAGTTCAACACAATTATTTCACATATAGACACCAATTTGAGACATTTACCTCAAAACAGATAAACAGGTAAACCATACAATCCAATCTCATTGCTTGTTTTCTTTCTACCAATCACAGCAATTTGAGTATCAGACCCAAATGTATGTTTTCATGTGTGTTTGTGGATTTCAAGAGACACGCATGCACGAATGTACACACACACACACACACACACACACACACACACACACACACACACACACACACACACACACAGCCCCTCCTCACGAAAGCAGACCTAGAGGGGAAAGGGTGTGTCTCCAGGTGAAGAGGAAGACGGAGATGAATTGCCTCCATAATGGGCCTTGGCACCAGCATTACTATTTCGCAGGTTAACGTGTTCTGGAGGCAGCTCTGCAGAGTGGTCACTAGCTGGCACAGCCACAAAGTCATAAAATCTGATTTTAACACCTTAACCACACTGCCAACCCTAATGCCTAACCTTAACAATAAATTAAAACTAAAACATTTTTGTTTTTATGAATTTGTAGGTTATAACAAATTTTGACATTGCAGCTGGCATATCTAAGGGGAAATCAGTTCTGCCTCAAGGACAAGACTCATGACAATAAATGTCAACGTGCCACTACGACAAGGCCTTGACACCAGCACCACTACTACAGGGCTTTGATAGCAGCACCACTACTACAGGAACACCAGCTCCACTACTACAGGGCATTGATAGCAGCACCACTACTACAGGTACATCAGCACCACTACTACAGGGATACCAGCACCACTACTACAGGACCTTGTTACCAGCACCACTACTACATTGCTTTGACACCAGCTCCACTACTACAGGGCTTTGACATCAGCTTCACTGCCACAGGGATACCAGCACCACTACTACAGGGCCTTGACCCCAGCTCCACTAGTACAGGGACACCCTCACCACTACTACAGGGCCTTGTTACCAGCACCACTACTACAGGGCCTTGACACCAGCACCACTAGTACAGGGACACCAGCACCACTACTACAGGGCCTTGACACCAGCTCCACTACTACAGGGACACCAGCACCACTACTACAGGGCATTGACACCTGCTCCACAACTACAGGGATACCAGCACCACTAATACAGGGACACCAGCAAAAATACCAGCACCACTACTAGAGGGCCTTGACACCAGCTCCACTAGTACAGGGACACCAGTACCACTACTACAGGGCCTTGACACCAGCTCCACTACCACAGGGACACCAGCTCCACTACCACAGGGACACCAACACCACTACTACAGGGCCTTGACACCAGCTCCACTACTACAGGGACACCAGTACCACTACTACAGGGCCTTGTTACCAGCTCCACTAGTACAGGGACACCAGCACCACTACTACAGGGCCTTGACACCAGCTCCACTACTACAGGGACACTAGCACCACTACTACGGGGCCTTGACACCTGCTCCACAACTACAGGGATACCAGCACCACTAATACGGGGACACCAGCAAAAATACCAGCACCACTACTACAGGGCCTTGACACCAGCTCCACTAGTACAGGGACACCAGTACCAGCTCCACTACTACGGGGCTTTGACACCAGCTCCACTGCCACAGGGATACCAGCACCACTACTACAGCGCCTTGACACCAGCTCCACTACCACAGGGACACCAGCTCCACTACTACAGGGACACCAGCTCCACTACTACAGGGACACCAACTCCACTACTACAGGGCATTGACACCAGCATCACTACTACAGCGCCTTGAGACTAGCTCCACTACTACAGGGACACCAGCACCACTACTACAGGGCCTTAACACCAGCACCACTGCTACATGGACACCAGCTCCACTACTACAGGGACACCAGCACCAATACTACAGGGCATTGACACCAGCTCCACTACTACAGGGACACCAGCTCCACTACTACAGGGCCTTGACACCAGCATCACTACTACAGGGCCTTGACACCAGCATCACTACTACAGGGCCTTGACACAAGCTCCACTACTACAGGGCCTTAACACCATCTCCACTACTACAGCTCCTTGACACCAGCTCCACTACTACAGGGCCTTAACACCAGCACCACTATTACAGTGCCTTGACACCAGCACCACTACTACAGGGACACCAGGTCCACTACTACAGCTCCTTGACACCAGCTCCACTACTACAGGGCCTTAACACAAGCACCACTATTACAGTGCCTTGACACCAGCACCACTACCACAGAGACACCAGCTCCACTACTACAGGGCCTTGTTACCAGCTCCACTAGTACAGGGACACAAGCACCACTACTACAGGGCCTTGACACCAGCTCCACTACTACAGGGACACCAGCACCACTACTACAGGGCCTTGACACCAGCTCCACTACTACAGGGACACTAGCACCACTACTACGGGGCCTTGACACCTGCTCCACAACTACAGGGATACCAGCTCCACTAGTACAGGGACACCAGTACCAGCTCCACTACTACGGGCTTTGACACCAGTTCCACTGCCACAGGGACACCAGCACCACTACTATAGGGCCTTGACACCAGCTCCACTACCACAGAGACACCAGCTCCACTAATACAGGGACACCGACTCCACTACTACAGGGCATTGACACCAGCATCACTACTACAGCGCCTTGACACCAGCTCCACTACTACAGGGACACCAGCACCACTGCTACATGGACACCAGCTACACTACTACACGGACACCAGCTCCACTACTACAGGGACACCAGCATCACTACTACAGGGCTTTGACACCAGCATCACTACTACAGGGCCTTGACACAAGCTCCACTACTACAGGGCCTTGACACCAGCTCCACTGCTACAGGGCCTTGACACCAGCTCCACTAGTACAGGGACACCAGCACCACTACTACAGGGACACCAGCTCCACTACTACAGGGACACCAGCATCACTACTACAGGGCCTTGACACAAGCTCCACTACTACAGGGCCTTAACACCATCACCACTACTACAGTGCCTTGACACCAGCTCCACTACTAGAGGGCCTTGACACCAGCTCCACTGCTACAGGGCCTTGACACCAGCACCACTACTACAGGGACACCAGTTCCACTACTACAGTGCCTTGACACCAGCTCCACTACTAGAGGGCCTTGACACCAGCTCCACTACTACAGGGCCTTAACACCAGCACCACTACTACAGGGACACCAGCTCCACTACTACAGGGACATCAGCACCACTACTACAGGGCCTTGACCCCAGCTCCACTTCTACAGGTACATGACACCAGCTCCACTACTACAGGGCCTTGACACTAGCTCCACTACTACAGGGCCTTGACACCAGCACCACTACCACAGGGACACCAGCTCCACTACTACAGGGACATCATTACCACTACTACAGGGCCTTGACCCCAGCTCCACTTCTACAGGTACATGACACCAGCTCCACTACTACAGGGACATGACACCAGCTCCACTACTACAGGGCCTTGACACTAGCTCCACTACTACAGGGCCTTGACACCAGCACCACTACCACAGGGACACCAGCTCCACTACTACAGGGACATCATTACCACTACTACAGGGCCTTGACCCCAGCTCCACTTCTACAGGGACATGACACCAGCTCCACTACTACAGGGACATGACACCAGCTTCACTACTACAGGGCCTTGACCCCAGCTCTACTACTACAGGGTCTTAACCCCAGCTCCACTACTACAGGGACATGACACCAGCTCCACTACTACAGGGCATTGACCCCAGCTCCACTACTACAGGGCATTGATACCAGCACCACTACTACAGGGGCACCACCACCACCACCACTACAGGGACACCAGGGAAGGACAAACACTAGGCATACTGCATGTGTGTGTTTATGTACAGTACCAGTCAAAA
This sequence comes from Oncorhynchus mykiss, assembly GCF_013265735.2. NCBI lineage: Eukaryota > Metazoa > Chordata > Actinopteri > Salmoniformes > Salmonidae > Oncorhynchus > Oncorhynchus mykiss. Next base: position 17,803,336 of record NC_048579.1, read on the forward strand.
GTTTGGACACACCTTCTCATTTAAGGGTTTCTACATTGTAGAATAATAATGAAGACATCAAAACTATGAAATAACACATAACACACATAACACCAAAAAAGTGTTAAACCTATCAACATCTTTTTTATTGCCACCCTTTGCCTTGATGACAGCTTTCCACACTCTTGGCATTCTCTCAACCAGCTTCATGAGGTAGTCACCTGGAATGCTTTTCAATTAGCTGATGTGCCTTGTTAAAAGGTCATTTGTGAAATTTCTTTCCTTCTTAAATGCGTTTGAGCCAATCAGTTGTGTTGTGATGAGAAGATAGCCATATTTGGTACTGTATGCTTATGTGACATTATTTGTGCATGTGTGTGTGTGTGTGATGGTATTTATTTATCTGTGTGTACATGTGAAAAGAGAGGGTATGGATGATGTGTGAACAACAGAGGTGGGAGTGAGAGTATACAATCATGTGTGTGTGTTTGTGAGAGAGAGAGAGAGAGCATGTTCACGTCTGTGCGTGCTTCCTGTGTGGACACCACAGCCTTGGAACCTAATCACTGCACTGCCCTACACTTTGCAAAGGGAAAATATAGACAGCACTGTGAATATGCATGACGTGATTGGTTTTGCTTGTAAAAGATATCTTTTGTTTTCACCCTGCTTTTCTTGTCAATCCCAAGAGAAAGAGCATCATAATGGAATTGAGATAAATAGGCTGACACAACAGAGGTGGTGTTTTTCCAAGGTTTTTTTTCAGATGTTGGTCACAAAAGCAGTAGACAATGGAACATGGGTTCTACAGGAGACATTGTGGCGCTGGTCTCTTTTGTCATTGCTTTTCATAAACGCTCCATTTTCACTTCCTGATTGATTTAGTGTAATTGTCTTCTCTTTTTTAATTTTTTACAGCTTCTCGTTAATGGAGGCTCAGCCCCTGAAGGGTTGAATTGTGATAGGGCCAATTACCGATCCTAGTGGGCCTAAGTCATCAGAATTACAATAGGAAAATAAATCATCATCCCTGGCTAGGCTTAACGGGCTTGTCTGTGTGTTAACTATGTCAGTGTTTATGGAAGAAATTGGTTCATATTGAATGAAATAGAAGGGTGAATAGTGATTCATTGCTTTCAGAAGCCAATTACCAGTTGATAGCATATTCAACCAATCGAAGGACTACTCGGGAGGACTGTACTTTTGTTGAAGGTTTGTAAAAGACATATCGCATTTAGGCGGATTCAGAGTTCTGATGAATGCAAAACTCCTATTTTCACCTAAATCATTAATGGAAATAATACTGTATGGTTCTCAAGTCAGAATGCTGTCCATAGTGAAACATCTGTATGGTTCTCAAGTCAGAATGCTGTCTATAGTGAAACATCTCCATGCATTACACCCAATGGATCTACTCAGCATTACAATCCCTCTTTTGCTGCTTGTTGGCTGTTGACAACAGTGGAGTACTTACAGATATTACGAGTTCCTTTTTTTCTCAATTTTCTTTTTCCAATCTCTTACCCTTTTCCTTCATCACACACACACTCATCACCTAACACTTGTCTGGCTTCCTGCTCGTCTGACAGACTGAAAACACCTTCATTTCCTCTCTTCACGGGAGATAGATTGGCAAAAATTAAAGAGACTACCTTCAATGGACTACTACCTTAAAACACCAGTTCAGGTCCGGTAGAGAGGATTCTGTTCAGTTGCCTGCTTCTTTAAATATAACATATACGCTGTACAGCAAGGCCAAACTACAGCCAGAGAAAAAACCTGCTTCCTATTAACATGATCAATCGAAACAAAATGGAAGCCCACAAGCTCAAAACGTTTGGTCAAAGTGTATTAGAAATATGACAACCATAATTCTATCTTATTCAACTGAAACGGGGACATGTGTGTTACAGAAATAATATATTTGTCACCGTGAGTCATCAGTGACTGAAATAGACATAGGAAATAGAGGAATGATTCTCATCCTAATGCTGTGCGACTCGGCTCCCTCCAAGCTGTCACTGGGAATGTCGGGAATGTCCCCAATGATCTGATTTTCAAAGAGTTTTCTACCTTTTCCGAGGCTGGCTTGTCAGTCAAGCGAACAGTAGGCGCGGATTCATAACAAAGGTCGGTGCGGAATCCGCCTGTCGTAAATAGCAACGATTACATCTGAGGGGAAAACGATGTGGTGTTCCCTCAGACAACTAAAAACTTCCCGGCTGGTTTTTAATTGGCTGTGCCGGATCATTGCCATCTAGTGGTGCGGCTCAAACATTGTCGAAACACGTAAGTCCAAACCTACACACCTGCTGCCGAACACATATACAGGAAAATGTCAAACGCGCACATTCATGTCACACACGTTGTTGTTACGCACTGTTTGTGTGTTAGATGTGTGCGGCATGCAGGGATTTGGTGGCGCTTGTCACAGCTAGCTTGTGATAGAAACAGCTAATTCAAAACACTTAGTATGATTCTTAGAGGTTAGCAGCAATGACTAGCGTCTACTCAATAAATTATCATCTCTGGTGCAGTTCTCTCTCTCTCTCTCTCTCTCTCTCTCTCTCTCTCTCTCTCTCTCTATATATATATATATATATATATATATATATATATATATATATATATATATATATATATAGCATGGTATATTTGTATAGCATATTGAAATATGTTCTAAAGCATTACATTCACGTCCACTGCCCTCCTTCATCTTTTCAGTTAAAGATATGTTGCTAGATGCAGTGTGTACTAAATAAAAACAAGATGGTTTGTTCATCTTAAAATCCATGGCTCCCATCCAAACGTTCCAGTGGAAGCAAAACAGCAGCAGCCATTATTACGATGGTCATAATCAAATCAGTATTGCTGCTCGAAATATATTGAACCCCTTTCATATTTCACAGTATACCAGTGGGAAAGCGGTGGCTGAGGCACCGCCAAAGCAAATCAAAACGAGCCGCTGATTACGCCAACCCCAGCAACCATGTTCATTAAATGAAGTTGTAATTACACGCCCGTCGCTATGCTGGGTTATTTAGACTAATATTCATATTAAGTGTGTTCATTCTTTAAAGATGGTCATTTCTGGGATTTTTGTTGTTGTTACTGGAAATTTAATTTTCTCCAAGTTAGCTCCAAGACGGAGACTTGGAAAGATTAAACTCATTCCTGCTATTGTAATTGATTAGCAAAAATCTATGGAATTAAAAGAACTGTTGGCTCTCAACAATGCATAACTGTGCCAAGCCACATTCATCAGTCTGCCAAATTCTTTAATACCATCCTCTCCATCCTCTCCATTTAACTTGGCCACTGGCCTCCAATTTATATTTCTCAAATACACTATCAATACAGATTCTCCATTTAGACACTTTTTAAAAATCTGGGGTAGACTTAACCTGGCCCGGGACACAGGACCATCATGTAATAAGCACAGGACAATATTGTAAAATGTTTACGTGAAATTTAAAGTTTGAGTTCACCTGACTCAAGCCATAAACATAGGGACAGCGATTGGGTGGGCCATTGGAAAGAAACCTGGCAAATCATCTATCAGTCTGGGGCCCAGTGAATTAGAGTCCAGTCACCCCCAAACTTAACTAATAAAGCTCATGTGATCTATGTGTGAGCCATGCATACACTGCCTTCAGAAAGTATTCATACACCTTGACTTATTCTACATTTTGTTGTGTTACAGCCTGAATTCAAAATGTATTAAAAAAAATGTTCCACCCATCTACACCCAATACCACATAATGAAAAAGTGAAAACATGTTTTCAGAAATCTTTGCAAATGTTTTGAAAATGAAATACAGAACTATCTCATTTACATAACTATTCACATCCCTGAGTCAATACTTTGTAGAAGCACCTTTGGCACCTTTGGCATTGATTACAGCTCTTTCTAGGTAGGTCTCTAAGAGCTTTCCACACCAGGATTGTGCAACATTTGCCCATGATTAAAATGATTAAAGCTCTGTCAAATTGGTTGTTGATCATAGACAACCATTTTCAGTTCTTTCCAAAGTAGATTTAAGTCAAAATTGTAACTCGGGGCCTCCCGGGTGGCGCAGTGGTTAAGGGCGCTGTACTGCAGCGCCAGCTGTGCCATCAGAGTCCCTGGGTTCACGCCCAGGCTCTGTCACGCCCAGGCCGCGACCGGGAGGTCCGTGGGGCAATGCACAATTGGCCTAGCGTCGTCTGGGTTAGGGAGGGCTTGGTCGGTAGGGATGTCCTTGTCTCATTGCGCACCAGCGACTCCTGTGGTGGGTCGGGCGCAGTGCGCGCTAACCAAGGTTGCCAAGTGCACGGTGTAGCCTCCGTGCGGCTGGCTTCCGGGTTGGATGCGCGCTGTGTTAAGAAGCAGTACAGCTGGCTGGGTTGTGTATCGGAGGACGCATGACTTTGGGAGTTGTAGCGATGAGACAAGATAGTAGCTACTACAACAATTGGATACCATGAAATTTGGGGAGAAAAAGGGGTAAAAATTCAAATAATAAAAATAAATTGTAACTTGACCACTGACATTCACCAATATCTTGGTAAGCAACTCCAGTGCAGACTGAACCAGATTTTCCTCTATAATTTTATTTTTTATCCGGAAAAACTCCCCAGTTCTTAACAATTACAAGCATACACATAACATGATGCAGTAATGTGCTGTAATGGATATGCCCCAAACATAACACTTTGTATTCAGGACTGAAAGTGTATTACTTAGCCACGTTTTTTTGTAGTATTATTTTAGTGCCTTGTTACAAACAGGATGCATGTTTTGGTATATTTTTCTTCTGTAACCTCTGTCAATTAGGTTAGTATTGTGGAGTAACTACAATGTTGTTAATCAACCCTCAGTTTTCTCCTATCACAGCCATTATTAAACTCTAGTGCTGTTTTAATGTCACTATTGGCCTCATGGGGAAATCCTTGAGCGGTTTCCTTCCTCTCTGGCAACTGAGTTAGGAAGGACGCCTGTATCTTTGTAGTGTGTATTGATGCACCATCCAAAGTTTAATGAATAACTTCACCATGCCCAAAGGGATATTCATTGTTTTTACCCATCTACCAATAGGTGCGCTTCTTTGTGAGGTATTGGAAAATCTCCCTGGTCTTTATGATTTAATCTGTGTTTGAAATTCACTGCTCGACTGAGGGACCTTCCAGATAATTGTGTGTAGGGGGTAGAGATGAGGTAGTCATTCAAAAAGCATGTTATTAAACAATATTATTGCACACTGAGGGAGTCCATGCAACTTATTATGTGACTTGTTAAGCGTATTTTTACTCCTGAGCTTATTTAGGCTTGCCATAACAAAGAGGTTTAATACTTATTGACTCAAGACATTTCAGCTTTTCATTTTTTATTAATTTGTAGAAATGTTGAAAAACATAATTCCACTTTATGGGGTACTGTGTGTTGGCTAGTGACCAAAAATATAAGTCCATTTTAAATGCAGGATGTTTTTTTAATTACCTTTATTTAACTGAATTGTCTGATCAATACCAGTCTATGGCATAGTCATCAGTGAAAACATGGATTGATAGGCCCCAAATATTAGATTTGTATTTAACTAGGCAAGTCACTTAAGAACAAATTCTTATTTTCAATGACAGCCTAGGAACAGTGGGTTCACTGCCTTGTTCAGGGGTAGAACAACAGATTTTTACCTTGTCAGCTCAGTGATTCAATCTTGCAACCTTGCGGTTACTAGTCCAACGCTCTAACCACTAGGCTACCAGTGAGGCATCAGCTTTACTCCCCTACAGGGAGGTAAGCACATAACTTACAGGGTTGGACATGAGAGAAAAAGAGAGCGCAAGAGGGTGGTGGGGGTCTTCGTGTTGTGTATAGTCTTTGTGTGTGTATTTCAGGACTTATCTAAATAGGAAGCAAATGTGTTTGGAAAAGAAAAGCATTTTTGCCCATGGAGATCTGCACTCTTAATCGTGTCCTGGCCAATGGCACTGACAGAGATCGTATCTGTCTGATGTCTGATGTTAACACCCTGTTCCTGATAGAGGGATAACTTGTGATGTGGACACACATGGAGTCTGGGTCCAGAGCAGAGGAAACCCCACAGGTCCAGCTGTATGCCATACATGACACAAAGAGATGGTTGTCATGACACTCAATACATCCGTATAATGATATAGTGAGGACACTATTACTGAACAAATCATTGTAGCTATTCTTAAGTAAGGTGTAGTGGATTCATCCACCAAACTGTGAGGAGGCTAATACAATTATTTTGGAAGTATAATTAGCTTGTAGTTAATTGATGTTGCAAACAGGTGTTGTCACAGGAGGAAAGCAGCTGTTATTAGTATGTACTGCTGTTTGTAACACCATAAATATTTATAAGTCCTTCTCAGATTGTGTGTTTACAAAATATTGCAGAGTGACCACAGATGGATGATCAGATGGAGGGGAAGATATGAGCGATAGAAAAACAACTTTACACACTGCTGCAGTGATGTTTCAGTGAGCGAAAACTTGTGAAGTTCAGTCTGCTTCGAGTGGTTCCGTCTCATGAATCTCTTTGAGAAAGTGTGCCAGGCAAAAGGAGCGAAGAGGAGGCTGTAGACAATAGGGTGCATCAGGGGGATCAGTGCCTCAGTTAGGCGTTCTGACTTTTTTAAAGGCATGTTCAGTCAGCCTAATGAGCATTAGGGGGAATGATGAGCTTTTAAAAGATTGCCACGGTCCACAGGGCCGCTGAAATGAACTGCGATCCCCCCCAGCCTTCTTTCCAACCCTTGGTGACAACCTGAAATGTAATGCTCCAATTGCTGTGCAATTCTAAAGAAACACGTTTAATTTGTGATGCCACCTTAGGTGATGCTGGCTCTAGTGTTAGCAGTAAAATCTGAAAATGATATGACTTCTCTATTTTAAGTTATGCTGTACAGTTCATACTTTTCTGTGTTTAGAAAACTTTTGTTCACCTTTTCGACATGTGTACTAATTCACAAGCATAATATCCCCTGGATGTCTGTGATACATACAGTAATTGGTACCACAGGAGGTTGGTGGCACCTTAATGGGGAGAACGGGCTCATTGTAATGGCACTCTAGACAGGCTCAATCAAAAGTTCACAAGATTTGAAAAATGTTAAATACTAGGTGAACCCAGCTGTCTGATATGTAGACAAGTGCAGCTAACAGACAGGTGTCAGGCCACACTCTTAGGAAAGCCATCCAAATCGCTCCGACAGAGTAATTGCCGGCCTGGCTGACAGGCATGGTGCAGAAGTGAGGAGGATAACAAGGTCCCTCTAGCCTTGTTATTTGGGGTGGAATGAAAGGCCTCACCTCAGTCAGAGTGAGCCAAACACTGCCTTATCACTGGGATCCCAGCCTTCGCAAGGTTACCATTTCTGTTGTTTAGCTTCAAATCGAGCCGGAAACATGTCAACTTTTCACCAGCTGATGACGAACAGACTATCAATCTGTGTTCTATTGGCAACAGTAAATACAGCTTTTCATAGCATCATATCATTTCCTGCTTTTATTTGCTGATCAGGAAAGAATGAAAGACAATCAAACTAAGGAGAATCCAGATAGCGGCGGCTGCATCCACCTTCCTTTGCCAGGACCAAATTATTATTATTATTATTATTATATATATTTTTTAATATGCTATAAGACTTCTTATCCTAATTTGATGTGCATGGTCATGCACTTGTGAATGGGGGAACACAGACATACATCGCTGTTTGTAAAGAATAATTAGCACGGCATAGAGCCTCCTTAGGGATTACTAACACTGATAGTAATTGGGGGAGGGGAGGGGGGGGGGGTAATTTGAAAGAGACGTGTTAGAATTAGATGGTGCAGATCAACAGTAATTTTGCACTCATTCCAACATGCGTTTCAGAAGAGACCAATGGTGACCTGTTTTTCCAATGATTTATAAGATAAATTGAATGGATGGCAACTATTTACACATGTATTGTTCACACCGTGTTCATGATGCAAATACTATTTGAACCCAAGTCTGGCGTAAACATTCTGGGGTAAATGTTCTGCTATAAATATTCTGCATTTGATTGAATTGGGATTTATCTCTCTCTCTTTTTGTCTCTCTATCTCTAAAAAGAGACATTTCCAGTGTAAGTAAGTGACAAACTCTCAGGTGGATATTAAAATGTCAGAGGTCCTACTCTAAGGCATGTACAGTTTATGTGCATCCCATACCCCTGATGTCATGTGTTCAGCATTTTACCTTTATATTTAGATGGGCCAACCTTGGTTCATGGAACTCCACTCTGTGAATGTTGTGTTGAAATGCGTTCATATCTCTATTCCTTGAGTCCTTTCCCCCTCTATCACCCACTCTCCCAATTTTGGTCTGTACCTTGTTTGTGGTACATTATGATCCATGTACAGATGTAGGATCTTAATTTGATCATCCTGTTGTTCCAGGACACGTTTAAAAAGGCTTCTAAAGTTTGCAATTTCCACTGAAAAATGTCAGACTTGATTTGCATTAACAGTGCAAAAATGTCTATTAATTATAATCCACAGAATAATTTACATTTCCTGTTGCTGCAGGATTATTTTCCTGATGTGAGAAACTGGTCAATTTAAGATCCTATATCTGTAGGCCTGATTAAAATGCAACCATTTCTTGGAGAAGTAACCCGAAAATGTAGGTTTCAACATGTAACACATCTAAAACATAGAATAGAGAGGCATTATTACAAATGATGTTATTTCTCATGTAATAACGCCTCTGTATGAGTTACGTCACACCAAATGCATGCATGTAAATTCTATGGTTCCCGAATGTCGGTATAGGATATTGAAATTATACGATTATAAGAAGGAGCAAGGGATCAACGAACATGTGAATAATAATTATTTCTTGTCAATTTTCTCAGCGAGGAGTGAAACTAGGAGTAATTAGAATACATCCTTTGAATTAATCCCTTCCTAAAAAGAATCATAGGAGTCACCTTCACAGTTCCTTTAAATGAGGATAGTCATTCATCTACACAGTTTATATCTTTAGCAAACTGGGAACATGGTCATAATATCATATTTCAGATAATAATGTACTGTATATTATAAGTCATGTTGCGGCTGGTTAGAAAAGCCAAATGAGAAGTACAAGGTGAAGTGTGTGATAGCAGTCGTTCAACACCAGTATTTAGTATACTAGTCAGATGGGGTCTCGCTGAAGCACAGTGTCCCAGTAGGACTATTATTATCACTCCTCTGACGTAGTCTCTCTCTCTCTCCCTCCCTCTCACCCTCTCCCCCTCTCTCTCTCTCTCTCTCTCTCTCCATTTCTCTCCCTTCCTCTCTCCCATTCCAACATCTGTAGATCTGTTTTCATCCAATCCCTCCATTTGTAACATTCATAAAAAATTATGACACATGGAATAAAACTCCCTGACACGAGCAGTTGCCAAACAGTTCCGTGCATGGAGGCGGCGGGGCCCTCGCAATCAGTCAACATTAGTGCAGATGGGTTTGTGCGTTTATTTTCCTGCATGCTGGCCTACTCGCTCTATCTATCTACATAAGTGCTTTCAGGTGGTGGGTCGATACTCGATGATTTGCTCGATGTAGGTATTGATTGAGGAACAAGAGTGTACTTCGACATGTGAGATTTGGTTTCCTAACTGGAATTGGCACACACGGTATCAGGATCCAGAGGCAGTATTCTTCTAACTCTTATGGAAGCTGTCACTAGTCTGTTTGTTTAATGTACTCTGTCTACTGTAGATGTCTCAAATCTCACTGCATTCACCAAACAGAGATGCGTCAGTGCACTTGAGTCAGACCCTTCACAAATATTGATGTTACACATCTTCTAGACTTGAGCTGTGATGGTTTGTGGTGGTTCGTATCCATCAAAATCAGATTGAGACAATGCTTTGACTATGGGGCTCAGGCGATGGACAACGGAGACAAGTCAAAACCAAAATAATATTGTCACATATCACAGACAGGTGCAGTGAAACGTATAGTTTTACAGGGTCAGCCATAGTAGTAGAGCAGTAGTACGATGGCCCTAGAGGGCCATCCATCATGAGACTGTTATATTTCAGTGCCTAAAAAGTTCAAATGAGTTGAACTTTTTCTAACTCTATATGGACAGAGTCTCAATCAAATCGACACACTATTCTTAACAAGGCTTTGACTGAGTTAATCAAACCTGTCACTCACAATTCACTGTTAAAACGCCCTTCGTGGAATTCAGCAAAATGGCAATTCTAGACACATTTTGGTTCAATAACTGCTGTGATCTAAGATGATATGCAGTACTTAGCCCTGCACTGAATGTACAATTAACCCCAAATGTCTCCCAGGCATATTAGGTGATGAGAAGGGTTTAAAGGTGGACAATATAGGTGAAAGAGGCAAATGGTCAGCCTTGTGGCATTCCTTGATCCAGAGGATACAGATTAATACCGGGATAGGGATTGACAGTCTGGGGATGACAGGCCTTTAAAATGTCTTCACAGGGTGAAAACGTATGGCTGTCTGTGGCTTCGGAACGCTGGGAACGCTTTGTCCCATCTGCCTTGGCTCCGGGTGAGGTGACAGCAGTAACCTTGGAGTGGTGTGTGTGTGTGTGTGTGTGTGTGTGTGTGTGTGTGTGTGTGTGTGTGTGTGTGTGTGTGTGTGTGTGTGTGTGTGTGTGTGTGTGTGTGTGTGTGTGTGTGTGTGTGTGTGTGTGTGTGTGTGTGTGTGTGTGTGTGTGTGTGTGTGTGTGTGTGTGTGTGAGCGCTTTGTCTCTTTCCCTGTTCTATGGCCCCCCATGGGAAAAGCCGCAGGGTGATTCTGCTCTTCCCCATTAACTCCTCTCCGGTTTGATCATGCGTTTAATGTTCCCGCCGCTCCCCTCCCGCCGCTCCCCCACTGCGTCCTTAATGAGAACGACTCGGAATAACGTGATCAAGACGACATAGAAAACACGCTTTATGAAAAGATGTGGGAAAGTAAAGGGGAAATGAGAAGAAACTCTGCTTCATGACAAATATGAAGAAGTAAAAATAAGGCGACAATCAGGGAGGGTTTGGTGGATGTGCGAAGATGGAAAAAAAATATTTTCAGTGCCAGGAAAGATGTTTTCTTTTACAGTTCGATGAAATATCTATAACGACAAGAGGAAACTGTGTGAGGAGAGGACATAATCTACTCTGGTAATGCAATGTAAAAGTTGAGATGTTAACTGTGGTGTTACATATGAGCAGTGATGTAAAGTAACTAAGTAAAAATACAGCCCCTGGCTGTCGGTAAATACAAATATTGTGCTGTCTGGTTGGCTTAATATAAGGAATTTGACTTTTACTTAAGTATGACAATTTAGTACTTTATCCACCACTGTCCTTACAGTAAGTGCATTTAAAACCAGATACTTTTAGACTTTTACTCAAGTGGTATTTTACTGGGTGACTTCTCTTTTACTTGAGTCATTTTCTATTAAGGTACATTTACTTTTACTCAAGTATGACAATTCAGTACTTTTTCCATCACTGCATATGAGAGAGCCAGCGGTAATCATATTCATGACTTATCTTATCTTAAACAATAATTGGTTATGTTTTTTTATTTTTTATTTTAAACATACCCTTTTGAGAAAACCTTACAAACAGATGTCAATTTAACAATACTGCCATTTTAAATAAATACAGTGCCTTGCGAAAGTATTCGGCCCCCTTGAACTTTGCGACCTTTTGCCACATTTCAGGCTTCAAACATAAAGATATAAAACTGTATTTTTTTGTGAAGAATCAACAACAAGTGGGACACAATCATGAAGTGGAACGACATTTATTGGATATTTCAAACTTTTTTAACAAATCAAAAACTGAAAAATTGGGCGTGCAAAATTATTCAGCCCCTTTACTTTCAGTGCAACCTAACTTTATTATTGCATGCATGTCCGGGCACGTAAACACAAGCCTTATTATTAGTGAATTAAACTAAACTGATATCTGTAACAGGAATTTCGATTTTGGTTACTGTGTCAATTAATCAATTTCTCAATGCTGCACCTTTCTGTTGGAGAATGAGCTAGCAGGCTGCTGCTGATGATTTCCCCAGCTAGACATTCCCCTGCATTGTGCAGTGCTCATGGCTCATAGCAGCATTTTTGTATGTAGAGGGACAATCATCAAAGCCGATAAAGAAGGGCTGATCGCTGAAATACTAGAAAGGGCACTCTGTGCACTCACTATGGATATGGTCGATGATCTCCACTGGTACCAGTAAGACAGGCTATATTGTTGATAACTAAACAATCTATTACAGTCTGTGCTTTCCATACTATGTTTTCTGGTGATTGTATTATGAAATATTGAGATATGCCTGGCTGTGCCTCTACTTTTAACTGACAGTCGCAACTCAACAAACATTCTGGTGTAGTAGACAATTTTTAAATAATTGTGTTTATTTCTGTAGAGACAGGAGTAGACTAATTAGGCTATATAATTTTGGGAATTTAATTCAATTTACTTATGGACGCGCTGGCCTATGGATAGACAAACTTCTATAACTTGATTGGTGGCCTGAAATGGCTTCTTGGTAGCTAGTAATGAGGTATAGAGATTGGGAACCTGTCTGGGCTAGTTAAAGCCAATGTCATAAAATTGCTAAGTGAATAGTAGTATTACAGAGAAACAACAAAACATTTTGTACAAAATAAATTTTAAAAAGATATACATATTAACAGGACAAACCTGAGGGGGCACGTGCCCCTGTGCCCCCTATGGGAAGGGCGCCTCTGGTCATACTGTCACGCCCTGACCTTAGAGATCCTTTTTATGTCTCTATTTTGGATTGGTCAGGGCGTGAGTTGGGGTGGGCATTCTATGTTTTGTGTTCTATGTTTTCTATTTCTTTGTGTTTGGCCAGGTATGTTTCTCAATCAGGGACAGCTGTCTATCGTTGTCTCTGATTGGGAACCATACTTAGTTACCCTTTTTCCCCACCCGTGTTTGTGGGAGGTTGACTCTGTTTGGAGCACTTTGCTTTTGAGCTTCACGGTTTGTTTTTGTAGTGTTTTGTTTGGCGTCATTTTGATTAAAATAAAGAAGATGTACGCTCACAACGCTGCACCTTGGTCCTCTCCTTTGAACAACCGTGACACATACTTTACGTTGCAGTGCAATTTTGCCAGACATGAGCTGCAATTAAATATCCTCAGTGCAATATAACTGTGCTGCAGTAGAACTGAATGCAGAGTACCAACCTGATGAAAACATATATCGCAGTTAACATAATAAATAAAAAAAGAGAGCAGGCACAAATAATGTGAAAAACATGGTTAAAGGATGCATGTTGCACACTGTTACAGGTAAATACTGTATGCATATATTCTCAACTTTTCCAAAGTTGAAAAAGCTAATGAACTGCAATAGCACTAACATACAACGTGTCAATCAACTGTCTTCTTCACACATGGTATATTTGTAGTATTGCACCTCATTAGCAGTCTTATGGAGCACCTGCTTCCACAAGCTGTTCTTAGCACAGACAACCTGGAATATAGCCACAAAATCTTTCCAGATAACTTCATGGCTGTGCAATTTTAAAGTCTAAATGGAAGTAAATGCATTAGAGGATATTTTTCTATTCTCAGAATGTAGGGTTGAAAATCAAGCACATCTCCCCCTTTACAAAGTCACTTCTATTCTACATACACACAGACCATGGAGATGGTAATATAAAACCATTGATTTTGCAGATCATTTTTCATCTTGTCGACAGTGGCTGATATATTGATATTGCAATGAAGGTTTGAGCTGCATACATGGATAAGACTGACATATACTTCGGGTCTAAAAAAACAAAACAACAAAATAGGTCTCCCATCTCGACAAATATAGCGATCACAACAGCCTGGGTGTTTATGTTAAATGTCAAGTTGCCACAATATTTGACCAAAAAAACTCCCAATGCATATGAGCAGGGTTGTTGAGTAACAAAAAAGGGATTCAAAAAATGGTAACTGTAATCCGTTACGTTACCAGCAAAAATATTGTACTCAGATACTTGTGAAAAACTAGATGATTACTTTGAGGATTACTTATAAATTCAGAAAAGATGTTAGATCTTTGACACTTCTCTGTTTTCTCAATGACATTCAAATCAACATTGAAAAAAGGCGCAAGTTTAAGTATGTTCCACCTGAGCAAGTCTGCCCACAAGTCAGAGACCACTGTGATGATACACCAAATGTGTTTGATGGATCGCAGTGTAAGAGCAGGAATAGGCTTTTGTAGGCTACAGTCCAATTCTATGTCTTCCAATGGTGCGACTGCTGTCGGCATCCAAACATTATCCAACTTGAATAAACGCTTGCATGTAAAGATGACAGCAGTGGTGTAGTCTACGGCGATATGGATATCACTTATTATTGGGCTTCCGAGTGGTGCAATGGTATAAGGCACTGCAGCTCAGTGCAAGAGTCATCACTGCAGTCACTGGTTCAAATCCAGGCTGCATCATATCCAGCTGTGACTGGGCGTTCCATAGGTTGGCGCACAACTCGCCCAGCGTTGTCTGGCCAGGGTAGGCTGTTATTGTAAATAAGAATTTGTTCTTAACTCACTTGCTTAGTTAAATCAAAAAAATCTACATAGCTCATTGATGAGAATCATGCTGCTCTCTCTGATTGAGCTATTTGTGCTTTACCATTTGTGGATGGCTGTTCACAAATCTATGTATTTGAACCTAGTAATGGTTGAATTCAAGAAGTTTCAGCTGCCTACCAATCATTGTTTTTGATACCAGTGGACAGCCAGTGAAAAATGTACTCTTGCAACAGCTACATAGTGCGGATCCCAGCCTATGGAATAAAAGTGGGGCTTTTTTGCTCAATCTAATTCATACTGATAAAAAAAAAAAATCCTTAGGCCTAATGGACACATGCTCAAACTCGCACACTTTTGATAGACTTCAAGGCACAATCTGTAGTTGCTACATCCATTTTTGGAATGGTTAAAGAACTGATCATTCTGTACAAAATGCCTTTGAAAAGAGCCAATGTCAAAGAAAGATACTTTATAAATTGGCCACACAAATGGCAACAAACCATTCATATTGCCAACTGTTCGGTAAAAGGCTATAGATTTAGACTTTTCAGAGATCCATGTCAAAAAGTGAAAGCAACAAATGGAAGGTGAGAAGCGGTACTAGAATTATCCTGGAATTATCAAGAGAGCATCAAATCAGAGGAGAAGGAGAGGGTTACTGTACACCTGTCTTGTCAACAAACGCATCCAACAAGATAGATTAAACAAATGAAGTTCTTTAACACAAGATAGTACCTGTGCACTGTATTGACCAGGCTGTTGTGTGAATGATTGCCCTGCAATTCCAAGGTAATGTCTGTACACATCGTTGAATAGATGCACTTCAGTGAAGACCATCTAACGGACTGGACCTGTCAGTCTGTCAGCAATGCTACTGAATGGAAGGCCCTTAATGGCCGACTTCTGGCAGTGCCCGGATCTGTCCAACCTTGCTTCGGCATGATTGCTTTTCTGAATTAATTAGGAGTTCATTGATTCTTTCCAATCCCACTCTATCTGTGTTAGACAGATGGCAGTAAGCAGCCATTCCTGAGCTTTAGCGGGGAGTTTGTCAGCTCCATCGATGCCATTACAGTACATGTGCGCAATGGAGACTCACGGTAATGACTTTGGCTGGGAAGCTGAGTTGTTCACCAAAAGCTACTATAACTGGCACGGGAGATCCAGACAATTCGACCAGAAACACAAATAACAAATGACCAACTTCGAGTCTAGTTGAAGGAAAATGTTAGGGCTACTCTTCCTGAAACTGAAATGTATCAAACTAGTGAGCATTGGGATATTACTAACTGGGATATTTTTCCTGTATCTTGTATAACATCAATCTACTGTTATCTTCAAGGCACAGTATACTAAGAAACTCAAGGTGTGGTGAGGTGACCATCTTAGGTTGTAGGACATCACCAATACAGACGATGGAATTCTGTTAATCATCTTTCCTTTTGCACATTTGATATGAACAGACTAGTGGCTCTTTGCAATACTGAAAAGTTTCCCAAGGTAAGCGAAGATGGTAAAAAGCTGATTTATTTTCCAAGTAAGTTACAAACTGCTGTAGCAAAATGATTTCCATTTACTGGCAAGATGTATTTCATTGCTATCACCATTGTGCCCAATGAGAAAATTAGTTTATCTGTGAATCAGACCTGAGATGTTCTTTGGCTAACAATGAACAGTTAGATTGCGATTAACACTGTGAACGTGCCTTACTGTATTTAAGGACTGTACACAATAATGGGATCACAAAGGCTCTACAGTGTATACAGCAGGGGTATTTCAAACTGAAATGTGTAAGCATGAGTCACTTGGGTGATAGAATGCAATATGGAAAGATGGGTGATAGAATGCAATATGGAAAGATGGGTATTTTGATTGTGTTTACACAGTCATTGAATTGATATTCAAGAAAAGAGTGCCATGAGGGTTTCAATGGAAATCTTAGCTCTCTTAACAGCTAATACAGGGGCATCTGGCCTTTAAATCCATACATATGAATGGATTTAAAGGCCAGATGCATGGAAAGTGTAGACATTATATTGGTCTGGTTTGACCCCTGCATTAGCTGTTAAGAGAGCTAACATTTCCATTGAAACCCTCATAGGACTCTTATATACATGTATGTATGTACAGCACAACATTCTACGTTCATAGACAGTTTGTCATAAGATGGAGTCGTGATTTGTTGTTGTGTAAAGGTCCCAGTAATATTTGTGGCAATGGATAAAGGCGCCTACGTCAGAACTTCTGATCAATACAGACATAATGACCATGGGCCTCACTCTGACGCTGGCATTTAAAGGCAATCAAGGCATCCTGATTGTTGCCAATTGGAAAAGCGCAAAAGGGACGTTTTTTTCCTTCGTCTCAGCAAATGCTATGTCTGTTCCCTACCAAATCGATATTCTTATGATGTGCCAGGAATAGGAACAAAGGCAAAGAGAAGCAAATTATGAAAGTGTCTCACATAGGATTCTGCCCCTCAGTGGGCCTCAGTAGCTGTAGCATAAACACTGAGCCCTGATTCAGACTACCAATAAGGGGTTTAGGGACCAATTCAATCCAAAATGGAACCAGGAGTTTTCAAAAGGCAAAACAACAGCTTCCCACGCTTTGAGTATGTGCACATTAATTAAGTTAATTAAATTTAGCCTTATCCTGTAAATGCTGACAGATCCTTTTTCTGATTGCTTTGCCTTACTGTTAAGGGTTTCTGCAGAGTGAAGTTTTTTTAGTTGTTGCTGCCAACCACAGAAACAATAAAAATGTTATGACCCATAAAGAATTAGAGGCCTTGTCTTTGCCTGAACATACTAGTATTGAGAACAGTGACTTTTTTCTCATTTATTCAGGATGTTCTGTTAACTTTTAGCTTGTCAACTTCTTGTTCACATCATTAATTTAGTTATCTAAATGATCAAAATAAAGTAACATTTTAACAAAAGTTATCTGTATTCAGGCACACACTTGGGTCTACTGTATGCATCCATTGACAATGAGGTGAGATTACAGAGTATCCAGATCACAGGTTCACGAAGAGTATTTTCTTTTAACAGAGATTATAGTGTGTCAGTGTTCATTTTAGCACTATTTTTTATGATTTAGTCTAGTCTTAGTCATTTTAACTCAAATATTGTTACTCTTAGTCACATTTTTGTCATTTGAATAATGATTTAGACTAGTTATTGTCAAAATTACGAAAACAGGGCCATTTTAGTCAACTAAACTATGTTTCATTTTAGTCACATCTCATTTACATTGCTTCATTAACCTATAGTAAACATACATCTCTGACTTCCATGTGCACAAACATACATAGCCTTGTCCTACCAACAAACATACACTACCATTCAAAAGTTTGGTGTCACTTACAAATGTCCTTGATTTTGAAAGAAAAGCACATTTTTTGGTCCATTAAAATAGTATCAAATTGAGCAGAAATACAGTGTAGATATTGTTAACGTTGTAAATGACTATTGTAGCTTGAAACGGCTGATTATTTATGGAATATCTACGTAGGCGTACAGAGGCCCATTATCAGCAACCATCACTACTGTGTTCCAATGGCACGTTGTGTTAGCTAATCCAAGTTTATCATTTTAAAAGGCTAACTGATCATTAGAAAACCCTTCTGCAATTATGTTAGCACAGCTGAAAACTGTTGTGCTGATTAAAGAAACAATGAAACTGGCCTTCTTTAGACTAGTTGAGTATCTGGAGCATCAGGATTTGTGGGTTTGATTACAGGCTCAAAATGGCCAGAAACAAATAACTTCCTTCTGAAACTCGTCGGTCTAATCTTGTTTTGAGAAATGAAGGCTATTCCAGGTGAGAAATTGCCAAGAAACTGAAGATCTCGTACAACGCTGTGTACTACTCCCTTCACAGAACAGCGCAGACAGGCTCTAACCAGAATAGAAAGAAGACTGGGAGGCCCTGGTGCACAACTGAACAAGAGGATAAGTACATTAGAGTGTCTAGTTTGAGAAACAGATGCCTCACAAGTCCTCAAATGGCAGCTTCATTAAATAGTACCCGGAAAACACCAGTCTCAACGTCAACAGTGAAGAGGCAACTCTGGTATGCTGGCCTTCTAGGCAGCTATTACAGTGAAAGAATACCATTGCTGTTGTTTGAGGAGAGTGCACAGTTTTGAACATGAAAAGTTATTAATAAACCCATTAGGCACATTTGGGCAGTTGTGATACAAAATATTTAACAGAAATGCAATGGTTCTTTGGATCAGTCTAAAACTTTACATATACACTGCTGCAATCTAGTGGACAAAATCTAAATTGCAGCTGGGCTGGAATAATACATTGTGGCATTTCTCTTGCATTTCAAAGATGATGGTATAAAAAAAATACAATTCAAAACCAAGGACATTTCTAAGTGACCCCAAACTTTTGAACGGTAGTGTATATAAGAATATATAAGGATTATCTGGCCATATAAATGTCTAATTCAGCCTACATAGATACTGCACGTAACATTCAAAACAAACACACTCACAAAAGTGCAGAGATAAAGAGACAGAGAGAAAGAGAGAGAAAAGCACAAACACCAGATGATGCCTCAAAGTATTGGCAAATTAGTATTGGTTTCACCTCCATCGCGTCATTGCCATTGTTATCAACATTCAAAATATGATGCAACCACATTGATGTCAAATAATAGAAGGGGAGCTAATGAGTGTTTCTCCCAGTGATGTAGTTGAGTCACTAAACCTCCAGTCCGAATCAAGTCCCAAGTGCCCAATGTCTGAGTTACCAATGGTCGAGTCACAAGTCGAGTAACGAGTCCCTATGGCTGAAGTCTGAGTCCCTGTGCTCGAGTCCTGGTCTAAGTGCTCAAATCTGAGTTACTGGGTCCACATTAACTCAAAGTTAATTATCCAATCAGATATAGCATAGTGGCAAGTGGGACATTGTCAATAAATTGTTTGATATTCCTTTTCCTTTCTTTCTGTGCCACCAAATGTTTGCATATAGGCTACTGGTAATGTTACCAGGGCCACGTTCAGTTGCAAAACGTTATTGAATGTTGCAGATAGAAAAACAATGAATAGAGCGGACATTATTCCTTATTCAACATGTCCGAGGCGTGTTTGTTCAATATAAAATATTCATATCTGAACTTTCCAAAATGTTGTGTCCTGCTGAACACACCCCAGATTGTTAGTTGTAGCTAGCTAATGAGGTAACATGACTGAACAAGGTGTAGCCTAAACAAATGGTTAACAGTCCGGTATGGAAGTAGCCTAGTTTTAGGATGGCCTGTGATATGCTTCATGAATGTCAGATATGGCCCGCCAATGCACGATTGAAAGAAAAAAACATAGCGCCGGTATTATGGAACATATCTGTTGAACGGTAATGTCTTCATTCTCTGAGGAAAAGAGGGAGACTTGGCTAGTACGTTGGCTAATGGCTACAGAACCTTACTATGTAATACAGTGGGTAAAGTGTGGGGGTTGAGCGAGACTGCAAATTCAAAAATGTTTCTATACTCAAAGGAGAGAAAAACATAGCTAGACTGTTTTACTACTAAAGTTAATTATGCTTTAGTATGAATGTCTTAAAGCAGCTTGTGTTTCTTAACAAGTCCAAGGGTATCTAACTAAAAGGCTGGTGGTGACTGGTTAGCTATGGGGGAAAAAGAGAGTCGCCTGTGTGATGTGTATAATCAGAGGCGGTCACGGAGCAAAGCCTGTCTGCCTGTCTACCCACCCTCATCGCTTGGTCCCCCGCAGCTCACCAGCTGATGTAGGCTAGGCTGTATGTGGAGGGTGTGGGGCATCCTTCCCACTGCTGAACAGAACTGCGCTGCTAACATTAATAGTGCTTATCACTGAAAAGCTCTCAATCTCTCCAAAATCTCTTATCCAGTCGACATAGTAGTTAGATTTTAGTCACATAGATAATTTAGTCTCATCTCGTTTTAGTCAACTGAAATGAAAAATAATTTCCGGCAAGTTATATTTTTTTCTCTGTCTATTTAGTCAGTTATAGTTTCATCAAATGCCACTGGAAAATAGGTGTTTGACAAATATTTTAGTTGCTATTTTTGTTGACGAAATGAACACTGCAGTGTGTCAGTGTGAGAAGGTGAACATTGGGCTTGGGAGGCTCAGTTTATAAGCCTACAGCCTTATCTCCAGAAATGACTCGGAGGATCTGAGCTCATCTCTCTGACACGGCAGATAAAGGAGGGGAAAAAATTAAGCTCGTCCATCATATCCCAATCCTGCCTAGTTTACTGTCCAATTTGTCTCTGAGCCGCACGGCAAAAATCCGGGAGCTTTTGTGCTAATCAAATGGACAAGAAATGGGTCAGTAACCAGGGGACACTTCTAAAACCCATTTATCTGACGGGACAATTAGGAAGAGAAATGGAGCTCTCGTCTGGGGCTGAAACAGGACTGTTCTGTGGGCTGACAGCAAAGGCTCATTTCTGTTGTGCCTCATTCCCTCCGACTGAAACACTGCATTCATAAAAAAACAAAAAAAGATTTATGGCATCGATGTTATGGTGATACCCTATGCAATTTTTACATAATGCTCTGGTGTCATAGCAGGATTCATAGTCTCAGATTAAAGGCTTTTCAAAATAAACTTCAATACCTGACATCTCACTGATTGTCAATTCCATATTCACATGAAATGATTAGAATGGGAAATGGAGCAATTTGCAGAGGTGAGTCATGCTAGACAATTACTTTGCTATGTGTGGGCAGCTATTTCTTTCTTAATAAAATCCTATTTGTCTTCTCAGGAAGTGATTTTCACCAACTTCTTTGAACCCCAGCTGATTCACGTTGACATAAATCTTGGTCTTGCAAGTGGGTATTAACATCACAGTCACAGCATGCATGTAAGTACCCACTCAACATCAACAGTAGCCTAAATGGAAATTCAACTGAACTGAACTCTCAAAGGAACACTAATTCAGTTAATATAATGCCTGTTTTTTTGTGAAATGTACACGTGTAGCTAACTAGTGCATTGGAATCTGATGAGTCTATGAAGGATATTTGGCTAATATTAAAGTAAGATTTTGTACAGGTTTTTTGGCCTGAGTGCTGGGTTAGGGTGATGGTTAGGGTGCTCTTGAACAAAATAAGCATGTAGGAATGACATGCTCAGGCACTGCACCAAACATGTATTCATCATCAGATAAACATTTCAGGTTTTTGCCTAATCTCAGCACATTTCGGTAAGTTCACCTTCTAACAAAATACTTTGTCAGCATGGAAAGCGATGTGCATTGGCCTCTGTAATAAAAGGTTAGAGATCACAGGAAAGGTGCTTTGTCTTACAGTAAACGTTCACCCTGCTTGACAGGCTACTGAAATTTCAACAAATGATGAGCATTGTTGAATATGATTAAAACTACGACCTATTCCATGGGGTTCAGCTACTGGCAGTAAATGGGCCAGAGAACCACCGAGAGAGGCAGACCAGTGACTGGAAGGCTCATTTTATTTACAAATAAACAGGGAAACAGTTTTTTAGGTCACACAGTATTTGGATAGTCCCATAAACTGTAGCTGATCTACAGATGTTCATACTATCAAGAAAATATACAGTGAACAAAATTATAAATGCAAAATGTACAGTGTTGGTCACATGTTTCATGAGCTGAAATAAAAATGTCCCAGAAATGTTCCATATGTACAAAATGCGTATTTCAAATTTTGCACAGAAATTTCTCTACATCACTGTTAGTGAGCATTTCTCCTTTGCCACCCACCTGACAGGTGTGTCCACCAGAGCTGTTTCCAGATCATTTAATGTGAATTTCTCTATCATAAGCTGCCCTCCAACATTGTTTTTGAGAATTTCGCAGTACACCCAACCAGCTTCACAACCGCAGACCACGTGTAACCACGCCAGCCCAGTACTTCCACATCCGGCTTCTTCACCAGTGGGATCGTCTGAGGTGGTGCTTAAGAGTATTTATGTCTGTAATAAAGCCATTTTGTGGGGAAAAACACATTCTTATTTTTTTATTTAACCAGGTATGCTAGTTGAGAACAAGTTCTCATTTACAACAAGTAGTGCGACAGAAACAACAACACAGAGTTACACATGGAATAAACAACTGTACAATGCAGTATTTAGTTTTTTTTACATGTTATTTATTACATTGGTACCCCAGGTAATCTTAGGTTTTATTACATACAGCCGAGAGGAACTACTGGATATAAGAGCAACATCAACTCACCATCATTATGACCAGGAAAACGACTTTCCCGAAGCGGATCCTCTGTTTTGCCCACCACCCAGGACAATGGATCGGATCTTAGCCGGCGAACCAAACCAACGACGCCGTAAAAGGGGCAGACAAAGTGGTCTTCTGGTCAGGCTCCGGAGACGGGCACATCGCGCACCACTCCCTACCATACTACTCGCCAATGTCCAGTCTCTTGATAACAAGGTTGATGAAATCCGAGCAAGGGTAGCATTCCAGAGAGACTTAAGAGACTAATGTTCTTTGCTTCATGGAAACATGGTTCACTCGAGACACGCTATCGGAGTCGGTACTGCCAGCTGGTTTCTTCACGCATCGCGCCGACAGAAACAAGCATCTTTCTGGGGGGGGGGGGGTTATGCCTTATGATTAACGAGATGTGGTGTGATCATAACAACATACAGGAACTCAAGTCCTTCTGTTCACCTGACTTAGAATTCCTCACAATCAAATGTCAACCACATTATCTACCAAGAGAATATTCTCTTCGATTATAATCACAGCCGCATATATTCCCCCCCGAGCAGACACATCGATGGCCCTGAACAAACTTTATTTGACTCTATGTAAACTGGAAACCACATATCCTGAGGCTGCATTCATTGTAGCTGGGGATTTTAACAAGGCTAATCTGAAAACAAGACTCCCTAAATTCTATCAGCATATCGATTGTGCTACCAGGGCTGGTAAAACCCTGTATCATTGTTATTCTAAGTTCTGCGATGCATATAAGGCCCTCCCCCGCTCTCCTTTCGGTAAAGCTGACCACGACTCCATTTTGTTGCTCCTTGCCTATAGAGCCAGTGGGTCTGGCGACGAATATGTAGCGAGGGCCAGCCGACTAGAGCATACAGGTCGCAGTTGATCAGGGATGAGCGTGGGCTGGTAACCCAAGGAAGACTCAAAGAGCGAGAGACCAGTGGCCAAGCAGGGAAGGGTGTTGGTGGCGAACTCCACCCACACGAGTCTCTGGCTCCAGGTGGTGGGGTTGGCAGAAACGAGGCAACGAAGATTTGTCTCCAGGTCCTAATTGGTTCGCTTCTAGTGGCCGTTGGTTATTGGAAATGAAACCCGGAGGACAGGCTGGCCTATAACCCAAACAGGGTGCAGAATGCCTTCCAGAACCTGGATGAGAACTGAGGACCACGATCAGAGACCATGTCGACCAGAAGTCCACGGATCCGGAAGACACGCTGGAAGACATAAGCTGGGCAGTGTCCTTGGCTGAGGGCAACTCGGGAAGGGGAATGAAATGTGAGGCTTTGGAAAACCTATCCACACTGTAAGGATAGTGGTGTTGCCATCTGACGGGGGGAGACTAGTGACAAAGTCCAGGGATATATGGGACCAGGGGCGGTGAGGAACAGGAAGTGGTTGAAGGAGGCCAGCCGGAGCTTGCTGCTGAGTCTTGTGCTGTGTGCACACAGTGCAGGCGGCGACAAATGTAGAGGCGTCAGCAACCACGGTGGGCCACCAAAAACATTGTCGGATGAAAGCCAGGGTCCGACGGGAGTCGGTGTCATGCCCTGATCTGGTTCACCTGTCCTTGTGCTTGTCTCCACACCCCTCCAGATGTTGCCCATCTTCCCCATTATACCTGTGCTCTCTGCTTTTCCTCAGTCTCTCTTTTTCTCGTCCTCCTGGTTTTGACCCTTGCCTGTCCTGACTCTGAACATGCCTGCCTGACCACTCTGTCTGCCCCTGACCCTGAGCCTGCCTGCTGTCCTGTACCTTTGCCCCACTACTCAGGATTGTCGACCCCTGCCTGCCTTGACCTGTCGTTTGCCTGCCCCTGTTTGCTGTAATAAACATTGTTACTTCAACACAGTCTGCATTTGGGTCTTACCTGAAACGTGATACCAGTCTGACAGGTAAGTTTAGCGGAATGAGTCCATTCCAGGACCGGGGACCGGGGACCGGGCCGAATCAGGTATGATCATCCGGTTAGGGAATTCAAATCAAATCAAATCAAATGTATTTAGATAGCCCTTCGTACATCAGCTGATATCTCAAAGTGCTGTACAGAAACCCAGCCTAAAACCCCAAACAGCAAGCAATGCAGTTGTAGAAGCACGGTGGCTAGGAAAAACTCCCTAGAAAGGCCAAAACCTAGGAAGAAACCTAGAGAGGAACCAGGCTATGTGGGGTGGCCAGTCCTCTTCTGGCTGTGCCGGGTGGAGATTATAACAGAACATGGCCAAGATGTTCAAATGTTCATAAATGACCAGCATGGTCGAATAATAATAAGGCAGAACAGTTGAAACTGGAGCAGCAGCACAGTCAGGTGGACTGGGGACAGCAAGGAGTCATCATGTCAGTATGTCATGTCATATGATTGAGTGTAGTCTGGCCCAGGAGTGGGAGGGTGAACGGAAAGGCTCTGGAGCAACGAACCGCCCTTGCTGTCTCTGCCTGGCCGGTTCCCCTCTTTCCACTGGGATTCTCTGCCTCTAACCCTATTACAGGGGCTGAGTCACTGGCTTACTGGGGCATGGTCCTAGGGCTCAGGTCCTCCGAGAGAGAGAGAGAAAGAAAGAGACAATTAGAGAGAGCATATGTGGGATGGCCAGTCCTCTTCTGGCTGTGCCGGGTGGAGATTATAACAGAACATATCCACATCAGTGAATCAACCCACTCAGGTGACGCACCCCCTCCAGGGACGGCATGAGAGAGCCCCAGTAAGCCAGTGACTCAGCCCCTGTAATAGGGTTAGAGGCAGAGAATCCCAGTGGAAAGAGGGGAACCGGCCAGGCAGAGACAGCAAGGGCGGTTCGTTGCTCCAGAGCCTTTCCGTTCACCCTCCCACTCCTGGGCCAGACTACACTCAATCATATGACCCACTGAAGGGATGAGTCTTCAGTAGAGACTTAAAGGTTGAGACCGAGTTTGCGTCTCTGACATTGGCAAGCAGACCGTTCCATAAAAATGGAGCTCTATAGGAGAAAGCCCTGCCTCCAGCTGTTTGCTTAGAAATTCTAGGGACAATTAGGAGGCCTGCGTCTTGTGACCTTAGCGTACGTGTAGGTATGTACGGCAGGACCAAATCAGAGAGATAGGTAGGAGCAAGCCCATGTAATGCTTTGTAGGTTAGCAGTAAAACCTTGAAATCAGCCCTTGCTTTGACAGGAAGCCAGTGTAGAGAGGCTAGCACTGGAGTAATATGATCAAATTTTTTTGGTTCTAGTCAGGATTCTAGCAGCCGTATTTAGCACTAACTGAAGTTTATTTAGTGCTTTAGAAGTGACAAAAGCATGGATTAATTTTTCTGCATCATTTTTTGACAGAAAGTTTCTGATTTTTGCAATGTTACGTAGATGGAAAAAAGCTGTCCTTGAAATGGTCTTGATATGTTCTTCAAAAGAGAGATCAAGGTCCAGAGTAACGCCGAGGTCCTTCACAGTTTTATTTGAGACGACTGTACAACCATTAAGATTAATTGTCAGATTCAACAGAAGATCTCTTTGTTTCTTGGGACCTTGAACAAGCATCTCTGTTTTGTCCGAGTTTAAAAGTAGAAAGTTTGCAGCCATCCACTTCCTTATGTCTGAAACACATTCTTCTAGCAAGGGCAATTTTGGGGCTTCACCATGTTTCATTGAAAGGTACAGCTGTGTGTCATCCGCATAGCAGTGAAAGTTAACATTATGTTTTCGAATAACATCCCCAAGAGGTAAAATATATAGTGAAAACAATAGTGGTCCTAAAACGGAACCTTGAGGAACACCGAAATTTACAGTTGATTTGTCAGAGGACAAACCATTCACAGAGACAAACTGATATCTTTCCGACAGATAAGATCTAAACCAGGCCAGAACTTGTCCGTGTAGACCAATTTGGGTTTCCAATCTCTCCAAAAGAATGTGGTGATCGATGGTATCAAAAGCAGCACTAAGGTCTAGGAGCACGAGGACAGATGCAGAGCCTCGGTCCGATGCCATTAAAATGTCATTTACCACCTTCACAAGTGCCGTCTCAGTGCTATGATGGGGTCTAAAACCAGACTGAAGCATTTTGTATACATTGTTTGTCTTCAGGAAGGCAGTGAGTTGTTGCGCAACAGCCTTTTCTAAAATTTTTGAGAGGAATGGAAGATTCGATATAGGCCGATAGTTTTTTATATTTTCTGGGTCAAGGTTTGGCTTTTTCAAGAGAGGCTTTATTACTGCCACTTTTAGTGAGTTTGGTACACATCCGGTGGATAGAGAGCCGTTTATTATGTTCAACATAGGAGGGCCAAGCACAGGAAGCAGCTCTTTCAGTAGTTTAGTTGGAATAGGGTCCAGCATGCAGCTTGAAGGTTTAGAGGCCATGATTATTTTCATCATTGTGTCAAGAGATATAGTACTAAAACACTTGAGCGTCTCTCTTGATCCTAGGTCCTGGCAGAGTTGTGCAGACTCAGGACAACTGAGCTTTGAAGGAATACGCAGATTTAAGGAGGAGCCCGTCATTTGCTTTCTAATAATCATAATCTTTTCCTCAAAGAAGTTTATGAATTTATCACTGCTAAAGTGAAAGTCATCCTCTCTTGGGGAATGCTGCTTTTTAGTTAGCTTTGCGACAGTATCAAAAAGGAATTTTGGATTGTTCTTATTTTCCTCAATTAAGTTAGAAAAATAGGATGATCGAGTAACAGTAAGGGCTCTTCGGTACTGCACAGTACTGTCTTTCCAAGCTAGTCGGAAGACTTCCAGTTTGGTGTGGCGCCATTTCCGTTCCAATTTTCTGGAAGCTTGCTTCAGAGCTCGGGTATTTTCTGTGTACCAGGGAGCTAGTTTCTTATGAGAAATGTTTTTAGTTTTTAGGGGTGCAACTGCATCTAGGGTATTGCGCAAGGTTAAATTGAGTTCCTCAGTTAGGTGGTTAACTGATTTTTGTCCTCTGGCGTCCTTGGGTAGACAGAGGGAATCTGGAAGGACATCAAGGAATCTTTGTGTTGTCTGTGAATTTATAGCACGACTTTTGATGATCCTTGGTTGGGGTCTGAGCAGATTATTTGTTGCAATTGCAAACGTAATAAAATGGTGGTCCGATAGTCCAGGATTATGAGGAAAAACATTTAGATCCACAACATTTATTCCATGGGACAAAACTAGGTCCAGCGTATGACTGTGACAGTGAGTGGGTCCAGAGACATGTTGGACAAAACCCCCTGAGTCGATGATGGCTCCGAAAGCCTTTTGGAGTGGGTCTGTGGACTTTTCCATGTGAATATTAAAGTCACCAAAGATTAGAATATTATCCGCTATGACTACAAGGTCTGATAGGAATTCAGGGAACTCAGTGAGGAATGCTGTATATGGCCCAGGAGGCCTGTAAACAGTAGCTATAAAAAGTGATTGAGTAGGCTGCATAGATTTCATGACTAGAAGCTCAAAAGACGAAAACGTCATTTTTTTTTTGTTGTAAATTTAAATTTGCTATCGTAAATGTTAGCAACACCTCCGCCTTTGCGGGATGCACGGGGGATATGGTCACTAGTGTAGCCAGGAGGTGAGGCCTCATTTAACACAGTAAATTCATCAGGCTTAAGCCATGTTTCAGTCAGGCCAATCACATCAAGATTATGATCAGTGATTAGTTCATTGACTATAATTGCCTTTGAAGTAAGGGATCTAACATTAAGTAGCCCTATTTTGAGATGTGAGGTATCATGATCTCTTTCAATAATGACAGGAATGGAGGTGGTCTTTATCCTAGTGAGATTGCTAAGGCGAACACCGCCATGTTTAGTTTTTCCCAACCTAGGTCGAGGCACAGACACGGTCTCAATGGTGATAGCTGAGCTGACTACACTGACTGTGCTAGTGGCAGACTCCACTATGCTGGCAGGCTGGCTAACAGCCTGCTGCCTGGCCTGCACCCTATTTCATTGTGGAGCTAGAGGAGTTAGAGCCCTGTCTATGTTGGTAGATAAAATGACAGCACCCCTCCAGCTAGGATGGAGTCCGTCACTCCTCAGCAGGTCAGGCTTGGTCCTGTTTGTGGGTGAGTCCCAGAAAGAGGGCCAATTATCTACAAATTCTATTATTTGGGAGGGGCAGAAAACAGTTTTCAACCAGCGATTGAGTTGTGAGACTCTGCTGTAGAGCTCATCACTCCCCCTAACTGGGAGGGGGCCAGAGACAATTACTCGATGCCGACACATCTTTCTAGCTGATTTACGCGCAGAAGCTATGTTGCGCTTGGTGATCTCTGGCTGTTTCATCCTAACATCGTTGGTGCCGACGTGGATAACAATATCTCTATACTCTCTACACTCGCCAGTTTTAGCTTTAGCCAACACCATCTTCAGATTAGC
The DNA here is from genome assembly GCF_013265735.2 of Oncorhynchus mykiss. Lineage (NCBI taxonomy): Eukaryota > Metazoa > Chordata > Actinopteri > Salmoniformes > Salmonidae > Oncorhynchus > Oncorhynchus mykiss. The sequence goes on from NC_048579.1 coordinate 17,832,425, forward strand.
CTTAACGTCGGTAGCCCTGCCCCCCGGTAAACAGTGTATGATCGCTGGATGATTTGTTTTAAGTCTAATACTGCGGGTAATGGAGTCGCCAATGACTAGAGTTTTCAATTTGTCAGAGCTTGTCATGTACTGTCATGTTGTGTCTTGTCTCTGTCCTTTCCCTTCACCCTGTCTCCCTCTGCTGGTCGTTGTTAGGTTACCTTTTCTCCCCCGCTTTCCCCCAGCTGTTCCTTGTCTCCTCTTGACTACCTCGTCACCCCTTCTCCCACCTGTTCCCCTTTTCCCTCTGATTAGGTCCCTATATCTCTCTCTGTTTTTGTTCCTGTCCTTGTCGGATTCTTGTTTGTTGTGTTTCATGCCTGAACCAGACTGTCGTCATGTTTGCTGTAACCATGTCTTATCCTGTCGGAATCTGCCGGTCCGTCTGAGCCTACCTATGTTTGGTAATTAAAGAAGCTCTGTTTAAGTTAATTCGCTTTTGGGTCCTCATTCACGCACCGTAACAGAAGAATCCGACCAAGAATGGACCCAGCGACTTCGGATCCTCTCCACTCAGCCGTCGGGATCCAGGGAGCGATGCTAGGCAGACACGAGCAGGAAGTGTCTGCTGCTCGACATGCCGTTGAGACCCTGGCCACCCAAGTCTCCAACCTCACAGAACAGGTTCACCATCTCCGCCTCGATCCACCGGCCACTTCCAGGGCTTTCGAATCTCCGGAGCCCAGAATCAATAACCCGCCGTGTTACTCTGGGGAGCCCACTGAATGCCGCTCGTTCCTCACCCAGTGTGATATTGTGTTTTCTCTCCAGCCCAACACTTACTCCAGGAGCACTGCTCGTGTCGCCTACGTCATATCTCTCCTTATTGGACGGGCTCGTGAGTGGGGCACGGCAATCTGGGAGGCAAGGGCTGAGTGTACTAACCAGTATCAGGACTTTAACCTTTCTGATCTCCCCATCCCGGATCCGGGTTCGTGAATACAGACTCAAGCTCATTACCATAACGCAACGTTAACTATTCATGAAAATCGCAAATGAAATGAAATAAATATGCTAGCTCTCAAGCTTAGCCTTTTGTTAACAACACTGTCATCTCAGATTTTCAAAATATGCTTCTCAACCATTGCAAAACAATCATTTGTGTAACAGTATTGATGGCTAACGTAGCATTTAGCATTAGCATTCAGCTGGCAACATTTACACAAAAAAACAGAAAAGCATTCAAAAAAATCATTTACCTTTGAAGAACTTCAGATGTTTTCATTGAGGAGACTCTCAGATAGCAAATGTTCAGTTTTTCCTGAAAGATTATTTGTTTAGGACAAATCGCTCCGTTTTCTGCGTCACGTTTAGCTATGAAAAAACCCCTGTATCCAGGATTGTGTAAATCTATCAGCAAGCTCATTAGCATAACACAACGTTAACTATTTATGAAAATCGCAAATGAAATGAAATAAATATGCCATCTCTCAAGCTTAGCCTTTTGTAAACAACACTGTCATCTCAGATTTTCAAAATATGCTTCTCAACCATAGGAAAACAATAATTTGTGTAAAAGTAGCTAGCTAGAGTTAGCATTTCGCGTTAGCATTTAGCGTTAGCATTAGCGTTAGCATCCAGCACGCAACATTAACAAAAACATAAAAGCCTTCAAATAAAATAATTTACCTTTAAAGAACTTCTGATGTTTTCAATGAGGATACTCTCAGTTAGATAGCAGATGCTCAGTTTTTCCAAAAAGATTCCTTGTGTATTAGAAATAGCTCCGTTTTATACATCACATTTGGCTACCAAAAAAAATCCATAAATTCAGTCCTCAAAACGCAAACTTTTTTCCAAATTAACTCCATAATATCGACTGAAAACATGGCAAACGTTGTTTAGAATCAATCCTCAAGGTGTTTTTCACATATCTCTTCATTGATACATCGTTCTTGGAAACATGCTTTCTCTCCTGAATCCCAGGAGAAAATGCCTGCACCTGAAGATTACGCACAAATTTAGACAAAGGACACCGGGCGGACCTCTGGAAAATGTAGTCTCTTATGGCCAATCTTCCAATGATATGCCTACAAATACGTCACAATGCTGCTAAGACCTTGGGCGAACGACAGAAAGTGTAGGCTCATTCCTTGCGCAATCACAGCCATATAAGGAGAGAATGGAAAACAGAGCTTCAGAAATTCTGCTAATTCCTGGGTGATGCATCATCTTGGTTTCGCCTGTAGAATGAGTTCTGGGGCACTTACAGACAAAATCTTTGCAGATTCTGAAACTTCAGAGTGTTTTCTTTCCAAAACTGTCAAGAATATGCATAGTCGAGCATCTTTTCGTGACAAAATATCGCGCTTAAAACGGGAACGTTTTTTATCCAAAAATGAAATAGCGCCCCTAGAGCTCTAACTGGTTAAGGAGGAGATGATACGGGTTTTTGACCAATCTGTTTTTGGGGAGGAGGCTTCCAGGGCCCTGTCTTCCCTATGTCAAGGCAATCGATCCATAACAGACTACTCTATTGAGTTTCGCACTCTTGCTGTCTCCAGTGGCTGGAACGAGCCGGCCTTGCTCGCTCGTCTTCTGGAGGGTCTCCGCGCAGAGGTAAAGGATGAGATTCTCTCCCGGGAGGTTCCTTCCAGCGTGGATTCCTTGATTGAACTCGCTATTCGCATTGAGCGACGGATTGATCTTCGTCACCGAGCTCGTGGAAAGGAGCTCGCGCTCTCCGTCGCCCCCCTCTCCGCATCACTACCATCTTCCTCTGCCGGCTCGGGTGCTGAGCCCATGCAGCTGGGAGGTATCCGCATCTCGACTAAGGAGAGGGAACGGAGAATCACCAACCGCCTCTGTCTCTATTGCGGTTCCGCTGGTCATTTTGTCACTTCATGTCCAGTAAAAGGCCAGAGCTCGTCAGTAAGCGGAGGGCTACCGGTGAGCGCTACTACTCCTGTCTCTCCTTCAAGATCCTGCACTACCTTGTCGGTCCATCTACGCTGGACCGGTTCGTCAGCTTCCTGCAGTGCCTTAATAGACTCTGGGGCGGAGGGCTGTTTTATGGACGAGACCTGGGCTCGGGAACATGACATTCCTCTCAGACAGTTAAAGGAGCCCACGGCCTTGTTCGCCCTGGATGGTAGTCCTCTCCCCAGGATTCAGCGTGAGACCCCGGGGTAGACTATACTCTCTGTCGGCTCCCGAACGTAAGGCTCTCGAAGATTATTTGTCTGTAGCTCTTGACGCCGGTACCATAGTCCCCTCCTCCTCTCCCGCCGGAGCGGGGTTTTTTTTTGTCAAGAAGAAGGACGGGTCTCTGCGCCCCTGCATAGATTATCGAGGGCTGAATGACATAACAGTGAAGAATCGTTATCCACTTCCTCTTATGTCTTCAGCCTTCGAGATCCTGCAGGGAGCCAGGTTTTTCACTAAGTTGGACCTTCGTAACGCTTACCATCTCGTGCGCATCAGGGAGGGGGACGAGTGGAAGACGGCGTTTAACACTCCGTTAGGGCACTTTGAATACCGGGTTCTTCCTTTCGGCCTCGCTAACGCTCCAGCTGTCTTTCAGGCATTAGTCAATGATGTCCTGAGAGACATGCTGAACATCTTTGTTTTCGTTTACCTTGACGATATCCTGATTTTTTCACCGTCACTCCAGATTCATGTTCAGCACGTTCGACGTGTCCTCCAGCGCCTTTTAGAGAATTGTCTTTTTGTGAAGGCTGAGAAGTGCACTTTTCATGCCTCCTCCGTCACATTTCTCGGTTCTGTTATTTCCGCTGAAGGCATTAAGATGGATCCCGCTAAGGTCCAAGCTGTCATTGATTGGCCCGTCCCTAAGTCACGCGTCGAGCTGCAGCGCTTTCTCGGCTTTGCGAACTTCTATCGTCGTTTCATCCGTAATTTCGGTCAGGTGGCAGCTCCTCTCACAGCCCTTACTTCTGTCAAGACGTGCTTTAAGTGGTCCGTTTCCGCCCAGGGAGCTTTTGATCTCCTCAAGAATCGTTTTACATCCGCTCCTATCCTTGTTACACCTGACGTCTCTAGACAGTTCGTTGTCGAGGTTGACGCGTCAGAGGTGGGCGTGGGAGCCATTCTTTCTCAGCGCTCCCTCTCTGACGACAAGGTCCACCCATGCGCGTATTTTTCTCATCGCCTGTCGCCGTCGGAACGTAACTATGATGTGGGTAACCGCGAACTGCTCGCCATCCGGTTAGCCCTAGGCGAATGGCGACAGTGGTTGGAGGGGGCGACCGTTCCTTTTGTCGTTTGGACTGACCATAGGAACCTTGAGTACATCCGTTCTGCCAAACGACTTAATGCGCGTCAGGCGCGTTGGGCGCTGTTTTTCGCTCGTTTCGAGTTCGTGATTTCTTATCGTCCGGGCTCTAAGAACACCAAGCCTGATGCTTTGTCTCGTCTCTTCAGTTCTTCAGTAGCCTCCACTGACCCCGAGGGGATTCTCCCTGAGGGGCGTGTTGTCGGGTTGACTGTCTGGGGAATTGAGAGGCAGGTAAAACAAGCGCTCACTCACACTCCGTCGCCGCGCGCTTGTCCTAGGAACCTTCTTTTCGTTCCCGTTCCTACTCGTCTGGCCGTTCTTCAGTGGGCTCACTCTGCCAAGTTAGCCGGCCACCCTGGCGTTCGGGGTACGCTTGCTTCCATTCGCCAGCGTTTTTGGTGGTCCACCCGGGAGCATGACACGCGTCGTTTCGTGGCTGCTTGTTCGGTCTGCGCGCAGACTAAGTCCGGTAACTCTCCTCCTGCCGGCCGTCTCAGGCCGCTTCCTATTCCCTCTCGACCGTGGTCTCACATCGCCTTAGATTTTGTCACCGGACTGCCTTCGTCAGCGGGGAAGACTGTTATTCTTACGGTTGTCGATAGGTTCTCTAAGGCGGCTCATTTCATTCCCCTTGCTAAGCTTCCTTCTGCTAAAGAGACGGCACAAATCATCATCGAGAATGTTTTCAGAATTCATGGCCTTCCGTCAGACGTCGTTTCGGACAGAGGTCCGCAATTCACGTCTCAATTTTGGAGGGAGTTTTGCCGTTTGATTGGGGCTTCAGTCAGTCTCTCTTCCGGCTTTCACCCCCAGTCTAACGGTCAAGCAGAACGGGCCAATCAGACTATTGGTCGCATCTTACGCAGTCTTTCTTTTCGCAACCCTGCGTCTTGGTCAGAACAGCTCCCCTGGGCAGAATACGCCCACAACTCGCTTCCTTCGTCTGCGACCGGGCTATCTCCTTTTCAGAGTAGCCTCGGGTACCAGCCTCCGCTGTTCTCATCTCAGTTCGCCGAGTCCAGGGTCCCCTCCGCTCAGGCTTTTGTCCAACGTTGCGAGCGCACCTGGAAGAGGGTCAGGTCTGCACTTTGCCGTTATAGGACGCAGACTGTGAGGGCTGCTAATAAGCGTAGAACTAAGAGTCCTAGATATTGTCGCGGTCAGAGAGTTTGGCTCTCCACTCAGAACCTTCCCCTTAAGACGGCTTCTCGCAAGTTGACCCCGCGGTTCATTGGTCCGTTCCGTATTTCTCGGGTCATTAATCCTGTCGCAGTTCGACTTCTTCTTCCGCGATACCTTCGGCGCGTCCACCCGGTCTTCCATGTCTCCTGCATCAAGCCCGTCCTTCGCGCCCCCGCTCGTCTCCCCCCCCCCCCCCCCCCCATCCTTGTCGAGGGCGCACCCATCTACAGGGTCCGTAGAATTTTGGACATGCGTCCTCGGGGCCGTGGTCACCAGTACCTCGTTGATTGGGAGGGGTACGGTCCTGAGGAGAGGAGTTGGGTTCCCTCTCGGGACGTGCTGGACCGTGCGCTGATCGAGGATTTCCTCCGTTGCCGCCAGGTTTCCTCCTCGAGTGCGCCAGGAGGCGCTCGGTGAGTGGGGGGGTACTGTCATGTACTGTCATGTTGTGTCTTGTCTCTGTCCTTTCCCTTCACCCTGTCTCCCTCTGCTGGTCGTTGTTAGGTTACCTTTTCTCCCCCGCTTTCCCCCAGCTGTTCCTTGTCTCCTCTTGACTACCTCGTCACCCCTTCTCCCACCTGTTCCCCTTTTCCCTCTGATTAGGTCCCTATATCTCTCTCTGTTTTTGTTCCTGTCCTTGTCGGATTCTTGTTTGTTGTGTTTCATGCCTGAACCAGACTGTCGTCATGTTTGCTGTAACCATGTCTTGTCCTGTCGGAATCTGCCGGTCCGTCTGAGCCTACCTATGTTTGGTAATTAAAGAAGCTCTGTTTAAGTTAATTCGCTTTTGGGTCCTCATTCACGCACCGTAACAGAGCTAATGGTGGGAAGCTTCGGCGTCTCAGACCCCGTAACGGGAGGAGTATAGACCAGAGAAGACTCGGCCTCTGACTCCGACCCGCTGCTTAATGGGGAAAACCGGTTGAAATTTTCTGTCGGCTGAATGAGCGACACCGGTTGAGCGTTCCTACAGCATTTCCTTCCAGAAACCGTGAGAAAGTTGTCCGGCTGCGGGGACTGTGCCAGGGGATTTATACTACTATCTGTACTTACTGGTGGCACAGACGCTGTTTCATCCTTTCCTACACTGAAAATACCCTTGCCTAGCGATTGCGTCTGAAGCTGGGCTTGTAGCACAGCTATCCTCGCCGTAAGGCGAGTACAGCGACTGCAATTAGAAGGCATCATGTTAATGTTACTACTTAGCTTCGGCTGTTGGAGGTCCTGACGAATCGTGTCCAGATAAAGCGTCCGGAGTGAAAAAGTTGAGGAGGAAAAAACAAAAATATAAACGGTAATTAAAAAGTAAAAACCGTAAATTTGTCAGGTAGCAAAACAGGTTGGCATTTGAGGCGTTTGGCGGTGCGAAGGTATTCTAGATTCATATGGTCAGTCCACACTAAAAACGTATCCCAAAAAGGAGATAACGGAGCGATGGAATTCACATTTCTCCACTTTGACAAACAGCTGGTTCTCCAGGAGTCGCTCAATGTACTCCTCCATGGCCTTGGGCTCTGGGACAGACAGGGAATAAAGCCACCCCTGAGGCGGTGGGGTACCCGGGATGAGATCAATGGCGCAATCGTAGGGATGTTGCGGAGGAAGGGATGTGGCATGAGCCTTGTTGAAAACCTCCAGGAGGAGGTCCTGGTACTTTGCGGTAACAGTGGAAAGATCTGAGGCTTTTCCCAAGCCCGCAGGAGGTAGTCCCGGGGCAGGCCTTGCCGCCTTAAGGGAATATCCCAGGAAGTAACCAGTAGCCCAGTTGATCCAAGTACCCCTGACTGTAGTGTGTCAAACACTGGACTCTACCCACTTTTGAACCCACCAACCTGTGTTTTTTTTGTCCATCTGAGGTTTGAGTCACACACTGAATACAAACACACATGTTTGTGCAAGGCGCACGTTGAATACAAACGTATTTCATTTTTGAAGATTGTGGGAAATATTATATAAAGCTGTACCGGCACATGTTGTGACACTTTTTGCTTCATGCTATATTTGAGACAAGCTATTGATATTGTTGCAGTGAACAACATACTTGTTATGTATGTCATGTACTGTTAAAATTGTGTTGATAAATGTTATGACTTTGTAATTATATTACTTAATTGAGCATATATATACAGTTTCTACCTATCCTGATTTATAGTGCAATTCATGAGAATGGAGACAGACTATACCATATAGACATACTGACAAGCTGAATGTGCTTTGTACATTAAGTTATACCAGCTCCAGTAAAGAGATCAGAGACTCGGGTGACTTCTACGTCATCTTTACTAAACAAAATAATTAACAATTGAAACAATTAACACAGCAGACAAAAACAAGGTTTGACCACTCCTCAAAAATGGCTTCACTCCTGCTCCTCAAAAGAGGCAGACAGTCATTTTCTTGTTGTCAACTGCCTCCACATAGAACATCTCATAATCTCTAACTGAAACGAAAACATGAATGATTACTTGTGGAGAATATTTTCCTCTTCATCCAGGCCATCATACAACCATAGTTTAAGGGTTGTAATGCGGTCTTCCCCATCCATATAATTTACACAAGGGAGGGAAACGATGCCTTTAAATGTTGGGCGTTCGCATCACCTTGCTGTCTCTAGGGTGTCCCTTAGAAGAACATCTGCTTCCTTGAAGAAAAAGGAAGAATAAATATTAAGAGTAGTGCCTCATTGGGTGAGCAAGACAAATTACACCCTACTTTCACAATACCCCCAGGCAAACAAAAGCCACTATTACTAAAGGGGTTTTCAGGGATATCTATAACTACTCAACAAGTCATCACAACTATTATATCTTGCCATGCATCAAGCCTTCAGTATTACACACAGCTCCCAGTACGCCATGCATTTTGATTGTGGTCATTAAGTAATGTAAGGTACTTCTAGGAATGTGTGCACAAGAATGCACCTTACTTTAGCCTAATAGCCTATGCAGTACCTGATCCTGCAGAGCTGGACGCTGATGTGACATGCTGGGACATCTTGGGGGGGGGGACGTCTTCTACATCATCCTGAAATACACTGCTCCAAAAAATAAAGGGAACACTAAAATAACACATCCTAGATCTGAATGAATGAAATATTCTTATTAAATACTTTTTTCTTTACATAGTTGAATGTGCTGACAACAAAATCACACAAAAATTATCAATGGAAATCAAATGTATCAACCCATGGAGGTCTGGATTTGGAGTCACACTCAAAATTAAAGTGGAAAACCACACTACAGGCTGATCCAACTTTGATGTACTGTCCTTAAAACAAGTCAAAATGAGTCTCAATAGTGTGTGTGGCCTCCACATGCCTGTATGACCTCCCTACAACGCCTGGGCATGCTCCTGATGAGGTGGCGGATGGTCTCCTGAGGGATATCCTCCCAGACCTGGACTAAAGCATCCGCCAACTCCTGGACAGTCTGTGGTGCAACGTGGCGTTGGTGGATGGAGCGAGACATGATGTCCCAGATGTGCTCAATTGGATTCAGGTCTGGGGAACAGGCGGGCCAGTCCATAGCATCAATGCCTTCCTCTTGCAGGAACTGCTGACACACTCCAGCCACATGAGGTCTAGCATTGTCTTACATTAGGAGGAACCCAGGGCCAACCGCACCAGCATATGGTCTCACAAGGGGTCTGAGGATCTCATCTCGGTACCTAATGGCAGTCAGGCTACCGCTGGTGAGCACATGGATCAAAGAAATGCCACCCCACACCATGACTGACCCACCGCCAAACCGGTCATGCTGGAGGATGTTGCAGGCAGCAGAACGTTCTCCACGGCGTCTCCAGACTGTCACGTCTGTCACATGTGCTCAGTGTGAACCTGCTTTCATCTGTGAAGAGCACAGGGCGCCAGTGGCGAATTTGCCAATCTTGGTGTTCTCTGGCAAATGCCAAACGTCCTGCACGGTGTTGGACTGTAAGCACAACCCCCACCTGTGGACGTCGGGCCCTCATACCACCCTCATGGAGTCTTTTTCTAACCGTTTGAGCAGACACATGCACATTTGTGGCCTACTGGAGGCCATTTTGCAGGCCCCTGGCAGTGCTCCTCCTGCTCCTCCTTGCTCAAAGGCGGAGGTAGCGGTCCTGCTGCTGGGTTGTTGCCCTCCTACGGCCTCCTCCAAGTCTCCTGATGTACTGGCCTGTCTCCTGGTAGCGCCTCCATGCTCTGGACACTACGCTGACAGACACAGCAAACCTTCTTGCCACAGCTCGCATTGATGTGCCATCCTGGATGAGCTGCACTACCTGAGCCACTTGTGTGGGTTGTAGACTCCGTCTCATGCTACCACTAGAGTGAAAGCACCGCCAGCATTCAAAAGTGACCAAAATATCAGCCAGGAAGCATAGGGACTGAGAAGTGGTCTGTGGTTATGTCTTTAAACACAGACTATACCACTCATCATATGACACCTGCTGCGTGTTTTGTTTTTGCCGCCTTTTTCGACGTTCCAACCTCTCTTCTTCAGACCTTAGTGAGTGAATGACATGCATTACATACGTACATACAGTATAAAAATATATTCAGGTCAGTCTGGCTACAGTGAAACAAGTGGTTTTAAAGTTCTGCAGGAGAACTAGGCACCACCATCACCTAATTTGCTGCATGTTTTCCTTTGAAAAAGAAAATCACACAATCGGATGGCTATCACTAGTAATGAGAATTTCATAATTAATACATACCTCATTGAATTCACACTGTGCTTTCATTGCAATGTACAGAGCGTACTGTAAGTTAAGAAAGAGTAGGTTGTTAAGTTTGATAGTTATGATAACAACAATAATAATGATAATAGTAAATAATAATGAAAATAATAATACCACCCCCCCCCCCCAGAGGCTCTTGAGGGGCCTCTGGGGACTGTTTATGGGCCTCTGGGTGCTCTTGAGGGGCCACTGGCCACTGTTTAAGTGCCTCTGGGTGCTCTTGAGGGGCCACTGGCCACTGTTTATTAAGGGCCTCTGGGTGCTCTTGAGGGGCCACTGGATGCTGATGGTATGTCAGGTGCTTCAGAAACTGTGCTCTGTTTATTATTATTGCCGTGCAATAGCAACAATGAAAGTGTGTCACATTTCTACAACTTTATGATTGTGAACTCTGAAAAAGAGGAATAACAGTAAAGTAACAAGTTATACAATTGAATTAAATACACTGATGTAACTAAAAAAATAGGGCAAATCAAAAAACGTGAACGTCAAATATATTCACCAAACAAAGAAATAAATAGTACCTTTGTGCCTCACTGAAGCATGATATTTGATGTGGTTGTTGAACATATATTGTTCAGCCTTATATGTGCAGAAGGGGCAGTGATGAAGTTGACTGCTGCTGCATTTTTTACATTTTGAGACTCTCGCCCTCCAACAACACACTAATGTGTCTCTATACATCAAAGAAAATAAGCATAGACATAGAAGGCATGATAATTAGAAAGGCATAAAATAAGCAATAGGCATTTAATTTCATTATTGTATAGTGTAGGCTTTGTAGACTCGCTATGTGTACTTAGGGAATGGCATCGACATCAACGATAGACATTTAGAGCCAGCCAAACACAACAAGGCATACATTGAAGAAACACAGAAAATCAACAATCAAATCGATTACATAACTGTAAATGTAAACCTAGGCTCACTGCAAAAGTAGGAAAATTTGTCCAAATAAGATTCCCTCATTGTAAGCAATTAGCTAGCTCAAGTGCAAAAGGGTGCTATTGCTAATTAGCGAGCTCACGTGCAAATGGGTGCTAATTAACGCTATAAAAACATCAGTGCGGTAGTTGGTAATATAAAAATATACCACTGCACTGGTATAACATGAATATTACAAAGTACATTATGCATAGTGACAGTCTCAGTTACTTCCATGGTTTATATTTTTATCCATGTAGGTTAGGTACGATTAAGATTCGCTTTTGTTGGCGTTGATACCTTCGACGTGAACTTCAACTTGGGTGACCTTGAAAGAGACAAGAAGGGTTCGGGATAAATGCGTTTGACTCTGCCCACATTGAGCCCGGCCCCGGACTGCACACTGCAGTCAGGGTCTTTTCAGTAGATCAGGGGGTTGTGCCTCTGGAGCCATGAAAATCCCAAAACACAGGAACATGACGAGATTCAATTAGTAGAAACTGTATTGACTCACTGTGATTGCCCGACACTCGCAGGTACCGTACTGTGAGTGACCCTGCCAATGGAGTGTCCGTCCAATGCTCTGGCGTCCATGGGAATAGAGAGGGGTTGTGTGGAGATACCCAGCTCAGATATCAGGGCATCGTCAATGAAGCTCTCGTCAGCTCCAGAGTCAATGAGCACCCAGAGAGATTTAGACCGGTCACCCCACAGCAGGATAGCATGAATGTATGAGTAATAGGAGTTTGGAAACTCCCAGGATGGCCCACCAGCGTACCTGCACCTACTGATGAGCCTGGTCTTCTACTGGACAGGTTGATATATAATGTCCTGTAGTACCACAGTACAGGCAACTGTTGGAGCTCAGCGTAAACATTCACTATGAGACAACCTAGCCCTGCCCAGCTTTATGGGCTCTGGAGGAGATGAGTCACCAGTCCCCGATGATTTCCGAGAGAACTCAGGTGACTTCTGATTCTCTCGGGAATGCAGGCCTTGGGGACTTCCAGGTTCTTCGGATGCAACGGAGAAACCGTGGACGAGCGAGTGTGGCCAAGAACAGACCACCTCTCCCTCCTGCGTTCCCGTAGGCGCCCATCGATTCTTATGGTCAAGGCTATGAAGGAGTCGAGGTCCATGGGTAACTCCCGAGCTGCGAGCTCGTCTTTAATTGCCTCCGATAATCCATTAAGGAAGGTGTCGACCAGGGACTCCGAGTTCCAGGCATTCTCGGCAATCAACGTACGAAAGTCTACCGCGTAATCTGCCACACTATGGGAAGTCTTGATGTAGTTGAAGTAGTTTCCAAGCCGCCTCTCTCCCAGACACCGGAGAATCAAACCCCTTCCTCACCTCTGCTACGAAATCATCCAGAGGAAAGCAAACAGCGGACTGTTGCTCCCACACCGCCATAGCATTATGAGATACACTATCTTCGAACGATATGAAGGAAACGAAGAGGGCTGCAGCTAAAAAATGAGGGAGCACTGGGAGCCAAATGCCCGGTAAGCCAGGTTCTCGGGAAGCAGGGGTAGTCTGGGGAAAAGCACCGTTGATAGTAGGGTTACTGAGCGTCTAGGGGGTCCGCGGAATTGCTCCAGTAATGAGTTGAAACCCTGGTCATGGCTTTCTGCCAAGGTATGGAATCCTTCCATAAGGTTCTGATGTAGCTCCTTGTGTCTTCCAATGGTGGCTCCTTGCAGGCAGAGAGTTGATCCGAGTCTGCTGGGTCAATCATGGCCAGTTCGCCAGTTCGCACTGTCATGACCCCGGATATGACACAGATGCAGACACAGGAGGCAGATGGTTCGGTTCTCAGAATATTTATTATATTAAAGGGGCAGGCAGAGGTTCGTAGTTCAAGGCAGAGTCAAAAAGGGACAGGCCCGGGGTCAGGGCAGGCAGAATGTTTGGAACCGGGAAGAATAGCAAACAAGAACCAGACAACTGGAGAAATGGGAAACACGCTGGTAATACCTGACAAAACAAGATGAACTGGCAACAGACAGACAGAAAATGCAGGTATAAATACACAGGGAAGGGAAATAGGAGACACCCGGTGGGTGTGGAGACAAGCACAAGACAGGTGTGACAGGAATAATAATGTTTTGGATGGAACTGCAGAATCTTCACGAGACCTGGATGGAGTCTGAGGACATAGTGAGGGGAATGATCTTTATGAAACTGAAGATGGACCACAGGAAGATTGAGGTGTAACGTGCCCACAGGACTGGAAAACCCACCACCGGCACAGGTGACAGGCATAGGCTGATAGTGGTCAAGTTCCTGATCTTCAAGGACAAGATTTCTGTTCTGGAAAGAGACAATAATTTGAGAGGAACGTCCATCTTCCTCAAAGAGGACTATCCTGAAGCTGTGCGCTAGAAGAGGAAATAACTTATCCCAGCCATGAAAGCTGCCAGAGCATGTGGGGACATTGCTTACATCCACTACGACAGGCTCATTGTCCACCCTCCCTCCCAAAAGCCTGGAAAGGATGAGAGAGTCAGGCCTATGGGTTCATAGCTTCATCCCCGCAGCACACACTGTAACGGGATTCGTCCTCCTCTGACGAGGAGTATGAGAGATCGGACCAATATGCAGCGTGGTACATGTTCGTCATGTTTTAATGAACAAAATCACTAAACACGAAAATACAAAATAACATATTGAAAGACAGAAACTAAAACCAAAACAGTTTCGTGTGGAACACACAGACACAGAAAACAACTACCCACAAACACCAGGTGGGAACAGGCTACCTAAGTATGGTTCACAATCAGAGACAATGATAAACAGCTGCCTCTGATTGGGAACCATACCAGGCCAAACAAAGAAATACAAAAACATAGAACAAAAACATAGAATGCCCACCGTAACTCACGCCCTGACCAAACTAACACAGTGACATAAAAAAGGAACTAAGGTCAGGACGTGACACACACTGTGACGGCCCTGAATTTTTCTGAACCATCTCAGTGCTTCTCATTCCCTTTGAACTACCAAGTGGTGAAAGAGGACACAGGTGAAGATATGCGCGTTGTCCATGTCTCACGCCTTAAGGCCTGTTACCCCTCGGCTGAGGAACGGGAGGCGATTGAGCGCCGCAAGGTCCTGGATATCTTAGAAGAGGAAAGTGAGGAGACTTTTCTCGGATTCCCAGACCCAGAAGTCTCACACCTTAAGGCCTGTGACCCCTCAGCTGAGGAGCATGAGCTCCAAAAAGTCATGAATATTTTTGTAGAGGAAAGTGATGAGGAGACGTTTCTCGGTTTCCCCGACCAAGATGTGCCTTCCAGGGCAATGGTCGGCTTTTTCCAGGGGAGGGGGTGTGTGACGGCCCTGAATTTTTCTGAACCGTCTCAGTGCTTCTCCTTCCAATAGGATGCCTTCCCTTTAATTCCCAATTAAATAGCCAGCATCAGCTGCGCAAAAGTGGGGTTGTGATGGAGACGTGAATGAGGATGTGTTCAACCTTCAGTTCCCGACGCTTCTCTATTCCGTTGTTTTGCTGCCGTTAAACGTGTGTTTTGTAGCCTAAGAGAGTTTACCCAGGATCGGATCCACTCTTTGAGTCCGTGGACTACACCTCTCCGTTCTTCGTGGCCTTTCTCCGCTGGAGATCTATTGGTCGATTGGATTATCTGACTGACCGACTGATTACCACCTTTTTGTATACGGTATTTCATTTGTTTTGATGTGATGTATACGGTGATGATTTATGTCGTTAGTTGTAGTTGAGGACTTAGTAAGAGTTGATATGCTTTAAAGTTCTGTGGTAAAATAATTGTTATATTGATTGTATGATTAATACTGGGTTTACGCTACACTTGAATGAACGGACAAACATTGTGTGACAAAGGTCACTTGAGTTCCCTGAACTCCTTTACCGGGCTGGACTCTTTTTAGGCCCGAGGTACAGGACATTTCTGGAGGAACCAGAACTCATTGTGTTATATTATTATATGTGTGTGTAATCATTGATGTTGCTAATACAACCCACGCAAAAGAATATAGTTGTTTTTGAAGTTCTTTTCAATGTTTTAAGGGTTTATGAAAAGTTTATTTCCATCCTGACTTTTACACAAGTCCTTTGTATTGGTGTAGACTTGACGGACCAGATGGGACTCATTCCCTCCCAAACCAAAAGGAGAAACCAATGTTTTCTCTGGTAGGCACAACCTACCTGGCACCCCTATAAATAATAACCTCAAGTCAAAACCGTTACAACACATACACACTTACACACACCAACAGTGTTTTTTTTTAATCTTGCTTTGTTTGCCATTTTCCATATCATGTCCATCTCTGATAAGCTACCCAGGAAAGAGCTGAAAATAGCCCTTAATAATATATGTAGCCTTAGAAATGAAATCAATAACTTGCTAACATCAAATAACATTCAAGTATTAGCAATTTCTGAGACTAATTTAGATAATGTAATTCCTTTGACGATACAGCAGTAAAACTACAATGATATAACATCTATAGAAGAGACAGGAATGCTTAGATAAGATCTCATGTCAAGTGTTATTGAAGTGTTGTGGTTGCAGGTTCACCTGCCTCATCTCATAAAGCCTATTCTTTTGGGGTGTTGATATAGGCCACCAAGAGCTAACAGTCAGTATCTAAATAATGTGTGTGAAATGCTTGATACTGTATGTGATGTAAACACAGAGGTCTACTTTCTTGCGGACCTGAATATTGATTGGTTTTCAGTCAATATCCGCTCAAGAAGAAGATTTTCACTGTAACCAGGGCCTGTAATCTAGTCCAGGTTATTAATCAACCTACCAGGGTGTTTACAAACACTATAGAAACAAGATCATCCACATGCATTGATCAAATGTTTACTAATACTGTAGAACTTTGTTCTACTGCTGTATCCAGATGCAGTGATCAAAATATATCCAGGAAAGACAGTTCCAAATGCTCGGCCTAAAATAGTGTATAAAAGATCATACAAAATATTTTGCTGTGAGCTTGATGAATTTATGAAATTGCTTTCTCCAATTATTGATAAACATGCACCTGTTAAAAACTGTTAGGCTCAATGGTTTGAGGAGGAATTGAAAACCTGATAGTTTGAAATAGATGGGGCAAAAGGAGTGGCTAATAAGTCTTTCTGCACATCTGACTGGCTGACTTACTGTAAATTGAGAAAGTATGTGACTAAACTCAAGAAGAATAAACTGTATTATGAAGCCAAGATCAATGATGAAAAAAACTTTGGAGTACTTTAAATGAAAGTATGGGCAGAAAGACTAATTCAACTCAATCTTTTATTGAATCAGGCTAATTTATCACAAAACAATTTGGTGTTGCCAATCATTTAAATGATTACTTAATTGTCAAATTGGGCAAAAAAAATAATAATAATGAAAGATAAGCATTGTAAGTTAGAATTTTATGAAGTTAGTGTGGGAGAGGTGGACAAATGATTGATATCGATCAATAATGACAAGCCTCCTGGCATTGACAATTTAGATGGAAAGCTACTGAGGATGTTAGCTGACTCAATAGCCACTCCTATCTGTCATATATTTAATCTAAGCATAGAGGAAAGTGTTTGTCCTCAGGCCTGGAGTCAAGAGAAAGTCATTCCTCTACCCAAGAGTGTTAAAGCAGCCTTTACTGGTTCTACCAGCAGACTACAGTATCAACTTGTTGCCATCTCTTAGCAAACTGCTGGATATAAGTGTGTTTGACTAAATACAATGCTATTTCTCTGTAAACAAATTAACAACAGATCTATAACATGCTTATAGAGAAGGGCACTCAACATATACTGAACTGACATAAATTACTGATGAATCATTGAAAGAAATTGATAATAAGAAGATGTGGAAGCTGTACTGACAGATTTCAGTGCAGCCTTTGATATTATTGACCATAACCTGTTGTTGAGAAAATGTATGTATTAAGGTTTTTCAACTTCTGCCATGTCATGGATTCAGAGCAATCTATCTTATAGAACTCAGAGTGGTTTCTTTAATGGGAGCTTCTCTTATGTCAAACATGTAAAGTGTGGTGTACCACAGGGCAGACCTTTAGGCCCTCTACTCTTTTCTGTTTTCATCAATGACCTAAACAAAGCAACAAAAATATATATATAAAAAAGCATGTGTCCATGTATGTTGATGATTCAACCATATATGCATCAGAAACCACAGCTACTGAAGTCACTGAAACCCTTAATAAAGAGTCAGTTTTGGAATGGGTGGCCATTAATAAACTGGCCCTGAACATTTCTACAACTAAGAGCATTGTATTTGGTACAAATCATTCCCTAAGTTCTTGACCTCAGCTGAATCTGGTAATGAATGGTGTGGCTGTTGAACAAGTTGAGGAGACTAAATTACTTGGTGTTACCTTAGATTGTAAACTGTCATGGTCAAAACATATAGATTCAATGGTTGTAAAAAATGGGGAGAGGTCTGTCTGTAATAAAGAGATGCTCTGCTTTTTTGACACCACACTCCACAAAACAAGTCCTGCAGGCTCTAGTTTTATCTTATCTTGATTATTGTCCAGTTATGTGGTCAAGAGCTACAAAGAAGACCTAGTTAAGCTGCAGATGGCCCAGAACAGAGCAGCATGTATAGCTCTTTATTGTAATCAGATGGCTAATATTAATACTATGCATGCCAGTCTCTCTTGGCTAAGAGTTGAGGAAAGACTGACTGCATCACTTCTTGTTTTTATAAGAAATATTAATGGGTTGGAAATTCCTAATAGTTTGCATATTAAACTTACACACAGCACTGACACACAAACTTACCCTTACCAGACATGCCCCCAGGTCCAGAGCAAATCCAAGGAAACATATAGTATTATACAGAACCCTGAGCGCAAGTGAACAGCAAACGTGGTTTAAAACAAAAAATGAACACCTCACGGCCAATGCCTGTCAATCATGTGATCTACTTCTTGTGTGCATGTACTGACATGTACGTGTAACTGATAGATTCACACGCACGCACGCACGCATACACACACACACACACACACACACACAACATGTCAATGTTTTTGAATGTAGAGTACATGTCAAAAGTTTGGACACACCTACTCATTCAAAGGGTTTTTCTTCATTTTTACTATTTTAGACATTGTAGAATAATAGTGAAGACATCAAAACTATGACATAACACATATGGAATCATGTAGTAACCAAAACAGTTAAACAAAAAATATTTAACATTTGAGATTCTTCAAAGTAGCCACCCTTTGCCTTGATGATAGCTTTACACACTCTTGCCATTCTCTCAACCAGCTTCATGTGGTAGTCTCCTGGAATGCATTTCATTTAAAAGGTGTGCCTTGTTAAAAGTTAATTTGTGGAATGCATTTGAGCCAATCAGTTGTGTTGTCACAAGACAGGGGTGGTATACAGAAGATAGCCCTATTTGGTAAAAGTCCAAGTCCATATTATGGCAAGAATAGCTGAAATAAGCAAAGAGAAACACAGTCCATCATTACTTGAAGACATGAAGGTCAGTCAATATGGAAAATATCAAGAACTTTCAAAGTTTCTTCAAGTGCAGTCGCAAAAAAACATCAAGAGCTATGATGAGACTAGCTCTCATGAGGACCGCCTCAGGAAAGGAAGACTTAGAGTTCCCTCTGTTGAAGACGATAAGTTCATTAGAGTTGACTGCACCTCAGATTGCAGCCCAAATAAATGTTTCACATTTCAAGTAACAGCCACATCTCAACATCAACTGTTCAGAGGAGACTGGGTGAATCAAACCTTCATGGTTGAATTGCTGCACAGAAACCATTACCAAAGGACATCAATAATAAGAAAAGACTTGCTTCGGCCAAGAAACACGAGCAATGGACATTAGACCGGTGGAAATCTGTCCTTTCATCTGATGAGTCCAAATTTTAGATTTTTTGTTCCAACCGCCGTGCCTTTGTGAGATGCAGAGTAGGTGAACGGATGATCTCTGCATGTGTGGTTCCCACCTTGAAACATAGAGGAGGAGGTGTGATGGTGTGGGGGTATTTTGCTGGTGACACTGTCTGTGATTTATTTAGAATTCAAGGCACACTTAACCAGCATGGCTAGCACAGTATTCTGCAGCGATACACCATTCCATCTGGTTTGCCCTTAGTCCCACTATCATTTTTTTTTCAACAGGACAACGACCCAAAATACACCTCCAGGCTGTGTAAGGGCTATTTGACCAAGAAGGAGAGTGATGGAGTGCTGCATCAGATTACCTGGCCTCCACAATCACCCGACCTCAACCCAATTGAGATGGTCTGGGATGTGTTGGACCACAGAGTGAATGAAAATCAGCCAACAAGTGCTCAGCACATGTGGGAACCCCTTAAAGACAGTTGGAAAAACATTCCAGGTGAAGCTGCTAGGGAGAATGCCAAGAGTGCTGTCATCAAGGCAAAGGATAGCCACTTTGAAGAATCTAAAATCTATTTTGATTTGTTTAACACTTTTTTGGTTACTACATGATTCTATATATGCCAGGGTTAGCATTAGTGGATAGTTAGTTTAAATGTGGTTAACAGTCATTGAACAAACCATCTAGTTGGGACTATCTAAATAAAGATTTTTTTATTTAAAGGAATGGTTCACAAAAATGACCAAATAACTTTTTTGTTTGCTTACTGTGAAAGCAGACACATACTCTACATACATTTGTAAGTTGGGTTAACTATCCCCTAAAACTGATCCAACTTATTCCTTTGTTACCTACCATTGCAGCCGTAGTCACCATAGCAATACTTGGGTCTGATTAGCAGCAGTGATGGACAGTGACCCAATGGACGATCCTCTTTCAGTCATTCCTAAAGTTCCTTTTTCAAAAGAGCAAATCACTTCTTTGTGCTGGGGCAAACAGGGAGCAGAGTGAAATGGACTGTGCAGAAGCGCAGACTGGAACACACACAGACACACTGGCCATCTGTACCCATGGCAGCAATTATCTCCCACCTCTTCAACAAAGTATTTTTTCTCTCCCTTCCCCTGCTCTTTCTCTTTTTCATCCTGTACTGTCAGAATACTTCGTAGGTACCTTCAGATGTCTCCAGGCTACGATCTGAACTCTCTCAAGCTAAGAAAGGAATCTTCATTGAACTGAAGCAAGGATGTGACTCAGTTATTATGGAGCTCAGCCTGTAGGCTTGCAACTAATCAAATCCTGTCTTTTTTTTTATTGTTTTCACATTTTCCAATTGATCTTCATACAAGATAGAGTTCATAGTCAGAATGATGATTCTTATTATGAACAAATAATAGATGTTCAAAAGACTTACTAGAGTTCCTAGTAAATTGCACTGAGCTATATGGGATTGTTTAAAGAATGCCATAGCAAGGATTATTTAGCTATTTGATTAAGAATTTCTAGACCCCCTGAAAAATAAAAAAGTATACAGTACCAGACAAAAGTTTGGGCACACCTACTGTATCTACTAAATGGAAATATGTAGTAACTAAAAAAGTTACTACATCTAGATAAGCTGTCATCAAGGCAAAGTGTGGTCGACTTTAAAGAATCTCAAATATATAATATATATTGATTTGTTTAACACTTTTGTGGTTACTACGATTCCATATGTGTTATTTCATAGTTTTGTTGTCTTCACTATTATTCTACAATGTAGAAAATAGTCAAAATAAAGAAAACCCTGGAATGAGTAGGTGTGTCCAAACCTTTGACTGGTACAGTATTAAAATAATATTTGAGGAAAAAAGCCCATACAAACACATTGAATAACAGATTCACTACATGGAACAACAAATAGTGTGTCTCTCCTATGTCTGAGAGATATAATAATATCAGGAAACATGTTTTTTTTTTTTACGTGTATACATTTTTGGGATAGGGGGCAGCATTTTCACTTTTGGATGAATAGCGTGCCCAGAGTGAACTGCCTCCTACTCTGTCTCAGATGCTAATATATGCATATTATTATTGGTATTGGATAGAAAACACTCTGAAGTTTTTAAAACTGTTTGAATGATGTATGTGAGTATAACAGAACTCATATGGCAGGCGAAAACCTGAGAAAAATCCAACCCGGAAGTGGGAAATCTGAGGTTTGTAGTTTTTCAAAGCTTGGCCTACCGAATACACAGTGTCTATGGAGTCAAGTTGCACTTCCTACATCTTCCACTAGATGTCAACCGTCTTTAGAAACTTGTTTGAGGATTCTACTATAAAGGAGGGGCTCATGAGACCTGTTTGAGTCAGTGTTCTGGCAGAGTGTCTCAGGCTCGTGACGGGCGCTCCCGACAGAGTTAGCTCTCGTTCTAGTGCTTCTCCAGTTGGAAGCTTATTGATGATTTATTGATGATTTATGTTAAAAACATCCTAAAGATTGATTCCATACATCGTTTGACTTGTTTCTACGACCTGTAACGGAACTTTTTGAGTTTTTGTCTGAACGAAGTGCTCGCGCCTCATGAAGATGGATTACTGAGGTGAACACGCTAACAACAAGTGGATATTTGGACATAAATGATGGACTTTATGGAACAAATGAGTCATTTATTGTCGAACTGGGATTCCTCGGAGTGCCTTCTGATGAAGATCATCAAAGCTAAGTGAATATTTATAGTGTTATTTCTAACTTCTGTTTACTCCAACATGGCGGATATTTCTTTGCCTGGATTGGGCTCTGAGCGCCGTTCTCAGATTATGCTTTTTCCGTAAAGAAAATTTGAAATCTGACACAGCGGTTGCATTAATTAAGGAGAAGTCTATATTTAATTCTGGGAATAACATTTATCAATGTTTATTATGAGTATTTCTGCAAAATCACTGGATGTTTTGGAATCAAAACATTACTGCACATTACGCGCCAATGTAAACAGAGATTTTTGTATATAAATATGCACATTATCGAACAAAACATACATGTATTGTGTAACATGATGTCCTATGCGTGTCATCTGATGAAGATCATCAAAGGTTAGTGATTAATTTGATCTATATTTCTGCTTTTTGTGACTCCTATCTTTGTCTGGAAAAATGGCTGTGCATTTTTTTGACTTGGCTATGACCTAACATATGTTGTGCTTTCGCTGTAAAGCATTTTGAAATCGGACACGATGGGTAGATTAACTTGTTAGTGACGGGGCAGTATTTTCACGTCCGGATGAAATACATGCCCAAATTCAACTGCCTGCTACTCATCCCCAGAAGATAAGATATGCATAGTATTAGTAGATTTGTATAGAAAACACTCTGAAGTTTCGAAAATTGTTTGAATCATGTCTGTGAGTATAACAGAACCTATTTAGCAGGCCAAACCGAGGACAAACCATTCCATTTTTTTAGGTCACTCTCTTTTCAATGGGCTTTCATTGGGAATCTAGATTTCTAAGGGACCTTCTTGCACTTCCTATCGCTTCCACTGGATGTCAACAGTCTTTAGAAATTGGTTGAGGTTATTCTTTTGTGTAATGAAGCAGTACGGCCATCTTGAACAAGGGTCACTTGAAGTGTACTGTTAGAGGCGCGTGACCAGAAAGCATGCTCCAGTTTGTTTTCTTCCCGTATTGAACGAAGATCATCCCATCTTCAATTTGATCGATTATTTACGTTAAAGAATACCTAAAGTTGTATTACAAAAGTAGTTAGAAATGTTTTGGCAAAGTTTGCAGGTAACTTTTGAGATATTTTGTAGTCACATTGAGCAAGTTGGAACCAGTGTTTTTCTGGATCAAACACGCCAAATAAATGGACATTTTGGATATATATCGAAGGAATTAATCGAACAAAAGGACCCTTTGTGATGTTAATGGGACATATTTGAGTGCCAACAAAAGAAGCTCGTCAAAGGTAAGGCATGAATTATATTTTTATTTCTGCGTTTTGTGTCGCGTCTGCAGGGTTGAAATATGCTTTTCTCTCTTTGCTTACGGAGGTGCTATCCTCAGATAATAGCATCGTTTGCTTTCGCCGAAAAGCCTTTTTGAAATCTGACATGTTGGCTGGATTCACAACAAGTGTATCTTTAATTTGCTATCTTGCATGTGTGATTTAAGGAAAGTTTGATTTTATAGTAAATTATTTGAATTTGGCGCTTTGCATTTTCCCTGGCTTTTGGTCAGGTGGGACGCTAGCGTCTCACATATCCCAGAAACGTTAACAAGATGTTTATCTTTCATTTGCTGTATTGGACTTGTTAATGTGTGAAAGTTATATTTCTAAAAAATATTTTTGAATTTCACACGCTGCCTTTTCAGCGGAATGTTGTCGAGGGGTTCCGCTAGCAGAATGCCTGCCCTAGAAAGGTTAACCCCATATTTTTGGCATTATAGACTCTCCATTAATATTTTCAACTGGTATCGGGGACCTTCAGACGAGTCTTGTGGGGCCCATAGAGCTAAACAACCATAGAGTCTCCTGACATTTACAGAGCAAAACGGAAAACACCATCATGTTTTTGAGAGTCTCATCTTTCCATAGAGTGGACATAGTTTGTAGGCCAAACCGTTTAGATGATTTTGTGAGAAGACCAATTTTTGGGATGTCTCATGGTCTGACAAACACCACTCTAGCTCTGTCACCTTTCACCGCAGATGCAGAAGTGTTACATAGGCGAATGCGATGGATTGAGAGATATCTCTAGTTTAAATTGACAGATATTGCTGGGGATTAAAACAATTACATTCTAAGGTTTTGTACACTCAGTGTAAATGTAGAAACCTGACATTTAGATTAATTGTTTACCTGGCTGCCCACATATATCGGGGCTCCCGAGTGGCGCAGCGGTCTAAGGCACTGCATCTCAGTGCAAGAGGCATCACTACAGTCTATAGTTTGAATCCAGGCTGTATCACATCCGGCTGTGATTTGAAGTCCTATAGGGGGGAGCACAATTGGCCCAGCATCGTTTGGGTTGTAAATAGAATTAGTTCTTAACTGACTTGCCTAGTTAAATCTAAAATATAAAAATATAGGGTTAGGTTATCACATAAAGGATTTAAGAAGTCTTCATTAAGCCTTAGAAGTTATGTTCAACGGATCAAGACCACAGATCAGGTTTCATTTTGTACAAACATATCGCAAAGGGAAGATATCAGACTTCAATTATTTTAATTGCTGTTATGACTTTCTACGCTAATAACACTCTATTAACAGATCAACTCAGACATCATTGTTCAACTGATATGAATAGACTGATGCCATGGTCTGAAATGAACATAAGAGTAGTTCTCAATCTCTCTACACTGTGGCTGGGTTTTATGTGTTTTATTTGTCAGAGTTTTTTAGCTCTTGATGGGATCCATTAAAAATAAAAGGTAACTATCGTAATACCAAGGCACGGCTTGATTGGCAGAATGACAGGTCTCATTGTCCAAGAGAAACAGAGACATAATACAAGGGGGAATGGAGATTGATATGGAGGGGGGAGACAGGATGAAGTCATTTGCAGACTGTGATTAGAAGGTAAAGAAGGCTTTTTTTATTTTCTTTTTTGTTCTTTTTTTTCTCTCGAAACATCTTTTTCCTGATAGCTCATTGCCCTGAATGTCATACCAGACTTAAATGGAATTTCTATTGACATTTCAGACTTTTCTTTTTCATTTTCTTTTTTAGTCTGTGCCAATTTTGAGTTAACCCATAATGCGGTCTCTTCTTTGTTACATGGCTTGAAGAAAAGACGTTGCACTCTTAAAGAAGTCTTCAGCAGGTATTTATTCATGACGCACATTGCTGTGACAGTTTTAACACTAATTTCCAACGTGCACAATTGGAACATGTAGTAGGTGTTGTCTTTGACTGAACTAATTAAGTCCCCCTTTATCTAGCACTCTGTTGTTGTCACCCATCAGGCATTATTGTTTGTGTGTTATGTTCAGACACTACTCTTGTTCCTGTGTCCACTCTATGTTTGTTCTTATTAAACTCACTGACTGCACCTGCTTCCTGACTCCCTGTGTCTTCATTACAGAATGATACCTCACAAAATGGAAGCAGCAGCCAACCGAAACATCACCCAGATGGTCGGCAAACGGGGAGACCTACTTCAACACTCCACGACCAGTTGGCGCAACTGGGGACGGCTATGGATGAGGTCCTCCGCGTTCTTCAACGTCTAGATCTTCCTCAAGGTGCATCACCTCCAACGAGCGGAGGATCTTCTATCATGAGCCGATCCAGCGGGCCTGCACCCCAGCCCATTGTCCCTCAAATATGACAGGATTCCATCCAAATGCCGTGGCCGCCTCCTCCTGTGCTCCCCCTAGTTTGCTCATCAAACAGGAGCCCCCACCAACGAGAGGTCCAAAGTTGCTGACCAGGCGGGCATTGGAGTGGGCTATGACCATCTGGAGGACCTGGGTTCCTATGGGAGGTTCATGGCTCTGTTCATAGGAGTCTTCGATCATCCACCGGAGGGCAGAAAGGGGTGTGAACGCCTATTCCGACCTCGGCAGGAGGACTAGACCGCTGCGGAGTACGGCCTCACCTTCCTTACAGTGGCAGCATCCAGTGGATGGAAAGAGTCGGCGCTCTGCATCTTATTCAGAAGAGGACTGTGCGAGGAGGTCCAGACAGAGTTGGCATGCCGAGACGACACCCTCTCATTGGACACACTAATCACAATGGCCATCCGTCTGGATAACCTCCTTTGGGAGCATCGACACTCCCATCGCCTCTCGCCCTGCTTTGTTTACAGCCTGAACCCAAGAAGGTAGGGGCCACATGCCTCCCCGCAGCTGAGCGACGCCCTCGGAGACAGCTGGGGCTCTGTCCTTATTGTGGTCAGGAACGGTACTATCTTCAACAGTGTCCACTACGTCCCAACCCGGAAGCCACTAGAGCATTGGGACGACCCGTGATCATCCGTCTCCTGGGGTAGGTGTGAGTATTTCATCATCACTCTCCACCAAACCCTTTTTTGTACCAATTTCACTAGCTGGCTGTCCCTCATGTGTTGTTTCTACAGCTCTAGTGGACTCTGTTGCCGCTTGGAATTTCATTGACCAGGCCCTTGCCTCCTCCCTGAACATAACAGCATACCCAACCTCTGTTACCTGGATCAAATCAAATCAAATCAAATCAAATCAAATTTTATTTGTCACATACACATGGTTAGCAGATGTTAGTGCGAGTGTAGCGAAATGCTTGTGCTTCTAGTTCCGACAATGCAGTAATAACAAGTAATCTAACTAACAATTCCAAAACTACTGTCTTGTACACAGTGTAAGGGGATAAAGAATATGTACATAAGGATATATGAATGAGTGATGGTACAGAGCAGCATAGGCAAGATACAGTAGATGGTATCGAGTACAGTATGTACAAATGAGATGAGTATGTAAACAAAGTGGCATAGTATAGTATAAAGTGGCTAGTGATACATGTATTACATAAGGATACCGTCGATGATATAGAGTACAGTATATACGTATGCATATGAGATGAATAATGTAGGGTAAGTAACATTTATATAAGGTAGCATTGTTTAAAGTGGCTAGTGATATATTTACGTCATTTCCCATCAATTCCCATTATTAAAGTGGCTGGAGTTGAGTCAGTGTCAGTGTTAGTGGTGGCTGTTTAACAGTCTGATGGCCTTGAGATAGAAGCTGTTTTTCAGTCTCTCAGTCCCAGCTTTTATGCACCTGTACTGACCTCGCCTTCTGGATGATAGCGGGGTGAACAGGCAGTGGCTCGGGTGGTTGATGTCCTTGATGATCTTTATGGCCTTCCTGTGACATCGGGTGGTGTAGGTGTCCTGGAGGGCAGGTAGTTTGCCCCCGGTGATGCGTTGTGCAGACCTCACTACCCTCTGGAGAGCCTTACGGTTGAGGGCGGTGCAGTTGCCATACCAGGCGGTGATACAGCCCGCCAGGATGCTCTCGATTGTGCATCTGTAGAAGTTTGTGAGTGCTTTTGGTGACAAGCCGAATTTCTTCAGCCTCCTGAGGTTGAAGAGGCGCTGCTGCGCCTTCTTCACGATGCTGTCTGTGTGAGTGGACCAATTCAGTTTGTCTGTGATGTGTATGCCGAGGAACTTAAAACTTGCTACCCTCTCCACTACTGTTCCATCGATGTGGATAGGGGGGTGTTCCCTCTGCTGTTTCCTGAAGTCCACAATCATCTCCTTAGTTTTGTTGACGTTGAGTGTGAGGTTATTTTCCTGACACCACACTCCGAGGGCCCTCACCTCCTCCCTGTAGGCCGTCTCATCGTTGTTGGTAATCAAGCCTACCACTGTTGTGTCGTCCGCAAACTTGATGATTGAGTTGGAGGCGTGCGTGGCCACGCAGTCGTGGGTGAACAGGGAGTACAGGAGAGGGCTCAGAACGCACCCTTGTGGGGCCCCAGTGTTGAGGATCAGCGGGGAGGAGATGTTGTTGCCTACCCTCACCACCTGGGGGCGGCCCGTCAGGAAGTCCAGTACTCAGTTGCACAGGGCGGGGTCGAGACCCAGGGTCTCGAGCTTGATGACGAGCTTGGAGGGTACTATGGTGTTGAATGCCGAGCTGTAGTCGATGAACAGCATTCTCACATAGGTATTCCTCTTGTCCAGATGGGTTAGGGCAGTGTGCAGTGTGATCAAGCGCTGGATAACCGGCCACTGGGATCTGGGCCTATCACACACATCCCAGCACCACTCACCATCACTTTGGTACCTCTGCACCAAGTAAACCTTCCCTTCCTCATCATCCAGGCACCCGTACATAAAGTCATCCTTGGCCTCCTGTGGCTCCAACGCCACGACCCCACCACCTTCTCGTCGAGGATGGAGATCACGGCCTGGGCATCCAGATGTCGGAAGACCTGCTTTCCCTTACCCTGTGGTTCCACGTCGGTTGAGAGTCCTGTGGTTGTCATGCAGGCAGACATTCCAGAGGTTTACCAGGATATCAAGGAGGTTTTCTTCAAGACCTTCTCCACCTGTCTCCCTCCTCATCACCCCTGGGATTGTGTAACTGACCTGCTAACAGACTCTGCGCCTCTACGCAGCCACATCACCCCCTGTCGGTGGCTGAAACCAAGGCTATAGCGGAGTATATCCAAGAGGCTCTTCAACAGGGTTTCATCAGCCCATCCACCTCCCCTGCATCGGCAGGTTTCTTCTGCGTGGCCAAGAAGGAGGGGGGTCTTCATCCATGTATTGACTACAGAGCTCTTAATGACATCACCACCAAGTTCCACTACCCCCTCCAGTTGGTGCCGGCCGACATTAAACAGCTCTGCGGGGCCCATTTTTTTTTACTAAGCTGGACCTGTGGAGTGCCTACAATTTGATCCACATCTGGGAGCTGAATGAATGGAAGACGGCCTTCAGCACGATGTCTGGGCACCACGAGTACTTGGTGATGCCTTATGGATTAGCCAATGCTCCATCGGTGTTCTATGGCAATGGTTGTTTCAGGACATGCTTGGGCGTCAGGTGGTCGTGTATATTGACGACATCCTGATCTCCTCGGCCACCTTAGAGGACCACATTGCCCACATCCGGGTACTCCTGGAATGCCTCCTGGAGAATCATCTGTATGTCAAAGCAGAGAAGTGCCAGTTCCATCAGGCCTACGTCTCCTTCTTTGGATATCGGATCCGCCCACAGGTAGTGGTTATGGAGGAGAGGAAGGTAGATGCAGTCAGGTCATGGCCAGTCCCAACCACTATAAAGGGACTACAATGTTTTTTGGGGTTTGCCAACTTCTACCGCTGCTTCATTAGGAACTTCAGCTTTATCGCTGCTCCTCTCTTTTCTCAAATGTGGACCCCGTAAATTGGAGTGGAATCCTGCAGCCGGTGAAGCCTTCTGCCTAGTGAAGGGGTGTTTCACCTCTGCCCATTCCTGAAACACCCAGAACCTATGCTGTCCTTCATGGGGGAGGTGGATGCCTCAGAAGTGGGCGTGGGGGCCGTCCTGTCACAACGTCAAGTTAATCCACAAAAATTGTATCCATGTGCATACTACTCTAAAAAAATGTCTCCTTCACAAAGGAACTATGACGTCGGTGAGCGGAGCTCCTGGCGGTGAATTTGGCATTAGAGGAGTGGAGACACTGGCTGGAGGGCACCACGGACCCGTTTCTCATCCTCAACGATCATCGGAACCTGGAGTACATACTGATAGCGAGGCGGCTGAACACGCGCCAAGCAAGGTGGAGCCTTTTCTTTACTAGATTCAACGTCACCTTGTCATACCACCCAAAGCCGATGCCCTGTCAGGAGAAGTTCCGGTCCTGAGTGCGCCAATCATACCGCTCTCCCGAATCATTGCTCCCATGCTTTGGTACAGTGCCTTGCGAAAGTATTCGGCCCCCTTGAACTTTGCAACCTTTTGCCACATTTCAGGCTTCAAACATAAAGATATAAAACTGTATTTTTTTGTGAAGAATCAACAACAAGTGGGACACAATCATGAAGTGGAACGACATTTATTGGATATTTCAAACTTTTTTAACAAATCAAAAACTGAAAAATTGGGCGTGCAAAATTATTCAGCCCCTTTACTTTCAGTGCAGCAAACTCTCTCCAGAAGTTCAGTGAGGATCTCTGAATGATCCAATGTTGACCTAAATGACTAATGATGATAAATACAATCCACCTGTGTGTAATCAAGTCTCCGTATAAATGCACCTGCACTGTGATAGTCTCAGAGGTCCGTTAAAAGCGCAGAGAGCATCATGAAGAACAAGGAACACACCAGGCAGGTCCGAGATACTGTTGTGAAGAAGTTTAAAGCCGGATTTGGATACAAAAAGATTTTACAAGCTTTAAACATCCCAAGGAGCACTGTGCAAGCGATAATATTGAAATGGAAGGAGTATCAGACCATTGCAAATCTACCAAGACCTGGCCGTCCTTCTAAACTTTCAGCTCATACAAGGAGAAGACTGATCAGAGATGCAGCCAAGAGGCCCATGATCACTGGATGAACTGCAGAGATCTACAGCTGAGGTGGGAGACTCTGTCCATAGGACAACAATCAGTCGTATATTACACAAATCTGGCCTTTATGGAAGAGTGGCAAGAAGAAAGCCATTTCTTAAAGATATCCATAAAAAGTGTTGTTTAAAGTTTGCCACAAGCCACCTGGGAGACACACCAAACATGTGGAAGAAGGTGCTCTGGTCAGATGAAACCAAAATTGAACTTTTTGGCAACAATGCAAAACGTTATGTTTGGCGTAAAAGCAACACAGCTCATCACCCTGAACACAGCATCCCCACTGTCAAACATGGTGGTGGCAGCATCATGGTTTGGGCCTGCTTTTCTTCAGCAGGGACAGGGAAGATGGTTAAAATTGATGGGAAGATGGATGGAGCCAAATACAGGACCATTCTGGAAGAAAACCTGATGGAGTCTGCAAAAGACCTGAGACTGGGACGGAGATTTGTCTTCCAACAAGACAATGATCCAAAACATAAAGCAAAATCTACAATGGAATGGTTCAAAAATAAACATATCCAGGTGTTAGAATGGCCAAGTCAAAGTCCAGACCTGAATCCAATCGAGAATCTGTGGAAAGAACTGAAAACTGCTGTTCACAAATGCTCTCCATCCAACCTCACTGAGCTCGAGCTGTTTTGCAAGGAGGAATGGGAAAACATACCCCAAGCGACTTACAGCTGTAATCGCAGCAAAAGGTGGCGCTACAAAGTATTAACTTAAGGGGGCTGAATAATTTTGCACGCCCAATTTTTCAGTTTTTGATTTGTTAAAAAAGTTTGAAATATCCAATAAATGTCGTTCTACTTCATGATTGTGTCCCACTTGTTGTTGATTCTTCACAAAAAAATACAGTTTTATATCTTTATGTTTGAAGCCTGAAATGTGGCAAAAGGTCGCAAAGTTCAAGGGGGCCGAATACTTTCGCAAGGCACTGTACATAGACGTGGACATCCGCCAGGCTCTGGAGAGGGAACCCGCGCTTGCTACGTGTCCTCCGGAGTGCACCTACGTTCCCATGGAGGTAAGGGTTAGGCCATTGACCTGGGCACACACATCCCTTGACACTGGTCACCCAGGTATCAGCCATACCACTCAATCTATCTCCGTTAAATACTGGTGGCCCACCTTGGCACAGGATATCGCCCGCTACGTCAACTCCTGATCTTCATGTTCTCATACCATGTCTCCCCAGCATGCTCAAGCAGGGAAACTCCTTCCCCTACCCATGCCTCAGCGGCCTTGGTTCCATCTGCCTATAGATTTTGTTACTGATATTCCCGTCTGATGGTTTCACCACTGTTATGGTTGTTGTGGACATTCTCCAAATCCTGCCATTTATCCCTCTCTCTGGTCTCCCTGCCACTCTCCATGTCGCTGAGGCACTGTTCCAGCAGGTCTTCTAGGACCTATGGCCTTCCGGAGGACCGACGCGAATATGGAGAGCCTTCATGGAGAAGCAGGGGGTCATGGCCATCCGGGTACTGGCCTCAGTCCAACAGGCAGGTGGTAAGGACCAACCAGGAGCTGGGGAGGATCCTGAGGATTCACTGTCAGGACCGGCAGAGGGAGTGGGCCCTGTTTCTTCCCTGGGCGGAGTACACCCAGAACTGTCTTTGTCACTATTCCACAGGGTTGTATCCCTTCCAGTGTTTCCTAGGGTACCAGCCTCCCCTGGCCTCACGGACCCCGAGCCAGACCGAAGCCCCTGCAGTGGACGAGTGGCTTCCAACTAAGGTTACAAAGCACCGTCCGCTGACAGATGAGCAGGCGAACCGCCCCAGCAGTGAGGCACCGGTTTCCATTCAGGTGATTTCGTATGGTTTTCCACCAGGAACCTCCCACTCTGCCTGCCCTGCCGGAAGCTGAGCCCCTGGTTTGTCAGGCCATTCAAAGTCCTCCGGTGGGTCAATAAGAACTTACAGATTACAGCTTCCCACGAACTACCAGATCTTATCCTCTTTTCACGTTTCCCTCCTCAGGCCGGTGGTTCCTGGTCCCCTGGCTGATGCCGTCCCCCACGACACCCTCCGCCTCCCCTGGACATTGAGGGAAGTCCCGCCTATGCTTTCAGAACCCTCCTGTACTGAGGATGTCGTAAGGGTCAGCTCAAGTACCTGGTGTACTGGGAGGGGTACGGTCCAGAGGAGCGGTGTTGGGACAACATTCTAGATCCCAACATCATCTGAGATTTCCGCCTTTGTCGTCCGAACCGGCCCGCTCCCTACCCTAAGGGCAGTCCTCCTGAACGGCGTCGTCATGCGGCTGGAGCATGAAAACAATGTAAACCATATGCCATGGCCGTCTCAGTCACCAGATCTTTCTCTGTTTTCACTGGATGGGGAGCAATGTTCCCTCCCTCTGGCGCTCAACGTCGCCGGTCCACTAACCGCCAGTCCTGGCAACCCATCATTACACACACCTGGCAACCTTCATTACGCACACCTGGACTTTATCACTTCCCTGATTACTCCCCTTTATCTAGCGGTCAAATGCCTCCACTCATCACTGTCAAACGCTCCTTAAAACACTTTTGCGAGCAGGCCTTTCTAATTGACCTGGCCGCGGTATCCTGGAATGACAGTGACCTCATCCCGTCAGTAGATGATGCCTGGCTATTCTTTAAAAGTGCCTTCCTCACCATCTTAAATAAGTATGCCTCATTATTATTTTTTTAACTAGGAATAGATATAGTCCTTGGTTCACTCCAGACCTGTCTGACCTTGACCAGCACAAAAACATCCTGTGGCGTTCTACATTAGCATCGAATAGCCCCCGTGATATGCAACTTTTCAGGGAGGTTAGGAACAAATATACACAGGCATTTAGGAAAGCTAAGGCTAGCTTTTTCAAACAGAAATTTGCATCCTGTAGTACTAACTCAAAAAAGATCTGGGACACTGTAAAGTCCATGGAGAATAAGAGCACCTCCTCCCAGCTGCCCACTGCTCTGAGGCTAGGAAACACTGTCACCACTGTTAAATCCACTATCATTGAGAATTTCAATAAGCATTTCTCTACGGCTGGCCATGCTTTCCACCTGGCTACCACTACCACGGTCAACTGCCTGGCACCCTCCACAGCAACCCGCCCAAGCCCCCACCATTTCTCCTTTACCCAAATCCAGATAGCTGATGTTCTGAAAGAGCTGCAAAATCTGGACCCCTACAAATCAGCCGGGCTAGACAATCTGGACCCTCTCTTTCTAAAATGATCTGCCAAAATTGTTACAACTCCTATTACTAGCCTGTTCAACCTCTCTCTCGTATCGTCTGAGATTCCCAAAAATTGGAAAGCTGCCGCGGTCGTCCTCCTCTTCAAAGGGGGTGACACTCTAGACCCAAACTGCTACAGACCTATATCTATCCTACCCTGTCTTTCTAAGGTCTTCGAAAGCCAAGTTAACAAACAGATGACTGACCATTTCGAATCCCACCGTACCTTCTCCGCTATGCAATCTGGTTTCAGAGCTGGTCATGGGTGCAACTCAGCCACGCTCAAGGTCCTAAACAACATCATAACTGCCATCGATAAGAAACATTACTGTGCAGCCGTATTTATCGACCTGGCCAAGGCTTTCGACTCTGTCAATCACCACATTCTTATTGGAAGACTCGACAGCCTTGGTTTTTCAAATGATTGCCTCGCCTGCTTTACAAACTACTTCTCTGATAGAGTTCAGTGTGTCAAATCGGAGGGCCTGTTGTCCTGACCTCTGGCTGTCTTTATGCGGGTGCCACAGGGTTCAATCCTCGGGCCGACTCTCTTCTCTGTATACATCAATGATGTTGCTCTTGCTGCTGGTGATTCTCTGGTACACCTCTACGCAGACGACACCATTCTGTATACTTCTGGCCCCCCTTTGGTCACTGTGTTAACTAACCTCCAGACGAGCTTCAATGCCATACAATTCTCCTTTTGTGGCCTCCAACTGCTCTTAAACGCAGGGAAGACTACATGCATGCTATTCAACCGATCACTGCCCGCACCTGCTTGGCTGTCCAGCATCACTAATCTGGACGGCTCTGACTTAGAATATGTGGACAACTACAAATACCTAGGTGTCTGGTTAGACTGTAAACTCTCCTTCCAGACTCACATTAAGCATCTCCAATCCAAAATTAAATCTAGAATTGGCTTCCTATATCGCAACAAAGCATCCTTCACTCATGCTGCCAAACATACTCTTGTAAAACTGACCATCCTACCGATCCTCGACTTCGGTGATGTCATCTATAAAATAGCTTCCAACACTCTACTCAACAAACTGGATGCAGTCTATCACAGTGCCATCCATTTTGTCACCAAAGCCCCATACACTACCCACCATTGCAACCTATACGCTCTCGTTGGCTGGCCCTCGCTTCATACGCGTCGCCAAACCCACTGGCTCCAGGTCATCTACAAGTCTCTGCTAGGTAAAGCCGCGCCTTATCTCAGCTCACTGGTCACCATAGCAGCACCCACTCGTAGCACGCTCTCCAGCAGGTATATCTCACTGGTCACCCCCAAAGCCAATTCCTCCTTTAGTCGTCTTTCCTTCCAGTTCTCTGCTGCCAATGACTGGAACGAACTGCAAACATCTCTGAAACTGGAGACTCATATCTCCCTCACTAGCTTTAAGCACCAGCTGTCAGAGCAGCTCACAGATCACTGCACCTGTACATAGCCCATCTATCTACCTCATCCCCATACAGTATTTATTTATTTATCTTGCTCCTTTGCACCCCAGTATCTCTACTTGCACATTCATCTTCTGCACATCTACCATTCCAGTGTTTAATTGCTATATTGTAATTTCTTTGCCACCATGGCCTATTTATTGCCTTAACTCCCTTATCTTACCTCATTTGCACTCACTGTATATAGACTTTTTTGTTTTCCTTTGTTCTACTGTATTATTGACTATGTTTTGTTTATTCCATGTGTAACTCTGTTGTTGTACAGTATGTGTCGAATTGCTATGCTATATCTTGGCCAGGTCGCAGTTGCAAATGAGAACTAGCCTACCTGGTTAAATAAAGGTGAAATAATTGTTTGAAAAAAGAGTAAAATCTAGCACTCTGTTGTCACCTATCAGGAATGATTGTTTCTGTGTTATGTTCAGACGTTACTCTTGTTCCTGTATCTACTCTGTTTGTTCTTATTAAACTCACTGACTGCACCAGCTTCCTGACTCCCTGCATCTTCGTTACAGCACCGATGAACCCAACTGTTATCACTTCAATAAAGAATAAGTAAAACAATATATAAAAACACACAGTTGAAGTCGGAAGTTTACATACACTTAGGTTGGAGTCATTAAAACTTGTTTTTCAACCACTCCACACATTTCTTGTTAACAAACCATAGTTTTGGCAAGTTGGTTAGTTGGACATCTACTTTGTGCATGACACAAGACATTTTTCCAACATTTATTTCACTGTATCACAATTCCAGTGGGTCGGACGTTTACATACACAAAGTTGAATGGGCCTTTAAACAGCTTGGAAAATTCCAGAAAATTATGTCATGGCTTTAGAAGCTTCTGTTAGGCTAATTGACATAATTTTTGGAGGTGTACCTGTGGATGTATTTCAAGGCCTACCTTCAAACTCAGTGCCTCTTTGCTTGACATGATGGGAAAATCTAAAGAAATCAGCCAAGTAATCAGAAAACAATTGTAGACCTCCACAAGTCTAGTTCATCCTTGGGAGCAATATCCAAATGCCCGAAGGTACCACGTTCATCTGTACAAACAATAGTACGCAAGGATAAACACCATGGGACGACATAGCCGTCATACCGCTCAGGAAGGAGATGCATTCTGTCTCCTAGAGATTAACTTACTTAGGTGCGAAAAGTGCAAATCAATCCCAGAACAACAGCAAAGGACCTTGTGAAGATGCTGGAGGAAACAGGTATAAAAGTATCTATATCCACAGTAAAACGAGTACTATATTGATAGAACCTGAAAGGCCGCTCAGCAAGGAAGAAGCCACTGCTCCAAAACCGCCATAAAAAAGCCAGACTACAGTTTGCAACTGCACATGGAGACAAATATCCTACTTTTTGGAGAAATGTCCTCTGGTCTTATGAAACAAAACTGTTTGGCCATAATGACCATCGTTATGTTAGGAGGAAAAAGGGGGAGGCTTGCAAGCTGAAGAACACCATCCCAAACGTGAAGCACGGGGGTGGCAGCATCATGTTGTGGGGGGACTGGTGCACTTCACAAAATAGATGGCATCATGAGGAAAGACAATTATGTGGATATATTGAAGCAACATCTCAAGACATCAGTCAGGAGGTTAAAGCTTGGTCGCAAATGGGTCTTCCAAATGGACAATGACCCCAAGCATACTTCCAAAGTTGTGGCATAATGGCTGAAGAACAACAAAGTCAAGGTATTGCCATCACAAAGCCATGACCTCAATCCTATAGAACATTTGTGGGTAGAACAAAAAGTGTGTGCGATCAAGGAGGCCTACAAACCTGACTCAGTTACACCAGCTCTGTCAGGAGGAATGGGCCAAAATTCACCCAACTATTAGCTTGTGGAAGGCTACCCGAAACGTTTGACCCAAGTTAAACAATTTAAAGGCAATGCTACCAAATACTAATTGAGTGTATGTAAACTTCTGACCCACTGGGAATGTGATGAAATAAATAAAAGCTGAAATAAATCATTCTCTCTACTATTATTCTGACATTTCACATTCTTAAAATAAGGTGGTGATCCTAACTGACCTATGACAGGGAATTTTTACTAGGATTAAATGTCAGGAATTGTGAAAAACTGAGTTTAAATGTATTTGCTTAAGGTGTATGTAAACTTCCGACTTCAACTGTATGATTTAATTGAGACTTTAAGTGAGCAAAATTAAGTTCATCTCAACTAATTTTTGAACTCAATTACACTGACCTTTGGACATGTTGACACTTGTAATATTTTGCCTAAGTCTATGAGTCATCTATCTGAAGGACTGGTCCGCTGCACATTCTGAGCTATCTGAAAATAATATGTGAATGGAATAATTTTCAATTTGATCAAAACCACCCACACTGAATAGAAGAGGCTGACCTAGCGTGTGGGTATTGCTTTTTTCACTACAGCCAGTGTATGGAACAGTGACCCCAATCCATGCACTCACTGACCCAGACGGGTCCACCACTCACCATCCATGTAGTGGAGCTTTCATAATAAGAGAATGAAGGACTTGTGCTTATGCAACACTAACAATCAAGAATTTGTTTCTATGTGAGTTTAAGACACTCTTTCATTTTATTATTGATGAATAAATGTAATGTTTAGACAGGAATGTGATCCTCTTATTCTATAGGGAAGCCTGTTGAATGTGACGAATACATGTGACGCATTGGTACAATGTCCGTAGAATGCTTGTAACAGCCAGAAAGATTATATTTGTCCAAGTGAAAATGTCCTGTTCATTCTCCGTCCTCAAAGAGATTCTTAATAGGAAGAGCAATGGTGTGAGGAAATTAGGATTTTCCTCTACTGCTATCTGGTGATGAAGCATTGTAATGAGTGGATTAGGGACTTTCAGAATCAGAGGCGTTCAATTTGGATTAAAGGTGAAACCCTCTCAAAAATCCTAATTACCAAGTTTAATTAGGATTCCAATAGGTTGGATATCAAGAGGGATGGTATGGAGGTGGGTTTTAAATAGTTATAAAGGGTAAGACAATATTACATTTGAGATGCGTGAGTCACTTTCCCACCTTTTGACATTCGGCACGGCTTACTTGCGTCAGTCAAATTCATAGCTGTTCATGGGGAAGTAAATTCCCACTGTGCAGTGTTTGTGCAGTATGCTTATTTCAGTTGAAGGTCTCAGGAATTGTTCAGTTGAATGAAGTGGCCCTGAATGCCATACAATTGTCAATTTAAACCATTAATTGTCAATAGAATGGTACTCTGAGAGGTCCTCAGCAATAGGCAGCATTGTGGCAGCAAACGCTTAGTGTTTGGCAGTTAATTGAATTTTATTGTCAGTCCAGAATTCTCTGTGGATGGTCTCACTGTTAGGGGTTCGGGAAAAATCCTACCTACCTACCTACCTACCTACCTACCTACCTACCTACCTACCTACCTACCTACCTACCTACCTACCTACCTACCTACCTATATGTCCTTAAAAGAAGGACAAAAACACTTCATCTGATTGCTTTCTAATTTTCTGCCTCATTTAATCCAATGCTTTGGCCAATCTGCCCTCTGCCAATCGACGTCTATAATTTCTCTGGTAGCCATTTCTCCTCTGTCCACTCATCCACCACTTTTCTCTTTTTTAATTCCTTGACCTGACCTTGTGCTTTCTAAGAGAAGCTGATCCAGGAGCATGTCGAGCCACCTGGAACCCCAGTGGCACTGTTGGATCCCTCTTTGCCTTGCTTTCTCTCCCTCATCCTCCCCCTTTCTTTCTTTGCCTCTCTTTGCCTCTCTTTGCCTCTCTTTGCCTCTCTTTGCCTCTCTTTGCCTCTCTCTCTCTCTCTCTCTCTCTCTCTCAGAGATATGTGACAGCAGTGGGCTGTTAGGTCAGGTAGAGGCCTTCAATGCCTCTCCATGCCCGTGTCACTCACCTCCTCCTCTCTGTCTGTGGCTGTCACCATGGTGACAAGGAGCCTGGAAGAGAGTATAGGTGAGACGGACAAGCCAAACGACAGGGTGGCACCTACAGGCACATGATTATCAGGGGAGGTGGGTCAACCCTGTCTGGTCCCCCATGTGGCATGGACACAGATGGGAACATATGACAGCTAGGGCGGTGTGTTACAGCCTTTACTTTACGTGTTTGCTTTAGCTTGCCTGAATACCAGTTCCATTGGTTCACTGCCCAGTGAAATTATTTCAAATAGTATTTGAACCCAGGGCTGGTGTGATATATTCCCATACCTAATATGACTGGGCATGCCTCCAATGCTTTTTTTTCTCTCATCACAGAAGTCCTTGAAGTACAAATCTATGTTTTTGTTTACATGCCTATATGGAATAATGAATTGTGATTGTTCATTGCACCACGCTGTAGTGATTTTTTTCTCCATACAATGACACAACCTATTGTGGTTTAGTCTTTATTGTTATTATATTCTTACATTATATTTATTATTATATTAATATTATTATATTTCTCATTAACCGGTGAGAATGACTGGAATTAGATGAAATGATTTACAGTAAGTTGTGAAGGTCATGCACATACTGGAACATTGCTCCCCACCCAGGGAAAACAGAGAAAGGCCTCAAATAAAATTGAGATCTGGTGACTGAGATGGCCATGGCATGTGGTTACATTGTTTTCATGCTCATAAAACCATCCTATGGGGGCATAGCCACGGTAGCCAAAATAATGGCCTGCCCAGCATTTTATACATGATGGGTTGTTAATTGCTTAATTAACTCAGGAACCTTTGTGGAAGCACCTACTTTCAAAATACTTTGTATCCTTCATTTACTCAAATGTTTCAATTATTTTTGCATTTACCTGTACTTTGCATGAAAAAGATGAGACGTTTGGCAGTTACCTTTCCTCACACAAGAAGCAGCATAGGTCCTAATCCAGGCACTTGTCATCTCCCATCTACACTACTGCAACTCTCTGTTGTCTGGGCTCCCCGCTTGTGCCATCAAACCCCTGCAATTTATCCAGAATTCTGCAGGCCGCCTGGTGTTCGACCTTCCCAAGTTCTCCCATGTCACCCCGCTCTTCCGCATACGCCACTGGCTTCCAGACGAAGCTCACATCATCTTCAAGACTATGGTGCTTGCCTACGGAGCAGCAAGGGCAGCGGCCCCTTCTTAACCTTCAGGCTCCGCTCAAAGCCTACACCCCAACCCAAGCACTCCGTTCCGCCACATCTGGTCTCTTGGCCCTCCCACCCCTACGGTTATGCAGCCCCCGCTCAGCCCAGTCAAAGCTCTTCTCTGTCCTGGCACCCCAATGGTGGAAGAAGCTTCCCCCTAAAGTCACGACAGCCCATCTTTCAAAAACGTCTGAAACCCTGCCTCTTTGAAAAGTATCTTTAATAACTCTCATGGCGCCCCCTAGCTATCTTAAGATAAATGCACTAATTGTCGCTCTGGATAAGAGGATCTGCTAAATGACTAAAATGTCAAATATTTATGAATCTGGTTGCTCCAGGAAACCACACAGCACATAATATGATGTAGTAGTGCAGACCATAACATTTCTTTAACATGGAGGTTAAATATTTAATCAATTCATACAGTGTTGGGTAAAAGATGCACTACAGTAATAACTAAAACAGATAAAAGGACACAATGAAGACATAGGATAAGATATTGGTTTAACATTTCATCAGAAGGAGGCTATATGGTTAAGTGTATTACTTTCATTACCTCTAGTGATTTGAGAGGAACAGTACCTTCCATATGCCATTGTGTTGTTGGAGAATGAAGCTAAAGCCAAATACGTATAGTTGAGATTTTACGATCTGTGGCACTAACGTTGGCTAGCTTTTGAAGCTAAGCAGGGTCTTTTATAAAAATTAAATATTTGACCTTTATTTAACTAGACAAGTCAGTTAAGAACAAATTCTTATTTACAATGACGGCCTACCAAAAGGCAAAAGGCCTCCTGGGTGGACTGGGGCCTGAGATTAAAAATAAATTTAAAAGATACAATAGAGACAACACAACACTACATAAAGAGAGACCTAAGACAACAACATAGCAAGGCAGCAACACATGATAACACAGCATGGTAGCAACACAACATGACAACAACATGTTAGCAACACAACATTGTAGCAGCACAAAACAGGGTGCAAACATTATTGGGCACAGACAACAGCACAAAGGGCAAGAAGCTAGAGACAACAATACATCACACAAAGCACCCACAGCTGTCAGTAAGAGTGTCCATGATTGAACTTTTGAATGAAGAGATTGTAGATAAAACTGTCCAGTTTGAGTGTTTGTTGCAGGTCGTTCCAGTCGCTAGCTGCAGCGAACTGAAAAGAGGAGCGACCCAGAGATGTGTGTGCTTTGGGGACCTTTAACAGAATATGACTGGCAGAACAGGTGTTGTATGTGGAGGATGAGGGCTGCAGTAGATATCTCAGATAGGGGGGAGTGAGGCCTAAGGGGGTTTTATAAATAAGTATCAACCAGTGGGTCTTGCAATGGGTATACAGAGATGACCAGTTTACAGAGGAGTATAGAGTGCAGTGATGTGTCCTATAAGGAGCATTGGTGGCAAATCTGATGGCTTAAAGTTAAAGAACATCTAGCCACTCGAGAGCACCCTTACCTGCCGATCTATAAATGATGTCTCCATAATCTAGCATGGGTAGGATGGTCATCTGAATCAGGGTTAGTTTGACAGCTGGGGTGAAGGAGGAGCGATTACGATAGAGGAAACCAAGTCTAGATTTAACTTTAGCCCGCAGCTTTGATATGTGCTGAGAGAAGGACAGTGTACCGTCTAGCCATACTCCCAAGCACTTGTATGAGGTGACTACCTAAAGCTCTAAACCCTCAGAGGTAGTAATCACACCTGTGGTTAGAGGGGCATTCTTCTTACCAAAGGCCACACGGCTATTGTTTTGAAGGTGTTCAGAACAAGGTTAAGGGTAGAGAAAGCTTGTTGTAGAGCATAGAGGGCATAGAGGGTCAGGCATGAACTTGAACGGGAGATTTTCTGGGAAGAATCCAGTTGGGGTTAGAAGACTTGTTGTGTGGTCAGTAGTGGGGAAATATTTCCTGTGGTCTCTAGGTAACCTTCATGCCACTGGACAACGATAGAAACACAGAGTGCCATACTCCTGATGAGACTAACCAGAGATTCTGACTCTTGATGGTTATTTAAGCTCCCATGAAACCTTTCACAGCAACATGACAGTCGTAGTGTTAACCTTGGTGATCTGATCCAATTCCCACCTGCCCTCTCACACTATCATGTTCACCTGATCATACTCTGCCTCAAAGAGGCAACCCATTAAGCATCCCTATACGCCAGGTGCAACACTCCCTTGGTTGCTGTAAATGAGAACGCTCTCAATCAACTCACTGGTAAAGTAAAGGTAGAATAAATACAGGATATGAATAAAACATTAACAGACGAAAGTGTCCATTCGGGATAGATTGGAAATTTGCAAGCAAGAGAAGATGGCTAGTCTTATAAAGGAATTGACAAGTGGGCTCCTTAAATTCATCCTTCCTCATCGATATGCAGGTCATCAGGTCCATTTGGCAAAACCGATGATGACTCCATGAATAATGGATGCTTACAGCTCAATAAAACATTTGGCTTGATTTGGACTAAGGGCTTTTTATATAACTCAGGTAAGGTTTCATATTGATGCCACTGAGTGACAGCCCTATTGAACCCTGTTAATCAAATTATGACC
This sequence comes from Oncorhynchus mykiss, assembly GCF_013265735.2. Taxonomy (NCBI): domain Eukaryota; kingdom Metazoa; phylum Chordata; class Actinopteri; order Salmoniformes; family Salmonidae; genus Oncorhynchus; species Oncorhynchus mykiss. Next base: position 17,874,797 of record NC_048579.1, read on the forward strand.
CTTTCACTTCCTGTTTAATTTCGGGACATTTGCTACCACAATATCAAATGTTCCACTTTGTAAAAATCTTTTTGGGTGACATTATTCTTAATTTTTTTAACAGTCACCTGACATCTAAATTCTAACTATCATATGGGGCAAAATGCATACCACATCAACATTTCAATAACAATGTTGAGATTCCCATTTATTTCTAATAGTACAACTATGTCATAGCATTGCTAAATTCATGTTAGTGGGTGTTTTGTGCAGGGATTGTATACAGTAGTAGAATACCGTGCCTTCAGAAAGTATTCACACCCCTTGACTTATTCCACATTTTGTTGTGTTACAATCTGAATTCAAAGTGGATTAAATATTTATTTTTTCTCACCCATCTACACACAATACTCCACAATGATTTTTGTTGTTGTTGTTATTTTACATTTTAGCAAATATATTGAAAATGAAATACAGAAATATCTCATTTACAGAGGTATTCACACCCTTGAATATTAATAACAGCTTATGGTGCATTATACATGTCAACCATAGGCATTTCATCACTTTACCTAAAGCAATCAAAAAGTACTTATTTGTACGCTATAACACACCATAACAAAGAATATGATGCAGTAATGATGATTTAAAATGCATCGCACTGATAGCCTTTATACTGTGTACGATCCTTGAGGAAAAGGTGACCAGCAATTATGAAGCACTATGTTTGTTTCTGAACATTATAAGTGATTATGGTTATACTTACCATGCATTAGGAGTATTGCTATACATAATTATTAGTATGTATGTGTGTCTATAACTATGCTTATACCACATTATTACTAGTGCATTATGAGAACATGTATAATGCTGTATAATGCATTATTCATAGGGGCTTCATAGAAAGTGTTACCAGATATGTCTTGTATAAACCATGCCGTGGGATTTGAGAGTATTCAAAATCGTTTTGACTGATCGTTACTAAATTTTTTGAATAAAAAAAAAAAAAAAGTAATTTAGCAGACTCACGGTTAGTGTATTCATCTTAGGCAAGACCACCTCATATAACAGCAAATGTGAATAGCCTGTCACTTTTATTTACCACATAATGACAAAGTAGTTAGACCTTTGAGATATGTAATTACAGGGTTTGAAGAACTCCCTGTGGGGTCATGTAAAGCTGATGTCTTTTCTTACTGTCAGGCAAATGATAGCATTATGTCACACTTTTCACCTATCATGCTGGGCTGCATCAACACACTCAACACACTTTACTTCTGATACTTCTGATACATAGTACATCTTCGCATCCCCTGCTACAACAGCACGTGCCGTTCAGCCGATATAAGTCCCAGTCCATTGACATTATCACGCTCTCTGCCTGGGCAACCGACAACCCAGTAGCCTCTCAGAGAATAAAGCTCTCAAAAGATCCTGAACTGTTTGGATGTTCTAAACAAAATCCTCTCCAAATGGTGAAATCAATCAAATCAAATAAATAACCAGGGAGGGAGAGACAGAAGGCTACCGCAAAATTGCATATCATCGAGTTCCTGACCTTGGGCTTTTACATAGGAAATGTATGCTTTTAAAGAAAACTCCACATGAATTGACATGGGTATTTGGGTATGCTTTTCTCTCATTTATTTGGAAAAGTTTCAGATCATGTTTCTGTTTTTCTATGGTGGGTTTGATCGTTTAACAGCATACAAACTTGACTCATCAAGTCTGTGAATTGAAATATGATAAAGGTGGTGTGTTTAAGGCTGGAACCAGCAGTACGTGTTTCAGGAGAGTCCTCACTCATAAATAGACACTACATTATACTGTATACTCCTACACAAAGACAGACACCCACAGAGTAGTCACAGTTGGAGAAGACTGTCAACCCTTTAAAAGACTTTGCATCCAATCACCTGTATAAGATATTCACTTTACCTCAGTCCCATGTATACCTTTCCGAAGTCTTCGTAAGTGTAATTGAAGATTTGCAAAATGTATTGACATTATGCTATGACTTTTAATCTTACCATTTGACATTCAAAAATATTATGCCAATCTCATAGGCTACATTACCCCAGTCTCATAGTTACATTTTCCAAGCCCCATCCCTCAGTTTACCAAACAAAGTGTCCGGCTCAGGCTCTTGAAATTATAGATAGTGGCTTTAAAGCTGTAGATGCATTCTGTTTACTGTATACCATATATCTAATTCCTCTCAGTTGTGCAGTAGGACAGGATGCATTATTCATGATCAAGCTCTCACTATGAATCATTTGGCTACTCCTCCTCCATGAATTTGCAAACACTTCCCCTCCTCTTTCTGAGACAGCAGGCTGGGAAAATATCACTTTTGAGATCTGGCGTCCATGATGCAAAGTGTACACCAAGAATACAATGTGAAATTCAATGCATAAACCACACCTCTCCTGACACACTCACTCACACACACACACACACACACACACACACACACACACACACACACACACACACACACACACACACACACTTTGACCTTTTGCCCAACCCTACCATCTACTTCCTCTTTTCCCCAAAATATGAGAAAATCAGTTGTTATTTGGATTCCTTATCAGTTCAGAGAGAGAGAGAGGGAGAGAGAGAGAGAGAGAGAGAGATGCAGGATCACAGTTTGTGAGGGCTTTATCAAGGTCTCCTCAAGGTGTATGGTTTCCTTGGGAGAGCCAAATAAAATAAACTCCAAGCTAAATGGCTCTTTCCAGAATTGGACTTGTTATCCCAACGGAATTCATTCCCCACCAGCAGGTGAGGGGGCAAATTCAACTATCCTCGCAGGCTGTGGAAAACCAATTCAATTTCCCATGGTCCCACTATAGCCCTGTAGGCAGAGCACACTATTCCTATCATGATGGACTAACCCCTCACAGTCCTCAAGGACCTGCATTATAATGCCGCCGTGGGCTGCTCCAAGGACTTGGTACTCTTGCGCTAGCCAACTCACAAGTATTGAAAACATTTAGCACTCTGCAGAAAATGATGTCGGTAAATATGTTTTCTTGATCCACTCATAGCTGCAGCTAGGTTCCCCTTGAGTGAAAAAAAAACTTGTTTTGTAGTCAGGGAACCAAAATAAGCATTCATGAAATGGTTATGTACTTCTTATTAATGTATTGCGTATGGATTATTAATGTGTTATGAAGTCCTTCAAATAAAGTATTAGCCATATTTTAAAATGTGCATCCAGGAATAGGAGTACAGTTCTATACTGTATTGTTGGGATTGTAATTGATGTGATAATACTGCCTATACAAAATGTATCTAGAGGATTTTATAAATCAAGAAGAAACACTGGCCTCAATGTTTATTAAACATAGCTGAACATGTTTCTGTTTTTTTATAACCCAATGCCAAATGTCTGATAACCTTTCATAATAGCCGCTACTTAAGTTAGGTGCTATTATAAAAGGTTATCATACATTTCAAACATATTCAGAGAGAAACAGACTTACAAGCTTTTGAGGTTGCTACAAAGCATGTGATGGCAGAAGAATTGTTCATTAGATGAGAAATTGAAAATCAACAGAAGACAGTGTACTCAGAAAAATCATATGGTCCTTCACATTAACGATTCGGAGAAATATCTTCCTGTTCTGAGAATTTCTATGTCTCCATTCCCCCAAGGAACATGTGTCACGTTCTGACCTTAGTTCCTTTGTTTTGTCTTTTGTTTCAGTATGGTCAGGGCGTGAGTTGGGTGGGTTGTCTATGTTAGTTTGTCTATGATTTTCTATTTCTGTGTTTGGCCTGGTATGGTTCTCAATCAGAGGCAGCTGTCAATCGTTGTCCTTGATTGAGAACCATATTTAGGTAGCCTGGTTTCCATTGTGTTTGGTGGGTGGTTATTTTCTGTCTTTGTGTATGTCGCCAGACAGGACTGTTTCGGTTTTCGTTTATTCACGTTTATTGTTTTGTTCCAGTGTTCTGTTCAGTTTGATTCATTAAACATTACATCATGAACACTTACCACGCTGCAGATTGGTCCTCCGAAGAGGAGGATGAGATCCGTTACAACATGCTACTAAAATGGTTGAAATATCAGCTCTAATAATCTTAGTCAGGAGGACATATGAGCAAATCAAAGTGCTGGATGAGAGTGCAGAAATGTCATGTTTATTCGCTAATGTTGAAGCAATTAAGCAATTAAGCGTCCTCTTAGTGACGTCCATGATAGCGATGACAAGTGTCATGTTGTATAGGCACTGTGGAATGGATTTACAGTGATTTAAATGGAAACATAACATCCGTTATCTCTCAAACTAAGTTAAGACATTGCAAATTTGGTGTAATTTGGTCCTGTAGTTCATGAGAAGAAGATTTTTGAATAATGTTTTTGCTAATATGCATCTACTGGTATAGGGAGGCCATCTTTGAATGCATCAACGTTATTTTCTCAAACTCTTTAGGGACTACTGTGAGTGTAAAGACCACAATTTGAGTGAATCTGACTTTTAGTCCATGAGAAAAATATATTTTATGATTATTTTAAGCATTAGCGTTACATAGACAAAAAAGTGAATTGTTTGTAGTTTCCTACTTTTTTAAGATATCAATGCCAAACTTAAAATGGTTATGTCTTTGATAACCCTAAAAAGATGTCAAGTTCATAGGCCATTGTGGAGTGAATTTACAAAGGATATAAATGGACAAGTAAAACAATAACTCAGCCATCGCTTATTAAAGGCCCAGTGCAGTCAAAAATGTGAGTTGACATTGTGAAAATTAGGATAATACCATTTTAGTTAAGAGCTGTTTGGAAAGACGTCCTGAAATTTCTGCCTGTTTTGGTGCGATGGAGCTTTGGCCTGCCTGGTGACATCACCAGTCTTTAAATTAGTTAATAGACCATTAAGAAAGAGAGTTCCAAAACTTTAGTGTCTGTGTTCCAAATTAGAAAAAAAAAAGTTGCCTATCTATGCTTTAGTTATTTGACCATGTTTAGGGAAAACAAATCTAAGAATAACAAAAGGTTTCTAAATACACAGTGTGTAGAACCAAATACACAGTGTACTGAGCTACTGGGAGCTGGTACCGAAAGGTCAGGGTAAGAGCTTCACAGTCCTACACGCATCTGAAACAGAGATGGCAATCAATACAAGAGAAGTCTCAGGGTAAGGCGAGAAACATACAGGCAATGTAAACAATTAAAGGCATGCAGCTGTACTCAGCTTCCCACCCTCTGAAGGCCTCTGTTTAATCAATAATCCCGCTGAAGTGAACTGAGAAATAGAGGTCAAAAGCATGCTGAGCCGATGGAGTGATGAAGATGTGGGAACTCGTTTGAGCCTGAAAGGAAGACGCTGTAAATGAACATGCACCATAAAATCTTAAAAGCCAGAGTGAAGAGGAGTAGTGCTGAAATTGTGAGCTGATCACTGTGCTTCACCGGGACTTTGTGCATCCCTCTTTAAAGGGATAGTTTGGGATTTTGACTTAGGCACATACACTACATGGCCAATAGTATGTGGACACCCCTTCAAATTAGTGGATTCGGCTATTTCAGTAACACCCGTTGTTGACAGGTGTATAAAGTCAAGCAAAAAGCTACATTGGCTGTAGAATGGCCCATACTGAAAAGTTCAGTGACTTTCAACGTGGCTCCATCATAGGATACCATCTTTCCAACAAGCCAGACCATCAAATTTCTGCCCTGCTAAAGCTGCCCCGGTCAACTGTAAGTGCTGTTATTGAGAAGTGGAAACGTCTAGGCGCAACAACGGCCCAGAAGTGGTAGGCCACACAAGATCACAGAACGGGACCACCGACTGCTGAAGAGTGTGGGCACGTAAAAATTGTCTGTCCTCAAACTGCCACTGGAAGCAACGTCAGCACATGAACTGTTCATCGGGAGCGTCATGAAATGAGTTCCAAAGCTGAGCAGCCACACACAAGCCAAAGACCGCTATGCCCAATACCAAGCATCGGCTCGAGTGGTGTAACGCTTGCCACCATTAGACTCTGGAGCAGTGGAAACGCGTTCTCTGGAGTGAGGAATCACGCTTCACCATCTGGCAGTCCGACGGATGAATCTGGGCTTGGTAAATGCCAGGAGAACGCTACTTACTCGAATACATAGTGCCAACTGTAAAGTTTGGTGGCGGAGGAATAATGGTCTGGGGCTGTTTTTCATGGTTCGGTCTAGGCCCCTTAGTTCCAGTGAAGGGGAATCTTAACACTACAGCATACAATGACGTTCTAGTTGATTCCGTGCTTCTGACTTTGTGGCAACAGTTTGGGGAAGACCCTTTTACTGTTTCAGCATGACAATGCCCGCATGCACAAAGCAAGGTCCATACAGAAATGGTTTGTAGAGATTGGTGTGAAAGAACTTGACTGGCCTGCACAGAGCCCTGACCTCAACCCGAACACCTTTGGGAGGAATTTGAACGCCGACTGTGAGCCAGGCCTTATCGCCCAACATCAGTGTCCGACCTCACTAGTGCTCTTGTGGCTTAATGGAAGCAAGTCCTTGCAGCAATGTTCCAACATCTAGTAGAAAGCCTTCCCAGAAGAATGGAAGCTGTTATAGCAGTAAAGGGGACCAAATCCATATTAATGCCCATGATTTTGGAATGAGATGTTTGACGAGTATGTGTCCACATGCTTCTGGTCATGTAGTGTATTTGTAGTCACATTTGCATGAAAGACTGTTTATCCATAAAGAGATATGGGCATGGCCGACTTACAGTATTATTATAAGTTTAAAGTCCATTCTACACCGAGAAGTGCTTTTTATCCTCTAGTGACTCCCCATCCCGCATGAGGGAGCGTAATCATCGATTGACACTAATTAGCATAACGCACCGGACATAAATATTCCTAGAAAATATTCATATTCATGAAAATCACAAGTTAAATATATTGAGACACATCTTAGCCTTTTGTTAATCACCCTGTCATCTCAGATTTTCAAAATATGCTTTACAGCCAAAGCTAGACAAGCATTTGTGTAAGTTTATCGATAGCCTAGCATAGCATTTTGTCCAGCTAGCAGCAGGTCACTTGGTCACGGAAATCAGAAAAGCAATCAAATTAAATCGTTTACCTTTGATGAGCTTCGGATGTTTTCACTCACGAGACTCCCAGTTAGATAGCCAATGTTCCTTTTTTCCCAACATATTATTTTTGTAGGCGAAATAGCTCCGTTTGTTCTTCACATTTGGCTGAGAAATCGCCCGGAAATTGCAGTCACGAACACCGAAAAATATTCCAAATTAACTCCATAATATCGACAGAAACATGGCAAACGTTGTTTATTATCAATCCTCAAGGTGTTTTTCAAATATCTATTCGATAATACAGTGCCTTGCGAAAGTATTCGGCCCCCTTGAACTTTGCGACCTTTTGCCACATTTCAGGCTTCAAACATAAAGATATAAAACTGTATTTTTTGTGAAGAATCAACAACAAGTGGGACACAATCATGAAGTGGAACGACATTTATTGGATATTTAATACTTTTTTAACAAATCAAAAACTGACAAATTGGGCATGCAAAATTATTCAGCCCCTTTACTTTCAGTGCAGCAAACTCTCTCCAGAAGTTCAGTGAGGATCTCTGAATGATCCAATGTTGACCTAAATGACTAATGATGAGACTAATGATGATAAATACAATCCACCTGTGTGTAATCAAGTCTCCGTATAAATGCACCTGCACTGTGATAGTCTCAGAGGTCCGTTAAAAGCGCAGAGAGCATCATGAAGAACAAGGAACACACCAGGCAGGTCCGAGATACTGTTGTGAAGAAGTTTAAAGCCGGATTTGGATACAAAAAGATTTCCCAAGCTTTAAACATCCCAAGGAGCACCCTGCAAGCGAAAATATTGAAATGGAAGGAGTATCAGACCACTGCAAATCTACCAAGACCTGGCCGTCCCTCTAAACTTTCAGCTCATACAAGGAGAAGATTGATCAGAGATGCAGCCAAGAGGCCCATGATCACTCTGGATGAACTGCAGAGATCTACAGCTGAGGTGGGAGACTCTGTCCATAGGACAACAATCAGTCGTATATTGCACAAATCTGGCCTTTATGGAAGAGTGGCAAGAAGAAAGTCATTTCTTAAAGATATCCATAAAAAGTGTTGTTTAAAGTTTGCCACAAGCCACCTGGGAGACACACCACACATGTGGAAGAAGGTGCTCTGGTCAGATGAAACCAAAATTGAACTTTTTGGCAACAATTCAAAACGTTATGTTTGGCGTAAAAGCAACACAGCTCATCACCCTGAACACACCATCCACACTGTCAAATATGGTGGTGGCAGCATCATGGTTTGGGCCTGCTTTTCTTCAGCAGGGACAGGGAAGATGGTTAAAATTGATGGGAAGATGGATGGAGCCAAATACAGGACCATTCTGGAAGAAAACCTGATGGAGTCTGCAAAAGACCTGAGACTGGGACGGAGATTTGTCTTCCAACAAGACAATGATCCAAAACATAAAGCAAAATCTACAATGGAATGGTTCAAAAATAAACATATCCAGGTGTTAGAATGGCCAAGTCAAAGTCCAGACCTGAATCCAATCGAGAATCTGTGGAAAGAACTGAAAACTGCTGTTCACAAATGCTCTCCATCCAACCTCACTGAGCTCGAGCTGTTTTGCAAGGAGGAATGGGAAAAAATTTCAGTCTCTCAATGTGCAAAACTGATAGAGACATACCCCAAGCGACTTACAGCTGTAATCGCAGCAAAAGGTGGCGCTACAAAGTATTAACTTAAGGGGGCTGAATAATTTTGCACGCCCAATTTTTCAGTTTTTGATTTGTTAAAAAAGTTTGAAATATCCAATAAATGTCGTTCCACTTCATGATTGTGTCCCACTTGTTGTTGATTCTTCACAAAAAAATACAGTTTTATATCTTTATGTTTGAAGCCTGAAATGTGGCAAAAGGTTGCAAAGTTCAAGGGGGCCGAATACTTTCGCAAGGCACTGTATATCCACCGGGACAATTGGTTTTTCAGTAGGACCGTTTGGAATAATGGCTACCTCTGTATTTTACACGAGAATCACTCTGGGAGCCATCAGGTGACCAGTTGCGCAATATAGCCGCTTACGGGTATTCTTCAACATAAATGCGTAAAACTACGTCACAATGCTGTAGACTCCTTTGGGAATATGGAGGAAAAGTAATTTGGTTGATAGCCCATTCACTGCTAAATAGGGACGCATTGGAACGCAGAGCTTTCAAAAGATGAGTCACTTCCGGATTTTTCTCAGGCTTTCGCCTGCAATATCAGTTCTGTTATACTCACAGACAATATTTTTACAGTTTTGGAAACTTTAGAGTGTTTTCTATCCTAAGCTGTCAATTATATGCATATTCTAGCATCTTGTCCTGACAAAATATCCTGTTTACTACGGGAATGCTATTTTTCTAAAAATGAAAATACTGCCCCCTAGTCACAAAAGGTTTTAAAACATGCCTTTGTATTAAAGTCAGAGTTTGGTCCTTTATCTGCTTCCCCAGAGTCAGATGAACTTGTGGATACCATTTTTATGTTCAATTTCAAAGATGTTGCCAACTAGCATTAGCTCAATGACTGGAAGTCCATGTTCTCTGGACTACCAGTCTATGAGAGCAGTTAGCATGCTAGCTGTTCCTGTAAACCTTTTTCATATTGCACACGTAGACATATAAATGGTATCAACAGGTTCATCAAAAGTAATTGTGAGCACTGTAAGATGTTATTTGATGATATTTCATGGGAAAATATTTATAATGAGGCCGATGTGGAGTCAACTCACCAGACTTTTCTCACATCTTTCAACTCTGTATTTCACCACTGTTTTCCCTTAGTTAAACCACATAAGAGAGCAGCAGAAAGGTTCTGGAAACCATGGTTTACAAGTTGTATAAAAAGTTTCTCACAAATCCCTCTCCCCTGAATTCTGCAAATTTCAAAGAGTATACGAACAAATTTACTCACCTACTTCGAATATCCCCAAAATATATTTTACTAACAAATTCCAAGAATCCTTAAATAATATAAAGTCAACTTGGATAATCATCAATCAACTTTTGAAAAAGAAAAAGGCATCTACAACTATCCAATCTCAATTTATTGTTGGAAGTACTGGAAGACCTGCAGTGATCCTGTCACGTCCTGACCTTAGTTCCTTTTTTATGTCTCTGTTTTAGTTTGGTCAGGGCGTGAGTTGGGGTGGGCATTCTATGTCGTGTAGTCTAGGCTTTGTATTTCTGTGTTTGGCCTGGTATGGTTCCCAATCAGAGGCAGCTGACGATCGTTGTCTCTGATTGAGAACCATACTTAGGCAGCCTGTTTTCCCACTATGGGTTGTGGGTAGTTGTTTTCTGTGTCTGTGTTTTACCATACAAAACTGTTTCGGTTTTCATTTATTTCTCTTGTTCTTTTGTATTCAGTGTTCGGTTATATTTCAATAAAATATGGACACTTACCACGCTGCGCATTGGTCCGATCTTTCCTACTCCTCCTCAGAAGAGGAGGAAAACCGTTACAGATCCTGATGTTATTTCATGTGAATTTCTTATTTTCTTTGTGAATTTGGGTTCCTCTCTGTCAAAAAAATAGAGAAAACTATCCCTTAGTGTAATCCCTTGGATTACACTAAGGGAAAGGTCCCTTCTCTGCTTCAGTTTGATCCTCCTGATGTAATGGAGGTGATGGAAGTAATTGGTAACTTAAAGGTATCAGCAGCAGGTCATGAGGTTGGCGCCACTTTGGTAAAATCAGTGTCTTCCTCAATCACTGAGCCTCTAATGTATATATTCACTGAATATATGCAAACTTGTACTGTTCCTAAAGATTCGAAGCTATAAACCCATCAAAAACTATGGCTTAAAATGGGTGTCCTATTCTTAGCACTAAGTGTTACTTGGGACTCAAACCTACAGTCCTGCTGTCTATGTCACTTTCTAGAGAAAATAAACTGTATAGAGAGGCTTCTGTAATTAGGATTACTCAAATTAACCCACTTTGGCTGTTTCTCAGTGTGTGTTGATTTTTCATTAGCTTTGCCTCAGCTGAATGAGCCCTACCAAAAACAGTTGAATTGAAACGACGGCAAGAAAGGAATTAAATGAAACAAGCCACTGCAGTTTTGACAATTGTGTGTTGGCAGTAGGCTGTTTACTATGAATTCAAGTGTTAAATCATTGAATTGTATTATTGTTTAATTGTATTATTCTTGGGAACAAGATGGCAACTGAAGTGAAATAGGGTTATCAGTAGTCCTCCTTCAGGTGTGTGAACATAAGTCTCTTGACACCCACCGTCAGTATCACTTAGTAACAAACAAACATGGATTATTTGAGTTAGGATGGGCAAATATACAGCAGATGGAGCAATGTTATGAGTTCTCACATCAATTGAAACAATTCTGGTCATAACTATTTCAAAAGACCACAAACTGCAAAGGAAGTGACATATTCATCGGATCTGACCACCAGGGTTATCTTCTCATTATTTCATTGTTTACTATATTTCACATCTGACACAGGGAAGACCAATAGGAGAGACTTGATATTTTTGTGAATACTTTTTGAAAGATTTTTTAAACAATTCTAGGAATGTTGGCCCTAAACACTCCCTCACAGTCCTTCATAGAGGGATTCCTCAATGGTGAGAAGCACAGAGTTGTGGAAATTGATTGTTTTCTATGGGATTTCAGCATTTACCAAACTTTTAATTGCTTTAGCCAAACAAGACAAACAAAGAATTTCTGAAATCTTTTCAATTTTCTTGTCATATTTTATAAGAATAAATATAAGTTCTAAACATAGCATGTTTATAAATGAGTCTACAACAGAGTTGGCTGGTGGGAAGAGCTATAGGAGGATGGGCTCATTTTAATGGCTAGAATGGAATAAATGGAATGGTATCAAACATATGGAAACCATTCCATAAATTCCATTCCAGCCATTACAATGAGCCCGTCCTCCACCAGCCTACTCTGGTCTACAATCCCCTCTGGCCATCATGCACAGTATGTACAGAATGTACTATAACCCTGTGTGAACCAAAGGAGGGTTGATTTGTTAGGCATCTGGTTCCTCTCAAGGTTTCTTCTAATACGGTCAGCCTGAGGTCATTTATTCCCATCACTGACATCCAAGGTTTGCTTTATGAGGGTTTAAGCGAGGTTTGAAGAAGTGTACCATTGTTTGCCTTTTTGTTAATGGACAAGGGTAGTGTCACGTCAGATTTCCTCCTCTTCCTCTGAAGAGGTGTAACAAGGATCAGACCAATATGCGGCGTGGTAAGTGTCCATGGTATTTAATATGAAAAACTCAAATACAAATAAACAACGTGAACTGGCAACGAAACAGTCCCGTGTGGCACAAACACTGACACAGGAAACAATCACCCACAAAATACCCAAAGAACATGGCTGCCTAAATATGGTTCCCAATCAGAGACAACGATAAACACCTGCCTCTAATTGAGAACCAATCTAGGCAATCATATACTTACATAAACACCTAGAAAGGAAACAGCCCCATAAACATACAAAACCCCTAGACAAGACAAAACACAAACATCACCCATGTCACACCCTGACCTAACCAAAATAACAAGGAAAACAAAGAACACTAAGGTCAGGGTGTGACAGGTAGAACCCAAGCTCTAACTTTAACATTGATAGACTACATGGGCGTGTCATTTGTTTGATTATTAAAATTTGTATCTTCTATTCCACAAACATTGAATCATAATGATCATAATTTTTGGGGACTCAGTGCCTAGAGCAATATGTTGGTAATAAACAGACTGTCAGACAGCGGAGAGCATGGTTCAATGGTCTGTGGCAGTCACAGGAGGTTGGTGGCACCTTAATTGGGGAGAACGGGCTCGTGGTAATGGCTGGAGCGGAATACTGTAGGTAGAACGGTACCAAATACATCAAACACACGGTTCCCAAGTGTTTGATGCCATTCCATTTGATCTGTTCCAGACATTATTATGAGCCGTCCTCCCCTCAGCAGCCTCCACTGCTGGCATTACTCTGAGGACCATAAAACTATCTTATTCAATCTCCCCCTTGATACCATCCACAACTGACAAGCATTTTTAAATAAATGTATGAACATGCATAACACTAATCAATTAAATTAGAATTGAACAACTTTATATACTGCAGTATCTCTCTAAATTCAGTGGGTAGTCTGACTGACATTTTCCTAACCTTTATACAGTCATTCGATTTATAAAAAAATATTCTGAATCCACTGTCCCTAAAAACCGACATTTTTTATTTCCTACAACATAGATATTTCATGACTAATCTCACCAAGGATACTAACTCAACACAATCTAAAAACCATGCGTACAATATAACTCTTATTTGGACATGGCTTATTGCTTATTAAACTAGTGTTGCAACCTTGCTGTATCTTTTAATCAATCCAGGTGTTATAAATCAAGGGTCTATTTCACTCCACTGTCTGTTATCTAAACAACACTGTTTAATCTTCAATGTCTTGTCTTACTATCTTGTTATCAAGAGGCAGTGTGGGAGAGGTGAGTAGCCCTGTGGATTCACAGAAGTGTTTGCTGTGGTTACACAAATGTCCACAAATGTCCATTATAATAAAAAAAGTTAAAGGAATAGTTCACCCGAATGACAAAATGCTTTTGTCCATAGACTACTTTCAAAGTGAGGAAAGGATTATGGATTTGGATGAACTATCCGTTTAAGGTATGTCTTGATTGCTCACTTTCTCTGCTTCCTAATGGTTTTGCAGAGGTGTCATACTCTTCTGGTTTGGCCTGAATTTTTATGATGAGTGTTCAAGTGTTCTTAGTTATCTAATTTAATTAAAACGCTCAACAAAATCTCTATGCTAGGCTTATCAGATTATCACATTTTCTAATTAATTTTGCCAATACTTAAAAACCACTTATCTAACTTTATTCAAATCACGATCAAATGTGTCATTAAATTGTACATTCATTTAGATAAGTGGAGTAGATTGTTTTATCGAAGACACAGATAGAAACCTCTTAGTAAGTTAAATTGAATACTATATGGATGATTCTTGAAAACATACTTTCTATCAGATTAGGACCAAAACTGGCCAACACCCAAATCCATTAATGAGTGTCCAAATATGTATGTCTATTAAGGGCAATATGAATTATTGAAAAAATTCAGTGAAACGAAAATAATGAATATGTGTATTCTTAGAACAGTAAATATGGAAATTATTCTTTAACTCACTAATTTTACTATTCATTCACACGATTCACCTCAATTCCATATCCAAAGAGAATTGAGAATTCTTGCTGAAATGAGGCCAAGTCTGCAAGAACAATGAATTTGCCTCTGAAAATATTTCTCTACTTCTTTGGAACTGAGGTGAAAGAAGCTCAAGCCTGGTATTATTTACTTACAGTCTGACAGAATGGAACTCGAGCTAATCTTGTTTTCCCAGATATTGGAAACAAGTTAATGCCGTGTGTCTCCACCGAAAGAACACCCCCCCCCCCCCCTCTCACACACACACACACACACACACACACACACACACACACACACACACACACACACACACACACAACACAACACAACACAAACATGCGCACGCACGTGCACACACACAGACAAGCACATGGAGACAGTTATCTGCAGTTGGTATTCAATGTGACATTTTAATCTGTGGATCTCATTCCTTTGGCAAGATATAAAGTATCAAGTGGAAAAATGTGAAAATGGATCCACTGACCCCATTTGCTATCCAAAGCTCCAAGATATGCAAGTTATATCCCTTTTGTTAAGATCCACTATCTCACATGAGAGTGGCATCCTTCAAGTGTTTAAAACATGTATTTCCCCATGGGAAATTGTTTATGTACCCCTAAAGGCACAAGTTGTTTATAAGACAGTTCCAAAGTAAATACTTGACATTCCCAGAGCAGGGATTTTGCCTGCTGCCAGAGCTGTCTGTAATTCAAATCAGCAACTTGGAGGATGACTATCAAAGGCACACAGAAACTCAGGAGGAGGAAAAAAAATCTTGCCACTCGTCTCTACTCCAACAGCTGTCACTGGTATGTCCCTGAGCCTCCTTGTTGCCAGAAAACACTCCCATCTCACTCCCCTAGCACCAGCCAGCATTGGATAATGAACGCAAATTAAACTGATATCGCTGTTTTCCCCCAATGCAATTTCCACGATTATGTAAGCAAACATATTGCCATCATTTCCTAATAAATAATACATCTCCCTCCTTGCATATCTTGATGAGAATTTGTGCTGAATTAAAAACAGGGAATCAAGATGTAATTGAGTACATGAATTAGGATGTGTTATTATTATCTTTTTAGCGGAGGCTAATTGAATGGAAACGGTGCCAGAATTGATATGGCGGTGTCATCGATGAATTATTCACATCCACATTCAACTTCAGTAAAAGACAATGGGAGTGCTAAACAACTTGGAAAGACAAGGCAAATGGCTTAATACATTAGTTAGAAGAAAAATCATGATCTGTCTGATTGAACATCCCATCCCACTATTTTTCAGGTGCGTTTCTAACCGAAAACGATATTACACTCAACAGTATTTCCAATTTCTAAACCGTCCTTGTTAATAATGCAAGAAGATCGTAATTAAAAGCTGCAGTCGTAAACACAGCCAATCCTCTGTTGATTAAGTCTCACAGCATCGTTGACACATCTGAAAATTAATGAGTAAACACAAACATAATCACTGGCTTGTCTGACGACGCACTTTCCTGTTTAAATCTCAATTTGTTCACACAGCACACATGCACCCTCTCATTCTTGATTGTTATTTGTTTCTTAGTGAGAGTCATTTGCTGTCTCATTTGTGCTGAAGCTGTATATGACTGTAGGTCAGTTGACCGGGACCCAGTGATTTGCCTCTGTCCGAGAGTGTCAGGCACCGGTCAGGATCAATTGTCATCAAGAGCTCCAGAATCTGCTCGTTTTCTTTCAGCATCACCCACTCTAATGCATGTTCTGTTATGTACTGTAAGTCATTCTATGGATAGAAGGAGCTTCCACCATATTCAGGGGTTCAAAGGTGGTAGCCTCGAGGTTGGAGAGGCGAGCCAGTAACTGGAGGATTGCCGTTTTGAATCCCAGGGCTGACAAGTAAAAGCTGGTGGGATGTGGGCCATTAGCCTCAATATCCCAACTTCTATCTAGTGCTGTTGTGCCCTTAAGGAAGGCAGAAACTTCTGCAGGGGGTGCTGCTGCCAGCCAGTCGTGTGTGTATCGGGTTAGGTACTGAAACAGCAGAGAGAATAATTCCCATGCAAATGGATGATAAAGATCTATTCTATTTTATTAGACCACTGATTTATTCTCAACGAGCCAACCATTTCCAACTGGGTAAAGAAGATGAGATGACTTGTATACCCTGTTGACCTCTTTAGCCCTCACCGAATTGGCACTCAAAGCTTCAATATGTCACTTTTTGACCCGACCAAATTCACATATAAATGTGAGTTATAGAGCTGTCATTCTCATTGAAAGCAAATCTAAGAAGCTTTCGCGTCTTTTACTTCAGATTTGTACACCAGCTTCAAACAGCTGAAAATACAATATTTTAGCTTATTGAAAATATATTTCAAAGCGTTTTAGATTGTACAATGATTCTCTACACTATATTGCTTGTTTTGTGACATAAACTGAAATTAGGCAAACTATTAGAATTTTAGCAACCAGGAAATAGCTGAGCGATATCTGCATATTGCACCTTTAAACCCCCTGGTGGAGATCCTCTCAACAGCAGCTGTTCATAAACCACCTTAGTCTTTCATTCCTCTCAGTCTCAAGGACAAAGAGGAATGTTAAAAGGAGTCGTTCAGAGACTTGAAATCAGCCAAAACATACTATTATAACCACAATGGCCTCAGTATCTAACCGGGGTTCAAGCCTTAAGCTCTTGCCGAACATGCTATGAGGGGCTTTAGCCGGGGAGGTAAGGCAAGGGTCACCTCCGTTACGCTTCACCCCAATTTGACCTCCTTGCATGTCAAAGCACCAATGTGACCAACTGGTGTTTGAACCCTCAGTACTACAGATGTAGGATATTAATAATCACCCTGATGCAGGGGAACTTTCCTGCAATGCAGAACATTTAAAGCATAGTGTAAAAAGGCTTCTGAAGTTTTTAATTTCCACTTAGAAATTTCAGACTTGATTTTCCCTTACGAAAAAATGTATCAACGCCTATAAAAATGGGAATTAAATATAATTACACATAACAATTCACATTTACTATTGCTGCAGGATTATTTTCCTGCTGGCTGTAGAAAACTGGCTAAAATGAAGATCCTACATCTGTATGTGAGCCCTTAGCTCTGGGACCTAACGCAAGTTTTCAGCTCTCAGGCAAGGTTACTCATCATACAATTGTGGTTCACTAAACAAACTTCTTACAATACGCAATAGTCTTTTTTGTCTATACCAAACAGAGGTCAGAGGTCATTCCTAATGATAGCTGTGGTCCAGGTGTGTTCTGTGACTGTGCACGTCCTCACCAGTCTCCCTGGTGAGTCAACATGGCAGCCCTGGCCTAGCTCACCTGCTGCCAGCTGTTTGTGTTTGGCTATATCTTAAGGGGCATCAGCTCATGTGTAATTTGCTTCTGCGAATTCCTGAATAATTCATGTCCGTGTGTTTTGTTGTTTACCAATGTGCCTCATGCTGTGCTCCTGAGAGAGAGAGAGAGAGAGAGAGAGAGAGAGAGAGAGAGAGAGAGAGAGGGGGAGAGAGAGAGAGAGAGAGAGAGAGAGAGAGAGAATAGAAAGATAGAGAGAGACACAAACAGACGTGCCCTTGCTGTGAAGTTAGAGCTATTAACCTTGAGTTTCTGCTGAACGCTTTCATAATTTGAGTGCAAAGTTGACAACCGATAGAGGCAAAGTGTTTTGTAATGCGTTGCGGGAGCGGAGGGAAAACAGGTATCCGGCCCCCAAGTTAAACACAATTGAATGGGTCTGATTGTTACTCATCTGCTTTGCATTAAGAGAGAAACAATTTCAACTGATCTGGACTGAAAGCAATGTGATGGTATCTGCTTTCACAGAGCTGCAATACAGTAAGTAGGGCTTTTCGACTGTGGCTGCCACCAACTGAGACTTGATGCTGCAGTTTTCAGAGAGGATCTTGCAGGTCCGAAGTTCATTGTCTGTTTGGCAGTTCTATTCTCAGTGTCCAAATAGCAACCCTAACTTTTGCTGTAATTCTAAAGACTTTTCTGTCTAGTGTTAAGCCTCTGAAGCAAGTCAACTAGCTTGCTTTATTTTTCTTTTCTCCCTTCCGTTCCACACAGTTAGGCCAACATTTTCTATTTCAAAGATGGCCTTAGGTAAATATGGAGCAACCATTGTAAACCTCGGCTAATTACATTTGATTTAGTGGGTCTCTCCCTTGCTGCTCACCACATTGATTTGTTTGGCTCATTCATCCGTTCTACTCTGAGGGCAGCTTTTGTTCGGCTTGGAGGGGCCCTGCATTTTTATATGTCTTTATTGGTTTCCAGACACTGTGCTTCTGACAACCCCGTTCGTCTTTGGGGGGTTTCATGGGCCAGTGTAGCATTGTCCTTCATACCGCAACAGCAAATGAGCTGTAGCAATGGACACTGAGGGACCAGTTATCCCTGATTAGTGTGTGTGTGTGTACATTTGTAAAAAAAAAAAATCAATACAAAATAGAAAGTTAATCTCTTGTATGTTAACTGGCTACTTAAAAGTTTTTATTTTTTATTAAGCACTGTATCACAACTAATTAAAGCCAGTATGAGCTTTCATGTCTGATGTATCCTCAAAACCAACCATTAGGGTATACACTCTTTATTCTAAACTATACTCTTCACACTGTTGTTATTCCTCCTAGCTCTCCTTCCCTTAATTCCTCATCACTCTCTCTTGCCAATTCATGTATAATTTCCGATCGGACAATGGCCCCGTCTGCATAGGCTTCATCCATCTCAGCGGTGGGCTCAGTGAACAACTAGAGGTCAAGGCAGACAGTTTAATGCATTTTGACCCTCCTGGCCCTCCATCCCCCCACCACTCCCCAGCTTCCATACTGCGTTTCAATTAATCAGCCAGTCAAAAGGATTACCCAGCATTCCACTATGGCTGGAGGGTGGCGAGGAAAGGAAAGCGACCTGATTCATTCCCCTCTCATTTGTCCGATAATTAAAAGAGGTCGGAATGTCCTTTATTGTCCCGCTTCACCACTCATCAATCCCAACATGTTTTACACTCAGGGTTGGAGCGCGTTGTAACGTAAACCTGTAGGGAAAGGCATCTACCTTTGGAAAGACTGGGAGTATACAGTACAGTATGTATGATGTGTTACTGGAGAAGTAAGGGTTAGCATTACAATGAAGTGTTGGTTGTAGGAAGGGAAACTCTTATATGTTTACATCATAGTTGAAGTTGAAGACAAACACACACACTTGACCTGGCTGGCTTAATGGTGACTTATTGAATAGATAGGAACAGTCTTTTTTTTACAGCTTTCTCTGACACAGCACTGATGTCAGAGATACTCAGAAGTGCCTATTTCCACGGGGAAAGTTTACACCTGTTATTTTGTTGAGGGAATAGAACATAAAAGGAGTAACAAAAGCTAATCAAGAGTGAAAGACATAAGATGACTTGGTGTAATTAGAGATAAGTCTGTCTATGCAAAATTAGCGAACTTATCAATGAGTGTGTGTGTTTGTGTGTGTCGGGAAGTTGTGGTGACCCTATTACCACCACACAGGCTGTCATGAGTCATGACCACAGTAACATTGTACGTGATCATTGAGTCATGGTAATCTCCTCCTAAGCACTCTGGACATGCGTTAGCATATGCATATTCAAGCTTATGCATAGTCCCAAGCCCCAAAAATGATGATTCTGCCGTTATACAATACTTAGCCTATCGCATATTACACATGGCAGAAAAACATAACAACAATTTGAATATTTTGTACATAATTGGTCTAGCCTAAATTAACCAAATTCAGAGTTAGCCTACAATTACAATGCATTTGTATTTGATATTGAATAGCCTAGTAGTAGGGCATTTCATTATTAATAGGCTGACACATTACCTTTAACTACAGAATATCTCACAAACGTGTGTTTCCATCTCCTCCCCTCTCTCCTTCATTCCTTTCTCCGGCTATCAACAGTTTAAGGAAATATGTTTCGTTGTGAAAACATGTTACTATCGATGTTCCAGATCAGATTTGACTTGGTTTCCAAATTAAGCTCTGGGTAGCTGCAGGAACAGGGTTGGAGAGACCATGACGTACAGAGTTTGGGCTGAATATCACATGTCCTGCAGCAAAATAACCGCAGTACCCAAAATGAGTGAAACATTGACTGGCTGGAAAGTGGCCTCCACTCGCTATTCCAGTGCATACGGATGATATGTATTTTTTGGTGACTTTCTCAACTCATCAATTGCCTATTTGCATCATACAGCCAATATATGTTTTGATTTCTAAGGCATTCTATGGTTTGTATCATTCACAACTACAGTAAAGTTGCCAAGTAACTCTAAATCTAGAGTTTCAAATGATCACTTTTACACTCAACATAGCTACTTCATATGCACACTCGCTCTGGAATGTGAAAAATATTATTTTTTATTTTATTCAGATAAGTTCAACTATATTCTTGTACTATAAAATCACATAATATAAAATAATAACATGGGACTTATAAGCACATATTTTCTATTAAACGAACAAGCCTACAGCCTATGGCATGGAGCATAGCCAGATAACAAAGAGTAGGCCAACATCTGTTCTTCTGAAATTGTAACGGCATTCAGAGGTGGAAGAAGGATCGGACCAAAAATCAGCGTGGTAAGTGTTCATGATGTAATATTTAATGAAACGAACTGAACACTGAAATACAAAACAATGGGGCGGCAGGTAGCCTAGTGGTTAGAGCGTTGGACTAGTAACCGAAAGGTTGCAAGTTCATATCCCGAGCTGACAAGGTACAAATCTGTCGTTCTGCCCCTGAACAGACAGTTAACCCATTCCTAGGCTGTCATTGAAAATAAGAATTTGTTCTTAACTGACTTGCCTAGTTAAATAAAGTGAAAGAACAAAAAACGAAACAGCACTGTGTGGCCCAAACACCCACAACTCAAAGGTGAATCCCAGGCTACCTAAGTATGATTCTCAATCAGGGACAACTATTGACAGCTGCCTCTGATTGAGAACCATAGTAGGCCGAACTCAAAACCCACACATAGAAAAACACACATAGGCTGCCCACCCAACTCACGCCCTGACCATACAAAGACAAAACAAAGGAACTAAGGTCAGAATGTGACAGAAATACATTTTCTTCATATCATAATGTTTCTTTAGACCTACCTAAAATGAATTATAGATGTATATTGATAGTGTATATTAAAGGAGCGCATCGGGTTGTATGCAGCTTGTATGTAGGGAGGCCTGGAGATGCTAAACGTGTTTATGTTAATTCATGGTCAGTTACCATGAGACCAGCAGTCTTTTGCATGACAATAACCGGCTGACAAAATGTCATGATAAGCCTTATGTGTGTATGTGTATGTGTTCGTGCGTGTGTAAGACAGAGAGAGAGACAGACAGACAAACAGAAAGAGTGTGTGTAGAAAAAAGAAAGAGAAAGAGAATGAGAGTGAGGAAGAATGAAAGAGGGCAAACGATACACCTGTAAGAGATAAAGCGGCCAGAAGTCTTGTCTTGTACCACTGTTGCTTCGCACCGTGGGAATCCGGAGAATATACTCTACAATAAATAAAAGGTGACCATGATCATAAAAGCTTCCCTCGTGTCTGTGTTCCCAGCTGACTTAAGCATGCCCATGCCCTTATCAGAGGAGCACTCAACTCCTATTGGAACCCAATTGGAATTGCTAAACCTGACCTTCAAGGAGACATTAAAAAAAATGGATGAAGATTGCATTTTTTTCTCCCAGCGGCACTTTGTGCCTCTTAAATCACGTTGCAGGGAGACGTGTTGGTCTCAAATCTCCCACCCTGAAATAAATGGACACTGAGCACCAGTTATGAATGGAGCAACCAGGCCATAGTATTGGTTATGTCACTGCCTGACCTTCTCCTTTATACTGTTTCGTCATCTGACGACGTCATTGGCTTTCCATCGTGATTGGCATATTTTGATAGGATGCAGTATGCCTGGGGGTTGTGGGTGTATGCATCGAGCTGCACTGTATTGGAATGGATCACATGTTGACTGCAGTATGGCATTGATGAAAAAAACAAGCCCTGGAGACTATTCAAACAAACTTGTTTTCCAGTCAAACAACACTGATACCACAGAGCAAGACAATGTATTTGCATTAATGTTCATCTCAGTGAATTTTATTGTCAACAAACATTCAGTGATCAAAATTCTTTCTCACAGAACTGGGCTGCCATGTTGTTTTACCAGGAAACTCCAGATGCTATTGATTTAATATGCTTCAGACTGTATCTCATAGTATAGAAATGTTGGATTGTTTATGGACGCTACTGTGACACAAATCCCTGTTTTGAATATGTAAAGAATATGCCAATATAATTACCTTGCAATGTACTGTACATATGAAATCATTTGTGTATTTGTCACATGCACAGGATACAGCAGGTGTAAACGGTACAGTGAAATGCTTTTTGCAAGCTCTTTCCTCAACAGTGCAGAATCTAAATAAAGAAGCAAAGTGGTCCCTATATACAAATAAAAAGAGCACAACAGTCAGTAAAAAAAAGACAAAGTGGCAATATGTGGCCTTGCATTATGTAACATGATAAAATACAGTATCTTCAACTAATAAAATGGGAACTTTTGCTGTTTGAGTAAGTTCTTTCCAAATCAACTGAAGAGATATTGTATTCCCATACAAGCAAACATGTTTGCCATGAATTGATTCACTCTCCCCGTCTATAGCATGTATACGATGAGCATGTTGCGTCAAAGAAAGCTATAAAAAAAACTGTTCAATAAAAAGTATATTTAGAAAAGACTATTCAATAAGCCACTTATTGACCCAGGCAGGTACAGGTCATGCTCCAACAGGCGAGCAAGCACTCTGCGCACCAGGGACACATGCTCAGCGCGTGTAGCGGAGTATATCAAAATGTCATCAATATACACCACTACACCCTGCCCGTGCAGGTCCCTGAAAATCTTGTCTACAAAGGCTTGGAAGACTGATGGCGCATTCATCAACCCGTACGGCACGACGAGGTACTCATAGTGCCCTGAGGTGGTACTGAAAGCCGTCTTCCACTCATCTCCCTCTCGGATACGCACCAGGTTGTAAGTGCTCCTGAGATCTAATTTGATGAAGAAGCGCACCCTGTGCATTGACTCTATCGCTGTGGCTATGAGTGGTAGAGAGTAACTATACCTCACAGTGATCTGATTCAGACCCCGATAGTCAATACACGGGCACAGACCTCCCTCCTTCTTCTTCACAAAAAAGAAACCCAAGGAGGTGGGTGAAGTGGAGGACCGAATGTACCCCTGACGCAGGGATTCGGAGACATATGTTTCCATAGCCTCTCCGCCTATGAGATGGAGGGGATACACGTGACTCATGGGAAGTGCAGCGTCTACCAGGAGATCTATCGCACAATCACCCCGTCGATGAGGTGGTAATGGAATGGCCTTCTTTTTGGAAAAGGCGAGAGCCAAATCGGCATATTCAGGGGGAATGCGCACAGTGAAGACCTGGTCTGGACTCTCCACCGTAGTAGCACCAACGGAAACCACTAAACATCTACCTGAGCACTCTCGCAACCATCCTGTAAGAGCCCTCTGTGGCCAAGAAACAGTGGGGTTATGACAAGCTAACCAGGGTAGGCCCAGTACCACGGGAAACACAAGAGAGTCAAGAGACTAATTCTCTTCGTATGACCCCCCTGCGTCACCATGCCCAAAGGCTCAGTGACCTCCCTAATCAACCCTGACCCTAATAGTCGACTATCTAAGGCGTGAACGGGGAAGTGCACATCCACGGGAACGATGGGAATCCCTAAACTATAGGCTAAAGCTCTATCAATAAAATTCCCAGCCGCGCCTGAATCGTCGAGCCCCTTATGCTGGGAATGCGGGGAAAACTCAGGGAATGTGACAGACACAAACATATGTGCAACAGAGGGCTCTGGGTTAGAATGGTGCCGGCTCACCTTGGGTGACGCCAGAGCGCCCTGCCTGCTGCCTCGATTCCCAGAGGAACCAACCCGGCATCGACCGGCATTGTGACCTCTCCGGCCACAGATGGTGCACGAGCGGGAACGCCCTCCGGTCTCCCTGAGCACCGCCCCTCCCTGCTCAATGGGTATCGGAGAGGGGGTGCGGGAGGATGGAACCACCAGACCCCGATCTGAACGTCCGCGAGTAGCCAGCAGGTTGTCCAGCCGGATGGACAGGTCCACCAGCTGGTCAAACGTGATGGTGGTGTCTCTGCAGGCCAGCTCCCGACGGACGTCCTCGCGCAGACTGCAGCAGTAATGGTCGATCAGGGCCCTGTTGTTCCATCCCGCGCCGGCAGCCAGGGTCCTAAAATCAAGGGAGAACTCCTGGGCACTCCTCGTCTCCTGCCTCAGATGGTAGAGGCGCTCACCCGCCTCTCTACCCTTGGGCGGGTGGTTGAAGACTGCCCGGATACGGCGGGTGAACTCCTCAAACTGGTCCAACGCCGCATCTCCCTCCACACGGCGTTGTCCCACACCAGGGCTTTCCCGGTGAGGCACGAGATGAGGGCGGACACCCTCTCACGGCCAGATAGAGGTCTAATTGCAATAAGAACCCCAGTTCGCAGCCCTCCCGTCGTACTCCAGGGGCAAGGAGAGATGGATCCCACTGGGTTCAGGCGGGAAAGGGGCGCTCAGGGGAGACCCCGGTTGGGCTGGTGAAGGCGCTGGAAGAACTCCCGGTCTCTCCCAGCAGTCCATTGTCTGGACAACGCGATCCATGGCGGCGCCAAGATGGTGAAGCATAACTGCATGCTCCTGGACGCGCTCCTCCACCTCACTGGCCGGGGTACCTTTTCCTGCTGACTCCATAGTGAGGGTCGGTGATTCTGTAATGGGTGCGTGTTGGTGGCAGGGAAGTCAGGCGCAGGAGAACAACTTGGTATAAACAGAGTTGTTTAATAATTGCTCACAAAACTCTGAAAACCAAAATATACAAAATAATAAAAGTGGATACAAAACCCGTCGCACACCAGAACATAACTTGCACACAACATACAATAAAGCAATCACCGACAAGGACATGAGGGGAAACTGAGGGTTAAATACACAACATGTAATTGATGGGATTGGAACCAGGTATGAAGGAAGACAAGACAAAACCAATGGAAAATGAAAAATGGATCAGCGATGGATGGCTAGAAGTTCGGTGACGTCGACCGCTTAACACCGCCCGAACAAGGAGAGGGACCAACTTCGGCGGATGTCGTGACAGTGTGTGTGTCTGTGTGTTTTTATCATGTGTAAGTACGAGTGTACTGTACATGCCAAGTACAATCCATATGGTAGCATCCCACTAGGATTACCCTTAAGTATTTGTACCAAGTAAGCCCCATCAAACCCAAGTTTTATCATAATGCATTCCTGGAATAAAGAATAGGATTGCAAAAGACAATAATTTTAATCCGGAGTTAACAGAAGAAGAATCGTAAGAGGCTTGTGTGGTTTTCGGTTTCTGCATTCCTTTCTCTTGCTGAACGAGCTTTAGATCAACTTAGGGTTTAAGACCATCACATTGCCCATGACTTGAAGTCCTAATTCGGTTTATTATGTAATGTGAAGTACTTGATCAATATTAGACTTTAATCATTGTTTTGATCCTTTTCAGAGGTGCATTGTGGTTCTTTTCAAAGGGATAAGCAAGTAAGTGGAATAAAATACCTTTAAAATACTAGGAAAGCATTTCAATTCAGGCATGGGACAACTTTCAAGAACATGTGAAATTGGAGAGCATAGTAGTAGTCCTCAACTTTCACTCTGATATGGTGCTTTATGGTGCTTTATGTAGCAGGTGGTTACATATTAGCATTGCTACTGCCTTCCTAAACTAGTGTCATCCCAGGCCATGGTTTTAGTAGGTTAGTGGTTAGTGATTAACATGCTAGCCATATTATAGGGTATGTTGTGGAATTGTGGCATGAGTTTGAATCCTGGCTCTCCCATCGCGGTTGAATTTAGACAAAACACAGACCATAGGCAAACAATACCACCAATTTAAAGCCAACACCAAGCAAATACGTAAACATTTATGATCAAGCCAGTGCAAACTAAAAAGAGATTGCTTAAGCTTGTTACTACAGACTGAATAATTTGATTATAAACATCAGACAGTGTATGACAGGAATATTGTCCTTAGCAATCACTTGACTGGATAGCCACTTATTTCTAACAACAGGCTGATCGTGTGAATTTGATTGCAAGAGGCCAACCTTGACGCCATTTGTTAGTTTGTTTGCTAGTTTTTCCTCCCTTAATTTCCCAGAGAACCCATGAATAGATTCACAAGATTCACAGATTAGCTCCTGAGGAAATTTGGAATAACACCACCCACTTTTTGAATTCAGCAGCACTGGTGATTACAGTAAATCAAATTATCTAAATTTAATTATTCTCATATGTGTTCATGCAATGATTCGTGCAATGATTCGGAGTCTCAGAATCATTACTCCATATCTACTTCAGCAATTATCATCCACATCAGGTATGATACAAGATTTGGGATTGTTGTCTATCATTTTTCACACAAAAATGCTCTCAGAAAATGAAGATGTACTGTACTACATTCATGATGTTAATAGAATCATGAATGAAATCCACAAAGGATAATACGGCTAATGATACTGAGAGAGACACAGAGAGAGAGAAAGAGACAGAGAGAGAAGAGAGAGAGAGAAACAAAGTATTAGTACCTCCTCCATGTAGTTGGCCTAGACTCAGGGTTGTGAGATTAGAGGCAGAGAGATACTTTAGCTCTCCAGCTGTGAACAGAGTAAAACTTCAGCTGTAGTCACTGGAAACCCCACAGATTCCACCTCAATATTTCATAAGCCTAGCTTTGATATTAGGGGCCAGAATGTGGAAACTGTGTACTTCAGCCGTGGTCCTGATTGACTTTGGGATGTATCACCACCACAAAGTCTCCCTGCAAGTTTCAATAATTAAAGTGCAACCGACAGCATTTTAACTTCTTTGCAGATATGAAACAAACAGGCAATCATAATATCAGTCAAAAATATGAAATTCCCAGTTAATGCGACATAAACCTTTGGTGTTTAAAAAATCGATTATATTGGACTCAGTATTCCATGACGTACACTAAGGCCTTGTTGGCAGAATAAATGGATGCAGATCAATGCATGATTAAAATAATTCACCAATACATTTCTTGGTGGTTCAAAATATATTGCTATCAGGTTGTAAATCACAGCTGGCCTGGTGCATTGTTTGCTGCCTCAAATTAGTTTAATGACTCAATATTTTGGACAACAACGTACGAAGGCTGAGAATGTCAATACAATAAAATTAGCAAGGGCAATGATCACAAGTCAGTCATAATGTATCTAATATGCTAGCATATTTATTTATGTAGCAAGCTAAAAACACAGAGCCTAACGTTAGCTACATAGCTAGCTAGCCAGGAGGACGTCATGTCATTGGAGGAGTTGGTGAGTGACTGACTTTTTTGCCTCGTATCATTTTTCAGTGGCTACACAGCTAGAGATGCACGTGTCATTTGGCTAGCTAGCAAGAAATGTGAATCGCTTTGCTAGCTAGTTTGCTATGCTGAACGACTGTTATCCAGTTAGCATATCTCTTGTGTTCAAAAGTTCACTCTGGCTAGCTATCTACTTCTATTTCAGAGCCCTCATGTCTGAGTGTGCCAGAGCACAGAATAACTGCAGAATTTAAGAATGTTTAAGACCCGCTGAATATGACCGTTGTCAGTAAACATAGGCAAAAAGTAATAATTAGTCACGAAACACTCTATATAACATGTGAACAGCCTAATCAGCTCTGGTTAGTGAGGTATTCTCTCATTTGTGCCTGGAAGTAGCTAGCTAGCAAGCTAGCCAACTTTAGCCAGCTTTAGCTTGGGTGCTTTGTCAGGAAAACGTATGCATTGGCAGGTAAGCTGCAGAAGGATAAGCAGGCTATTCCCCATCGTTTATCAGTGCAGTTTTGATGGCCAACTAGCTGAAAATGTTTGAGAGGCTTTATCTAATCTTCCTTCATTAGATTTTAGCTCATCTTGCTTTGGCTAGCATTAGTTGTTGATATTGTTGTTGTTGCCTGTAAACACAGTCCAGTTCAAAGTGAATGATGGCAGGCACTTGTGACAAATGGCTTGTTTGCATATACGTAGGCCTACTGTACCTCTGATTGGCTATGGCGCACAGGTCTGCGTAGACTCTGGTCCTGGATGAGACAGATGTTTTTATTAGGTTTTATTTACTGCAGTGTCTATTAATTGTCAAAACGGCTGCTTTCCCACTCCATATTGCTATATAACTTTCACAAATGCCTTAGTATACATAATTCCCAAACATTCTTAGAATTTATGAAATCTACGCGCTCGCTTGTCAGAAAATGTAAAACAAAGTGTCAAATTCCTCCTGGGGGTGTATATGAGCAGATTTTAATACGATTTCATGTTGCTAAAATGCTGTCAGTTCCACTTTAATATTTGTGTAATGTTTCTATTGCCTTATCTATCTCAGGCAGGAAAACAACTCTTATCTATCCCTCCCTCGCTCTCTACCTTGTTTTCTCTCAACTATATGGCCCTTGTGATACCTGTAAAATAAAATAAAAATGGGTTTGAACATACTGTACCATTACCACTATTTTAATATCCCCATGAACATATCATAAAATGACCTTCTGCTGTATATCATTGATGTCAGAATACTGGTAAATCACTGGGTTACATGTCACCCCATGGGTATGTAAGCAACCTTCACAGGCTGGTTAAAGGGACAATCTGTTATGTCAGATTTTGTACGTAGTATGCCCATTTCTGGTGCGGGTGTTGTTTTTTTAAACAACATGATTTGAAACATGTTCATAATAAACTCTACTGGACAATTATTGAAATGTGGATTCTTGTGACCTGGAAAGAATGCTGTTTTGCCCTACCCAGAAGCATCTACTTACTGGTTGAACACAGTCCAGAGTGTACTACACTCAAATGGAGATCCACCCGTGATGCTTGATAAGCCAACAGATCTTGTTAGACATAATCTACCATAACGTGTCATTTCTGTGGATGAGAGAGTGAGGGGGAGAATTATAATAATTCATGGTGTTCTTCTCACCCAGTGTTGAGGAAGCTACTTTGAAAATATAGTTCATCAAGCTACCATTTACATCAAACTGGAAGTTAAGAAACACTAAAGCTAGCCTCAAGACAAATATAGTTTACTTAAATAAAGTTACTTTGAAAAAGTAGTTCACTACATCAAAACTACTTAGTGAAACAGGATCACATCTAAATCTGAAATGTCATACAAATTGCAAGAACAGATCACTCTGGAGTCAGTGTTAACAGAATGTGCAATTTAAATTGATACAATTTAAATGTGCAATTTAACTATGTTTCAAGTGAGAATTAGGCAGGTCTGATGCCAAAAAAGAAAGACAATTCTTGCCTTCCTCACCCATATTTTATTTTAGCAAAAAAAAAGCAGTGTGTCATTTCAGTAGTAAGCTACACCGCTAGGTGGCAAAAAAGTCATTAACTACTGAAAACACTACCAAGATTTAAATTTCGTTCAACTACCACGAAGCGACTGCAAAATGTTGTTATATAACTAGTTGAACTACATGTAGTTCCATACTCCCCAACACAGCTCTCACCCAACAATTCATTCTTAAAGTCAGACAGGTAGAGAGGGACCTGTGTTTTATTAACTCATAAGCAGACCACTGGAAAAAGCAATTTCACACTTGAGGAAACAACGCTGGAATTCAGCATTGTCACTCTCGATTCGTTGGGCTTTTCCCCCAAAACAAAAGAGGAGCAGGTAAGGAAATTAATTACCTGCCTGATATGAAAATGTGTCAGCCAGCACCACAATGGCGAGGTTAACGCGGGCTAACGAACTTGGCAGCAGATCACAATAGAGAGCCTGGGGCTTCTGGGAAGAAGAGCAAAATAATTTGACGGTGCAAAAAAACACCCCTAAATTTCCCACAGACGTAAACTCCAACAGTGCTAATTCATCTCTATTTCCTAAAACATTGGTTAGGAAAACAGAGGCTAAATTATAAGCGGTTGTTAGTTTACATAGTGCTAAGTTGTTAGCTGAAGTAATGATAGTGTTTGTGAGTGGAGTTTATACTGTACAACTGTATAGTGGTGCTAACATATCTGCAATTATGGAATTATTTCATAGGTTTCATTGTGCCAGGCAAGATCAGTCAAGCACAGTTAAGTATTTGATTGAAAATGTAATACTATTTGAAATCATGTAGGATAAGCGTGACTGAGAATGCCCAAACGTTGCATAAAAGTTTAATTCAGACCATTGCAGACACCTTGATGACTGCTTTAGCAGTCAAACATACATCAATGTTGTCACTGCATCTCAGCCTTCGCACATACAGCTATCAGCTCTTTTGATATGTGGCTCTTTTAATGTCGACGAGCTGTCCCTTTTCCTGTCCCCATTGATCTAGATGCTTTTGTGAGGACAGATTCTAATGGGGGGTTTGGTTCGATCCCAGACAGAGCGATGACAACCCTCTGTGTGCAAATGTCTTCTCTGCTGGTCACCTCGCTTTGATGTAGGTTTGGATCAGCCTAATGATTCTGATGATTGGGTCTTTACTTTTCAGGCGGAGTTTTGTCTAATGGCGTTCTAATTCTAATGTGCTTCTTATTCAGAGTGACATAATCAAAAGGAAGTGTTCAAATTCAACAACACCATATTTAAAGGTAGACTCAGTGAGATGATTATTGCAGCAAACAGCATAGCAGATATTAAGATGATCACGATTCAGGACACCCAGAGTATCTGCGCATGTGCACAAGTGCGCTTCACTCCACTATGACGTGGTAGCTATGGGACCAAAACAGTGGAGAATTTTGTCATTGCGCTTCAAATTATTTGTGGCGGAAATTGAACCCACTATATGTTACCTTCGTGCATGTAACGTCATCTCGCAGTCTACCTTGAAAGCATGTATCGTCAGTCTTTAGTACCATAGTTATTAACTTACACAATAGCTCAACAGAACACCAAGCAACTACAAGACACCGGTCAACCTTGGATATTAGAAAACAAACTAAACCCACTCTATTGTAGACTGTCTTCTGATGGTGGATATGATATAATAGAGACACCTTTCCTTTGGTTAGGATGTTCCTCATAGCTAACCACCTCGTTCTAATCATATGTGAAATGAAAGAGAGAGAGAGGAAGCCTCACACAAAGTAATTGGCCACAGTCCTGTAATTGATATTGTTCTGCTGCATTGTGAACAAAGTCACTGAGTCGTGAGAATGTATGTAGGCCAACCCTCTTTCATTAGGATATCAAATAGACAGAGACATTGCATGCTAATTATGGGGATGGGTATTGGATTCTTTTACTAGTAATCTTTGGAAATGTGGGGGGAAAAAAGAAAAGAGCTAAAATTGACTTGGCGTTTTAGTATAACAAATTAGAATGTCACCGCTGTTTGCTATAAAAGGAGCTTCTCCACCCAGGAGACAGCTTAGTAATCATTTAGACAGCTCGTGCTTTGTTCCTCTGACCAACGGCTAAAATAGAATTACTCCAACTGAAAATGAAAGAGGAAGGAAAATGGCTTTCATTTGAATGTTGACATTTGAAATGACTTGGCAGATTGCTGCAGATTGCTTTAGCATTTCTAAAGACATTCCTTGATATTTTCACCGTCTACCAAGAGGTTTGTTGTTTAAAGCAAATTGTGAGACTTAACAAGGCAAACTGAATGACATCAAATGCAATTAGCAGATTTAGTTTCAAGTTTCAAGGTTTTAATGTCACGTGCACAAGTACAGTGAAATGCCTTTCTTGCAAACTCCAAACCCAACAATGCAGTTATCAATATCAATGTAGCACTAAAAATAACATAAGATAGAACAAAAAGTAGCATCACCCTCGCCCAACCAAGACCATGGTTTTGGTAAAGGGTAATACTTAGCATCCTAGCTTCAGGAGAACAACGTGTTGTTGTTGACGTGAGATTGAATTGCGTGTCAACCGTATAGGGATGGTGTCTGTCACACACAAACACATTCTGAAAAAAGGTAGAAATAGAGAGGTAGGTGTCTTTCTTCACATTCTCAATAAAACTAATGATCAGAAATCAACAACAAACAAATGTGTCAAAGCAGGCATTCAGTTCTATGTAAATCATGCCTATCTTTAATCTGAGTTTGAAAAATGTACATCTTAGTAATAACTACAATGTAACTGGCTGAAAATAATAGTAAAATCAACTGATCATGAATTTATGTGGCACAGGACCAATGTTATGTTGTCCAGATTTGAGTCTCATGTGCCTTTCACATACAGCTGGAACCGCTAAAGCAAATGAAGACTTGGCTTTGTTTGGATGCTAACGGCTAATGACTCTTGATAAGGCTAAGTAGCTATCTGCCATGGGGACGATTGATATGGCTGGTTAATGTAAGCTTCTTTATGTAACAGGAAATGTTTTATACCCGTAACCTTTTCTCTGTAATGGAATCATCAAAAAGGAATGAGATCATCATGCCAATTGGTGAACTAAGAAATGATTAATGAAGAAATCGAATTTCCCACGGTTAGCCCAAATCTATCACCGCCTCTATGGAGAACACAAAGAGCTAGCTTTCATATTGTAGATGGAGCAGCTCTCTGGTGGCCAGAAAACATATATTTCCTCCTTTATTCTCTCATCTTTCTTCCTGCCATATATATTTATTCTTTGTCCATTTTGACAATTTCTACCTTTTTGAATTGGTGCTAAAAGAAGCTATCCAGAACGTTGACACACACTCCCTGTGTGGGTGGACTTTTGACCATTCTAGGCATTCAGAGTGCATCCCCGCTGTTCACAACATACTAGGAACGCTGTTTCCACTGTGGGCTAGCTGCGGCTTTCATCTGAGTGAGTATATGAATGACCAAGTGCTGTCATACTTCTTTCCTAGCCAGCTGGCTGTAATTGGGGTGAGGTGTTCCAGGGGGCACTCTGTTGTTGTGCAAGTGGGACAGGGCAGTTTACATAATGCTCTGTGTGTGTGTGTGTGTGTGTGTGTGTGTGTCACACTTGAGGAGCTCCCATAATGCTTTGCTTACTTTAATGGGGAGAAGGTGCACCACCTTCAACTCAAGGATGTGTCATGCATCACTGGGAAAAAAGCAGTAAATTCTCTTTGGTGATGATATGAGAAAGAGAATACACACACCCTGTGCACACACGCACACACATCCTGTGCACACACACACACACATCGGGGTAGCCAGTTGAACAGGGCCATGTGTGAGCTATCTTTCCCCAGAAGTCCTCATTATCGTTCCACACCTGTGATTGAGAGTTCCCTTCCTTCTCCACTGGCCTTCCTTGCAGAACCAGTCTGCATGGTGAGCATTTTGCTCCTCTTTCAGCCCCAAAGCAGACCATTAGGCTTCAAGGAAGGACTTGGAATGTGAAATGTTTATGCTTGGTGTTCCAATGTGATGGATTATGGATGAAGTATAGCCTGAACCTTGTTGTCCATATAAGGTCATAAAACTACATTGGGTTCACCCATGTAGCTACAGAGTAAATAAATACTGTCAGCCTGTAAAAAATACCCTTTGGGATCAAAGATAGCTTTACAGATTCATGCATTACACTCGAATTTACAGAAATGTAATCATTGTGATGAATTCCACATATTCATAGTTGGTACCAAGCCCACACTGTCTCACCTAAACACTTTGCAGCACAGAGGACGCAGATGAGGATGTTGAGAAGCCATTGCCCCTAAATGCTGCTGGATAAAAACGTCACAAGTTGAGCACTGAGCCCGAGAAGACGATTTGTGACAGCATTCTGACAAAGGGGAGGAAATTCCGTCTCTGTGACCTCGGGCATCAGGATCTACAGTATCTACCCATAACCCCCCTCTCACTAAGGATGTCACACCTCCCTGTGGAACCATCTTACTGTATACAAACATCAGAGGCTCTGGGAAGCTTGAGATAAGGACTGAGACAGTAGGGTCACAGTGTGAACTATCTGTCTTGTCTGTCTGAGGCGGATAGAATATTTACCACTATCTAAATTACCCATCACTGTCTACTGCTGGAACAGATTCCCAAGTGGGGTTTAACATATTTTAAGGCGTAGGAAGAGGCTCAGGTTGAATTCAATCTTTAATCTGTAGTCTCACAGCCAGGATGTGTGTGTGTGTGTGTGTGTGTGTGTGTGTGTGTGCATGCGTGTCCAGGTGTATAACAAGTGCACAGTCCAGATAATACAACTCTACATAGTTGGATGATTTCATATGAATAACATAAAGCACATCGGTAATCAAGTCTGTGATTGCAGTCCCAATATCACACCATGCCAAGTCGCATTGTGGGTATAGGCCTTGCTTCTTGTGTTTGGAGTGCTCCGAATCTTTTACACATCAATACAATGCAACAACACACAGCATGAAACTGTACCAATTCATTGAAGCATAAAGTACATTTATAGCAATCTAGGACAACCTCATTAGCATATCAATGTAGTAAGACATCATACAATAGTTTAGATAAGCCGATTTTTCACAATAACACAAATGCATCTGTATTATTCTACATATATAAGAAGCTCTATAATATGTATTGTACAGCATACAGTTCATATAAAATGAGAAAAACCATATATGGCCAGATAGAACACCTAGCTACATTACAGAATCTAGCAGAACGCTGCTACACAAATCTCTTCCTCTTTTAGCCACTACAGGGGTGTGTGTGTAGCTTGCTGCTGGCTACTACCGGGAGTCCATCATTGCTTATTAATTCCAAAAACCTGGTTGTTTCCTAATCGGTCCTGAGCCCTCGAGGCTGGTAAGCCTCAACAATACTTTGGCAACACGACACGTCGGAACATTTATATTGAGGGAGACCATCAGACAAGTCTAGTGAATTAATGATGAACTAAGACTGGTGCCTGTCAAAGAGGCTGAGAATTTGATACTCCCCTGTCCCCTTCTGCTGGATCGAGGATGCGGATAGAGATGCGGAAATCTTATCACACAGGAAATGTGTGATCTACTGTAAGTGAGCATGACAGGGACTGACAGCCCCACCGGACAGAGGGAGAGAGAGAGAATGAGAGAAACGGAGAACAAGAAAAAGATAAATAATACAGTAGCCAACGTTCAGAAGAAGTGAAATTGTCATAAAAGGTCAGTCTGAACAATGATGGCCAATCAGTGCTAATGAGGACAAATCTGATTCCCGTCCACGGTTCAGCTCTCCCCACCCCCCATCGTCATTCTAAGAGGAGACAGAAAGCAACAAAATGGATCTGATCCCTTCAACATGGTCTCTAGTATTGACCATAAGGCAGCCAAGGTAACTCTGAAAAGACTGGCCTTAATCATTAGACAACTGAACTTGCTATACGCTACCTACACTACCGGTAAGAAGTTTCAGAACACCTTCTCATTCAAGAGTTTTTCATTATTTGTGCTATTTTCTATATTTTAGAATACTAGGGAAAACATCGGAACTATGAAATAGCACCTATGGAATCATGTAGTAACCAAAAAAGTGTTAAACAAATCAAAATATATTTCAGAGATTTTTCAAATAGCAACCCTTTGCTTTGATGAGAGCTTTGCACACTGTTGGCATTTTCTCAACCAGCTTCACCTAGAATGCTTTTCCAACAGTCTTGAAGGAGTTCCCACATATGCTGAAATCTTGTTGGACGCTTACCTTCACTCTGCGGTTCGACTCATCCCAAACCATCTCAATTTGGTTGAGGTTGGGGGATTGTGGAGGCCAGGTCATCTGATGCAGCACTCCATCACTCTCCTTCTTGGTAAAATAGCCCTTACACCGACTGTAGGTGTGTTGTGTCATTGTCCTGTTGAAAAACGAATGATAGTCCAACTAAGCCCAAACCAGATGGGATGGCGTATCAATGCAGAATGCTGTAGTAGAAAATGCTGGTTAAGTGTGCCTTGAATTCTAAATAAATCACAGACAGTGTCACCAGCAAAGCACCCCAACACCATCACACCTCCTCCTCCATGCTTTCTGGTGGGAAATACACATGCAGAGATCATCCGTTCACCCACACCGCATCTCACAAAACACAGTGATTGGAACCAAAAATCTCAAATTTGGACTCCAGACCAAAGGACAGATTGTCTAATGTCCATTGCTTGTGTTTCTTGGCCCAAGGAAGTCTCTTCTTATTATTGGTGTCCTTTAGTAGTGGTTTATTTGCAGCAATTCAACCATGAAGGCCTGATTCACAGACTCCTCTGAACAGTTGATGTTGAGATGTGCCTGTTACTTGAACTCTGTGAAGCATTTATTTGGGCTGCAATTTCTGTGGCTGGTAACTCTAATGAACGTATCCTCTGCAGCAGAGGTAACTCTGGGTCTTCCATTCCTGTGGCGGTCCTGATGACAGCGAGTTTCATCATAGCGCTTGATGGTTTCTGCGACTGCAGAAAGAAACTTTCAAAGTTCTTGACTTTTTCCGTATTGACTGACCTTCATGTCTTAAAGTAATGATGGACTGTCGTTTCTGTTTGCTTATTTGAGCTGTTTTTGCCATAATATGGACTTGGTTTTTACCAAATAGGGCTATCTTCTGCATGAAGCCGGTTGAGAGAATGCCAAGAGTGTGCGAAGCTGTCATCAAGGCAAAGGGTGGCTATTTGAAGAATCTCAAATATCGAATATATTTTGATTTGTTTTCACTTTTTGTTTACTACATGATTGCATATGTGTAATTTCATAGCTTTGATGTCTTCACTATTATTCTACAATGTAGAAAATAGTAAAAATAAAGACACTTGAATGAGAAGGTGTTCTAAAACTTTCGACCGGGAGTGTAACTAACTCCCTCAATACAACAGCCTGTTCTCAACATGCATTTGGTCTCCTACGATCAGACTACAGTCCAAAATCCAATAATGTAGTGTGGGCAAAGGGGCAGTAATGTTGCTTTTATAAATTATGAATACGGGAGGTTGTGTCAGTTTGCTGTGAATGTGATTTTTATACAGTTAGTACAAGATAAATGGCCTGTGAAGACGTGACCGGGATGATATAATATCACAGCATAAGCATGCTTGAGCTCTGGAAACGCATGTCACTATAAATATTAGATTCTTACAGGGGGAAGTCATTTTTCTTCCCTCTTCTCCTCATTCCAAGGCAGAAAAATGAAAATCTGTACAACATCTGTAGAGTACGACCTTTCCTAACGCAGGAAGCGGAGCAGGTCCTAATCCAGGCACTTGTCATCTCCCGTCTACACTACTGCAACTCTCTGTTGGCTGGGCTCGCCGCTTGTGCCATCAAATCCCTGCAATTTATCCAGAATGCCGCAGCCCGCCTGGTGTTCAACCTTCCTAAGTTCTCCCATGTCATGGGTACTCAGGGCTTTACTGTCCTTTTAACCACTCTGACATCAATGCAAATGAAAATAACATCAAACACTTATCATCAAAACAGTAGTGTGCTTTAAAACTCACCTCACTGTGATCAAACAATTTGAAGAAAGAAGTTCAACACCAGGTTGAAACTGAGTGGAAAACATGGTCATTGTGGATGTGCTTGATGGATAGTGCTTGATTAATTAAAAACACCCATATGTGTATTAGAGCTGCTGCATACACATAGGTATGAGCCCAAGCCTGAAAAAAACTGAATTAAAATAATGATTGAGCTGTTCGTTATACAATACATAGCCTACCGCATATTATCCACCGCAGAAAAACATTTTTAAAAGTTTTAAGATCAAATCAAATTTATTTATATAGCCCTTCGTACACCAGCTGATATCTCAAAGTGCTGTACAGAAACCCAGCCTAAAACCCCAAACAGCAAGCAATGCAGGTGTTGAAGCACGTTGGCTAGGAAAAACTCCCTGGAAAGGCCAAAACCTAGGAAGAAACCTAGAGAGGAACCAGGCTATGAGGGGTGGCCAGTCCTCTTCTGGCTGTGCCGGATGGAGATTATAACAGAACATGGCCAATATGTCTTTAATTGGTCTAACCTATATTGGGCCAGTAACCGAAAGGTTGCTGGATCGAATCCCCGAGCTGACGAGGTAAAAATCTGTCGTTCTGCCCCTGAGCAAGGCAGTTAACCCACTGTTCCACCGAAGACGTGGATGTTGATTATGTTAGCCCCTCGCACCTCTCTGATTCAGAGGGGTTGGGTTAAATGCGGAAGACACATTTCAGTTGAATGCATTCGGTTGTACAGTTCGCCTACAATTATAGTGAACTTGTATTTGATTTTGAATATTCTAGTAATAGGGAATTTTATATTTTCATAATTAATAGGATGACACATTACCTTTAGCTACAGAATATCTCACCACCATGCATTTCCATCTCCTCCCCTCTCTCCTTCATTCCTTTCTCAAGCCCGCAGAGAGAGGGGCTGTCAACAGTTTAATGAAATATGTTTAGTTGTGAAAACATGTTACTATCGATGTTCCAGAACAGATTTTCACTTGGTTTCCCAAATTAAGCACTTGGTAGCTGCAGGAACAGGGTTGGGGAGCCCATGGCATACAGAGTAATGCAGTGAGAGGATGCATGCTCCTCAAACAGTGATTGATGCATGGAGCGAAATAACCGGGGTAGCCTACCTATGAGGAGGGATACCTTACTGAGCACAAACTTTTTTATGAACTCCAATCTGGCATTAGAACAGTTCATTCCACTGATACTTGCCTTGTCCACCTTTTTGACCACATTAAGCAGGAAAGTGAGAAGGGGATCAATACAGGTATGATCATGTTAGACTTGCAGAAAGCTTTTGACACTGTGAACATTGATATTCCCCTGATGAAACTGAAATGCATGGGTCTAAATGATGTAGCAATGAATTGGTTTAGGTCTTATCTGACCAACAGAACACAAGTATGTAATGTTGGTGATGTTCTTTCAGAGGCCAAAGAAATATCCTGTGGAGTACCACAGGGATCAATTTTAGGGCCTCTCTTATTTCTCATATACGTTAATGATATGCCAGATGCAGTAAAGTGCAAACTCTTGCTTTATGTTGAAATATTCAGCCATACTGGTATCAGGTAAGGATACAATTTAAATAGAGGAGACCCCGAGTATTGCATTTTGTTAGAGATTGGTTGTCTGGCAACAAATTGTCACTACATTTGGGAAAAACTGAATTGATTTTGTTTGGAACAAAACGAAGATTGCTTAGGGCTGACAAGATAACGGTAAACTGTGCATGCAAGGAGATTGAATCTATAACAAGTGTCTCATCTTGGTGTGTCCCTAGATCAATCCCTTTCTGGAGACCTGATTGCTGCCAAAATTATTTCTAAAATGGCAAACAAATTGAAATGTTTATATCGTAACACTAGATATGTTAACATTAAAGTTAAGAAACTGGTTATCTCAACCTTGATTAAGTGTCATTTTGATTATGCCTGCTCTGCTTGATATAGTGGGCTATCAAAAAAGCTGAAAAAGAGAATGCAGGTCATGCAAAGTAATGTTATCAGGTATAAGCTGATCAGGTATAAGCTGAATTAAATGATCGTGCCCCAGGTTACATGAAAAACCACATTGATATGGTCTATAACCAACACAGTCACAATTCCAGAGCTAGTGTTATGTCTTGTGAAATCCCAAGAGTAAACAGTACTGCGAGGAGCACATTTTTCCATACAGGCATTTGTCTATGGAATAGCTTTCCCTTCGAGATCAAGCAAATAAAAAGTAAAAATAGCTTTAAAAATCAGGCAAAGTTTTTAGTTTGGACAAAGTTGTCTAAGTAAGAGAAACAACTCCACTGCCCCTTGTGCCACCTACTGCTGGTCAGGTGTATTTATTTGAAGGATCGGTATGATGTGCAATTAATAGATTGTTTTAATGTGAAATGAATATGGTTGATTTTTAAGGTTAGGGAGAAGTGCAGTGAATAGTGCCACTTTTTAGGATGTCAATATAAATAAGTTACATATTTATGGTTGTTTGTAATTTTGTCTTGTCTTTTAATCATTATGTGTTATTGCTTTTACAATCAAGGATCACTTTGGAAATAAGCATTTTAATTAATACTTTCAAGTGATATCCTCTGGGTCCACATTGTGCATTTTGTTGTACATGTCTGTTGCCCAAAATAAATTCAATTCATTTCACTATCTGAAGAACAGGCGGGATAGCGGCCTCCATTCGCTAATCAAGTGCATAGGAGGATGACTTTTTTCCCCTGACCCTGTTCCTGCCCATTTGATAATTGGCTATTCTAAATCTAAATTAATTTAACATAATATTAAAGATTAAATTGAGAATAGCCTAATGGGTGAAAACATGATCACTTGATGAGAGAACATTGTGTGCAGCCTGAGGCAACAGAGCGCAAGCTTTTTTTGTGACTTTCTGAAATCATCAATAGTCTCAAGTCACATCATGCAGCCCATTTATGTTTTGATTTCTAAGACATTTTAAGGTTTGTGTCATTAACAACTAAAGTTGCCAAATATCTCAATCTAGTGTATAGGACCTGTTTCAAATGATCACTTTTACTCTCACATAATTTTTTATTTTATTCAGCTCAAGTTCAATTATATTCTTCTTAATATAAAATCATAACATTTAAAATAATGACACGGGACTTATACAGTGGATTCGGAAAGTATTCAGCCCCCTTCACTTTTTCCACATCAAGTTACATTACAGCCTTATTCTAAAATGGATTAAGTCGTTTTTCCCCCTCATCAATCTAGACACAATATCCCATAATGAAAAAGCAACATTTAGCAAATGTGATATTTCTGGGGGTTTTCATATACATTTACATAGGTATTCAGACCCTTTGCTAAGCACTTTATTGAAGCACCTTTGGGAGTGATTACAGCCTCAAATCTTCTTGGGTATGACGCTACAAGCTTGGCACACCTCTGTATTTGGGGAGTTTCTCCCATTCTTCTCTGCAGATCCTCTCAAGCTCTGTCAGGTTATATGGGGAGTGTCGCTGCACAGCTATTTTCAGGTCTCTCCAGACATGTTAGATTGGGTTCAAGTCCGGGCTCTGGCTGGGCAACTCAAGGACATTCAGAGACTTATCCCGAAGCCATGCCTGCGTTGTCTTGGCTGTGTGCTTAGGGTCATTGTCCTGTTGGAAGGTGAACCTTCGCCCCAGAGGTCCTGAGCGCTCTGGAGCAGGTTTTCATCAAGGATCTCTCTGTACTTTGCTCCTTTCATCTTTCCCTCGATCCTGAGTAGTCTCCCAATCCCTGCCACTGAAAAACATCCCTGCAGCATGATACAGTCACCACCATGCTTCACCGTAGGGCTGGTGCCAGGTTTCCTCCAGACATGACGCATGGCATTCAGGCCAAAGAGTTCAATCTTGGTTTTCTTCAGACCAGAGAATCTTGTTTCTCATGGTCTGAAAGTCCCTTGGGTACATTTTGGCAAACTCCAAGTGGGTTGTCATGTGCCTTTTACTGAGAAGTGTCTTCTGTCTGGCCACTACCACAAAGGGCTAATTGGTGGAGTGCTGCAGAGATGGTTGTGCTTCTGGAAGGTTCTCCCATCTCCACAGAGGAACTCTGGAGCTCTGTCAGTGTGACCATTGGGTACTTGTTCACCTCCCTGACTAAGACCCTTCTCCCCCAATTGCTCAGTTTGGCCAGGCGGCTAGGTCTAGGAAGAGTCTTGGTGGTGTGAGAGAAAAATTGCAAGATTATGTTATAATATTGTAATTGCATCAAATAGTTGTTTTATGCAACATAAGGGGTTGTTAGAACACTCATCTGTGTGTGTTCTACTGAAAGTGGGCCTCTTGGAGATTTAGTACTGACAATTTATTTACAATGGATTGGTGAGAAAGACCAGATTCCATAGCATGATTAGTGTCTGTGTACCTGACTGGAAGATACCAGGGAGAGATGGCTCGGGGCCAGACCCTGGTCTCTACACAATGAGGACAGTATTTACAGCAGATACTGTTTGCTGTGAATTATTAGTAACATTGTGACCCATTCCATACATCTGTTGTTTGTCATGTAGACTGAAGGGGATGTGTCTTTGCTATAAAAGGCCATGGTATATTTTGTCGTTGGGCTCTCAACTAAACACCTAGGGGGGGTTGTTGACAAGCTCCATTACTGCAGAAATTAAATAATACAGTTTGATTGTTTTGAATAAATCTAAAAGTCTCTCCTTTTGATTACAATCATTTTTGTGTTCTTGGGGACCTTCAATGATGCAGAATTTTTTTGACACCTACTCCTGATCTGTGCCTCGACACAATCCTGTCTCAGAGCTTTTTTATATAGACAGGTGTGTGCCTTTCAAAATCATGTCCAAATAACTGAATTTACCACAGGTGGACTCCAATCAAGTTGTAGAAACATCTCAAGGATGATCGATGGAAACAGAATGCACCTGAGCTAAATTTCAAGTCTCATAGCAAAGGGTCTGATGATGAAAAAATGTAATCTAATACATTTTAGAATAAGACCGTAACGTAACAATATGTGGAAAAAGTCAAGGGGACTGAACACTTTCGGAATGCACTGTAATCATGTCTTGTCTACTAAATGAACTAGCCTACAGCCTATGGCATGCCATATTGCCAGATAACATACAGTAGGCCAACGTATATTCTGTTAATTTGAAATACATTTTCTTCATATCATAATGTTTCTTTAGACCTACCTAAAATAAATAATGGATTTATTGTGATGGTGTATATTAAAAATTGATTTATTAGACTTTTTAAAATGTAATGTTACAAATGCACGAATCAGTGGCTTGAATTTAGCTTGTATGTAGGGAGGCCTGGAGATGCTAAACGTGTTTATGGTAATGAATGGTCAGTTACCATGAGACCATCAGTCTTTTGCATGACAAGAACCGGCTGATAAAATGTCATGAC
This sequence comes from Oncorhynchus mykiss, assembly GCF_013265735.2. Classification (NCBI taxonomy): domain Eukaryota; kingdom Metazoa; phylum Chordata; class Actinopteri; order Salmoniformes; family Salmonidae; genus Oncorhynchus; species Oncorhynchus mykiss. The sequence goes on from NC_048579.1 coordinate 17,917,935, forward strand.
CGCCACAGCCCTATTCAAGACTCTGGTGCTTGCCTAAGGAACAGCATGGGGAACAGCCCCTCCTTACTTTCAGGCTATGCTCAAACCCTACGTCCCAACCCGATTACTCCACCTCTACGGGAAGGCAGCTCCTGCTTAGCCCAGTCAAAGCTCTTCTCTGTCCTGGCACCACAATAGTGGAACAAGCTTCCTCCCAAAGTCACGACTGCCCATCTTTCGAAAACGTCTGAAACCCTACCTCTTTGAAGAGTATCTTAAATAACTCTCACGCCACTTCTCTTTCCCCACTAGCACTGACTGCTGATAAGTATTTAGTTGAGAATACATGATACGGTTGTGTTGTTGTCTCACCTAGCTATCTTAAGATGAATGCACAAATTTTAAGTCGCTCTGTATAAGAGCGTCTGCTAAATGACTCAAACGAAAATGTGAAATGTTTTTTTTTTAAGTATCTGTGTTGAAATATCACAGGATACAGGGAGTGTCAAGGCCTTTCTATCTGACAGGGAGAAGCCACACAGTGGATTGATAGTATATGTGGTCCTATTTAAAAAAATACATATATATATTTAACATTTATTGAGCATATATGGCATGAAATGACAAAATATGTACCTATAGAGTGGGATATAAAGTTGCTAAGTTTGATACTGTGTCAATGTCATAACTATTCTGAACACATACTTTGGTCTATTATCACAAGCAGGGTTGGGAAGTAACTGATTATATGTAATCAGTTACGTTACCAGCAAAACCATTGTAATCAGATTACAAATACTTTTGAATAACTAGATTACTTCTTGGATTACTTTTAATCAAATCTAATTGTATTTGTCACACACACATGCTTAGCAGATGTTAAGCGAGATGCGAGTGCTGCGCCTTCCTCACAACGCTGTCTGTGTGGGTGGACCAATTCAGTTTGTCTGTGATGTGTACGCCGAGGAACTTAAAACTTACTACCCTCTCCACTACTGTCCCGTCGATGTGGATAGGGGGGTGCTCCCTCTGCTGCTTCCTGAAGTCCACAATCATCTCCTTTGTTTTGTTGCCGTTGAGTGTGAGGTTATTTTCCTGACACCACACTCCGAGGGCCCTCACCTCCTCCCTGTAGGCCGTCTCGTCGTTGTTGGTAATCAAGCCTACCACTGTAGTGTCGTCCGCAGACTTGATGATTGAGTTGGAGCCGTGCATGGCCACGCAGTTGTGGGTGAACAGGGAGTACAGGGGAGGGCTCAGAACGCACCCTTGTGGGGCCCCAGTGTTGAGGATCAGCGGGGTGGAGATGTTGTTACCTACCCTCACCACCTGGGGGTGGCCCGTCAGGAAGTCCAGTACCCAGTTGCACAGGGCGGGGTCGAGACCCAGGGTCTCGAGCTTGATGACGAGTTTGGAGGGTACTATGGTGTTAAATGCTGAGCTGTAGTCGATGAACAGCATTCTCACATAGGTATTCCACTTTTCCAGATGGGTTAGGGCAGTGTGCAATGTGGTTGCGATTGCGTCGTCTGTGGACCTATTGGGGCGGTAAGCAAATTGGAGTGGGTCTAGGATGTCAGGTAGGGTGGAGGTGATATGGTCCTTGACTAGTCACTCAAAGCACTTCATGATGACGGAAGTGAGTGCTATGGGGCGGTAGTCGTTTAGCTCAGTTACCTTAGCTTTCTTGGGAACAGGAACAATGGTGGCCCTCTAGATGCATCTGGGAACAGCAGACTGGGATAAGGCTTGATTGAATATGTCCGTAAACACACCAGCCAGCTGGTCTGCGCATACTCTGAGGACGCGGCTGGGGATGCCGTCTGGGCCTGCAGCCTTGCGAGGGTTAACACATTTAAATGTTTTACTCACGTCAGCTGCAGTGAAGGAGAGTCCGCAGGTTTTGGTAGCGGGCCGTGTCAGTGGCACTGTATTGTCCTCAAAGCGAGCAAAAAAGTTATTTAGTCTGTCTGGGAGCAAGACATCCTGTTCCGCGACGGGGCTGGTTTTCTTTTTGTAATCCGTGATTGACTGTAGACCCTGCCACATACCTCTTGTGTCTGAGCCGTTGAATTGCATTCAATTCAGAAAGGATGTCTGTTTTCTCAATGTCATTCAATTCAGCATTGAAAAAGCCACAAGTTAAGTCTGAGCAAGTCTGAGGACAAGCCAGTGACCATTATGATAACACACCAAATGTATTTGATGGCTCTTTTAACTGAAAGTAATCAGAATACATTGCAGAGTTAGGGTAATCCAAAATTACATGACTAATTACAATTTGACTGGTAACAAGGGAAAGTAATGGATTACATCTAACCTACCCAATAAGCACAACTTGATATCCATAGCAGTTTATAATAAGAATAATAAGTATAATAATCATTAGAAAGACCGAATATTGAGTTGTACCCTCTTTTGACCTCAGAACCGACTCCAATGCTTCCCACAGTTGTGTCAAGTTGGCTGGATGTGCTTTGAGTGGTGGACCATTCTTGATGCACACGGGAAACTGTTGAGCATGAAAAACCCAGCAGCGTTGCAGTTCTTTACACAAACCAGTGCCCTTGGCACCTACTACCATACCTCGTTCAAGGGCACTTCAATATTGTGTCTTGCCCATTTACCTACTGAACGGCACACATACACAATTCATGTCTCAATTGTCTCAAAGCTTAAAAATCCTCATTTAACCTGTCTCCTCCCCTTCATCAATCCTGATTGAAGTGGATTTAACAGGTGACAATAGTAAGGGATCATAGTTTTTACCTGGATTCAGCTGGTCAGTCTATGTCATGGAAAGAGCAGGTGTTGTTAATCTTCTTAATGTTTTGTATACTCAGTGCATATGTATAGTAAAGAGAGAACACAAGCTTGGTTTGTTTTCTTATGCAATATACTCAGACACATTTTCATCACATTTTTGTCGCTTATCATGGTGTTTGAACTTACTTTCAAGGTGCATCAGTCCTGTAATTAGATGAGGATCATAAACAAAATTGTGCATGGATAAAGATGACAAGTCGTCGCTGACTATTTGAACTGAAAGGATTTGTGTATTAAGAAAATTATTTTTCCAATCCTCCCAGCTTGCAGTACATGGTGACCATTCCCTTGGGAGAGAAAAAGGATTATGGTATATTCATATTCATTTCTGAGTATTTTCGTCTCTCATTGTATTTGGCCGGATATCTTTGTACTGGAGATGTTCATTCTCTTGTCCTAATGTATTCTAAATCCCTCAGGCATGAAATTGTTCCTGGTTTGTGTTGTGTTACTTCTGATATGTGAGAGCTTGGCTTCGTCCAGGAATTAAGGGGGAGGCCGGCTGCGTAATCATATTTATTTTCAGTCTGTGGGCTGTCCAGCTGATCCGCCTCTAATGGTTTTCTTGATGTATCTCATCATCAATTAAGGAATATACAACAAACATCTAAATCTTAAATACACACCATAGAGAGTTAAATACACAGAATAGAGGGTTAAATACACTGAATAGAGGGTTAAATACACACCATAGAGAGTTAAATACACACCACAGAGGGTTACATACACACATTAGAGGGTTAAATACACAGAATATAGGGTTAAATACACACCATAGAGGGTTAAATACACCTGCATAGAGGGTTAAATACACAGTATAGAGGGTTAATTACAGAATACAAGGTTAAATACAGAGTATAGATGGTTAAATACACAGAATAGAGGGTTAAATACAACTGAATAGAGGGTTAAATACACAGTATAGAGGGTTAAATACAGAATACATGGTTAAATACACAGTATAGATGGTTAAATATACAGAATAGAGGGTTAAATACAACTGAATAGAGGGTTAAATACACAGTATAGAGGGTTAAATAAACAGCATAGAGGGTTAAATACACAGTATAGAGTGTTAAATACACACCATAGAGGGTTAAATACACAGTATATAGGAATAAATCTGTTGTTCATGGAGAGGGTTTCTAAAATGTATAGCATGACTATTGTATTTATCAGATCCAGGGTCAAATAGTATTTGTTTTCTGTCGCACCCTGATCTGTTTCACCTGTCTTTGTGATTGTCTCCACTCCCCTCCAGGTGTCGCCCACCTTCCCCACTATCCCCCGTGTATTTAAACCTGTGTCCTCTGTTTGTCAGCTGCCAGCTCGTTTGTTTCGTCAAGACTACCAGTGTTTTTCCCTCTGTTCCTGTCTCTCGATCGTTCCTGTTTCCTAGTTTTCCCGGTTTTGACCTTTTCTGTCTGCCCTGACCCTGAGCCTGCCTGCTGTCCTGTACCTTTGCCCCACCTATCTGGATTACTGACCCCTGCTTGTCTTGACTGGTCTTTTGCCTGCCCTTGTTTGAATAATAAACTGTTGTTAATTCGAAGTTGTCTGCAGCTGGGTCTTACCTGAAACGTGATAGTACGAACTGGCCATGACTGACCCAGCAGACCCAGGCCAGCTGCGCAATGCAATCTCGTCCCAAGAAACCACCATCGGTAGGCACGAGGAATTGATTCGTGGCCTTATGGAGGGGTCCAAATGTTGGCTGAACGCCATGACCGGGTGTTGGACATTTCGCGGGTTGTCTGGGAGGCAGCCTACCACGGTGGTAACCCCACAGCCCTTCAGTAATGCAGCGGTTAGCAGCGCTGACTAACTGGTCACTCCACCTTTTCAGGAGCCCCACTTACCTCCCCCGAAACGCTTCAATGGAGAGCCGAGCACCTGTCGGGTGTTTCTAGCTCAGTTTGCCCTCGTCTTCGAGCTTCAGCCCTCCTCCTTCCCCTCGGATCGCTCCAAGATAGCCTACCTTGTCTCGCTGATGTCCGGGCGGGCTCTCACCTGGGCTACTGCTGTATGGGAACAACATATGCGTTAGTCTGGAGGGGTTCATGGGAGAAGTGAAGAAGGTTTTTGATGCCACGTTCTCCGGGAGAGAAGCTGCCCGCAAGCTAATCCAGCTTCGGCAGGCCTCCCGCAGCGTGGCAGACTATGCATCGGATTTCCACACGTTGGCAGCAGAGAGTGCTTGGAACCAGGAAGCGCAGTTCGATATGTTCCTGCCCAGCGTCAAAGAGGAGGTCAAGGACGAGCTTGCTGCTTGGGAGTTACCTACGGATCTCGATTCCCTCAAATCGGCCGAGAGGAAATTCAGAGAGAGAGGAAATTCATTTCATTCGCACGTCCAGGGATTCCACCTTGCCTCCAAGTCCCCGACGGTCCTGTTGCCGAGAGAACCAGAGGCTTCCTGACTTCCCCCGAGAGTCACCAAAGACGGCAGAGTCACTGCTTCCAGAGCCTATACCACTAAGCAGAGCTGAGCTGTCGCCAGCGGAACGGCAATACAGGATCAACACAAAGAGTTGTCTGTATTGCAGGACTCTTGGTCATTTTGTGCCCTCTTGTCCTTTAAAAAGACCAGGCTCACCGGTAGGAGTGAGTACTCTGGTGGGCCATATGGAAAACTGTTCTGCTTCCCTTGTTTGCACCCCTTTTCCTGCCATTCTGCTGTGGGGAAACCAGTCTAAATCTCTCTGGGTCCTCATTGACTCAGGGGCCAATGAGAGCTTTTTGAACGCTACCCTGGCTTCCGGGCTGAACATCCCCACTCAGCCCCTCTCCATTCCCATGAATGTTAGAGCACTGGACGGGCGCTCTATAGGCCGAGTCACTTATAATACCACTCCCATCAACCTACGGGTGTCAGGAAATCACAGCGAGACTATTCCATTTCTGCTCGTCAAGTCTCCTCAGATTCTTGTGGTTTTGGGATTCTCCTGGCTCAACTGGGTCTATGGGCACCATCATGGGCTGGAGTCCATTCTGCCACGCCAATTGTCTGAAGTCAGCGCAACCTGCCTCGAGACGTCTTTCTGAGGGCTCGGAAGATGCCCCAGACCTCTCCGTCATCCCTGCGGAGTACTCCTCCGGGAGGGGTTCAGCAAGGCTCGGGCCACTTCGCTTCCGACGTACGACTGCGGGATTGACTTCGCTTCCTATGACTGCGGGATTGAACTTCCCCCTAGCACCACGCCGACCCAGGGACGTCTGTACTCTCATTAAGGGACTTCCTAGCTGTAGGATTTATCCTTCCCTCTTCCTCTCCTGCCGGCGCAGGGTCTTGTCCTTTTTCTCCACAAATAAGTACCCTGCTCCAGTGGGAGAGGAAGTGGGATGGATAAATCCTGCCCGTGCATAAACTACCGGGGAGTCAATGACATTACTGTTAAGAACCGTTACCCCTACCACTAATTTCCTCGGCCTTCGAGCCGCTCCCAGGGGTCACTGTGTTTTCCATGCTGTATCTATGGAACACCTACCACCTGGTGCGGATACGAGAGGGTGGACGAGTGGAAGACCGCCTACAACACGACAAGCGGCCACTACAAGTAACTGGTCATGCTTTTTGTCCTCAGCAACGCCCCTTCTGTGTTCCAGGCTCTGATAAATTATGTTCTCCGCGACATGTTGAACTGGTTCGTCTTCATCTGCATTGATGACATCCTCGTCTTCTCCCGTTTCCCCCAAGAACACGTGCTCCATGTCCAGCAGGTTCTTCGACACTTTCTGGAGAATCAGCTGTGGTGGAGAAGTGCGAGTTCCATCGCTCCACCATCCCCTTTCTGGGTTACATCATCTTTGCTGGGAGTGTCCAGATGAATCCCGGGAAGAGGAGAGTGGTGGTGGATTGGCCTCAGCCTACATCCAGGGTGCAGCTGCAGTGTTTCCTGGGGTTTGCCAACTTTTGCCAACTTCCCCCCTGTCTGCACTCACCTCTACCAAGGTTCCATTCACATGGTCCTCTGCCACTGACCGGGACCTCAAACACCGCTTCACCACTGCTCCTATCTTGATTCATCCTGACCCTTCTCGTCAGTTCATAGTGGAGGCCTATGCTTCGGATGTTGGAGTAGGGGCTGTCCTGTCCCAACGTTCTGACCTGGCCCTTAAGCTGCATCCCTGCACTTTCTTCTCCCACCGCCTCAATGCCACAGAGAGGAACTATGATGTGGGGAATCGAGAGCTTCTTGTGGTGAAGATGGCTTTGGAGTAATGGAGGCACTGGTTGGAAGGGGCGGGACATCTGTTCTTTGTGTGGACCGACCAAAAACCTGTCCGCTCCATGGTCCTGGAGTGGGCACATTCCTCAAGGCTTGCCTGCCACTGGGGCTCCCGTCTGACCCTAGCCTTCATGCAACAACGATTTTGGTGGCCTACTATGGTTCCGGATGTCACCGCGTTTGTTGCCAACTGCACGGTCTGTGCTCAGAACAAGAGTCCTCGACAAGCTTCGGCTGGTCTTCTGCAACCACTGCCTGTCCCTCACCGTCCCTTGTCCCACATGTCCTTGGACTTCGTTACAGGTCTCTCCCCATCTGAGGGCAATACTGCCATCCTGACTGTGGTCGACCGGTTTTCCAAAGCCGCCCACTTCATTCCTCTCCCTAAACTACCCAAGGAGACAACCCAGCTCATGGTGCAGCACGTCTTCCGGATCCATGGACTGTCCGTGGACCTGGTTTCCGACCGGGGTCCTCAGTTCTCGTCCCAGTTCTGGAAGGTGGGTTGGGTTGTCGGCCAGCCTGTCCTCTGGGTTCTATCCCCAGTCCGAGCGAGCCAACCAGGACTTTGAGACTACTCTGCCCTGCCTGGTCTCCGCCAACCCCACCACCTGGAGCCAGCAGTTTGTGTTGGTGGAATACCCCCGCAACACCCTTCTCTGCTCTGCCACGTGCCTATCACCATTTGAGTGTTCCCTGGGGTATCAGCCCCCGCTCTTCCCTGAGGTCGGCATACCTTCTGCCCAGATGTTTGTCCGTCGCTGTCGTCGTACCTGGAGGAGAGCCCGGTCGGTCCTCCTCAAGACCACCTCCAGGTATCAATGACAAGTGGATTGCCATTGGACCCCGGCTCCCTGGGATCGTCTCGGGCAGAAGGTATGGCAATCCCCCGGGATCTGCCCCTCCTGGTGGAATCCCGCAAATTCTCCCCCCAGTTTATCGGCCCGTTTCCCATCTCCAAAATGATTATCCCCTATGCTGTTCGTCTTCCTTTGCCCTGTACCCTTCGTATACATCCCACCTTTCATGTGTCCAGAGTTAAACCCATGTCTCACAGGCCTTTGTCTCCTGTTTTCTCTCACTTTGAACATTTTATTGAGCCTGCCTGGAATGCCAAATGGGTGGGGGGTGGAGTTTGCACCTTTGAAACTATTCCATTCGTTCCATCAGGCTATATAAGGTCAGTATAGTGCAGCTGAAGAGTTTGATCTTACATGATGACTAATACTTACTCTTACTCTTCGCCGTTCTGTCTAATTTCCTGTTGGAATTGATTAGAGGAAGAAACACTGAACAGCCCACATTCTGTTCCAGAAAAATGTTTTAGAATTTTAGGCAAAATAAGGTTTAATTAACATGATATCTGTATGCACGCTGAGCACGTCATGTCAGACAACAAAACGCTGGGTCTTCAACCCAATTAAAATCACCAGGAGCCATAAGTGCGTTGGGTAAAGCCACAACAGATGCTAAAATGCACTCTGCAACATTGACTTTGCCTTCATCGTCTCGTAATTAGATGAGAGAAGAAGCTTTGGCTGTGTCAACAACGCAGACAAACCTTCCTGGGAGTCACATCTTTTCACTTCCATTTCTCCTCTCTGGAGATCATAAACTGTGAATGGAAGGGCAAGTGGTGACCACATGCTTTCTGAAGCCATGCATACATCAGCTTCAATTAGGGCTTAATCCATCATGGTTTAAATGGGTTTTCACAATGAATTAGTGCGACAGGCTTTACATCTGTTAACAATGGCATCTCAGGTTTACACAGTTTTTTATTCCCACCTCATTGAAATGGTGATTCATCAATTTGATGTAGGTATGACTTCATCTTTCATTATGTGCTACTGTACAGGGTGGGGATCACGTCATCCTGTCTGTGAGATAATATAAAATACATAAATATATTTCTGTCACCTGCCCCTATTTGACCCCAATGTTTTACATTTATCAGAGCCAGAAAGAAATCTTTGAAATGTCTCTGTGACATTGTTTGACGTAGGAGAGGGAGAGAGTTTTTGAATGATTTCCAGTGTGTATGTTGTATAGAAAGTCATAATGACTTCTGCGGGGAAACACATAGCACTGGAGCCTAGACCAATGGCTGTGTGTGTGTGTGTGTGTGTGCTTGTGAGTGTGTACATGAGTGTGTGTGTGTGCGTGTGTTAGTGTGTGTGTGTGTGTGTGTAAGCAAATTCCAACTTGGCATAGAGTGAAATCTGATTCTGATGATCCGTGCGGTGCGCCATAGAGTACTAGCTACCTGAGTAACAGTCCGCTGCTGCATACTGTAAGTCTGGCATCACCTCATTGCCCTGGCATGGCCACTGCTCCACTGATGGCTACGACTCAACTGTATAAACAGATTAGTCACAAGCCATTGGGTAGAAGAAATGACCCAGGCAGGCAGGCCAACCACATGAGTTAGCCAGTTTGCAGTGCCACCGCTAGGCACAAAGGCTGATTCATGCTACTTGCTATACTGTTGCGGCTACGGGTGACCTGGCCACTATGACCCTTCTTGTCAGATGAACATCAAGCCATACTTTTCAAGCCATCAGTTGGTTATACAGCATCTATGTCCATTTTGTGTTTGACTAAATGTGACATTTGCTATATCAGTGCTAATAGTAGCCTCTCTCTCGCTCTCTCTCTCTCGCTCTCTCTCTGACTTGTATTTGCATGCCTTCTAATTAACAGGCAAAAGCTGTGCCTAGAAGACAGGCAGGGGTCAGTTGTCTGATGGAATGTCAATTTCAGAATGGGCAGAGGGAGGAGAGGTTAAGGGGGATTGGAAGGGCATTGGGCCTCATTCGGGCATCAAAACAGAGTAGTCAGCTATTTACTCTGTTCTGCTATAGGGTAGGGGCGGGATGAGGGTTTTGGTGGGAGTGGTAGATTAATCTGGAGTCTTCCTTCGCCTGCAGAGTTATAGGGGTCAGCAGACGACCTGATTGCTGTGGACGACTCACAGAGGTCAAAGGTCAGCTGCATGGTGCCGACCTGTAGCCGCCAGCGCTCCACCGAGCGATTGTTTCCCAGGGAGCTTTGCTTCTCTTTTTTATATTCAGGTGCTCGGTGAATCAGACAGACTACTGCATGGGAGGAATGTTGCACTTTTCTCCATTTTCTCCATACTGCCAAAATATCCCCCTGGACTGCTGTGGCCTGAGTGACAGATGATGAGCAGAGAAGCGGAGTGGAGCACTCTCCAACCGTGAGAGTGGAACAAAAGAATGCAATCACGCTGGGTGTGTACGGGGCTGAGCGGCTTGGAAACCACTGCTTCGCTGCATGCTGCAGTGTTTGGGATATAAGACCCATAAATGTTTTAGTCTTGTTTGTTCTGTTTTGATTTTCCCAAACTCCTGGGGTTTAGTCTCTGCTGCCTCGCGGTTAAGATGCTCTCGTTTTCGTCTCATGCCGTTCTCTCTCTCCCCCTCTCTGTTCAGGTCCTGAAGGCTGGGAGGGAGGGGGAGGACGCTAGGGTTTTCTCACTACATGGAACTTGGACAAGATGCAAATGCAATTAGCATCAGAATGATTAAGCTCCTAGTCATAGTCATTAAGGGACAGCTCCGGACCGATGCTTAGTCTGGTCCCTGGGCACACAAACATCCACACAAGCCCAGACCTGCAAGAACTCTCAATTGCTCTAGCATGGGCAAATACAGAGGCCAAGCACCAGAGCTTCAGGGTGGCCCAACGATGTTTAAGTACTATGTACAAAATAGGCTAAGAGGAACAATCAAATACTGCCTAGAATTCAAGCTTTATGAACCAAACTGAATCTCCCAAATATTTGTATTAAGAGAAGTATCTTTTTAAAGATAAATTATGTGAAATTCCCCGTAGTCAGTCAGCCCAGTCCTACTGGGCTGAAATGCATCACGTAGTACACAATTAGATGACGTAGTACACGAAAAGCCGGGAACCATTTTGGCTTGTGATCACTACTTTCAAAACTACTGGCTGAAATTATACAAAAGTTATGGAGCGTCACTTTAAGCTAGACTTACTAGGCAGTACATGACATACAGTAGAGCAAGGCTGGCTGACTGTGGGGAGACTATATTAAGGATGGCCTAGTACTTATTGCTCCACTGTGTGACATTTACTTTCTGATGAAAGCGTTGTGTGACAGAATCCCAATGATCCCCCTCAAGCCGACTGTCAAATCCTGCACGTGTTTAGTCATTCCTGAGGCCGGCCACATCTTCAACCATCACTATCTATCTGTTTTATTCTCCAAAATGTCCCCGGCATGGGAGGAAGAGATGGGCAGTTTCCCTACTTCCCTTTGGGATTAGACAGAGGTCCAGGCGAATCTGTGAACATGAGGTGAGAAGATTGAGAAGAAGAAAAAAATACAGATTCTGTCATTGGGAAATCTCGACAACGCCCTGGAAAAATAGGTTTCACTCATTTCATACCTCACACCTGCACACAACATCTAGATGCACATCAAACTTCCCGATTGCATATTGTATTGATGAATACTTATAATGAATCTCATCTGTGACGGTAAAAATATCATGCTGTGTAGTACTTTACAAGAAAGATTGATTTACATCAAGCAGATGGTAGGGATCAAAGTGTCATATATTTGTAATTGAGTCACGCCAAACAATATTTGAAGCACAATTAAATCAGGAGGTATGACCATTTTCAGCATGCTAAATACTAATGAGCAAAGTTATTTTGTTCACGTAAGCTTGAGCAAGTTGCTTGAGTTATATAGAAGCTATAAGCAGAAATGTGTCTGATAAACCGCCCACCACTTCTTCGATAGGCTTCTCAAACAAATAGTGAGTGCATCAAGAGAATCACACAGTTATTTCCAATTAAATTGTTATCATATATAAATGGAGCATCTAAGCTGCACAATGTTACCATGAAGGAAATTGTTTACCAGAGCAACTGTGTCACACTCTGACCTTAGTTCTTTTGTTATGTCTTTGTTTTAGTATGGTCAGGGCGTGAGTTGGGTGGGTTGTCTATGTTCCTTTTACTATGTGGTGTTTTTGTGTTTGGCCTGGTATGGTTCTCAACCAGAGGCAGGTGTCGTTAGTTGTCTCTGATTGAGAATCATTCTCAGGTAGCCTTTTCCCACCTGTGTTTCATGGGTGATTATTTTCTGTTTCGTATCTGTAACAGACAGAACTGTTTCGGTTTCATTTCGTTCTCTTGTTGGTTCTGTATTTTAGTGTTCTGAGTTCTATTAAAGAATATGAACACTTACCACGCTGCACATTGGCCCTCACCTTATTCCACCACAGACAACCGTTACAAACTGGCTGATATGAACCTCCCTCGAAGATTGTCCCTTACGGGAAAACCACATGAATTTCACATCTGATCACGTAAAGTGTTAAAAAAAAAAAACGTTTTCATGTGATCACGTATGTGAAGTAAAATGGGATAATATGTGACAACATGTAAAGCAACGTGTGATAACATGTGAAGTTTTCTAAAAACACATGATTTATTTAAGGGGTCTTTGTGATTCTTTCTGAATTACAGAATTTCCTATGGGACTAGCCAGTCTCAGTGCACACTGAGGCTGCAGCAGAGGCCATTACAGTAGGTCTCTGACCTTGTCTATAAATTGCACCATATTCTCAAAAACACTAGAGATTGACATCCATGGTGGAAGGCCTTGAATAAAAACATGTATCCCATCTAAATTACTTCAAAATGTAAACTCAGCATAAAAATAAATGCCCTCTCACTGTCAACTGCATTTATTTTCAGCAAACTTAACATGTGCAAATATTTGTATGAACATAACACGATTCAACAACTGAGACATGAACTGAACAAATTCCACAGACATGTGACTAACAGAAATTGAATAATGTGTCCCTGAACAAAGGGGGTGTCAAAATCAAAAGTAACATTCAGTATCTGGTGTGGTCACCAGCTGCATTAAGTACTGCAGTGCATCTCCTCCTCATGGACTGCACCAGATTTGCCAGTTCTTGCTGTGAGATGTTACCCCACCAAGGCACCTGCAATTCCCAGACATTTTTGAGGGGAATGGCCCTAGCCCTCACGCTTCCGATCCAACAGGTCTCAGATGTGCTCAATGGGATTGAGATCCGGGCTCTTCGTTGGCCATGGCAGAACAATGACATTCCTGTCTTGCAGGAAATCATGCACAGAATGAGCAATATGGCTGGTGGCATTGTCATGCTCGAGGGTCATGTCAGGATAAGCCCGCAGGAAGGGTAACAAATGAGGGAGGAGCATGTCTTCTCTGTAATGCACAGAGTTGAGATTGCCTGCAATGACAACAAGCCTTCCTTAAGCCTGCCTTACAACAGGCCTACAAGCCCTCAGTCCAGCCTCTCTCAGCCTATTGCGGACAGTCTGAGCACTGATGGAGGGATTGTGCATTCCTGTATAACTCGGACAGTTGTTGTTGCCATCCTGTACCTGTCCCACAGGTGCACATTCACCCCAATGAGCAGGGCCCCTGGGCATCTTTCTTTTGGTGTTTTTCAGAGTCAGTAGAAAGGACTCTTTAGTGTCCTAACTTTTCATATCTGTGACCTTAATTGCCTACCGTCTGTAAACTGTTAGTGTTTTAACAACCGTTCCACAGGTGCATGTTCATTAATTGTTTATTCTCATTGGCATGGGAAACAGTGTTTAAACCCTTTACAATTAAGATTTCTGAAGTTATTTGGATTTTTACGAATTATCTTTGAAAGACAGGGTCCTGAAAAAGGGATGTTTCATTTTTGCTGAGTTTATATTATTATTTTTTTTATTTTTGGGGCCCTTCACTCTTCGGCGGACAAAATAAAAATAAAAAATACAGCTTTTTCTTTTGTTACATGTATATTCTACACACATTTGACGTATTTTGTAGTTACATCGTAAGAACAAAGTAACTTGATATTTGGCTATACATTACATCTAGATGGATAGTACTTATACATTATACATCATGTTTTCAGTCATAAATATGATAGAACATGAGCTTTTAAACCCACACCTCAGCTACTCTCAGTCCCATCTCACCTATCTCCGTAAACCCACCCCTCAGCTACTCTCATTCCCATCTCACCTATCTCCGTAAACCCACCCCTCAGCTACTCTCAGTCCCATCCCACCTATCTCCGTAAACCCACCCCTCAGCTACTCTCAGTCCCATCTCACCTATCTCCGTAAACCCACCCCTCAGCTACTCTCAGTCCCATCCCACCTATCTCCGTAAACCCACCCCTCAGCTACTCTCAGTTCCATCCCACCTATCTCCGTAACCCCACCCCTCAACTACTCTCCGTCCCATCCCACCTATCTCCCTAACCCCACCCCTCAGCTACTCTCCTTCCCATCCCAGCTATCTCCGTAACCCCACCCTCAGCTACTCCCAGTCCATCCCACCTATCTCCGTAAACCCACCCCTCAACTACTCTCCGTCCCATCCCAGCTATCTCCCTAACCCCACCCCTCAGCTACTCTCCGTCCCATCCCAGCTATCTCCCTAAACCCACCCCTCAGCTACTCTCAGTCCATCCCACCTATCTCCGTAAACCGCCCTCTTATGATTTCCAGGTGCCATATATTTTTCAACTGTGCTGTAATGTTTCACATAAATTCTGAACCTGTCTAAATGCATAGTATCTATTTTGGGGCGGCAGGTAGCCTAGTGGTTAGAGCTTTGGGCCAGTAACCGCCAAGATCGAATCCCCGAGCTCAGGTAAAAATCTGTCGTTCTGCCCCTGAACAAGGCAATTAACACAATGTTAAAGGCAGTTAACCCACTGTAGGCCATCATTGTAAATAAGAATTTGTTCTTAACTGACTTGCCTAGTTAAAATAAAGGTTAAATATATATACAAATCTACAGATTGTAAGTTAAAGATAAATATCTTTACTAAAATTATTATTATTTTGTTGATTGAATGACTATGATTTTCCAAATCACCCAACAGTGCTATTTGTAGGGTTAATTTGAGATTAATGTTGTGATTTTCCAGCCATTCCTGAACCTCTGACCAGAAACAAGCTCCAGTATGTAGGGGCAATTCCAAAATAAGTGATCTCATGATTCTGTCTCATCATAGCAAAATCTGCAGAGCTGAGATGCTTGTATGTCCCATGTATCTAACATTCTGTCTGTGGCAAGAATTATGTATAATAATTCCAATTAAAAAACTTTAAGTTTTGAATAAATCATTGTTTTGCGTATCATTTAATAAACCATGTGCCACTGAATTGGCACATGGAAAATCTCTTCCTAACAATTTTGCAACCTGTATAATTTTTTCATTTCTGTCAAAACCCGGACTGAAACAATTTCTTGACACCTGGGGATTTCTAGGCACAGATGACATTTTCAGCTTTCATATATTATTGAAAGTATTTTTTTTTCACAGACCATTCCCTACCAATACAATCAATGAGAGGTATTGAGATGGTGTTGCTTTTCTGGCTTCTACGGATACATTCTGCACTGATGTATGTATAGATTTATGGATATATGGACTGACTTCTCCATGCATACTTGGTAGAGAGATTTATTTGTGTGATGCAGATCTGGGATCAAACAGTTTTGTTTCCTTTCAAATACTTTTTCTGTTCTTGATTAATCTTGTCCAGACATTAATCTTGTCTGGCGAAATGGTACCAATGGAATAGTCCTGAAAGTGTAAAGCCCACCCATCTGGCACTCCAGACAAGCTTAATCAAATACTCAAGGCATTTGAAAGTAAAGAAATACTATTTGAACCCAGGTCTGCTTAACTCCTCCACTACAGAGGGATATCATGAATGCAAATTCTGAAAAAAGCCAGTGCTTGACGGAGATCGGGGGAATGCAATCAGGAGGTCAAAAATGCTATATTTGCGGTACCTGGAAAAGGCCCGGTTTAAAACTAATAATGTATACAGTTGGGTAGTAAACAACAAACCCAGGCCAATATTTTGTTTCTCCCTCTTCTTCTTCCCCAGTTGAAGTTGATAATGAACTGATCCATGCTGTGTGGACATCTTTAATTATTCATCATTGCGTATTTGCATTCTTGTTGATATGGTCATAGAACGTGCATAACAAACAGATACTCAATGAACATTCATTGAACGATTAATACTAATGCGTTTTTTTTTCTTCAAAATAAACCCAAATCAGGAAGAGATTAGGAAAGTGTACAGCTGTTGTTTTCCCCTTGTATTTGCATGAGTTAACATTATGTTTTGGAGAATATTTAGCTGTGGTCAAATGAAAAAGTAATGGCTTTTATTCTGCTTGATCTTGTCAGGAAGCATTTCTTGCATAAAGGGGGGGGTTCTCAGTTTTGGTCTTAAGGGAGAAATCAGAATACATATTTTGTTGTAGTTCTGACGAGGTCATTTTAATGCACAAATAATGATGGCGTTTAAAGCTGTTTCTTAAGACCTGCTCCTGAGGAAAGCTGTTGTTTCTCTTGATAAAGCACATATGTTGTTGTTAGGGAAGAAGTATAAACAAGATCCTCAAAAATGTGCCTTTCACATCACTAATTAATTCGTGGATACATGTCACAGTAAATATTTCTGACTGAAGAATAGCTGCAGGCACAAAACCACTCTGTTGCTATGTGTTGTTCTCTTCCTTTCTATATATTGCTCTCCCCTTCTCTCTCTCTTTGTCTCTCTCTCTCCCGCTCTCTCCCTCGCTCTCGGCCTGTCTCATGTTGTGAGACAAAACAGAAAAAATGGAACAGACTACTTCTGTTCTATTTTTTCCTCCACACAGATGGCACATTGCATGCTATCTTGGATGCCTACACCAATGGCATTTTGTGTTCTAATCTTAATTTTACAGAATTCTAATTAATATTTCATAGCACCATACTCTCTCAGAAAATAATACTATCCCACCCTGGCAAAGCATGACCTGACTAGACAAGTTCTGTTTTTTACCTGAGCTATAACACTCTTTCCTCACCCTCATGGCTCTAGAATCCAACTAATTGGTACTCGCTTCTCTTTCTGTCACTCTCTCTTGTTCTTGTTCTACCTCTCCTCTCTCAAGCTTTCCGTCCAATCCAAAATTATATGATGTGTGAGACAAAGACCTTAGCAGGCTATGTTCCATGCTACACAATAAATCAAGTTGAAATCATAGTGTGAACATTTTTTGGGATTAAATTGACTACTGGAGTTATTTTAACCCTCAACAGAGTGGTACGCTTCCTGTTGATAACTGGAGTTATTTAGGACGGAGTACTTTTAACTCCATTAAGAGTGAACAGAGACGGGGACATGGAGTATCCATAGATGTGGGAGAGGTCTCAATGTGATATTTCCCAGCATGCTCTGTTCCTGGTTGATTTTTAAAAAAAATTGTATTTGAATATCTGTGTTTTTGCCTGTACTTTGATTGTTTTTTATCTTATGCTACACAAAGATAGGTAACATACATTTTTCTAAACTAATCCAATCTGTAAGTGGTTGGATTTATTGCAACCATTACTGAGATGGTTGTTCCAGTTTACATGATGTAGGTAGTCTCCAACAGTCACATTATATTCCCTGCCGGCAAGCATTCTGAATGCAGGTTGTGTGTGATGTAAGGGTTCTAGCTATCCTCCCCCAAGTTGGATTGGAAAACACTTTGCAAGCACAAACATGTTTACAAGTTCTAGACAAGTTCTGTTTTTTACCTGAGCTATAACACTCTTTCCTCACCCTCGTGGCTCTAGAATCCAACTAATTGGTACGCTTCTCTTTCTGTCACTCTCTCTTGTTCTTGTTCTACCTCTCCTCTCTCAAGCTTTCCGTCCATTAAGAAAAATCTAAATACAGCTTAACCCCCTTACACTTCAAAGGTAGTGCACCGAAGGTAAAAATGTACTGAAGATGTTGATTGTTAATTGTAAACAACAGAAAAGTGTAAAACGGAGTTGATTAAAAAGACACTGAAAAAAGTGAAATTGTCACACACTGATCTGTTTCATCTGTCTCTGTGCTTGTCTCTACCCCGCTCCAGGTGCCGCCCATCTTCCCCATTATCCCCAGCGTATTTATACCTGTGTTCTCTGTTTGTCTGTGGCCAGTTTGTTTTGTTCGTCAAGCCTACCAGCGGTTTTCCCCTTGCACCGGTCTTTGCTATAGTTCCTATTTTCTAGTTTTCCCGGTTTTGACCATTCTGCCTGCCCTGACCCTGAGCCTGCCTGCCGTTCTGTACCTTGTCACACCACACTGGGTTACTGACCTCTGCCTGCCTTGACCCTGAGACTGCCTGCCATTCTGTACATTTTGGACTCTGATCTGGATTACCAACCTCTGCTTGCACTTGACCTGTCGTTTTGCCTGCCCCCTGTTCTAGTAATAAACTTTGTTGCTCGACACTGTCTGCATCTGGGTCTTCCCTGAAACGTGGTAAAAATGGCAAGGGAGTTGATTAAAACAACACTGAAAAGATTAAAATGGTCATTGGAGTTATGCACATTTAATCAAGTCTCTGAGCATTAGATGTTAACTTCGTTTAGTGTCGTTTTAACAAAAATATGGATAATCAATATCCAGACCATGACCAGAGTAGTTTTAACTCAACATTTGGGGTGGGATCATTTACTGTAAACCCCAAATAGTGTTGAATTTGACTTTTGCAATTTTACTGTGTATGGATTTCACCATAGAAAAGTGAGTATATAAAATAGGGGTAATTTGATTGTGGTCATACTGCACAGGCTGATATAAGCTAGCAGGCAGATCAGGGCTACAATATGTAAGGATATTTTACTAGGCAGTTAAGAACAAATTCTTATTTTCAATGACGGCCTAGGAACAGTGGGTTAACTGCCTGTTCAGGGTAATGACGGCCTAGGAACAGTGGGTTAACTGCCTGTTCAGGGGCAGAATGACAGATTTCAACCTTGTCAGCTCGGGGGTTTGAACTTCCAACCTTCCGGTTACTAATCCAACACTCTAACCACTAGGCTACCCTGCCGCAGTGGTAAAAATAAGTGGGTTAACGCTGATCGCGAATCTCAGTGAATAACATAACTGCAAGTACTTTAGATGAAAAAATGTGCAATAGGTGGGTAAACGCTTGTGCAAAATAAAAAAGGTGCGTAAACATGTTTGTGCGTGTTTACCCTCCAATACATCACCGGATCTAATACTTTCAGTGGCTTACTCTTCCTAGATTTGTCAGAAATGGAGAGGTGAAAGCTGGTGGAAACAATTTCCCTTACCCATTCCTTTCAGATTGACAAGGAGCTATGACAAAGGAAGCTGGGCAATGTTTTTGTGCACGGCTGAGTATTTGTATTATATTCCTAGCCTGGTTCCAGATTGGTTTGTGCCGTTTTGTCATGTTGGCAATAATAACTCAAACAGATCTGGAAGCAGGCTATTATATTCCTGCTCGGAGTCTCAGGAAGACTTCTTCCACTTCATCCTCAGATGTGCATTCATCTTCATGCTTCAAGAGGCTTTAATTGCTTTATTCAAAGTTTCAAAACTTCAATTGAATTTGTTCCATGCCATTTAGGGCTGAAAACACAGCTAAATGTGAGCGCAGTTGAAGGGGAAAAACCTCTGAAGCCTGATAAATTGGGAACATTGTGTCATACTGATAAAACACAAAAGCAAACAGGAGCAAATTATAGAAGTGTCGGGTTTTGTAATTCCACTATTTGCTTCTCTATCCAAACAGTTTTATTGTGGTTTGTTTAATTAAATGTGATTTGCTGCATGGAATGCCAACTCTTCTCTGTGAACACATAGCTTCTCGAAGACGTGTTATTTCCTAATTGTCGAGCGGATATCTTCCAAGACTAACGGAACATTTTTCATTTGACTTACTCCAATGCTGTCAGGTGTTATTACAGAAATATGAAGGACTTCAACCATCCTGCCTCTTCAATTTCACATGAGTCTTTGGAATCTATTATCCCAAAAAATAAATAATAATAATAATTTCCACACTGATGCTGCAAAACAATATGTAGAATATTCAGATACATTTGGTCAATTTGTTTTAGCCAGCTTCTGAAGTAAACTTTATTTATGCAACATATTTTTGATTGTGGACACATCACACTTTTTTGCTTGTCTGAATTTACTGGGTTTAACACACTAACCAAACTTTTGGGAGAGCGTAATGGTTCTATTTTGTCTAGTCTGCTTCTTAAAACAACATTGACCTAATAGTGCAGCTCTGAGAATCTCATCAAATCCAAATAAAAAATCAGTGCCAATTAGCAGTTAAATAATATACAGCTTAACTTTTCTACACTCTTTAAATAGGTTCTCTGGTAGAATGTTTTCCAATGTATCTCAACAGGCAAAAAAAAGGTCACACACAAGAAAATACCATCGAAATTAACACCCGATAAACCGCTCTACTCCACAACCTCATACTCCTGGGAACACAACCAATTAAAGGCAGAGTAGAGTGTGAAATCTGGCTGTTGGCGAGGTGTTACCACATCTGTCTTTTGCTACATGCCATAGATTCAAAATCTCTTTCTTCTCTGAGAGCATCTAACTAAAAATGAATGGATGGTTAAACTCCTCCAAGCTAAAGTATGTATTACTATTAGTTGAAGGCCCTAATGGTGTTAACATACTACGTTGTAGATATACCTGTATGTAACCTCAATAAATAAATACAAATTGGTTTGGTGAACCATTATGTGACAAGTAACCATGCCTGAAACCTGAAGACTTGTGCTGGCTCCCAAAACTAATGCCTATTGCTCAGTGGGCTAACACAGTCTTACGGTGAGTAGGAGCTCCTTTACACAATAGTTGTAGCCGTATGCGTAGATCAACTATGGAGATTCCAAGTTGGCCCATAGACTCTGAGAATACTAGCAATTGTCGATGAGTCGGAGCCAGCTAATATCATATTGTCACAAGTGTCAAAATGGCTCAGCAATATGCTGTGACCTAACACCCCTAAAGCACACAAGAACACCTCAGTTGCCCAAATGTAAAACATTTAAAACATCCTCTCATGTTTGTTCTCATAGTGTTAGTGCCAATACAATGTGTACCTGCCAAGACATTAATTGAACAAATACACCTGTGCATGTTGTCAGTCACCCTGATACTAAAAGATATGGTCTGTAGCCTCTGGAGTGATGACAGTGCCACTCTCTTTGTATACTCCTTCACAAAGCTAGTGTTATCTGGTTGTCTGGTGCACTATATGGACGAGGCACCCTGGATCTATGGATTACAGTAATTGCGTTGTCGAAAGCTCACATCTCTCTTATTCAACATTAAAGGCTGATGAGATTGCTGCCTCTTTCTTTTTTAAACTTTTTTTTTTTCTTCTCTTCTCTCCTTTGAGTGAATTAGTAACGCTCCGCTTGTCAAGGCTGAAAAAGCAAAGCGAAGATAATGAGATCTGTTGTTTTTGGTTTGTTTGTATTGTCTGTTATTTTATAGAGTATTGTTTGTACCCGTGGTAAAGCGATATTGATTGACATGTAACATTGGTCTTTACGGAGACAGGAGAATGTCAAAGGAATTCTCTTGGAGGTTTGGGCTGTGCTCCAAACAGGCACCTGATGAACAAACACCTGATGTGCACTGTCAGCCATTCTAAAACAAGGCAATGGGAAATACTTTCACTTGCGTGGTTAGAGGGACCTATAGTAAAGTGACACATTTTAGTCAATGAGAACATTTACTTTTTCCTAGACCTCTCAGACCCCACTGAAAGCTAAACATCTCAAAAATGTCTTCACATAAACTGGTTGTAATGATTTTTTGAGAATACATGTATTTATCAGCGTCATCAGCTTAATACTGATTTGATTGATTATGCAAATGATGCACTGGTCCCAGTGCCTTGGATGTACGAAATAGATTGGGCCCAGACTACTATCTTGAAACGGAAAAAACCCTGAATCCAAACATAACGTAATCCACCGTCGCTAAGTAGTGGATGAAAAAATCGTATCCAAATTTTCTATGCTGTGGCAAATTTTCTTTGTTTTGATTGTTCTTTTGTGGGAAATGTTCGAGTGTAAATAAAGAGAGAGAATGTAAGGAGACATATTTTGGACTACACAGCGTGAAAATTACAGCATTTTCCCTTTGTTATACTTAATGCAAATGCAATAAACCAAAAATGTACAAACTAATTTCTTGGATGGGTTTTGTCACACATGAATCAGCTATTTACTATGCACACTTAGGATTTATGTGTTTGCTCTCTGGAATAAATATTTTATTATTTACGTAAGGGATAATCAACGAGGGGGCTGTGATTCTTTGGAAAATAATGAACGACATGGAAGGTGTGTTCCACGACGCGCTAGAGGAGTCGAACTGAACTTCCATGGAGTTGCTTTACCTTCCAGTGAATGCATAGAGCCCCGAGTTTATTATCCTTTTTAGACCATGGATATACAGTATTCTAACACATTCGCTGCTAGAAATGTGGTAGAAATACAGGTAGAAATGTGTTCAACATCCACTGAAGTAGCTATCAAGTTTACTAGATAGCTACCATAGTTGCCTTGGTAACCAAACAAACAGACTTGCTAGTTTAACTAACCAAACCATCAGTCCTAGCTTGCTATCTGGACCCCATGAAGAGTATCTGCTGCCTTGGCAGCAGCTAATGGGGATCCTTAATAAATACAAATGATGAAAATCGAATAAAAAAATGCCAATAATGTTTTCAATTCGACTTTTGTTTTCAAAAGCACATTTAAGTTGTTGCCAGGCATCTCCCTGACAACACAATAATGGAATGCTTTTTTTTATTCTGAGCTCTGGAGTGAGTATAATGACCTTAGTCAACCTTTGACCTTTAATAACCCCTTAAGTAAACCTTAACGAAAATTGATACCAGATCTTGATGAAATTGTATCCATATGTGTTTTTGCAAATGAAAAATTCCGACAGACTTCCTAGGTGTGCACTAAGCATAGAAGGCACACGGCATATCATTTGAATTCCATGTAAATACATTCATGGCACTGTTGGCTTCAATCTTCGACAAATTTCCAAGAATAACCCGTGGTTGTAATTATAGAAAAAAATACAGATGATCATAATAATAAACACATTGAATGTTGTTTTGAGGCCATAGTGAGGAAGAGTTAAGTTGGAGGGAAAACAGGATCTGTGGATTCATAGCATATGGTAACGACTGCCAGAAATGTTATAAATGTTTAGGTTTTGCCTGTGGTAAAACAACAGATTTTTTTCTCTCCCTTTCATCTGTAGTTTTTCAACAAATAAGACAAACAGGCCACGTCAACACAACACGGCCTCTGACCTGCCTGCCTGCCTGCCAGCCAGCCAGCCAGCCAGCCAGCCAGCCAGCCAGCCAGCCAGCCAGCCAGCCAGCCAGCCAGCCATATATATTCTGAGTGCATATAAACAGGTTTGCCTGCCTAGGAATGTTGACATTACATATTTGTTATCCAGGTACACAGCAACTTTGGCAACATGATCGATGTGTTTATCTTAATACCTTAGTCTGTGATACAGATCACATGTTAAACCTGAGAAAAGAGGTCTTTGCCAAAATTCTAAACCGCAACCCAGGTGAACACGTTCATGTCATTCTGGCATCCACCATTTTGGCAATAAACATCAAGTTGCATGTCATTCTGTGAATGAATATGTCAAAACAAATTGCCTCTCGTCCACATTGCATTCATGCTTCACGTATTTACGTTTAGCTAAAATTGTAGCTTGGTTGTTTTAGCAAAAAGTTGAACAGGGGACAGAGGTATTGGCCTGGGGAAATGGTGACTCACTGGTGTAGGTAGCTGGAGCAGCAGATCACATGTACCTTGTCCTTTCTGTCTGCTTACATCAAGGTCCTGTTTATCAGGGCACGCAACAGAAAATATTTTACACTGTTTATGAAAATTAACGTTTGCTATTTGCTATTATTCCAGGTCGTCCCTCCCATGGTTCAGTGCATTTTCATATGTTCTGTGCCCAATGAACACGACCCAGGCCCATTCTCAGAAATTAGGTCAACGGTCACACAGCCTCTCATCCACACCACCACCAAAATGATTGGAGTCTCACAAAGTAGAAATTCACTAATTAGAACTTAATTTACCCATTTTCAATGAGGAGTTTTTCAATTTACCAAGGGTCATACGGAATCATTTACTAAGGGTCATACGGAATAATTTACTAGGGGTCATACGGAATTGACACTGGTTTCGATTACCTCGATTCATGACTGATTTCAAGTTCAATATCCATTTCCTTTCGAGATCACAGAGATTGCTTAGGGAAACAAATATTTATTACAGAAATCACAACCCTGGTCTTATATACTGCCCCAACGTATGAAACGCTGTCAACATAATGAACTAAACAGTGAACCGCCGCCTATTTGTCTGCATGCTTTGGGTTATTTCTCAATATTCCAAGTGAGTCAGAGATTGATGAAATTCCCTTTCGCCTCAAGCTGGAACTGTCAACTATCTCAATACGACAAATCATTCCAGCTGGTAGCCCTATTTAAGGCGACAAGCCATGTGTCATTTTTGCACAGAGGGACTGGCACATGGGTGATTGACATTAATGCTATCAACTGCGTGACTCTACTATGGTGATAAACATGTACAGTTCCCACATGGACAAACAGCGTATTACTAAG
Source organism: Oncorhynchus mykiss (assembly GCF_013265735.2). NCBI lineage: Eukaryota > Metazoa > Chordata > Actinopteri > Salmoniformes > Salmonidae > Oncorhynchus > Oncorhynchus mykiss. Next base: position 17,942,568 of record NC_048579.1, read on the forward strand.
ACTTTATTTAAAGGCTGCCTACATAAGGACTTCATAACAAATTCGTAACCATACATAAAGTAGGCCGTCATTGTAAATAATAATTTGTTCTTAACTGACTTGCCGAGTTAAGTAAAGGTTAAATCAAAGAAATCTATAAATAAATAAGCAGAGCTTCATAAATGATTATGTCAACATTCACAAGTTGATATGTCAGGTATATTGCAAGTTATGAAAGGCTAATGTAAAGTAAAGTTCTTATCTAGTTGCCCTTCACATAAAGTGTCTTCAGATTACTTTGTCATTAGATTGCTGTATCTCTTCCCTTTGATAAACTGAAAACTGATCGTGACTCATTTGAACAAACAGATATCTAGTTCCTTGATTAACCCTGAAACACTTAATGCTTTCAAATGAGTCATCAAAAGAAAAGAAGAGAAATAGCCAAGGGCTGCAGGTAGCCTAGCGGTTAGAGCGTTAGGCCAGTAACTGAAAAGTTGCTTGTTTGTATACCTGAGCCGATAAGCTGAAAAATATGTTGATGTGCCCTTGAACAAGGCATTTACCAAAATGTTCTCCTGGGGCCTTGTACTACTATGGCTTACCCTGCAAAACAACACATTTCACTGCACCTATCTGGTTTTCTGCCCTCAAACGTGTCATTACATCCCCAGTAAATATCTCAATTAATGTGTGAAACAAAACAGTCAAGCACAATTTATTTGATCACTCAGGTAATCAACAGTGGAATAACAGTTTTTCCCAATTATTTACACTAAAGCTGGCCCATGAGTCACAATGACCCAAACCAGTAACCCATTTAGCAGAACCATAAACCAAATCTGCAGTTCTACTGCCACATGATTTGCTTTACTGTCACACCCTGACCTTAGAGATCCTTTTTATTCTCTATTTTGGTTAGGTCAGGCAGGGTGTGACTAGGGTGGGCAATCTATGTGTTCTATTTATTTGTTGGTATGGTTCCCAATCAAAGGCAGCTGTCTATCGTTGTCTCTGATTGGGGATCATACTTAGGCAGCCGGTTTTCCACCTGAGTTTGTGGGATCCTGATTTTGTTAGTTGCTGTATAGCCTGCAGAACTTTACGTTTGTTTTGTATTTTGTTGGGTTTTGGTGTTCATTTGAAATAAAAGTAAGATGTTCGCCTACCACGCTGCACCTTCATCTAACGAGCGTAACATTTACACTCAGATTGCAATTCCATAACAAACATTTGGCAAAACACAACACACAATTCTCTACCTTTGACACAACCTTCACAACTAAAATCAATTGTGTGCAAATGAAAAGCAACACTCTTCAACAAGCTAAGCTCAATTAACAATTGATCACTTTCACTTTGCAATCAGACCTTTGGTATGGACAAAAAGGCCACAGGTAAGTACTTCTGTGTTTCGAGAACAATGGAAGCAAACTTGGCAGAAAGAGATCGTGCTGGAGGTGAAGGTGGGGGTGAAGGTAGAGGGAGAGGGAGAGGTAGAGGTAGACCAAGAACAAGGAGAGTAATCTCTGATAAAATTGGGGCAACTGTGGTGGACCATGTGATAAACTATGGTTTGACATTGAGAGAGGTTGGGCAGAGAGTGCAGCCCAATCTGAGCCGCTTCACCGTAGCGTCCATCATCTGGACGTTCCAAAATGATAATAGGTCCAATGTCTGCAGTACATACCTAACTACTACTTTACTACTTGACAATAGAACAAAGTACATCACAGTAAAGACTGTAGATTCCAACACATACTGTAAGGCGAAACAAAGTAAATGTTTAATGTATTACCGTATTTCTGAAATTGGGAGCTTTACTACTTTGTAACATATTTATGTGTTATACTGTATTACTGTAGTGTTCACTGTACTGTATGCTAGTTTGTTTTTGTAGAAATGAAAGACAACCACCACTTGGAGGTCGAACGCATCTATTTACAGACTAACAGGAGGCTGCCATTGTGCAAATGCGGGCGGCAGGTAGCCACCCGCATGGGGTGTCAGGTAGCCTAGTGGTTAGAGTGTTGGGCCTGTAACCGAAAGGTGGCTAGATCAAATCACCAAGGTAAACATTTGTTGTTCTGCCCCTGAACAAGGCAGTTAACCCACTGTTCCTAGGTCATCATTGTGAATAAGAATTTGTTCTCAACTGACTTGCCTAGTTAAAAAAAAGGTTTAAAAATATACAGTGCCTTGCGAAAGTATTCGGCCCCCTTGAACTTTGCGACCTTTTGCCACATTTCAGGCTTCAAACATAAAGATATAAAACTGTATTTTTTTGTGAAGAATCAACAACAAGTGGGACACAATCATGAAGTGGAACGACATTTATTGGATATTTCAAACTTTTTTAACAAATCAAAAACTGAAAAATTGGGCGTGCAAAATTATTCAGCCCCCTTAAGTTAATACTTTGTAGCGCCACCTTTTGCTGCGATTACAGCTGTAAGTCGCTTGGGGTATGTCTCTATCAGTTTTGCACATCGAGAGACTGACATTTTTTCCCATTCCTCCTTGCAAAACAGCTCGAGCTCAGTGAGGTTGGATGGAGAGCATTTGTGAACAGCAGTTTTCAGTTCTTTCCACAGATTCTCGATTGGATTCAGGTCTGGACTTTGACTTGGCCATTCTAACACCTGGATATGTTTATTTTTGAACCATTCCATTGTAGATTTTGCTTTATGTTTTGGATCATTGTCTTGTTGGAAGACAAATCTCCGTCCCAGTCTCAGGTCTTTTGCAGACTCCATCAGGTTTTCTTCCAGAATGGTCCTGTATTTGGCTCCATCCATCTTCCCATCAATTTTAACCATCTTCCCTGTCCCTGCTGAAGAAAAGCAGGCCCAAACCATGATGCTGCCACCACCATGTTTGACAGTGGGGATGGTGTGTTCAGCTGTGTTGCTTTTACGCCAAACATAACGTTTTGCATTGTTGCCAAAAAGTTCAATTTTGGTTTCATCTGACCAGAGCACCTTCTTCCACATGTGTGGTGTGTCTCCCAGGTGGCTTGTGGCAAACTTTAAACAACACTTTTTATAGATATCTTTAAGAAATGGCTTTCTTCTTGCCGCTCTTCCATAAAGGCCAGATTTGTGCAATATACGACTGATTGTTGTCCTATGGACAGAGTCTCCCACCTCAGCTGTAGATCTCTGCAGTTCATCCAGAGTGATCATGGGCCTCTTGGTGTAACGACGTTCGTCTGTAGGAGGAGAAGCGGACCAAAAAGCAGCGTGGTGGTTATTCATGCTCTTTAATGGAAAACTGAACGGTACATGAAATAACTCAAATCTACAAAACAACAAACGAAACGTGAAAACCTATACAGCCTATCCTGTGACAACAAACACAGTGACAGGAACAATCACCCACAAACACACAGTGAAACCCAGGCTACCTAAGTATGATTCTCAATCAGAGACAACTAATGACACCTGCCTCTGATTGAGAACCATACTAGGCCGAAAACATAGAAATGCCCCAAAACATAGAAAAACAAACATAGACTGCCCACCCAACTCACGCCCTGACCATACTAAATAAATACAAAACAACGGAAATAGAGGTCAGAACGTGACAGTACCCCCCCCCCCAAAGGTGCGGACTCCGGCCGCAAAACCTTGACCTATAGGGGAGGGTCTGGGTGGGCGTCTGTCCGCGGTGGCGGCTCTGGCGCGGGACGCGGACTCCACCTCATCATTGTCTTAGTCCGCCTTATTGTCCGCCTCCGTGGCTTTCTCACCATGGCCACCCCTCTCAATGACCCCACTGGACAGAGGGGCTGCTTGGGACAGAGAGGCAGCTCGGGACAGAGGTGAAGCAGCTGCTCGGGACAGAGGGACAACTGCTCGGGACAGAGGAGCAGCTGCTCGGGACAGAGGGGCAGCTGCTCGGGACAGAGGGGTGGCAGCAGCTCGGGACAGAGGGGCGGCAGCTGCTCGGGACAGAGGGGCGGCAGCTGCTCGGGACAGAGGGGCGGCAGCTGCTCGGGACAGAGGGGCGGCAGCTGCTCGGGACAGGGGGGCAGCTGCTCAGGCGGCCCCTGGCTGACCGGCGGCACTGGCGGCCCCTGGCTTACTGGCGGCCCCTGGCTGACTGGCGGCACCTGCGGCCCTGGCGGCCCCTGGCTGACTGGCGACACTGGCGGCCCCTGGCTGACTGGCGGCACTGGCGGCCCCTGGCTGACTGGCGGCACTGGCGGCCCCTGGCTGACTGGCGGCACTGGCGGCCCCTGGCTGACTGGCGGCACTGGCGGCCCCTGGCTGACTGGCGGCACTGGCGGCCCCTGGCTGACTGGCGGCACTGGCGGCCCCTGGCTGACTGGCGGCACTGGCGGCCCCTGGCTGACGGGTGGCACTGGCGGCTCCTGGCAGACGGGCGGCACTGGCGGCTCCTGGCAGACGGGCGGCACTGACGGCGCTGGGCAGACGGGCGGCTCAGGCGGCGCTGGGCAGACGGGCGGCGCTGGCGGCGCTGGGCAGACGGGCGGCACTGGCGGCGCTGGGCAGACGGGCGGCACTGGCGGCGCTGGGCAGACGGGCGGCACTGGCGGCGCTGGGCAGACGGGCGGCACTGGCGGCGCTGGGCTGACGGGCGGCACTGGCGGCGCTGGAGAGGAGGAAGGCTCTGCTAGCGCCGGAGAGGCGGGAGACTCCGGCAGCGCTGGAGAGGAGGGAGCCCCTGTAAGGATGGGCCGGAGAGACAGCCTGGTACGGGGGGCTGCCACCGGAGGGCTGGTGCGTGGAGGTGGTGACGGATAGACCGGGCCGTGCAGGCGCACTGGAGCTCTTGAGCACCTAGCCTGCCCAACCTTACCCGGTTGAATGGTCCCAGTCGCCCTGCCAGTGCGGCGAGGTGGAATAGCCCGCACTGCGCTATGCAGGCGAACCGGGGACACCATGCGCAAGGCTGGTGCCATGTAAGCCGGCCCAAGGAGACGCACTGGAGACCAGATGCGTAGAGCCGGCTTCATGGCACTTGGCTCGATGCCCACTCTAGCCCGGCCGATACGCAGAGCTGGAATGTACCGCACCGGGCTGTGCACCCGCACTGGGGACACCGTGCGCTCCACAGCATAACACGGTGCCTGCCCGGTCTCTCTAGCCCCCCGGTAACCACAGGAAGTTGGCTCAGGTCTCCTACCTGGCGTAGCCATACTCCCTGTTAGCCCCCCCCCAAGAAATTTTTGGGGCTGACTCTCAGGCTTCCATCCACGACGCCGCGCTGCCTCCTCATACCGGCGCCTCTCCGCTTTCGCCGCCTCCCGTTCTTCCTTGGGGCGGCGATATTCTCCTGGCTGAGCCCAGGGTCCTTTACCATCCAAATCTTCCTCCCATGTCCATTTCTCCAAATAGTGCAGCCTCTCCCACTGCTGCTGCTGCTGCTGCTCCTGTTGCTGCTGCCTCTGTTGCTTCTCCTGCTGCTCCTCTTGCCGTTGCCCGTTACCACGCTGCTTGGTCCTGTTCGGGTGGGTGATTCTGTAACGACGTTCGTCTGTAGGAGGAGAAGCGGACCAAAAAGCAGCATGGTGGTTATTCATGTTCTTTAATGGAAAACTGAACGATACATGAAATAACTCAAATCTACAAAACAACAAACGGAACGTGAAAACCTATACAGCCTATCCTGTGACAACAAACACAGTGACAGGAACAATCACCCACAAACACACAGTGAAACCCAGGCTACCTAAGTATGATTCTCAATCAGAGACAACTAATGACACCTGCCTCTGATTGAGAACCATACTAGGCCGAAAACATAGAAATGCCCCAAAACATAGAAAAACAAACATAGACTGCCCACCCAACTCACGCCCTGACCATACTAAATAAATACAAAACAACGGAAATAGAGGTCAGAACTTGACACTTGGCTGCATCTCTGATCAGTCTTCTCCTTGTATGAGCTGAAAGTTTAGAGGGACGGCCAGGTCTTGGTAGATTTGCAGTGGTCTGATACTCCTTCCATTTCAATATTATCGCTTGCACGGTGCTCCTTGGGATGTTTAAAGCTTGGGAAATATTTTTGTATCCAAATCCGGCTTTAAACTTCTTCACAACAGTATCTCGGACCTGCCTGGTGTGTTCCTTGTTCTTCATGATGCTCTCTGCGCTTTTAACGGACCTCTGAGACTATCACAGTGCAGGTGCATTTATACGGAGACTTGATTACACACAGGTGGATTGTATTTATCATCATTAGTCATTTAGGTCAACATTGGATCATTCAGAGATCCTCACTGAACTTCTGGAGAGAGTTTGCTGCACTGAAAGTAAAGGGGCTGAATAATTTTGCACGCCCAATTTTTCAGTTTTTGATTTGTTAAAAAAGTTTGAAATATCCAATAAATGTCGTTCCACTTCATGATTGTGTCCCACTTGTTGTTGATTCTTCACAAAAAAATACAGTTTTATATCTTTATGTTTGAAGCCTGAAATGTGGCAAAAGGTCGCAAAGTTCAAGGGGGCCGAATACTTTCGCAAGGCACTGTATATATCTACAGTATATATACATTTGAAGTTGGATGTTTACATACACCGTAGCCAAATACATTTAAACTCAGTTTTTCACAATTCCTGACATTTAATCCTGGTAAAAATTCCCTATTTTAGGTCAGTTAGGATCGCCACTTGATATATTGATATATATATATTTCTTTTACTTTCTTTTACTTTTATTTCTTTTATTTCTTTTAGCTTTTATTTCTTTCATCACATTCCCAGTGGGTCAGAAGTTTACATACACTCAATTAGTATTTGGTAGCATTGCCTTTAAATGGTTTAACTTGGGTCAAACGTTTCAGCCTTCCACAAGCTTCCCACAATAAGTTGGGTGAATTTTGGCCCATTCCTCCTGACAGAGCTGGTGTAACTGAGTCAGGTTTGTAGGCCTCCTTGATCGCACACACTTTTAGTTCTGCCCACAAATGTTCTATAGGATTGAGGTCATGGCTTTGTGATGGCAATACCTTGACTTTGTTGTTCTTAAACCATTATGCCACAACTTTGGAAGTATGCTTGGGATCATTGACAATTTGGAAGACCCATTTGCGACCAAGCTTTAACTTCCTGACTGATGTCTTGAGATGTTGCTTCGATACATCCACATAATTGTCTTTCCTCATGATGCCATCTATTTTGTGAAGTGCACCAGTCCCTCCTGCAGCAAAACACCCCCACAACATGATGCTGCCACCCCTGTGCTTCAAGGTTGGGATGGTGTTCTTCAGCTTGCAAGCCTCCCCCTTTTTCCTCGAAACATAACGATGGTCATTATGGCCAAACAGTTCTATTTTTGTTTCATCAGACCAGAGGACATTTGTCCAGAAAGTGAGCAGGATGACGGCTGCGTGGTCCCACGTGTTTATACTTGCGTACTATTGTTTGTACAGATGAACATTCTACAGTTTTAATGACTCCAACCTAAGTGTATGTAAACTTCCGACTTCAACTGTAGGTGTTCCTTTTGTCCAGGTGGACTTGCATCCAAATCCATGATTCTCTGAAATGACAGTAAATACTTGAATTGCTGTTTAGTAAAGTTCACTGGCAACATCAATGTTTAAAGTGTGTAATACTAGCACACTACTTACTTGTACATATTTGTACCGCTTATCCTTCACTCTTTGGGAATTCCTTTCAAATGGGACTGTAGATGTGCTTCATTCGGGGATGGTGTTTCTTACTGTTTTTTAATGAATGCTTAAACACTAACAGTGATTCTTCAAGCACTATCTCTGAAACCATTAACACTTGTAGAAAATGCATTTACCAAGTGTGCCAAACTGAATGCACGTTCTCTGCTTTACACTGAGTTTGTAATTTTATAACACACTTTTTGCAAAACTGGAAACACAACTCACTGCTTTACACTCAGTTTGCAATTTAAGAACACACTTCTAGCAAAACTATAGAAATTGGTCTCTACATTCCTACACTATTTCTCCAATTGCCTTTCCACTTTGACACATGTGAAAACACTTTTAGATAATGAGTTGACTATAAATAGGCCACAGGTAAACATTTGGTTTGGACAACAATGGAGGCCAATATTGGACAGAGAGTAAGAGGGGTGAGAACTAGAGGAGGAGGAGGAAGACGAGGATGAAGACGAGTAGGTGAAGAAATAAGAGGAAGAAGAAGAGGAGGAGTAGGAGGAGAAGGAGGAGAAGGAAGAGGTGAAGTAGGATGGGGGAGAAGGAAAGGAAGGGGAAGAGGAAGAGGAATGGGAGTCAGGAACACAATAACTGATGAAATCAGAGTGACTGTGGTTGACCATGTTGTCAACCATGGGATGAGCATGAGGGAGACTGGGCAACAGGTTCAACCAAATCTGAGCCACTATACTGTTGCAGGTATCATCCGGATATTTCAAAATGAGAACCGGCAAGTAACTGTAAGTGCTGTAGTTTTACTGGTACAGTAATATGTACTGTACTTTCATAACGAGAAGGATCTATCATTAAAACCATTCAATTTTTTTTTAGAACTGCAAGAAAACCAGCATCTGGTGGAAGAGGTCGCCTGTTCACCCCAGAGCAGGAGACCCACATTGTAAATAATGTCATTGCAAATAACTGCATCAGATTCAGAGAACTGTAGGACCACATAATGGCAGATCACACCATATTCCAAAACGTCAACAGAGTGAGTCTCTCTGCACTGTCTCATCTACTGAAACACAATATAATTAGGATGAAGCAGCTGTACAGAGTCCCTTTCGAAAGAAACTCAGACCATGTAAAACAACTGAGATATGAATATGTGCAGGTAAGCTATACTATCCTATCATTGGTACTGGATCTGGAAGTGTATGGTGCAACATCATATTGACTGATCCCTGTCTTTCGTGATGTGCTACATGTTTTTGTCTTGTCTCTTTCAGAGAGTCATGGAACTAGAAACAGATGCAGTGCATCATGAACTAATATATGTGGACGAGGCAGGTTTCAACCTTGCAAAAACAAGGGGCCGCGGCAGAAATATCATCGGACACCAGGCCATCATCAACATCCCAGGACAACGTGGTGGCAACATAACAATGTGTGCGGCTATTAGTCAAAACGGCGTCCTTCACCATCATGCAATCCTAGGCCCATACAACACTGCACACATTATCACATTTATGGACACCCTCCACAACAGACTAATCCCTAATGACCAGGGGCCAGAGCAGCCCAGGTATGTTATCACCAGGGACAATGTTAGTATCCACAGGGCTGCTGTGGTCCACAATTGCTTCACAGATCACCCACTTTTCATTGCACTCAAACTCCCCCCATATTCTCCGTTCTTGAATCCTACTGAAGAGTTCTTCTCTGCATGACGTTGGAAGGTGTATGATCGCTAGCCCCACCAACACATACCCCTTCTACAGGCCTAGCTCAAGACAACATGGCATGTGATGTGGATGAAGTATTTTTTTCCTGTTCTTTTTTTTCTAGTGTGCTTTTGTTGTTTGAGGAATGTGAGAACATTTTTAGAATAAAAAAATAACTCTTACCCCTGATTTGTATTGATAGTGTGTTATGTTCAGAATACACATCCATACTTTACACATTTTGATACCTGTGTGTATGTGGGTTTACTACATGTATGACAAAACACACAGAAAAAGAAAAAGTGTTTTTCATTCATGCTGTCAGTGCGTAGTTGGTGCTTCGTGTGCTTATTCAAATGATGGTTTGTGTGTACTGTATTGACATGAAAACACTTTTTTTTTTTAAGTTTGAAGATTTTTGCAAGAATTGTTTGTTTTCGCAAGAGATGTACAATGTTTTGCTGGTTTGGTGTATGGTTTTGTGGTTAGTGTGTAGAGGTTTGCAAAAATAGCCTATAGTTTCAAAGATAGTGCCTAAGCAATTAGACAAAATTGTCACTACCAATAAATCTACTATAGATTATATTATATTCAAGAAGCATTTCTCTACGGCTGGCCATACTTTCCTCATGGCTACCCCAACCCCGGCCAACAGCTCCGCACCCCGCGCAGCTACTTGCCCAAGTCTCCCCAGCTTCTCCTTCACCCAAATCCAGATAGCAGATGTTCTGAAAGAGCTGCAAAACCTGGACCCATACAAATCAGCTGGGCTGGACAATCTGGACCCTCTCTTTCTAAAATTATCCGCCGCCATTGTTGCAACCCCTATTACTAGTCTGTTTAACCTCTCTTTCGCATCGTCTGAGATTCCTAAAGATTGGAAAGCTGCCGTGGTCATTCCCCTCTTCAAAGGGGGTGACACTCTAGACCTAAACTGTTACAGACCTATATCCTTTCTGCCCTGCCTTTCAAAAGTCTTCGAAAGCCACGTTGACAAACAGATCACTGACCGTTTTGAATCCCACGTACCTTCTCCGAAGTGCAATCTGGTTTCCGAGCTGGTCACGGGTGCACCTCAGCCACGCTCAAGGTACTAAACGATATCATAATCACCATCGATAAAAGACAGTACTGTGCAGCCGTCTTTATCGACCTGGCCAAGGCTTTCAACTCTGTCAATCACCTTATTCTTATCGGCAGACTCAACAGCATTGGTTTCTCAAATGACTGCCTTGCCTGGTTCACCAACTACTTCTCAGATCGATTTGACACACTGAACTCTGAGGGCCTGTTGGTCAGACCCCTGTCAGTCTCTATGGGAGTGCCACAGGGTTAATTTCTCAGGCTGACTCTTTTCTCTGTATATATCAACGATGTCACTCTTGCTGCAGGTCCACCTCTACTCAGACAGCACCATTCTGTATACATCTGGCCTTTCTTTGAACACTGTGTTAACAAACCTCCAAACGAGCTTCAATGCCATACAACACTCCTTCCATGGCCTCCAACTGCTCTGAAACACTAGTAAAACTAAATGCATGCTCTTCAACTGATCGCTGCCCGACTAGCATCACTACTCTGGACAGTTCCGACTTAGAATATGTGGACAACTACAAATACCTAGGTGTCTGGCTAGACTGTAAACTCTCCTTCTAGACTCATATTAAGCATTTCCCATCCAAAATTAAATCTAGAATCGGCTTCCTATTTCACAACAAAGCCTCCTTCACTCACGCTGCCATACATACCCTTGTAAAACTGACTATCCTACCGATCCTTGACTTCGGCGATGTCATTTACAAAATAGCCCCCAACACTCTACTCAGCAAACTGGATGCAGTCTATCACAATGCCATCCGTTTTGTTACCAAAGCCCCATATACCACCCACCACTGCGACCTGTACTGTATGCTCTCGTCGGCTGGCCCTCGCTACATATTAGTCGCCAGACCCACTGGCTCCAGGTCATCTATAAGTCTTTGCTAGGTAAAGCTCCACCTTATCTCAGCTCACTTGTCACCATAACAACACCCACCCGTAGCACGCGCTCCAGCAGGTATATCTCACTGGTCATCCCCAAAGCCAACACTGCCTTTGCTTCCAGTTCTCTGCTGCCAATGACTGGAAAGAATTGCAAAAATTGGAGTTGGAGACTTATATCTCCCTCACTATCTTTAAGCATCAGCTAGCTGATCGCTGCAGCTGTACACATCCCATCTGTAAATAGCTCATCCAACTACCTACCTCATCCTCATATTGTTTTTATTTGTTTTGCTCTTTTGCACACCAGTATTTCTACTTGCACATCATCATCTGCACATCTATCACTCCAGTGTTAATTTGTTAAATTGTAATTACTTTGCTACCATGGCCTATTTATTGCCTTACCTCCTTACGCCATTTGCACACACTGTATATAGATATTTCTATTGTGTTATTGACTGTACTTTTGTTTATCCCATGTGTAACTCTGTGTTGTTGTATTTTGTCGCACTGCTTTGCTTTATCTTGGCCAGGTCACAGTTGTAAATGAGAACTTGTTCTCAACTGGCCTACCTGGTTAAATTAAGGTGAAATAAAGTCAAATAAAATAAAGTTTTATTTGATTTGAAGACCCATGCGCCAGGAAATCATATTCATAGATGAAGCTGGATTCAATTTAGTGAAGACGAGGAGTGGAGGAAGGAACATCATTGATCAACACACCATCATTGAGGTACCTGGTCACCATATGTGCAGCTATGAGCCACAATAGAGTCCTCCATCGCCATGCCACCCATGGGATCCTACAGCACTGACCATCTCCTTAATTTCCTGAACACCTTACACAACAATCTTTTTCAGCCAGAATTTGGGACAACGGGAGTTTTTAACGGGCTGCTCAGGTCCGCAACTGGTTCCATGACCATCCTAGGTTTGCAATTCTCTATCTCCCACCATATTCCCCATTTCTCAACCCCATTGAGGAGTTATTTTCAGCATGACGATGGTAGGTGTATGATCTCAAACCCCATGAACGTATGGCACTTCTCCAGGCAATGGACGAGGCCTGTGGTGACATCCCAGCAGAATCCTGTCAGGGGTGGAATGCGTCATGCCTGAAGATATTTCCCCCGCTGTCTGGCCAAGGAATATATCACCTGTGATGTTGATGAAAATCTGTGGACGGACCAAAACAACAGACATGACAGAGTTTGTATTTTATTGTTTAGATGGTTTAGATTAGACATTAGTTTCTTTATCTAGTCCGTACGATTGATCTAACATACATTACAGTAGTACAAATAGGACTCATTTTCTTCCGATGCATATGCAACATATATTTACTGTATGTTTGCATTTTTACTGTATGTGCGCTTACAGTTTGCTGTTTGACATGCATTGAGTCATGTTGAAATATGAAACATACGTTTGCATTTGTGTTCCTTTATTGTTTGAGTACACACAAACAATATACAGTACAACAACAACAACATCTTTACATTGAAATAGGTTCTGATAGCAGTGTTTTGAATATGTCACATTAGTGTGATCTTGGTTGTCACTAAGTTAGATTAATTTGATGTGTGTGTGTGTGTCTCATTTGTGTGCAGAGTTTAATTTTGATTCATGTGTTTTATTTTGCAAGATGTCTGTGGGGTTTGGGGAAATTGGCTAACTGTCTTGTGTTTTGTGTTCAGAGTTTTGAGTACCTGAGATGTAGTTTCAGCACGTGTGTTAACAATTGGGGAAAACTGTAATCAAGACAATGTGAGTCGATGGAATCACCACAATCCTTAAAAAATCATCACTCCCTCCCTCCCTTTGCCTGTATTTGTTTTGTTATTTGCATGCCTCAACTAGTGTGGTAGTTTTATTGTTGGGTGAGCGAGTGGGAAACTGAATGGGGATTTGAAAGTGAAAGAAATGTCAAGAGCTTCAGTAGACTGGGTAATAAAGACATCTCACATTTGACCTTTGATCTGTTTTCTCTATTTCTCTGCAAGTCACAGCTATTCTGAACGTGAACACATCCACCTTTTACTTTAAATGGCACAGTGTTGTGTGTGTGTGTGTGTGTGTGTACACCTTGGTTATTAAATTGCCGTTTCGTGTGAAAGAGAAAAAAATTGTGCAACAACCATACTTTAGGAATTTCACAAAGATGGCTGTTTAATTTAGTCAATCGGCCTTTTTTCTATGCTTGTGAATAGTGGAACTATAGTTCACGTTCCACAGATTTTCTGTCAATATTCATTTATTTATTTTAATCCCAAGCCCCCGTCCCCACAGGAGGCCTTTTGCCTTTTGGCAGGCCCTCATTGTAAATAAGAATTTGTTGTTAACTGACTTGCCTAGTTAAATAAAGGTTAAAAAATATATATATATATATATATATATATATATATATATATATATATATATATATATATTTATTTCATAAGCATAGCTTTGATATTAGGGGTCAGAATGTGGATACATGAGTCTGGGGACTTACTACAAGATTTGTTCTGCTTGACTATCACCACCAATATTTTCTGGTAACAATGGGTGTACATTGTACAATTATGTCAGCAGTTATGAATGCCAAACTAAAAAAGTTCTGAGTGTTGTTGTATCCTTTATAACAACTCATTTTCTGTCATATCTAAATAAATATGTATTCATATTCAAAAATGACATTGAGTACTGTAATGGAAGTTCAAGTGTTATGACATTCTCTCTCTAGGCGCTGTGTCAGAAACGTTGGGGAAATGTACTAAGAAGGGTGTTTTGAAGGATATTTCAACACTCATTGTCACGACTTCCGCCGAAGTCGGTTCCTCTCCTTGTTCGGGCGGCGCTCGGTGCTCGACGTCGCCAGTCTTCTAGCCATCGCCATTCCATTGGTTTTGTCTTTGTTTCCCACACGCCTGATTTTCATTTCCCAATTACTGGTCATGTATTTAACCCTCTGTTTCCCCATGTCTTTGTGTGTGTTTGTTTATTTGTTCAGGTCGGTACGTTTCCGGCTGGTTTTGTCCGGGTGCTGTTTTCACTCGTGTTTTGTGACAACCGTTATTGTTCGCACGTTGGTACTGTTACTTGTGCTATTTTTCTTGAGTAAAGTGCGTTGTTCCCTCATCACTGCTCTCCTGCGCCTGACTTCATGCACCAGCTACACCCACCGCCTGACACCCATAGAGGTGTCATGAAGTATTTACCAAAGGTGTTGTGAATTAGTATACATACCCCCCTTCAAACAAACTGTTACTGACCATCTACAGTAATTCTCTATCTGCAATTTCAATCATTGACATTGGTATACTGATTCTATTTGTGTACTAGTAGTCTATCTTCACCTACCATCTAGCATGTAACAACTGAAAAAAAACTATATTTCTCTCTCTCTCCCTTCCTTCCTTCCTTCCTTCCTTCCTTCCTTCCTTCCTTCCTTCCTTCCTTCCTTCCTTCCTTCCTTCCTTCCTTCCTTCCTTCCTTCCTTCCCTCCCTCCCTAACACCTCTTTTGCATACTAAACACATTTCCATAATATACAGTTTAGAAATTGTAATTAGCAGTTCTTCCTCACTAGCTGGGGAGTCTAACTAACCTGAAACGAGGATCAGAGCAGCAGACTTCATTTGTGAGACCCCTCTGCCCTCTGTATCTACCTCCAGGCTCCCTTTGGCTGTCACAAGCCATTTGTCCCCTGCTTAATTAAGCAGCTTTATTCCGCAGCATTGACAACATAGTGACACCTCTCACGCTGTGACAGCCTCTGTTCACAACACACATATCTAGCCTCTGTAAAACCACCATAACAGGGCCATAACCCTGCCCATAGTTTGATCTGACCGGGGCGTCTAATTTGGGCACCCCTCCACAGGGTATTGGCTACACGATGGCAGGGAGGCGATGATTGGGAGTAGACTAGGGACCGCTGCTGTAGCTCCAATGACCTCTTTCCCAACCACAGAGGATATCTCTCACCCTTGCCTGGGACATTTTTTTGGCATAATATTAAATTTATCTATTAATTTAGCCACTGATACGATATACTGTAACACATCCACTATACTTATACTATACTTGTAAATTAAGAAAAGTGGCATTGCATGTAACAAATAAAGTATATACACTGAGTGTACAAAACATTAAGAACATGTGCTATTTCCATGACATAGACTGACCAGGTGAATCCAGGTGAAAGCTATGATCCCTTACTGATGTCATTTGTTAAATTCACTTCAAGCAATGTAGATGAAGGGGAGGAGACAGGTTAAAACAGGATTTTTAACCCTTGAGACAATTGAGACATGGATTGTGTATGTGTGCCATTCAGAGTGTGAATGGGCAAGCCAGGCATACCGATTTGTGTCAAGAACAGTTTCCCGTGTGGATCAAGAATGGTCCACCATCCAGGACATCCAGCCAACTTGACACAACTGTGGGAAGCATTGGAATAAGCATGGGCCAGCATCCCTGTGGAACACTTTCGACTCAACAAATTGAGGGCAAAGGCGTGGGGGCTATAAGAGTGACCTTTAAAATGCAGAGGAAGCACGTGCTGCAGTGACGATTTAATGAGCTGGGAAGGTTTGTGTGTCAGTTTGTATGTTAGGTGTGTGTATGCATACATGAGTGTGTGTCTGTGTGTTCAATGTGTGCCCACCTCATCTCAGTAGTTACAACTTTGTGCCGCCTGTGATGCTGGTAAAAAAAGAGCACACCACATCCATCTTTAAAAGACGAACATCAGCATTGTGGGAGTCACCTGATAGGACTACATTATGCACCAAGAAAAATGATTGAATGGAATTGGTAAGAGAGAGAGAGAGAGAGACAGAGGAAGTTTGTTCTTCCTATAAGACGTGGTACCTTGATCCTGACATTGTCACTATAGAGACAAGGACATTGGGAGAATCTCAATTGAGTTAGCCAGATTCCTTGCATCCTCTCCTCTGTCCTCCCCTCGCATCCTTTTGAAAAAAGGTCAAAAGGTAAGAGAGGAGAGGGAAGGTGAGAAGAGGAAACGTGGAAACAATTGCGCCTCATCAGGCAAATTACGTTAAGGCGAAATCCCAAAATACATGTGGAAAGTGGTCAAAATGTTTGCTAGTTGTGCTAGACTATTTATTGTTAAAAGGAAACGTAGCACATGGTTTTGAAATGTCTGCATGCTTTTGTCCTCCGAGAAAACAACAGCTGATTCAAAAGGGGTGTGGCGGATTTTAAATCTCTCCCGTGTAGGATACACCTGAGCATCCTACACAGGAGGAGGAGAAAAATCCTACGTTCACCTACTAACAAAATTACACTCTCCATATGGCGACCATTTATCGGTTTCCGGGTCACGGAGGAGAGGAGGACAGAAGAGTCGACGTGAAGACGTATTTTGGCCCAATTGAGAATCTCCCATTGAGGTGATAACTTGTTTACATAGGAAACTAAGCTACAGCTCCATTGAGGGTTCCTCAAACATGTTTTGACTCATTCTTCACACACTCTGTGTGATACATAGACAGACTTAATAATTCCAAGCGGTTACCTTCATTTTTAACATTGTGTCCACTATGTGAATAGGTCTGCCTTTCCAACTTATGCTGTCCGTGATGCTGTACCAAAGTTATTATATTGTGATTAGATTTCATGAATGGCAGCCTCATCTCTGTAACACTTAATTGTCTTACGGTCCTGTTTCAATGGGATCTTACCTGGTAATAGTTAAGGAAATGGCCACTTTCTAGTACATAATACACCGCATTCAACACGGTTGAAAACCAGGTAGCAAATTGCACATAGTGGTTCTTACAGTGTGTCAGTGAATGAAAAATATATACATATATAAGGTAATTATCATGCACTTTCTGGGTAAATTGTAGAAAATGGTAGAAAATCTAAAAATTAAAGTGTTACATGAAACGTGTATCATAGAAAATAATAACCTTCAATTCAGTATCGGTCTTCGGCGTTTCCCCAAGGACGAAGGAGAAAAAAGCCCTTCAACAGCGGCTCAGTGGTGGTGCTTGTGTTTGTGTTGGTTCAGCAGAGGTAATCAAGCTGGCCTGTGGGGGCTTCAGACTACACAGATTGAGTGTTATTATGACAAATGCACAAGAACAGAATCACTCTTCCCTCATATAATGGCTTCCCGTTTGTTGAGAACATTTTTTAAAAATGTAATAGCATAATAAATGCTCTGTGTCTTGGATTTGTCTGCCAGATAAGAGATCTTCCTTTTCAACTTGAACTTGCAGTCGTGATATAGCCATGCGCTTGTCGATATACATTATTTGCAGTAGATAGCTCTCACTCAGTTGGATGTTATTGCAACACAAAATAACTCGCAGGTAAACCTATGGGATTAGTTGATTCCCTGTGCAACATATACCAGATGAGACATTTAGAGCCTCTCTTGCAATTGCAGCCATTAAAGCCTTGGGCTAATAGAGGTTGATTGTTAATAGACATCTTAGAATCCCCTTAGATGGAATGTTTATACATAGCGTTAGATAGTAAGTGATTATTAATTTATTCATTTAAGCAGGCAAGTCAATTGAGAACCTGATCTCATTTCCAAAGATAGCACAAGAGGCTGCAAAGACTCCGTTTAAACAATTCCAGGGTATAGCATATCAAACATGTCATGATGTGCCTTTAAAAATGGTTTGGTAGATATTCATTTATCTGCTTATAAACTGTGCTAACTCATTTGAAGTAACTGTAGGTAGCTTGGGACAGGAGTAACTGCGAAATAACCAAAATGCAGTGGTAAATATCTAGTAAATATTTTTGGCAGCTTTTATTTTAACACAGGGTTATATATTTTTTGCATGTCAATCAAGGAACACCCTATGTTTCCTACCTGTTTCAATCAGGTGAGTGTTAATTAAAACTTAACTGGCAACAAGGCGTGGTAAGCATGCCCATTTACCCTCATTACCACCAATCAACAGTTAATTAGTGCTGCCAGTTGAACCTTTTTCATCCTTTTGTTGTGTCCCTCTCTACTGATTTATGTATACCTCAGACAACGTGTCTCACTTTTGATGGGAGGTCATATGACATGATGTATTTGAAGAAGAAAAAAACATGTGGATACGATGCATTTAGAAATCATAGAGGATAACACAAAAAACTTTAGAAGCGTATTTCCATTGTGGTCCTATTGTTAACAAATGCATTTTTCATCAATGAATAACAAATTGACTATGGAAAACAATTGTAGTTGAGGCAGTTTGGAAAAGTCAGTATGGCTTGAGCGGAGGGGAGGGCGCATCGATGGTACAGTACAGCCAGGGAGAAAGTCAGTCTGGCAGACAAGCCAGGAGCTCTTCATCAGGGCCCTCGCTTTGTCCGACGTTGCCAGTTCCTCCATAGTAGCCGCTCCTCCTCCGTAGGTAGCTGATCCTCCATTCCCGACAGTGTACCAACTGGGTGATGCATCGGCTGCAGTAAAGCGCCAGAAATTCAACCACACATCAGCAGTGGTCAGGACCCATCCCTCTGCCTCTCTGACATCTCAGACACAGCAGTCTCAGTGGTCAGGACCAGTCCCTCTGCCTCTCTGACATCTCAGACACAGCAGTCTCAGTGGTCAGGACCAGTCCCTCTGCCTCTCTGACATCTCAGACACAGCAGTCTCAGTGGTCAGGACCAGTCCCTCTGCCTCTCTGACATCTCAGACACAGCAGTCTCAGTGGTCAGGACCAGTCCCTCTGCCTCTCTGACATCTCAGACACAGCAGTCTCAGTGGTCAGGACCAGTCCCTCTGCCTCTCTGACATCTCAGACACAGCAGTCTCAGTGGTCAGGACCAGTCCCTCTGCCTCTCTGACATCTCAGACACAGCAGTCTCAGTGGTCAGGACCAGTCCCTCTGCCTCTCTGACATCTCAGACACAGCAGTCTCAGTGGTCAGGACCAGTCCCTCTGCCTCTCTGACATCTCAGACACAGCCGTCTCAGGAATTATTTAAAGTGGCATTGTTTAAAGTGACTAGTGATCCATTTATTAAAGTGTCCAGTGATTGGGTCTCAGTGTAGGCAGCAGCCTCTCTGATGGCCTTGAGATAGAAACTGTTTTTCAGTCTCTCGGTCCCCGCTTTGATGAATCTGTACTGACCTTGCCTTCTGGATGATAGCAGTGTGAACAGGCAGTGGCTCGGGTGGTTGTTGTCCTTGATGATCTTTTTGGCCTTCCTGTGACATCGGGTGCTGTAGGTGTCATGGAGGGCAGGTAGTTTGCCCCCGGTGATGCGTTGTGCAGACCAAACCACCCTCTGGAGAGCCTTGCGGTTGACTTTGACATCGAAGACCACCCTATCTATCTATGTGATCTAAACTGAGATTTATCAACAGAAATATTTTTTACAAAAAAACACAAATTATTAAATATTTACAAAATGTACAGGAGCTCTCTGCCTTGGCGACCTCACGGCACCATGGCAACCATGGAACCTAACCACGGAACAGGTCCACGTTATGATCACCATCACATTTGACATGCGAAGTCATAATGACGTAATTTTCTGGTTGGTAACTGGTTCTGGTTAAGGGGATAATACCTAAGCACATCAGGTCAAATCAGGTGAAGACATATTTTGATGACTACATCAAGATGTCTGGGAAAGATGTCAGCATCTAATAATAACATTACTTTTCAAACAGTACACAATTGGACTACGATGCCACGAAAGAGCCTGAAAATCTTTACAACCAATTTTGCTTACTTGGTTAGCTTTAACATGCAATGTAGTGAAGACTGCATTCAACAGGTCTCTTTACACATGGGGAATACACTTCAGGGGGTTACTGATTCTGTTTAACAGCTCTCACAGACTGCATCAAGTGTATTCATGGATTCCTGCTGAAATGTATAAACAATTCTGATGTGCCTGTGTTGGCACAGCCACAAAGTCATAAAAACAGATTTTAAACCGCTAACCTTAACCCTAACCACGCTTTTAACCCTAATGCCTAAACCTAACCTGAAATTAAAACCAAAAAGCACATGTTTGTTTCCATGAATTTTTACCATATATACTAATTTTGACTTTGCAGCTGGCCCATCTAGCAAAAATCGCTCAGTTCTGCCTCCAGTGCAAGATTCATGACCTCTTAAATGTACTGGCAAAATGTATATGTCCGCCTAAATAGATATATCCAAAAGTAACTGCTATTCGTGTGTGATTACATGATTCTGACATGCAAAAACTTGGTATATTTGGACAGAAGACATCTGGGAGATTATGAGGAAATAATCAGAAGATGGATAGGAGTTACATAGTTCAGAATACACAAGATCAAGAACACACAAAATATTAATATTTTTTACATTTATAAAGTCATCTTTCATTGACAAGCTATAAGTGAATTATTGATGACTAGAGTTGGAAACACATCAAACGGCATCCACAACATGTGAATAATATCTGAAAAAAAATCGGATTGATAGACCTAACAACTAGAAATGGGCAGATGATTTAGTAAGTGGTGTCAGGTGATTCCTGAACGTTTCCAAGTGTCCCTAAACCTCTCCAAAGCGGCATATGTCTGTAAATTAGATAATTCCAGTGCTATTACATACTGTATGTGCAATCCCTAAAAGCTATTTGTTCAGTATATAAACATAATTTCTACCATCTCAACCTCGCTCAAACATTGTGGTGGTGTTATGGGCTATCCAGGGTACATTCAAGTGTCCTTTCAATCTCTCCAAAGTGTCCGAATGTGGTAATTGCACTGTTTTCATCTCTCAGACATTGTGTTTGTGTCGGGGGACATACAGGGGATATAGATGCGTAAGCAGGCAACATCATATTGTTGATGCGCAAAGATATAGTCAATCGGTGGACATTTGATGTTGCCATTACGTCATACAATACATCATCAGATAGCATTAGCAGAGTTGTTCCTACCTACCTAAGGATGAATTTGATTCCCCCCATGTAGCTATAGCTCAAACACAGAACAAATCAAAGCTTACCTTGTAAGATGTTTGGTGAAAACGTTGTGTAAAATAAACATGTTGACTCTCGGGGCTGGTGATCAATAACGGTAGTTCACGACCAGACAAATAAGATATCCTCATGATCTGTGGAGTCACGGCTTTCGGTGCATATCAAAGTATCCCGTGTTTATTTAGTTTATGCTTCACAACGCTAACTGGAATGTAAGTAGCAGCCATCTTGAAAAGAGGTCATCAGCTTGGACTGCCCATTCAAATGTGTATGCCCATATATGGTAGAAAGCCATACAAAAGAACTGAAGGCACTAATCAATAGCCAAGATAATCCGGTTTCTGCAGATTTCCTGCTTTTGCAGATAGGGGCTACCGTGCTCATATCAGACTGAATTGAATAAGAAATATCAAATAGAGTCCCCAAATATGGGGACTTTACATTTAATTTATTAACGTCAACATGCTACAGTATACAGCCCCCGGAGCTGTGAGGGAGTACTACAGTGTCATAGGGAGTGAGAGTTTTGGCCGGGGCTTGAAGAGATGTTGACATTCAATAAACCAATAAATGTACCAATAAACTTTGATTTGAACATCCACTTACAGAGTCTATACTACCCATCTACACTTATTTACAGAATCATTGCTGCAAACATACAGTAGACACAGAACAGTTACACTTTAGTACACATAGAAAGTGGTGAGGTGTCACTGATGGTTGATGGGGGTTCTTGAAGTTGTTAATAGCATCTTATGAGTGGAAATGATCAAAACGCTAAAAGCCAATTAAAATGCATGTGTTGCCTTTAACATGTAGATGTGTTCTAAACCTGAACAAAGAGAAGGCTCTCAAATCACATTAGTGAAATCTACAGTAACTCTCATAGAAATGTTTCTCTTTCTGATGACTCTTATAACATACTCCTACTGGTGACTGCTTCTGAGTCTTAAACAGTCACTACGTTTATTATAAAGACACCATCAAAAGATGCATTGACATGCAAGAGATATGCTGTCTATAAATACACACAGATGGTCAGTGTGTTTAGGCTGATGTTTGTAAAGCCACTCGTGCTGTTGGCTTCTGTCGACCAGACGCAGCCTGGCCGCATCCAAATATAGCCCCAGCAAAATGCACACGGTCACCTCTGACCCCCCCCCCCCCCCCCCCCCCCCCCCGAGAGGGCTGGACGTGGGCCCAGACACACAGATGTTGCTGGCTGGAGGACCATCCACATCCCACGCTGCTTTGCTCACTAAAACCTATTGTTTCCTTTTAATGCCCTTTTCTTCTTTTCTTTGGTTGTTGCCATCTTCTGGGGTTTCTTAAAGCTTGATGGTTGGATGCAAAAGAGGCGTTCATTTGCTAATTTCTGCTGCAGTAATCAGGAAATCCCGTTCTGTGACAGGAGACTCGGAATTCAGCGTTTAATTAGCCCTGTAATCACAGCATCTGGAACGTATTAGCACATAGCTGCAGGGGAATGAGGGAAATGTCATTTTAGACCCAGCACTATCACCTGTGTCATTGCAAAAAAAAAAGTGTGATTTTCCTCTATGTATATAATATATGTATCTAATATATATATATATATATATATATATATATATATATATATATATATATATATATATATATATATATATACACGTCAAAAGTACATATAGTACACGTCAAAAAAGTGTCAAACAAATCCAAATATATTTCATATTTGAGATTCTTCAAAGTAGCTACCCTTTGCCTTGATGACAGCTTTGCACACTCTTGGCATTCTCTCAACAAGCTTCATGAGGTAGTCACCTGGAATGCTTTTCCAACAGACTTGAAGGAGTTCCCACATATGCTGAGCAACTCATCCCAAGCCATCTCAATTGGGTTGAGATTGGGTGATTGTGGAGGCTAGTCATCTGATGCAGCACTCCATCCCTCTCCTTCTTGGTCAAATAGCCCTTACACAACCTGGAGGTGTGTTGGGTCATTGTCCTGTTGAAAAACAAATGATAACCCATCTGGTTTGCACTTAGTGGGACTGGCATATCGCTGCAGAATGCTGCGGTAGCCATGCTGGTTAAGTGTGCCTTGAATTCTAAATAAATCACTGACAGTGTCACCAGCAAAGCACCCCCACACCATAACACCTCCTCCTCCATGTGTCACGGTGGGACCACACATGCGGAGATCATACGTTCACCTACTCTGCGTCACACAAAGACACAGCGATTGGAACCAAAATCTCAAATTTGGACTCATCAGACCAAAGCACATATTTCCACCAGTCTAAAGTCCATTGCTTGTGTTTCTTGGCCCAAGCAAGTCTCTTCTTATCATTGGAGTCTTTTAGTAGTGGTTTCTTTGCAGAAATTCGACCATGAAGGCCAGATTCACGCAGTCTCCTCTGAACAGTTGATGTTGAGATGTGTCCTTACTTGAACTCTGTGAAGAATTCATTTGGGCTGCAATCTGAGGTGCAGTTAATTGCCGATTTCTGAGGCTGGTAACTCTAATGAACGTATCCTCTGCAGCAGAGGTGACTCTGGGTCTTCCTTTCCTGTGGCGGTCCTGATGACAGCTAGTTTCATCATAGCATTTGATACTTTTTGCAACTGCACTTGAAGAAACTTTTAAAGTTCTTAACATTTTCTGCATTGACTTACCTTCATGTCTTAAAGTAACGATGGACTATTGTTTATATTTGCTTATTTAATCTGTTGTTGCCATAATATGGACTTAGTCTTTTACCAAATAGGGCTATCTTCTGTATACCACCCCTACCTTGTCACAACATAACTGTTTGGCTCAAACGCATTAAG
Organism: Oncorhynchus mykiss; assembly: GCF_013265735.2. NCBI lineage: Eukaryota > Metazoa > Chordata > Actinopteri > Salmoniformes > Salmonidae > Oncorhynchus > Oncorhynchus mykiss. The sequence continues at coordinate 17,966,610 of NC_048579.1, forward strand.
AATTGAAATGCATGACTACCTCATGAAGCTGGTTGAGAGAATGCCAAGAGTGTGCAAAGCTGTCATCAAGGCAAAGGGTGGCTACTTTGAGGAATCTCAAATATGAAATATATTTGGATTTGTTTGACACTTTTTTGGTTAATACATGATTCCATATGTGTTATATCATAGTTTGATGTCTTCACTATTATTCTACAATGTATAAAATATTAAAAATAAAGAAAAACCCTAGAATGAGTAGGTATATATATTTCGATGTGATATTTTATTCCTCTGTGGGTATGATTGTAGTTACACAGGCTAATAATGCAAATTCATTTCCAATGAATTATGAGATAGTGGAGGTGTGCGGAATGGCAGCCTGGTCTCATAGACTAGCTGTAACAAAGTAAACGTAAATCCGGGACATTCAAATGACTATTATATGTTACGTTTAGTATGGTTACGTAAGACAGAAGGTTACTTAAGGCAAAAACAAGGGTGGTTGGTCGGGGGGGATGGTAGGCACATAATGCAAACGACTAGCAGCCAAAGATTGTGTGTTTGAATCTCATCACGGAAACTTTAGAATTTTAGCTAATCAGCAACTTTTCAACTACTTACAACTTTTTAGGTACTATGAAACTGCATGCTAGCTAACCCTAAACTTTAGCCCTTTAACCTAAATCCTAAGATTAATCCTAACTGCTAACCATAACCCCTAGCCTAGCTAACGTTAACCAGCTAGCTAATGTAAACATTAGCCACCTAGGCAACATTAGACACAACAAATTAAAATTCGTAACATATTATATGTTTAGCAAAATTGTAACATATTGTACGTTTTGCAAAATCGTAGCATTGTACGTTTTTCAAATTCGTAACATATCAATGAATTGTAATTCGTAACACATCATACTAAATGGCTGAAGGACATCCACAAATTAATCGAGCCATACGAAATTCAAAATATCATATTAAATGGAGTGTCTCTGATTTACATACAGAATAATACAAAATGCTCTGAGACCAGGTTGGCAATGGTGGTTGTGTGACTGACTCACATTTACACCCATAACCTCTCTTATGTCGTATATACAATATCTAATCAATGTCTTTTGTCTGGCATGCATTGCTCTTTGATTCCTGTTCTTCTTTTGTTTCTCTCTCTCTCTCTCTCGCTCCATCTCTCACTGTTTGAACTGTTGATTACATTCGGACTGTTTGATGTCAGGCAGATAATTACATTGAACTGCCTGGCGTGGAGACATGTTCCATGCATTGTTTGTTCGTTCTCGTCGTGTGTCGGTCGGAGCCTCCGGGTCCCTCTTTGTCTTTGCCCTGTCAGAAACGCCTGTGAACTGCCTTATCAGGCTTCTGAAGCCTGTCATTGGTCGGCCGTCTCACCGATAATAAACTTTGAAGTGACAGCCCCATCCGTACCCCTAATGGATGCAAACCAATGAGGATGTCACTCATGAGCTTTTTCATGTCGCAACTGATTGTAATAATATCACACTCCACTCAATATGCTCCATAGGCTTATTATCAGGGAACAGCAATACTATAGAGGTGTTGTGATAACACAGTTGAAATTATGGCAATGGCGCAATCACATGAGTGGAATAGGACGAGCAATCTCAATGCACCTCTGCTCATGCAATTTGGATGTGAATGGCTTTGTGAATGGCAATCTCAGAGAAAAGAGCCCTCTTGAACAGGGTGGAAAGCCAGAAGACCGGCCATTTTCCATCACCGGCATACCCTCATGATCAACTTGCGCACTCAAAGAACCCTTCATTCCTCTGACAAGTCCAACAACTGCTCTTGGTGGCTATGGTCAGGATCTACAGCAGGGATTGGCAACTAGATTCAGCCGCGGGCCAATTTTTGTCGAAGGGGAAGTTGTGGGGCCGGAACACTGCAAATTGAGCACAACTAAGCCCCAAAATAGTTATTATTTGATTACATTGAGACACTATCACGTCTATTTTTTTATTCATGGGAATACTTGGGAATAGATTTCCTATGTATATATACATTTACTGGACAGATAATTAGGTATGGATCACTTCTACACAGTAAAGAGCAGCTCAACACGGTAAAGAACAGCTATATCCGGTGGCCGTGTGTTTTTATTTATTTTTTACCTTTATTTAACTAGGCAAGTCAGTTTAGAACAAATTCTTATTTTCAATGACAGCCTAGGAACAGTGGGTTAACTGCCTGTTCAGGGGCAGAACGACAGATTTGTACCTTGTCAGCTCGGGGGTTTGAACTTGCAACCTTCCGGTTACTAGTCCAACGCTCTAACCACTAGGCTACCCTGCTGACCCAGCTTGCTTTATAAAGCAGGAAGACAGGCATAGAGGCATTCAGTTACTGTTCGATTGAATGTTAGAATAGGCAAAACGAGTGACCTAAGCGACTGAGCATGGTATGATCGTCGGTGCCGGATCCAGTATCTCAGAAATGTCCGCCCTCCTGGGCACCCTCCTAAAGTTTACTGAGAATGGTGCGACAAACAGACAAATAACGGTGCAGTACAACAGAGGTGTGCAGAACGGCATCTCGGACTGCACAACTCGTCAATCCTTTTCACGGATGGGCTATTGCAGCAGACGACCACACTGATAAGGGTTCCACTCTTATCAGCTAAAAACAAGAAGAAGCGTCTCTAGTGGGCACGTGATAACTAACACTGGACAATTGAGGAGTGGAAAAACATTGCCTGGAACATGACAGCGAGTTCTTGAGTGGCCTGCGCAGTCCCCAGACCGCAGCCCAATAGAGCATATTTGGGATGAGATGGAACGGGCTGTTCGCAGCATACTGCCATCCAATCTGCAGCAACAGCTTGATGCCATCGCGTCAGCATGGACCAACCTCCCTGTGGAACGTTTCTGACACTTTCTAGAATGCCCAGAAGATTTCAGGCTGTTCTGGAGATCTAACCCGGCACTAGATTGGTGTACCTAATAAACTGTTTGGTGAGTGTATTTTAAAAAATTACTCGCGGGACGGTTTTTGCCGACCCCTAATCTACAGAATGCCTGCAATTGGAACAGAAGCCTTACTACGTCAAGGTGATCATATACTATACTTGTAGCTTTGTTGCTTCTCTTTTGAATATCTTATCAATCCTAAAGATCAATCCAGTTACTGCTTTTGCCAGTACAGAGGACTGCACCAGTTGTAATGACCATATGTTGAGTCAGACAAACAACAGACAGAGATCAATGCAGTCTAAATGAGAAGTTCATAATAACTGTTCACCAATCACAACAACACAAGATTAGTATCTTATGTGTAACGTTTCTCTATGCCCAACCTGGTAAAGAGCAACTCAACCCGGTAAAGAGCAGCTCAACCCGGTAAACAGCAACTCAACCCGGTAAAGAGCAGCTCAACCTGGTAAAGACTAGCTCAACCCGGTAAAGAGCAGCCCAACCCGGTAAAGAGCAGCTCAACCCGGTAAAGAGCAGCCAAACATGGTAAAGAGCACCTCAACCCGGTAAAGAGTAGCCAAACACGGTAAAGAGCACCTCAACCCAGTAAAGAGTAGCCAAACACGGTAAAGAGCAGCCCAACCCGGTAAAGAGTAGCACAACCCGGTAAAGAGTAGCCCAACACGGTAAAGAGCACTTCAACCCGGTAAAGAGCAGCCCAACACGGTAAAGAGCACCTCAACCCGGTAAAGAGTAGCACAACCCGGTAAAGAGCAGCCCAACCCGGTAAAGAGCAGCCCAACATGGTAAAGAGCAGCCCCACATGGTAAAGAGCAGCCTAACCCGGTAAAGAGTAGCCCAACCCGGTAAAGAGCAGCCCAACCCTGTAAAGAGCAGCCCAACCCGGTAAAGAGCAGCCCAACCCGGTAAAGAGCAGCCCAACACGGTAAAGAGCAGCCCAACACGGTAAAAGAGTAGCCCAACCAGGTAAAGAGCAGCCCAACACGGTAAAGAGCAGCCCAACCCGGTAAAGAGTAGCCCAACCAGGTAAAGAGCAGCCCAACACGGTAAAGAGCAGCCCAACCCTGTAAAGAGCAGCCCAACCCTGTAAAGAGCAGCCCAACCTGGTAAAAAGCAGCCCAACACGGTAAAGAGCAGCCCAACCCGGTAAAGAGCAGCCCAACACGGTAAAAGAGTAGCCCAACCAGGTAAAGAGCAGCCCAACACGGTAAAGAGCAGCCCAACACGGTAAAGAGTAGCCCAACCAGGTAAAGAGCAGCCCAACACGGTAAAGAGCAGCCCAACCCTGTAAAGAGCAGCCCAACCCGGTAAAGAGCAGCCCAACACGGTAAAGAGCAGCCCAACACGGTAAAAGAGTAGCCCAACCAGGTAAAGAGCAGCCCAACACGGTAAAGAGCAGCCCAACGCGGTAAAAGAGTAGCCCAACCAGGTAAAGAGCAGCCCAACACGGTAAAGAGCAGCCCAACACGGTAAAGAGCAGCCCAACCCGGTAAAGAGCAGCCCAACACGGTAAAGAGTAGCCCAACACGGTAAAGAGCAGCCCAACACGGTAAAGAGCAGCCCAACCCGGTAAAAGAGCAGCCCAACCCTGTAAAGAGCAGCCCAACCCTGTAAAGAGCAGCCCAACACGGTAAAGAGCAGCCCAACACGGTAAAAGAGCAGCCCAACCCTGTAAAGAGCAGCCCAACCCTGTAAAGAGCAGCCCAACACGGTAAAGAGCAGCCCAACACGGTAAAAGAGTAGCCCAACCCGGTAAAGAGCAGCCCAACACAGTAAAGAGTAGCCCAAAACGGTAAAGAGTAGCACAACCTGGTAAAGAGTAGCCCAACACGGTAAAGAGTAACCCAACCCGGTAAAGAGCAGATGGCTGTGTTTCTCTACGCCCAACCAGGTAAAGAGCAGATGGCTGTGGTTGTGCATTTTCGACTGGCATGATTGCCTCCCCATCTCAAAGAGACAAAGAGTACTTGCACAAAGTACCATATGCCCCAACGTTGCAGAGCATATGTTGCTGGCCACATGAAATGGAAAAACATCATTCGAGTAATGAGGTTTCTTGTCAAAGCGTCCATGCACTTCAACCTGGAGGCTGGCACGGACATGGACTTCAGGCGCACAGTCCAGACGGTTCCACTTTAACCTTGGAATTGTAAAGGATGATATCATTCGACTGTGCCATCTTGAATGGTATGATGATATGTGACGCAGGCAGCGGGGTTGAGTTCATTAGGGGACATGGTGGAAACTGGTTTAAAATGTTATACAATGGAGAAAAAAAAATGAGCGTTTCTTATTGGTCAAGTCCAGTGTCATATACACTAGCCAACAAATGGCAGAAAACAGACAGAAAGGGGGATGGACTACCTATACTTGTCCAAAAAGAAAATCTTATTTCATTTTCCGGAGCGGTGTGCACTAATGAATACGACCCAGGTAGTCCCTCTCCGTTTCTGTCAACTTTCATTTGTTTGATGCCTACTGAACAACACAACCAAGATATGCTGATTGTGACCTTTGACCTTTGAGCATGAAACAATTCCTCTTACAGCCTGCACATGTGGATGCAAAGAAAGAGCGACGGGAAGGCATGCATGTTACTGTGCCCAACACATTATGATTTATTACACCAATCACAACACAACCTCATGGTAAATAGAAGTGAAAATTAGCACCCTCACTTTAGAAGTGGTGCATTATTTCTCATGGCTCTCGGGACATTGGTGTCTATGACCTCACTCAGTTCAATGAAGGTGATTAAAACCGTTTCAGTGCACCATTGACTGTACAGTTTGAGGGGGAGCCTCAACGGGAGAATACAGTAGGTGCTATTCATCACCCATTCTTTAGTCACTTGTACTGTGGAGAATAGACCACAAGGTCAAAGTTATTCAAGGTTATGGGGTTTACGATTAATAGACAGAGTACCCTGCTGTCATTATAGACTTCGTTATAAAAACCATTGATGGAATGTTGAAGCAATGTTTACTGACAAAAGTGTAAAGTGGGCAGGTGGCGCCACAGATAGAGCAAGCCTTATGGGAGCCTTATGGGAGCGCTCGCCTACAGAATGGGCCTGTGAGTAGTACCCTTGACAATAGAAAATGTCTCTGTCATTACAGTTTCATTCCTCAGGAGAAAAGTAACTGAAAATCAATAGAATGTTAGTATTCTTCTAGGAAGACTGAATCTATTTAAACGGATGAAAACAATCTCTGTCTGTAACCTCCAACTCCCACTCACCAAGAGCAGACTGTGCGTGAAAGGGTAACTGGATGTGTTAAGCCTAATACGTAACAGTGTAGGCCTACACACGGTGGAGAGGCATAAACCTAGTATCCTAGATAAACCTAGTATCTCCAAAACTTTCAGGAATTGAAAAAATATATATTTTCAGATCTATTGGCATGTGGGCCTAATCCCTCAACACCTGAGATACAAGGTTTTTTCAGGATGTCGATGAATTTCTTCAACCCTGGTGATTCAATGTACTCTCTTAGGAAGCATATTATTTACAAAAAATATTTAGATTAACCATATGCATTTTTGGTTTCTGACTATCTTAAAAGGCCCGGTTTAGTCAAAAACATGATTTTCCAGTGTTTAATACAATGAACAAAAATATAAACACAAGTTACAGTTCATATAAGGAAATCAGTACTTGAAATAAATAAATGAGGCCCTAAATCTATAGATTTCACATGACTGGGAATACCGATATGCAGCTCTTGGTCACAGATACCTTAAAAAAAAGTAGGGGCGTGGATCAGAAAACCAGTCAGTATCTGGTGTGAACACCATTTGCCTCATGCAGCGAGGCACATCTCCTTCGCATAGCGTTGATCCGGCTGTTGATTGTGGCCTGTGGAATGTTGTCCCACTCCTCTTCAATGGCTATGCGAAGTTGCTGGATATTGGCGGGAACTGGAACTAGCTATAGTACACGTCGATCCAGAGTATCCCAAACATGCTCAATGGGTGACATATCTGGTGAGTATGCAGGCCACAGAAGAACTGGGCCATTTTTCCATGCTGAAACATGAGATGACGGCGGATGAATGGCACGATAATGAGCCTCAGGATTTCGTTGCGGTATCTCGGTGCATTCAAATTTCCATTGATAAAATGCCATTGTTTTCATTGTCCATAGCTTATGCCTGCCCATACCATAACCCCACCGCCACCATGTGGCACTCTGTTCACAACATTGACATCAGAAAACCTCTTGACCACACAACGCCATACACGCTGACTGCCATCTTCCCGGTATAGTTGAAACAGGAATTAATCCATGAAGAGCACACTTCTCCAGCTTGCCAGTGGCCATTGAAGTTTGTGCATTAGCACACTGGTCAATTACGGCGCCAAACTGCAGTCAGGTCAAGACCCTGGTGAGGACGACGAGCACGCAGATAAGCTTGTCTGAGACGGTTTCTGACAGTTTGTGTAGAAATTCTGTCAGCTGTCCGGGTGACTGGTCTCAGACAATCCCACTGGTGAAGAAGCTGGATGTAGAGGTCCTGGGCTGACATGGTTACATGTGGTCTGCGGTTGTGAGGCACATACTGCCAATTCTCTAAAATGACGTTGGAAGCGGCTTATGGTAGATAAATGAACATGGTGGACATTCCTGCAGTCAGCATGCCAATTGCACACTCCCTCAAAACTTGAGACATCTGTGGCATTGTGTTGTGTGCACATTTTAGAGTGGCCTTTTATTTTCCCCAGCACAAGGTGCACCTGTGTAATTATTATGCTGTTTAATCAGCTTCTTGATATGCCACACCAGTCAGGTGGATGGATTATCTTGGCAAAGGAGAAATGCTCACTAACAGTGAAATTTGTCCACAATATTTGAGAGAAGTAAGCTTTTGTGCGTATGTACAATTTCTGAGATCTTTTATCTCAGCTCATGAAACATGGGCCCACTATATGTAATTTTAACTTACATGTCCGAAAGAGCCCCTACAGATCCGAACGCGACTGCTACAATAGAGAGAAATGTAACAATTTATGCTGCTGCTCTTGCATTTCACGAGAGTGGAGAGTGAGGCTTGTTGCTGTTGGCCAATCATAAGTTATCAAAGCCGCAGTAGGCTAGTCATAGAGCCTCAGTGTATAGCAAAAGTTATCAGATATCTAATTAATGGAATTAAAAGTTAAAGGAGAAGGATAGGCTCAATGACCACGACTACATGAATGGAATTATTTGTAAGTGTAGGATGAGAAAGCGTTAGCACCGCAGCCTCAACTGGCCTAGCTCGCTAGCTTCACTAGCTTCTCCCGGTTGGATGCAATCAAGATTTGCACAACGCAATCATATTTGATAAATAATTGAGCTATGGCAGCTATTCATCTACTTGTTGCGTTTATAGTTTTGTTCAGTGTATATACAAAACATCTGAAGTAAAATGTTGTTTTTAAGGATGGAGGTCTAGTGGTTTAACATAACTGTTACAATGGGCTTTGAGAAGATTGAAGATAGTGAGTGATTTCTTGAAAATTTCTGTTCTAGAGCTTCTATAAATACATGTTTTTTTATGGTTTGTCAAAAGTGTCACACTTGAATGGATTTGGTGTGTACAATTTCAGTTTTATTTTAATTTTACAGATCTATTAGTGTCTCGTTGACAAACTTTTTCTTTCCAACATTTAATAATTTTCAGTGGTGATTGGATTTAGTGTCCTAATATTTACACAGAAAACACTTGATTCTAAATCGATCATATTCTATACCTTTTCACTTGACATCCTCAACAAGACACACAGATACCCATTCAAGAAATATAATTGAGACAGGTCAAATAACCTCCTAGACTAAGTCTAACAAAACCTATACAGGTCAAAGGCCATAACCATTAGGTTTTACAAGTCAATGATTGAGGCATTACTGTTGCAACACTTCAGTTTTAATTGGACAGCCCATCATGCTGTGTGTTTTATGGCCGGAGATTGGTGAAATTTTACAGCCTTAGATTGGTTGAACTTGTCTGCTCATTAGCTAAAATCCAATGACCCATATGTTCGCCTCAGTAAGCCGCTTGTTGGAACAGAGGGGTATTTACCCTCAGATGTGTGTCTCTTTGTGCAGGTGTTGGTCCATTTGTGTGGACTGGAAGTTAATTGTGTAAACTCTTGTTCTTCAGTGAAGAGTGAATATGAAATTATCTTGGGAACAAGCAATTATATGGCCACATTTACTTCATTTACTACATTTTTTTCAGAGGAGAGTAAAAGACAGAAAAAATAGCAACAGTTTAAGCCAGAATACCTTTTATGTTTCCAAATTCCTTCCCTTTTCTAATCAGCAGAGGACCCTATACAGCATATTCCTCAGTTTCACTAATATTCATTGTGAGCTGAGAAATATGACAACACCAACAAAAGTGATATTCGCCATTGTTATACACATTGTTATATTGTCATGTTATACGTTGTTGTATGGTGCGGCAGGTAGCCTAGCAGTTAAGAACATTGGGCAAGTAACCGAAAGGTCTCTGGTTGGAATCCCTGAGCCGGCAAGGTGGAAAATCAGCTGTTCTGCCCTTGAGCATGGCCGTTAACCCCCAACAACAACTGCTACAGGGGCACGGATGATGTGGACGTGGATTAAGGTAGCCTAACCTCTCTGATTCAGAGAGATTGAGTTAAATGCGGCAGTCAAATTTTGGTTGAATGCATTCAGTTGTGGAACTGACTGGGTATATCCTTTCCCACCTTGGAGCATAACAAGGTGACAGAACTTGAAAGGGAAAAATCACTGTATCATTGATTGAGGGTGGAATTGTCAAATAATGTGAAATCAACAACAAATGTCACCATGTTATTGGATTTATGTTAAAAGTTAAAAATATGAAATGCCCTGACGTTGATGACTTTTGCAAATCCAATCAGTTTTCCACATTGATTCAATGTCATCACATAGATTTTTTGGGTTGAAATTACGTGGAAACATCGTTGATTCAACCAGTTTTTGCCTAGCGGGACAACACATGATTGGTTTCCTCTCGTCTCATACTGACAAAAGTGACAGCAATAATAACCATCTACATGGGGGAAAGTAAACCCAGAAATACCGACACATACACATGAAAAAAAATAGATTTTCTTTGCGGCAGAGATTCAGATACTTGTTTTTCTTGCAAAAGTTTACGTCACTTTAAAGGGCAGATTACGTCAGTGACTGTAGCAGCTGCACAGAAAATGTAATTAGTAAGAGATGAACGCCACCCTGAGAAGCGCTGTGTATTTCCGAGAAGCTTTTTGGAAACAAATGTATCACAGCTCAAAACTCTTTCCATTATGACCTCATGCAGCCTATTGACTATGGTTTTAAGACCTAAAGTGCACCTTATGTGGCACCTTCAATTCTCCAATAGGAGGTTGAGGAGACGGAACAAGGAAGTAGTGAAATAAATGGAAATACTTAAAGGTCCAGTGCAGCCGTTCTTATCTCAATATCAAATCCTTTCTGGGTAACAATTAAGTACCTTACTGTGATTGTTTTCAATTAAAATGGTCAAAAAGAGCTTCTTAGCAAATAGCAATTTTCCAAGTAAGAATTTAGCTATGACTGTCTGGGAGGGGAAAACTGAAAACTAGCTGTTATTGGAAGAGAGGTTTGGAACTACATTTCTTATTGGTCTATTAACTAATTTAACTACAGTATTTGAACATTGCTCAGCCTAGATCAGTTTCCAGGCATCATAGTGATGTCATATTCTGGCGTTTCACATCTCCCAGAGGGGATAGAGACACGTTAATGTTCAATGCAGCATTTGTCTGGCCCAGGCGTGCTCCACGACATAACATGTTGTGCCAAAAATAAAATCACACAATCAATTGAATGTGTTCCCAAGAGGCTTTCCTGCCAAATAACATGCAATGTGGCTAGAACAAAACTCAAAGAGTGATTTGGGGGAGGAAAGGCATTTGTTTGGGTGGTGCTTCCCATACTGCTAATTCAATTAGCGCATAGGCTCTGGATAACTAAAATCATTCCTAACTTTTTTTCAAGGGGAGGAAAGAAAATGCATGTCCTACTAAACACACCGATCCACCACTAGGTTCATTTCATAATAACTGTCTCTCTCTGTTTTCAATGAAGGCTTGCACACTTTTAGAACTAGATTTAAAGATCTAAAAATGAATGTCAGTAAACTATCTCAAATTACAGGAAGGAAGGAAGGAAGGAAGGAAGGAAGGAAGGAAGGAAGGAAGGAAGGAAGGAAGGAAGGAAGGAAGGGTAGAGGTGCATCTGCACATCTATCACTCCAGTGTTAATGATAAATTGTCATTATTGTTGTTTTTGTCGTACTTTGCTTAATCTTGGCCAGGTCGCAGTTGTAAATGAGAACTTGTTCTCAACTGGCCTACCAGGTTAAATAAAGGTGAAATAAAAATAAAAAAGGAAGGAAGGAAGGAAGGAAGGACGGAAGGAAGGAAGTAAGGAAGGAAGTAAGGAAGGAAGGAGACAGATACAAGGCTATCGAGTGATGTCTAGGGTATAGGGATCTGTGTCTATTTAGAAAAATGGGATGAACTAGAGAGGAATGTGCTCTGTGGGGATTTGGGGCTATACCTGCCTGCCACAGTGGAAACCGATGGAATTATGTTGAAATAAGGCCTTCACTGAGTGGCTTAACATACCGATTAAAAATGCCCTCAGCAGTCCCTTGTCCATCACGCTTCAATACTGCCAAAATCTAATGAGTAATTTCTCACCCTAGCTGTGTGATGTGGCTTCAATACTGGAGGAAGAGATTTGGATAGGAAAAATGCTAACTAGTCCCTATTAGGTTATGTTCATGAATCAGATGTGTAACACAATTAAGTATTTGCTCTTACCAATACAGAAGATTATCAACCGTGATTGAATTTGGGTTCAAACAGGAAAAGCAGATGTTGGACGTGGAGATAGCAGCATTTCCAGGAAATGCACCACAATTTTGGCGGAAACAGGTGGAGCATTCTCCAGTCAGTCCTGCACCCAATCAGACCACACAATAAATTAATTCAAACAGGCAAATACAAAAGCATATACATTTTACTCTAATATAGGCACCTCTACCCTGTTACCCTGTTGACTTCGCTTTTAGGACATTTTTCAGTTTCATTCTGTGTAGGCTGTAAACTAGTGGCACCATAATTCCCCAAAAAGGATATTACATTTACGTAATTTAGAAGACACTTGTCCAGAGCAACTAGGGTTTAGTGCCTTGCTCAAGATCACATCGACAGATTTTTCACTTAGTCGTCTCGGGGAAAACAAACCAGCAACCTTTTGCATACTGGCCCAAAGCTTTTAACCACTAGGCTACAGTTACATGGCAAACATACAATAATGGCACTTTAACACATCAGCACCGAACCATCCGGATTTCACAAGAGCACTCTTGACATAGTATTGTCAATATGTTAAGAATTTGTTGTGCTTAAGATCCCGGACTGCATCTTTAAATACAGTGAAAGATGTTAATAGAATGTGAATGAAATCCACAAAGTATAATGTGGTTAATGATACACACAGAGAGAGAGAGAGAGAGAGAGAGAGAGAGAGAGAGAGAGAGAGAGAGAGACCCGGAAACCTGAGTCTACGCCTTCACTATGGTGAATCACTAAAACAATACAGAAATACACTACGGAAAAAGAAGGAACAGCATGTCAGAAATCAGCTCAATGTAATTGAAGAATCCATAGACTCTAACCACTTCTGGGAAAATTGGAAAACACTAAACAAACAACAACACGAAGAATTATCTATCCAAAATGGAGATGTATGGGTAAACCACTTCTCCAATCTTTTTGGCTCTATAACAAAGAATAAAGAGCAAAAACATATACATGATCAAATACAGATCTTAGAATCAACTATTAAAGACTACCAGAACCCACTGGATTCTCCAATTACATTGAATGAGTTATAGGACAAAATAAAAACCCTCCGACCCAAAAAGGCCTGCGGTGTTGATGGTATCCTCAATGAAATGATCAAATATACAGACAACAAATTCCAATTGGCTATACTAAAACTCTTTAACATCATCATTAGCTCTGGCATCTTCCCCAATATTTGGAACCAAGGACTGATCACCCCAATCCACAAAAGTGGAGACAAATTTGACCCCAGTAACTACCGTGGAATATGTGTCAACAGTAACCTTGGGAAAATCCTCTGCATTATCATTAACAGCAGACTCGTACATTTCCTCAATGAAAACAATGTACTGAGCAAATGTCAAATTGGCTTTTTACCAAATTACCGTACAACAGACCATGTATTCACCCTGCACACCCTAATTGACAACCAAACAAACCAAAACAAAGGCAAAGTCTTCTCATGCTTTGTTGATTTCAAAAAAGCCTTCGACTCAATTTGGCATGAGGGTCTGCTATACAAACTGATGGAAAGTGGTGTTGGGGGTAAAACATACGACATTATAAAATCCATGTACACAAACAACAAGTGTGCGGTTAAAATTGGCAAAAAACACACCAATTTCTTCACACAGGGTTGTGGGGTTAGACAGGGATGCAGCTTAAGCCCCACCCTCTTCAACATATATCAACGAATTGGAAAAGTCTGCAGCACCCGGCCTCACCCTACTAGAATCCGAAGTCAAATGTCTGCTGTTTGCTGATAATCTGGTGCTTCTGTCACCAACCAAGGAGGGCCTACAGCAGCACCTAGATCTTATGCACAGATTCTGTCAGACCTGGGCCCTGACAATAAATCTCAGTAAGACCAAAATAATGGTGTTCCAAAAAAGGTCCAGTCACCAGGACTACAAATACAAATTCCATCTAGACACTGTTGCCCTAGAGCACACAAAAAAACTATACATACCTTGGCCTAAACATCAGCGCCACAGGTAACTTCCACAAAGCTGTGAACGATCTGAGAGATAAGGCAAGAAGGGCATTCTATGCCATCAAAAGGAACATAAATTTCAACATACCAATTAGGATTTGGCTAAAAATACTTTAGTCAGTCATAGAGCCCATTGCCCTTTATGGTTGTGAGGTCTGGGGTCCGCTCACCAACCAAGACTTCACAAAATGGGACAAACACCAAATTGAGACTCTGCACGCAGAATTCTGCAAAAAATATCCTCCGTGTACAACGTAGAATACCAAATAATGCATGCAGAGCAGAATTAGGCCGATACCCACTAATTATCAAAATCCAGAAAAGAGCCGTTAAATTCTATAACCACCTAAAAGGAAGCGATTCCCAAACCTTCCACAACAAAGTCATCACATACAGAGAGATGAACCTGGAGAAGAGTCCCCTAAGCAAGCTGGTCCTGGGGCTCTGTTCACAAACACAAACACACCCTACAGAGCCCCAGGACAGCAGCACAATTAGACCCAACCAAATCATGAGAAAACAAAAAGATAATTACTTGACACATTGGAAAGAATTAACAAAAAAACAGAGCAAACTAGAATGCTATTTGGCCCTACACAGAGAGTACACAGCGGCAGAATACCTGACCACTGTGACTGACCCAAAATTAAGGAAAGCTTTGACTATGTACAGACTCAGTGAGCATAGCCTTGCTATTGAGAAAGGCCGCCGTAGGCAGACAAGGCTCTCAAGAGAAGATAGGCTATGTGCTAACTGCCCACAAAATGAGGTGGAAACTGAGCTGCACTTCCTAACCTCCTGCCCAATGTTTGACCATATTAGAGAGACATATTTCCCTCAGATTACACAGATCCACAAAGAATTTGAAAACAAATCCAATTTTTAAAAACTCCCATATCTACTGGGTGAAATTCCACAGTGTGCCATCACAGCAGCAAGATTTGTAACCTGTTGCCACGAGAAAAGGGCAACCAGTGAAGAACACACACCATTGTAAAGACAACCCATATTTATGCTTATTTATTTGATCTTGTGTCCTTTACCATTTGTACATTGTTAAAACACTGTATATACAGTGCCTTGCGAAAGTATTCGGCCCCCTTGAACTTTGCGACCTTTTGCCACATTTCAGGGTTCAAACATAAAGATATAAAACTGTATTTTTTTGGGAAGAATCAACAACAAGTGGGACACAATCATGAAGTGGAACGACATTTATTGGATATTTCAAACTTTTTTAACAAATCAAAAACTGAAAAATTGGGCGTGCAAAATTATTCAGCCCCCTTAAGTTAATACTTTGTAGCGCCACCTTTTGCTGCGATTACAGCTGTAAGTCGCTTGGGGTATGTCTCTATCAGTTTTGCACATCGAGAGACTGAAATTTTTTCCCATTCCTCCTTGCAAAACAGCTCGAGCTCAGTGAGGTTGGATGGAGAGCATTTGTGAACAGCAGTTTTCAGTTCTTTCCACAGATTCTCGATTGGATTCAGGTCTGGACTTTGACTTGGCCATTCTAACACCTGGATATGTTTATTTTTGAACCATTCCATTGTAGATTTTGCTTTATGTTTTGGATCATTGTCTTGTTGGAAGACAAATCTCCGTCCCAGTCTCAGGTCTTTTGCAGACTCCATCAGGTTTTCTTCCAGAATGGTCCTGTATTTGGCTCCATCCATCTTCCCATCAATTTGAACCATCTTCCCTGTCCCTGCTGAAGAAAAGCAGGCCCAAACCATGATGCTGCCACCACCATGTTTGACAGTGGGGATGGTGTGTTCAGCTGTGTTGCTTTTACGCCAAACATAACATTTTGCATTGTTGCCAAAAAGTTCAATTTTGGTTTCATCTGACCAGAGCACCTTCTTCCACATGTTTGGTGTGTCTCCCAGGTGGCTTGTGGCAAACTTTAAACAACACTTTTTATGGATATCTTTAAGAAATGGCTTTCTTCTTGCCACTCTTCCATAAAGGCCAGCTTTGTGCAATATAAGACTGATTGTTGTCCTATGGACAGTCTCCCACCTCAGCTGTAGATCTCTGCAGTTCATCCAGAGTGATCATGGGCCTCTTGGCTGCATCTCTGATCAGTCTTCTCCTTGTATGAGCTGAAAGTTTAGAGGGACGGCCAGATCTTGGTAGATTTGCAGTGGTCTGATACTCCTTCCGTTTCAATATTATCGCTTGCACAGCGCTCCTTGGGATGTTTAAAGCTTGGGAAATCTTTTTGTATCCAAATCCGGCTTTAAACTTCTTCACAACAGTATCTCGGACCTGCCTGGTGTGTTCCTTGTTCTTCATGATGCTCTCTGCGCTTTTAACGGACCTCTGAGACTATCACAGTGCAGGTGCATTTATACGGAGACTTGATTACACACAGGTGGATTGTATTTATCATCATTAGTCATTTAGGTCAACGTGGGATCATTCAGAGATCCTCACTGAACTTCTGGAGAGAGTTTGCTGCACTGAAAGTAAAGGGGCTGAATAATTTTGCACGCCCAATTTTTTTCAGTTTTTGATTTGTTAAAAAAGTTTGAAATATCCAATAAATGTCGTTCCACTTCATGATTGTGTCCCACTTGTTGTTGATTCTTCACAAAAAAATACAGTTTTATTTCTTTATGTTTGAAGCCTGAAATGTGGCAAAAGGTCGCAAAGTTCAAGGAGGCCAAATACTTTCGCAAGGCACTGTATAATATGACATGTGTAATGTCTTTATTGTTTTGAAACTTCTGTATGTGTAATGTTTACTGTTAATTTGTATTTTTTATTTCACTTTATATATTCACTTTATATATTATCTACCTCACTTGCTTTGGCAATGTTAACACATGTTTCCCATGCCAATAAAGCCCTTGAATTGAAATTGAATTGAATTGACAGAGAGACAGAGAGACAGAGAGAGAGAGACAGAGAGATATATAGAGAGAGACAGAGAGACAGAGAGAGAGAGAGAGAGAGAGAGAGAGAGATAGAGAGACAGAGAGACAGAGAGACAGAGAGACAGAGAGAGAGAGAGAGACAGAGAGACAGAGAGAGAGAGACAGAGAGAGAGATATATAGAGAGAGAGACCGAGAGACAGAGAGAGAGAGAGAGAGAGAGAGAGAGAGAGAGAGACAGACAGAGAGAGAGAGACAGAGAGAGAGAGAGACAGAGAGAGAGAGACAGATAGACAGAGAGAGAGACAGAGAGAGAGAGAGAGAGAGCGAGAGAGAGAGAGAGACACAGAGACACAGAGAGAGAGAGATAGAGAGAGAGATAGACAGAGAGATAGAGAGAGATATATAGAGAGAGAGAGAGACAGAGAGAGAGATAGAGAGAGATAGAGAGAGAGATAGAGAGACAGAGAGAGAGATAGAGAGACAGATATATATATATATATATATATATATATATATATATAGAGAGAGAGAGAGAGAGAGAGAGAGAGAGAGAGAGAGAACACGTGCCTGTGTGTGTATTGGTATTGCTCCATGCCCTTCCAGTGAACTTTAGGATACTTTTTTTTTTACCTGTCCTTGATTTATTGTATGTTGATTTATTGTATGTCTCCTCTCCATCGAGGAAGCTGACTTCAGATCTTTGGTCAACAAGAGAACTAATTAAATGCAATTACGGAGGGGTTGGAGCAGGCTAGGCTAGGTGCTCTGTCCTAGCACATTATAGGAACTTAAGGTACTAGCTAACATGCTCCACTGCCTTCAATCCCTACAGGCAAATAGCTAAGGTTAATGTCAAAACAGTCCACCAATGTACAAAACTGAGGACAGTCCTGTGCGACGAGGTCATTTGCACCAATGGTCATTCATTAGCAATAGAGCCCCATGTGCATGTGGAGTATTTTTATTCAACCCTCCATAGGGACTGAGTGCCCTAGCTAATTATCATTGAATGGCGTGTTTAGTAAGTCAAATAGTGGCTTTTACTTCTATACATTTGCTGAGTACAATTAACATGTTTTTTTTTTATAGAAAGTCACAGTTAACTCTGTTTGATATAGCTTCAATTAAACCAAACAAGTCAAATGTCTGTTTACGAAACTGCAAAATACACATCCTTATCCTGACAACTGAATGATCTATCTGACTGTGAGGTGGGAGTCAGCCTGTATCTCTATCATTGTGTTCGTGCTAAGTGCTATCAGTTCTTATTGAGGCCTGGGTCAGGCTAGTGCTCTGACTTACAGTATGTTGCTCTTCGTTCTGTTTATTATTTTGTAAATATTGTAAGTATTTGGTGCTAGTTTATTTGCACTTTGCAAAATAAAAGACTTCACCTTGGGCAGAAAAACAATACTATCCGTGTGTGCCTCCTTACTGCAACAGTATATTCACTGTGGTAGACTACCTGACAGACCAACACACGCAAATGGTTTATATGCTAGGCCCACTGCATTATAATACAATGGTGTTTTGAATTGATCCCATTCTAATGAAAGGGCTATGATAGCCTAGGCTTCTTCTCGGCCTGTCCTCTCGATGCCCTTTAAAGAAAATGCCATATCACAGTATAAAAATGAAAGTTTCCCAGCAGTCAGGGAACATAATTTGCACATTGGAGATAGGGAAATTATCCCAGGATATAAGTCAGTCCAGTTTCACACTGGGCCTAGTCGTTCAATTAACAGCTATTTCCTTTCTCCAGATTAGAAAACCATATGGTGTACAAAAATCGATATAAGTCATTATCTTGGGAAGATATGAACCTGTATGAATCTGCTCTGAACATCACATAACGTTAATGCTATTTGTTAATTCATATTTTTCTCCTTGAATAAGATCAATTTCAGGTTTATTCTTCTTACGTTTATGCATGGATACAGTGCAAGGACACTTTCCCTAGGCTACTTGAGATGAAAAATGTATTTTGAGCAGGCTATTATTATTATGATCACTTAAACAGCCATAGATTGTAAGAAAATTACCCAAATTATCCCGAACAGTCAGAGATCGCGCCAAATGAGGTTTGATATTGACCTGTGACATTGAACTACTAACACATAAAATTATCAAAAACTGAACTTGATGCCCTCTCTGCACCAAATAGTTCATATTTGCATAAAAGATAGGAGGCAGATAGGAGTTCATGTACGGCACTGGATGCGTTGTAATACTGCAGCACTGTGAGGCACATAGCATCCTAATAATGCAATCCAGATACGCACCAATAGATTTGCATAGTTCAATTAGACATGTTGCGGAACACAATCTGATCATAAATAATGAGTGTAAATGCGTGGGCTGCTATTTTGGGAACAAATAGGCACGACATTTGAAGGCATCATTGCATAAACATCCTTTATTTGCATTCTTAAACGTTAAAAGAGCTATAATGCCGCCTCTTAGTACGTTTCAAGCTGCAAAATAACTATCATTGTGTGTGCTAAAAGGGAGCAGAGTCAAGCCTCCCACTAGTGACTGCTAAACAAATGGGGTTA
The DNA here is from genome assembly GCF_013265735.2 of Oncorhynchus mykiss. NCBI lineage: Eukaryota > Metazoa > Chordata > Actinopteri > Salmoniformes > Salmonidae > Oncorhynchus > Oncorhynchus mykiss. Next base: position 17,985,866 of record NC_048579.1, read on the forward strand.
AAGCATGAATAAACGGCTGCACACAAGTACTCTTACAGCGCCGGCACAGAAGAGTGCATGTTCCTAATAGAGCATCAGCACTCAATCGCAGAGATTATGTTGCCGATTTCAGTTCATTTCACTGACAAGTGTGTGGCATTTTGTCATGGCACTGCTGTGATCATGCTACACACGGTCTGCCACCAGCCGTTTCTATGGTTCATGGTCTGCAGACTGGCCAGCGTTTAGCATATGATTCAACAAAAACATACAGAGTAAAAAAATGTTCATGGTTTGATTAAACCTGCACTGTGTAAATACGTTTGTACAGCTGTTTTTGGAGACCCCTCTGGCAAGAATTGAGTATTTATTTTATTTTTTTCTAGATTTGAACACGATATCCCAGAAACCTCATATTACATTGGTAGTTGCCGCTGGGATGATGTAGCATCAACATCTGTTCTGAGACTTTGTGGCTGTGTTATCTAACTGAAACTCAGTGTACACAATTGTTACTTTGTGGCGGTGGTAACTAGTGACAACCCAACAGAGTCTGGAAATGTGAGACTGTCGATGCGATAACAGTTACGTACAAGATGGAAGATAACCCAATTCAATTTGAGCAACAATGTTGTCAGAACCAGTACTAAAAAAGTTATACATGTTATATTTACATTATCAGCCAGAAAGATACCATTCTGTATACCTCTGCCCCTTCTTTGGACACTGTGTTAACAAACCTCGAACTGAGCTTCAATGCCATACAACTCTCCTTCCGTTGCCTCCAACTGCTCTTAAAAGCTAGTAAAACTAAATGCATGCTCTTCAACCGATATCTGCCCGCACCTGCCCGCCCATCCAGCATCACTACTCTGGATGGTTCTGACTTAGAATGTGTGGACAACTACAAATACCTAGGTGTCTGGTTAGACTGTAAACTCTCCTTCCAGACTCATGTCCAATCCAAAATTAAATCTAGAACCGGCTTCCTATTTCGCAACAAAGCATCCTTCACTCATGCTGCCAAAACTGACCATCATACCGATCCTCGACTTCGGCGATGTCATTTTGCAAAAATAGCCTCCAACACTCTACTCAGCAAATTGGATGCAGTCTATCACAGTGCCATCCGTTTTGTCACCAAAGCCCCATATACCACCCACCACTGCGACCTGTATGCTCTCGCTGGCTGGCCCTCGCTTTATACTCGTCACCAAACCACTGGCTCCAGGTCATCTACAAGTCTCTGCTAGGTAAAGCACCGCCTTATCTCAGCTCACTGGTCACCATAGCAGCACCCACCTGTAGCACGTGCTTCAGCAGGTATATCTCACTGGTCACCCCCAAAGCCAATTGTTCCTTTGGCTGCCTCTCCTTCCAGTTCTCTGCTCTCAATGACTGGAACAAACTGCAAAAAATCTCTGAAGCTGGAGACTCTTACCTCCCTCACTAGCTTTAAGCACCAGCTGTCAGAGCAGCTCACAGATCACTGCACCTGTACATAGCTCATCTGTAAATAGCCCATCCAATCTACCTCATCCCCATACTGTATTTATTTATTTATCTTGTTCCTTTGCACCCCAGTATCTCTACTTGCACATTCATCTTCTGCACATTCTACCATTCCAGTGTTTCATTGCTATATTGTAATTACTTCGCCACCATGGCCTATTCATTGCCTTATCTCTCTTATCCTACCTCATTTGCACATGCTGTATATAGATTTTCTTCAACTGTATTATTGGCTGTATGTTTTTTAATTTAATGTGTAACTCTGTGTTGTTGTACAGTATGTGTCGAACTGCTTTGCTTTATCTTGGCCAGGTCGCAGTTACAAATGATAACTTGTTCTCAACTAGCCTACCTAGTTAAATAAAGGTGAAATAACATAAAATAAATAAATAAAGGTAGCGGTTTTATTTATTTCATTTAACCTTTATTTAACTAGGCAAGTCAGTTAAGAACTATCCTGGCAAGTTAGTTAAGAACAAATTCTTATTTACAATATTGGCCTGGCCAGACCCTGACAACGCTGGGCCAATGGTGCGCCGCCCTATGGGACTCCCAATCACGGCCGGTTTTGATACAATCGAACCAGGGTCTATAGTGACGCCTCTAGCACTGAGATGCAGTGCCTTAGACCGCTGCGCCACTGATGCCTGTTGCATCACACATTGGATGACCACTAGCAAGTTATTGGAGCTTTTGAATATTTAAAAAATACAAAGAGTTGCAGCTTTAAGTGTGTGATGTATAGCCAAGTGGTGTAGCCTACACACAAACCACCAGAGTAAGGTACAGGTATCAATATATCTGGGCAAAAAGTATGGATATTTCGTCTCTGTGATAAGCTACATGCCCATTCCATAATCATAAGTAGAGTACATTTAACCAATCTCATCCGTATCACATCAAGAAAGCAATTTGCATTTGAATTAGAAGAAGTAAGAATACTATAGGCCTAATCTGGACAATCTATGGATGTGTTACATTCTTGGTACATAAGAACTGCATGATTATGACGGCAATAACTATTTCACAAAATTACTTGGTTTACCCAAAATCCTGTTCGGAGGATTGCGGATTTAATGCTTAGTCACTCCTGACTGGGAATAATCCAACCAGGATTCGGGAAAACCAGGGAATTTATTGAACATTCCAGGAATTGTGCAACCCTATACATAGCCCTGGGAGTAATATAGCACACTGTTTTGTGTGTCTGAGGTAAAAGAAGTATCGCCCCCTTCTAATGCACCCATGTAAAACACCAACCTTTTACATACCTGAAGCTTCCAAGGTTTTCTGCAGGTTTGATCTTCTGGTTAACATTCTACTACCGTATTGATAATCATTACTCTCATTTCGGTTAAATTTTTGTTGCTTGATACAATAATTTCAGAGACATTATTACAGTGTATCCAGGTAAACATTATACCTTGTTAAAACAAATTTCATCACATGCCCGTTGAAACTGAGGGGACAATTTTTGGAATACAATTATACAATACAGTGAAATTATGTAAATCTGGGGATTTGGCCATAAATGCACCCTCAAAATGTTGTGGTGTATGACACCACTGTTTTTCACTGTGAAGTGTTTCATTGACATTAGACCTACAAATGCTTGTTGTTTGATGAAGATAATTACATATTTTGTCACAGTGCCTTTCATTGAGTACGTTCACATGAACACTAATAATTTGATATTAATAAACTGATTATGGCAGTAGGCCGAGTATGGCATTAGTCATGTAAACACCTTACTCTTCTTATCTTAATCCGTGTAAACTCATAATCGAAGTAAGCATACGTTTATTAAAACACCTGGTTTTCTGAGCAATATTTTGAAATATTAGGACATGTAAACGCTTTAATCAGAGTTAGAGCGAAACATTTAATCTGCGCACGAGCAGCGCGAGTTTCCTTCTTTTGCGCGAGTGAAATTAGTTCGGAGAAACTAAAAGTAGGCATTTAAGAAATAGTTTTCACATACAAACCATAAATGTCTGAACTCCGCACCGCAAAAATAACATGGTTGCTGTGGTACATTTATTCTGATTGGCAATTTTCTGCATCAGGTGGCCTGATTTGAGATGTGTCGATGCAAACAGGATTATTAGGGCAATCATTCTTCTTGCAAAGCATGTAAACGTTAAAATCGAACTATTACTATTCACATCGTATTATTGTGTGCATGTAATCACACTCATTGTATTCATTCCTTATTCCTTTGTATTCATTCCTTAGGATAAATTAGACACATTAGACTAATTATAGAACACATTGTAGATACCATATATGATATAGAATATGTTGTTAATTCAGTTTATAATAGTAATTTAATATGGTGTTAGAGACAAGGAATTCCACTGTGGGCGTTGTATTGTAAACAAATAATTACACGTGTAGGCCTATAGGTAGGTTTTCTTGCGTGTGTGAGATGAACGTAAATGTGTGTTGAGAAGTGGGTGTCGCTGTGCATGCTGGTCCTAGAGCAACAGAACAACCGGGTTTTCACTGGTTACCACGGCCACAAAGTGATAATTGGCTATATTATTTAAAATAAATGTTGGTCTTAATTTGAGGTTAGGCATAAAGTTAGCAGTGTGTTTAAAGTTAGGGCTGAGGTTAGGTTAAGATTTGAAAATCAGATTTTAAGAAGATAAATTGTAGAAATGGGCGGGATTTATGATTTTGTGGCTGTGGTAACTAGTGACGACCGAACAACAGTGTAGAGGGGGAAGACGATTCGAATGCTGCTTACTTTGGTAAGAAGCGAACAGTTCTTCTGCAGGAGCTGAGAGTGCTGTGACTGTCGGCGTACCAGGGTTCAAAGTTGCTTCTGATCCGCAGCTTTGGGATTTTGCCAACTCGGATTGAGGTTGCTCTGTGAAAGCGGGCGAGATACAATGTATCCAAGCCTGCTCTCTCATTGCTCCCTGGTCCTCTGACGAGCTAAAACCCCACTGTCTATGGAGGGACAAACGAAGAGCGCAACGCTCAGGTACCAAGTACCCCCATTTCGGTTATCTGGGAGATGGTAACAAATGAACGGCACTGGAGGGAACATGGTTGAGAGGACCAGCAAATTTTTGTTGATCGTCGTCGGATCCGTCTTCTTCATGATGATTTTATATCAGTACGTGGCTCCTGGGGTGATGAACTTCGGGTCTCCACAGGGGTACCTCGCCGAGGACAATATGGATATTTTCCCCACTCCGGATCCCCATTATATAAAAAAGTACTACTTCCCTGTCAGAGACTTGGAACGCACCGTTGATTTCGAGATCAAGGGTGAAGACGTGATAGTGTTTCTTCACATACAGAAAACTGGCGGAACCACTTTTGGCAGGCATCTAGTGCAAAATGTTAGACTAGAAGTCCCATGTGATTGCAGACCAGGGCAGAAAAAGTGTACATGCTACCGTCCCAACAGAAAGGAGACCTGGCTGTTTTCGAGGTTCTCCACTGGCTGGAGTTGCGGGTTACATGCAGATTGGACCGAGCTCACAAACTGCGTTCCTGGAGTGCTCAACAAGAAGGAAAACAAATCGAAAAAACTGAGGTATGTTGTTTTGACATTCCGTTTGCCATCTCATCAGTGATGCCGTAGGCTATATTCGAATAAAGAGCCACACAACCACAGCCTATGCTGTTGACCCTATGCCCCACTCAACCCAGCGGGCGGTGTAAACACGGGCAATCTGCTCCCAACTGTGAAGTGAAAGTGGAAAATTACTGCGTTATCAACAGCTCTTGTAAACACCGATGGGATTCCTGTTCTGTTTTAAGTGGTTGCAATATCACACCAGGGTACATGTTCACATCGGTGTCCTCTGGAGTAGAAAGTACACTTTTGCCACCTTTTTATCATGACATTATAGGCTACTTAAATGTGTCTATTTCTATGACTACATTATTTAGCACACTGAACAATATAATGATTCTCTACGGTTTTATCACATTGCTGTAGCTTACCTGATGGATTCACTTGACTTCAAACCTTTGTTGTTCATGGAGTGCTGCAAAAAAGCACACACATACCATGAATTCACACATTTTAGGTTTGGACCAGATATGGCCCACCCCATGCTTCATAAATGCCCGTTTTCACCTCAGTGTTGTTGAGATGTGTGGCACAGGCCTGGCTGCAGTGCAAACTTTGCAGTTTTTTTGGGAGGCTTTGTTACACTCTAGCAACTTCCAATGCTATTTTGACAACAGAGACCCTCTGCAGAATTCTTCCCATTCATTTGGGTGGTGCGAGGGTTTCCCTCTGAGTGCGGGTCTCCTGGCACATGGTACCACAGTAATCAGCATGCTCCCTAGCTGTGGACCACACTATTATGGGTGTAGTTTCACCTATCACTATGCTTCCAGGGCCATCTTTGTAGTAGTTTTAATGGCCAGAGTCCCAGTGCTGGTTTCGTTTAGCCTGGTGAAAACCAAGTTCCACATTGGGGCTTAACAATCACTAATAACCTAGTTAAATTTGCCTAGTTAAATACGTTGTTAAAAAAAAAAAAACACCTGTCCGTTATGTTACTATCAAATCATCATACAAAGTTAGGTAACAGAATGACGGAACAAACGGTCGTTCTGTTACGAAACTTTACATCTGCGCTGTTCTTCAAGTAAATGTGTTTTTGTTCAATTAAAAGATCTATGCACAGCGATTTTTGAACTTTTACTATCGAAAAGCGATATCCCAAGTATAAATACAGTAAAGTACACACACTAAAGGGTAAAAAAAAATATGTTTTTAACAAAAGAGGGGGGGGGGGGGGTTTAGACACAACTGCAAACTTCTAGGAGTAGGGCATTCAAGGAGTTTGTCTAATGGTAATACTTGATGTCATCGGCCTTCCCCCTTCCTTGAGGAACAATGGAGAACAAAAGAGGAAAGCCCCCCCCACTTGTGCTATGTCATGACTTATCTGGACCGCCTATTGAGATGTGCCTTGTGTTAATTTTAAGTAAATGAGGTGAAAAGCAGACTGGAGTGCCATTATCTTTGCAATCATTGGTTTTTGTTTGGCATACCTACATTTTTTTTAAAGTGAAAAATCTTGAGTCTCGGCATCACTATGCTACCATGAAATTGCCCTCATGCAGTATTATGAAAGTTGAGCCACAGTTTTAGGAGCGCAGTGGTTTGGAACATAGAATTGTGTCTGGGGTAATCATTCAAAAGGCATGCCGCATGCATGTTGCATACCCGTGTTTCCATGGCCAGTGTTAGTTGCCCTGATTCAAGGTCTCCTGACATGCTGTCAAATATACATGGCGGTGAACAGTAATACATTTGGTTAGTTTTATTTTGTCGTGGCAGACGGAGCCAACATCTGAGATTGGTTTACTGTTTTTTCTATGTACATTTCCATGTATATTGAGACATTCATATCTTAGAAATGCTTATTATATGTGTATGGCAAAAAAAAATTGGAGCTCTATTTCCTGGGGGTGTTTTCATCTCTACCGTTGACCATTCAGTGTGAGTGATTGGCCTCTTTCCCTTATATGAGCTCTGGATACCACTGACTGTTGTTGTTCTAGTCTCTGATGTGCCTGTATCACGGACGCATTTTAATAACGACTATATCCCTCCTTTCCCAACCACCGTGAAAAACAAAGCCCTGGATTGTGAGCGCCCCAAAAGACATGAAAAGGGGCCTTTTTAGAATGCGGCACAATGGCCGACCATCACGGATGGTCCACCACAGGCTATACTGATGGAAATTGGGCATTTCATGGATGATTATGTCCAATCACTGGCTGAGAAGGGGGTAAAAATACAAGCTCAAGTGGTCTATTGCTGCACACTGCTGGCTGAGCGCATCAATTATGTCCTGAAGCGCGGGTCTAATCTGGTTCTGCTGCCAGCAAAGCCTCATAGTTATTACAGATGTGCATCACAACCTGCAGCTCTGACCAATAGAGCCACATCAACAAGTATCCCTCCCACCCACCTCTCTGTTTTTAACAACATGGATTGTGTGAGTGAGTTGGCTTACCCTTTGGCTTAATGAATGCACCACTGATTACGGTCCCCTCTAGCAGCTCATATTTTGTATTATATTCTACACAGCATGACATGTGCATCTAGCATATTCATTATCAGACAGCTGCCATTACATTTCGCTTCAAAATAGACACATGATTATCTGTGTGGTAATGTGAAGTAAACATGAGCGTGATGTTTAGGTACCTCAACCTCATCATTGCTGGGTTTGAGGGACTGGTCACAGCCAGGGCATGCTATTCACCAACAGCCTTGGTTTGTCAAATGATTGCCTCGCCTGGTTTACCAACTACTTCTCTGATAGAGTTCAGTGTGTCAAATCAGAGGATCTGTTGTCCGGACCTCTGGCAGTCTCTATGGGGGTGCCACAGGGTTCAATTCTTGGACCGACTCTCTTCTCTGTATACATCAATGAGGTCGCTCTTGCTGCTGGTGAGTCTCTGATCCACCTCTACGCAGACGACACCATTCTGTATACTTCCGGCCCTTCTTTGGACACTGTGTTAATTCTTGCTCCTACTTGAGACGCAGACGTCTCAAGTAGGCACCTGGAAATGCAAATGCGCTACGCTAAATGTACTCGTTAAAACTCAAACGTTCATTAAAATATACATGCAGGGTATTGAATTAAAGCTACACTCGTCGTGAATCTAGCCAACAAGTCAGATTTTTAAAATGCTTTTCGGCGAAAGCATGAGAAGCTATTATCTGATAGCATGCAACACCCCAAAATGCCTGAAGGCGACGTAAACAAAATAATTAGCGTAGCCGGCGCTACACAAAACGCAGAAATAAAATATAAAACATTCATTACCTTTGATGATATTCTTTGTTGGCACTCCTATATGTCTTATAAACATCACAAATTGGTCTTTTTCCCGATTAAATCCGTCCATGAATGCCCAAAATATCCATTTGTATAGCCTGTCTGCATCACGAAAAAAGCTCTCTTCCAACACGCAACGTCATGTTTAAAAATTATAGAAGTTGCCTATATTCTTTGACAAAACACTTCAACCTACTTTTATAACCCAACTTTAGGTATTTGTAAACGTTAATAAGCGATCAAATTGATCACTGGGCGATCTGTATTCAATAGCAGCTACAAAAGAAAACAGTGTCCATTTTCCATCTTCCAAAATCGATTGAGGTAGGCTGGATGGAATCACGGATCTATTTGTAATGTCTCAAAGGATTTTTGTCAATGAAAATGACGTTTTTGGCGACATCGTGTGGAAGCTGTAGGAATTTGCATCCGTCTCCATATTAAATTTGGTTTCCTTGAAATAATCCATGAAAGGGGCGCATGGATACTTTTTTCAGATTTCAGTGACCAGTTTTTCTTGCGCTTTTCGATGAAACACACGCTCTGTTATAGTCACAGCCGTGATTTAACGTTTTAGAAACTTCAGAGTGTTTTCTATCCACACATACTAATCATATGCATATACTATATTCCTGGCATGAGTAGCAGGACTCTGAAATGTTGCGCAATTTTTAACAGAATGTTCGAAAAAGGAGGGGGTAGGATAAAGAGGTTAACAACCCTCCAGGCAAGCTTCAATGCCATACAACTCTCCTTCCGTGGCCTCCAATTGCTCTTAAATACAAGTAAAACTAAATGCATGCTCTTCAACCGATCGCTACCTGCACCTACCCGCCTGTCCAACATCACTACTCTGGACGGCTCTGACTTAGAATACGTGGACAACCACAAATACTTAGGTGTCTGGTTAGACTGTAAACTCTCCTTCCAGACCCATATCAAACATCTCCAATCCAAAGTTAAATCTAGAATTGGCTTCCTATTTCGCAACAAAGCATCCTTCACTCATGCTGCCAAACATACCCTTGTAAAACTGACCATCCTACCAATCCTCGACTTTGGCAATGTCATTTACAAAATAAATTTTTTTTGTATATAGACTTATATATAGACACATTGTATATAGACTTGTTTATACTGTATTATTGACTGTATGTTTGTTTTACTCCATGTGTAACTCTGTGTCGTTGTATCTGTCGAACTGCTTTGCTTTATCTTGGCCAGGTCGCAATTGTAAATGAGAACTTGTTCTCAACTTGCCTACCTGGTTAAATAAAGGTAAAATAAATTAAATAAATAAATAAATTCATGTGTTTTTGCACATCTAATTCAGAACCTCTAGAAAAGTAATGCAAGTACTTCAATCAAATAGCCGATAAGAGTGATGGCATCAATGCCATTTAAATTGTGAATTTGAAAAGAAAGAAATGTCCTAATCACATCATACAGGGCATTCAAAACCTGTCTGTTGTTTTGATCACTACGATGACCCTTTTTTGCAGTTTTGAAAGTGGCTCCAGTAGACTGTGTGTATGCCTCTGATTAATCCTCCTTGTTAGTTATATGTGGGTAATGTGGTCATGTGATACTGATGTAATTCAGTGCAGAGCTCAGACTTTTTTTTTAATATCCGCCTTTAATGGATTTCATGGAGGGGGCAGTAACTCATTATGGCCATCATAAAGTCCACAGTAAAGGCTCATTATCGGTGGCCGGCGGGTCCCCCCCCCCACACACACACATTTTCTGCGCAAAAGCAAACCTCTTTTTGTTGTTGCTGGTCATAAGACTGTAAAGTCACCAGGGCATCACCTCAAAGCACATTTAAATGAGGAAATCTGTTCCTAAGTATTCCCATGCATAACTAGAGAGGCATATGTGATTTGTAATGTAATCAATGTTTGCCATTTTTCTGGTTTTGTCAAATGCTATGTCTGTTTGGGTTTCTAGTGGTCAATTTGCAGTGTACAAATGATTTAGAACTATGTTCCGGCCCCCCGACCATCCACTCAAGGAAAAATCGGTTGAATGTAATTGGGGACCCCTGGCCTATATGTTATCACACGCACTCATGCATATATTACATAAACACGTGTACTGTACACACACGTGACAGGGGGGAAGAAGGTGATGAATGGGTGCTTTGGAGTTAATCTCCCTTGATGAAAGAGCAGTCTGTGGCATTAAGGTCTTGAAGGCTCTGAATGAAAACATGAAAAAAGATCCCTGAGTGTTCTCACAGCAAAACCTCTCTGGGGAGTAGGATTCTCAGGGTACTCATGAAATATCAAAAGTGCTTCCCTCAAGTATTGGTGTCTTTTTTTCCCCCCAAAGTCAAGCTTCATCACCGTTGTGGCAATAACAGCTGCAGTGAATGAGGTCTTGCGAGCCGACAAGTACCTCAAACTAACTGAGGCATGGACCATCACCCTATCTCATCACAAGTATGCTCATATCACCCATGTTAATCTCTTCCATATGTCATGGGTCATTCCACAAGAAAGAGGATTTTGACACCCACCATCTCGGATTGTTCTGAAAATGTTTCTGTTAGAAACAGATAAGATTAGCATTCCTGCAACATTATTTTGTTGAAATATAATTTGATCTCTTGAGAAATTAAGCTAACTGATTGTATGCAAATTTGCCATTTTTTAATTTATAGGATTCATGTAATTTTCAATAAATATATAGTACCTAACATCCGATTTAGACTTTTTTCTAACAGTGAGTAGGCTGACATGAGGAATCCAAAGAAATGGTCAAAAGCCACACAATTAGCTTAATTTCTCAGAGATCAAATCATATTTCAACAAAATAATGTTGCAGGAATGCTAATCATATCTGTTTCTAACTACAGAAATGATTTCAGAACAATCTGAGATGGTGGGTGTCATGGCTTGCTTAAATTACATGGAACGACCCTCATGTTTTCCTAACCTCCTTGTTGCCTTAATTAGAAATGGGCCCATTTTCTAATCCGCTTGCATGATTAATTATAGAGTCCCTCAAGAATGAAGACAGAGTTGCCCAGGTGTGTCAACGCTTTTGCTTGCATCGGTTTACGTAGGTATGTGAACTTTGGCAGACCGAGTTTCTTTCACATTCTCTCAGATTCTGCAATATGTTTTTTCTAGAATGGCTGTGTCTATATTTGCGTGGGACTGGGTCAGGATAGTTGTTATATCAATTTTACAGTATATTGCCTAATCTGTGAAGTATGTCCTTCAAAATGCATTCAACAACATTTCCTCCCCCCACAGCACAAATGATTAGTTCCTGGAAAACATCCCCGACCTAGAAACAAGTTTGTGTCTCTACTCTACCAAATTCACTTACAATGGTTGATTATTTGAGCACTAATCTCTTAAGTATCCCTTGGCAACAGACTGTTTGGATTCCCTGTGGGACTGACTGTCTTGTCCTTTGTCTGCCAACAACAGAAAACATAATATTTAGAAAACAGGTACAATTACCCTATAGCCTTTGGGTTTTAATGACCCTCCCCGAGGAAGTTGCTGACACTATTTCAACGTAATTCCCTGTCCTAGAGAGAAAATGCACGTTTAGGTTCCAGCTCTGAAGAATGACAAAGGCTACTTATACAAATTGGGTGTGGGAATTTCCAGGTGGAGTTGATAAACATCAACAAATAGGTCACTGACGGCTTTCGGTGTAGCTAGCTAGCATGCTAACCTAATCTCACTATTTTGCAAATTTTTATCGAGCGAGCTTATGTTATCTGTTGCATTTTTCCCTTTATTTTTACTACACCATGTTCAAAAGATTAGCCAGCTGGCTCTGGCTGATTCTGGAGCTGGATTTGTCAAACGCATTGATTTATGGAAATATTTGCCACCGATAGAAACCACTGGCCTATCTCTGAAGTCTGATATGTGTTTTTCTACATTGAAATGGACACCTCAAACGTCTGCCGGCTGCGGCCCAGAAAAGCCAAGTCAGTCCATGCTCATGGTTCTCACAGGGGATGTGAAATGATAGGCTACAATGACCTTCTGATTTTATTTTGTGGGTGCCTTTTCTAGCTAACAATACACCAATGAAAGCAGTGGAGCATTTAGTGAAGCAAATCTTTAGTGGTCAAAAAACATTAATCTTGGGGGGACTGGGGGAGTAGGTTTGCAAAATGCTATCGTATCATGCAATTATACAATTTTGTAAAATGGTCAGATACTGTTTATGAATTTTTAATACAGACTAACTAAAAAATAAAGGAAAATTGACCTTTGACTGACGTTGCATCTGTTTCTGATTAATATGCACTGCCAGGCTGAAACTAAATGTAGGCTGAAAAAATTTAAATGTCATATAGGAAAAGCCACCTCATTTAAACAGATTTTCGCAAAGTGGGCAGTTCAGATTTGTCACTTCAAGCCCAAATATATCATACTTTGAAAAAAACTTGTATTTATTGATGTAAATAGTTGAGCAACATCATGGAGAAGATCTGGCCATCATCTTTAAGCTTTCTACTGGTGTGGCTGTTTTAAAATTGTCAGTCTAGTCTCTTGCTTTGTCATTTAGACAGACATCAACAATTCTTCCCCCTAGAAATTGAAGTGAAGAATTACAGTTTGTGGCGTTTACCTACTCAACCTGCACACTGAAGAGGATCAGTTTGCTGAAACATTTCTGCATAACTTGACTGCTGCGTGCATTTACAAATTTGGCCTCATGTTAATGAATAGAAAAATGTAATGACCCTAAGAATGTCTTGTATGAACAACGATTCGCTAATGCGCTGGTATTCCTGCAAAGGACAAATGTCGTCTACTAGTCCAGCAGCTCAGACTGTGCAACAACATTGGTGTTGAGTGTAACTACTGCCACAATAGCAGCTTGCCTTTCGTCCAAGTGATGCCATTGTTCCAGATTTGACACTGTAGCTTTTCTTGGAACTGAAGGTGATCTATTTCATCAAATTAAAGGACACTGTATATCCCCCAGATCTGATTATTAGTGAGTGGTTGTGGGGTTGGACATTTTATTGGATGTACCACACTTACCACCTCAGATTTGAATGCTGGTGCCAATAATCATTAATAATCAAATAGACTAGTCACCTTGTATTTATTAATCATTAGGTGACAGATGCTTAATTGATGCAAATATAAAGAGAGACCCTAGATATTTTGAATAGCATATTCTACCATCCTCTTAATAGAACAGGAATTCAGTAGCCTATTCTAGATGAAGGATAATGTGTTGAGCTAGTAACTACACAATATCACCTATAGAGGCTTGGTGGGATAACGTGCTTGGTGAATTAAAATATAGGCTAGCTTGAGCAATGAACTTGGGCTGATTTTTCAAAAGGGGTCAGGAGGGTACGGGGGATGAGCAGATATAGATAACCTGTCAATTGGGGAATCCTCCTACCCCTGTAATCCCGTTGAAAGGTGTTCCTTAGAGGTAATAATAGCACCGGTGGTTTACGAATGTGATTTAGTGCATGGCTGTGGGACAGGGCCCGGCCAGCGTGTGGCAGGGTATGGGGGCCATGGTTAAGCTACTAACGGGCTGTGGAGACAAATGAAAAGCCAAAGCCTCTCTGGCTTGCTTTCCCTCTGTGTGCAGTGTTTAGCAGTGGTGCAAATAATACTTTTCGGGATGGTAAAAGGTTTTCAGCAATGGTGGGAAAAGTACCCAATTGTCATGCGTGAGTAAAAATAAAGATACCTTCATAGAAAATGACTCAAGTGAAAGTCACCCAGTCAAAATACTACTTGAGTAAAAGTCTAAAATTATTTGGTTTTAAATATACTTAAGTATCAAAAATAAATGTAATTGCAAACATCTACTTAAGTATCAAAAGTAAAAGTATAAATCATTAAATTCCTAATATTAAGAATTTACGGATTGCCAGCAGCACACTCCACACTGTGAGTCTGCCATATCAGAGGGATGACCAGGGATTTTCTCTTGATAGGTACGTGAATGGGACTATTTTCCTGTCCTAATAAGAATTCAAAATGTAACGAGTACTTTTGGGTGTCATGAAAAATGTATAGGGTTAAAAAGTACATTTATTTAGGAATGTAAGGGAGTAAAAGTTGTCAAATATAAATAGTAAAGTACAGATGCCTAAAAAATGACTTAAGTAGTACTTGAAAGTATTTTTTACTTAAGTACTTTACACCACTGGTTTTCAGTGTAAACTAAAATGACTAAAACCAGATAAAGCATGTAAAAAGATAATGGAGTATTATATTTTTTAATAACATCATCTTTGAGAACTAACATTCACTGTCCGGGAGAATATAAAATTCCAAAAATGTAAAATTCCATTTCGATGGCTTATGCCTTGTTCTTATGCTATGTCAAAAATGTGTTTAATTGAAGGAAATTAGCTTTGAAACTGACATTTTTCTCTCAGCTCCATGACAAAAGGTGTAGAATTGCAGTAAACTAGCTTTATTTAAATATATGTGTGTGTTATATAATATACATATACAGTTGAAGTCGGAAGTTTTACATACACCTTAGCCAAATACACTTAAACTCAGTTTTTCACATTTATTCCTAGTAAATATTCCCTGTCTTAGGTCATTTAGGATCACCACTTTATTTTAAGAATGTGAAATGAGAGAATGGTTTATTTCAGCTTTTATTTCTTTCATCACATTCCCAGTGGGTCAGAAGTTTACATACACTGAATTAGTATTTGGTAGCATTGCCTTTACATTATTTAACTTGGGTCAAATGCTTTGGGTAGCCTTCCACAACCTTCCCACAATACGTTGGGTGAATTTTGGCCCATTCCTCCTGACAGAGCTGGTGTAACTGAGTCAGGTTTGTAGGCCTCCTTGCTCGCACACGCTTTTTCAGTTCTGCCCACAACTCTTCTATGGGATTGAGGTCAGGGCTTTGTGATGGCAACTCCAATACCTTGACTTTGTTGTCCTTAGGCCAGTTTGCCACAACTTTGGAAGTATGCTTGGGGTCATTGTCCATTTGGAAGACCCATTTGCGACCAAGCTTTAACTTCCTGACTGATGTCTTGAGATGTTGCTTCAATATTGTCACATAATTGTCTTTCCTCATGATGCCATCTATTTTGTGAAGTGCACCAGTCCCTCCTGCAGCAAAGCACCCTCACAACATGATGCTGCCACGCCTGTGCTTCACAGTTGGGATGGTGTTCTTCGGCTTGCAAGCTTCCCCCTTTTCCTCCTAACATAACGATGGTCATTATGACCAAATAGTTTTATTTTTGTTTCATCAGACCAGAGGACATTTCTCAAAAAGTACAATCTTTGTCCCATGTGCAGTTGCAAACCGTAGTCTGGCTTTTTTATGACGGTTTTGGAGCAGTGGGCTTCTTCTTTGCTGAGCGGCCTTTCAGGTTCTGTCGATGTAGGACTCATTTTACTGTGGATATAGATAGTTTCGCACATGTTTCCTCCAGCATCTTCACAAGGTCCTTTGCTGTTGTTCTGGGATTGATTTGCACTTTGATTTGCACCAATTTACGTTAATCTCTAGGAGATAGAGCGCGTCTCCTTCCTGTTCGGAATGACGGCTGCGTGGTCCCATGGTTTTTATACTTGCATACTATTGTTTGTACAGATGAACGTGGTACCTTCAGGTGTTTGGAAATTGCTTGACTGATTTCTTTTGATTTTCCCATGATGTCAAGCAAAGATGCACTGAGTTTGAAGGTTGGCCTTGAAATACATCCACAGCTACACCTCCAATTGACTCAAATGATGTAAATTAGCCTATCAGAAGCTTCTAAAACCATGACATCATTTTCTGGAATTTTCCAAGCTGCTTAAATGCACTGGAAACTTAGTGTATGTAAACTTTTGACCCACTGCAATTGTGATACAGTGAATTATAAATGAAATAATTTTTTTGTAAACAATTGTTGGAAAAATGACTTGTCATGTACAAAGTAGATGTCTTTAACCGACTTGCCATAACTATAGTTTGTTAACAAGAGATTTGTGGAGTGGTTGAAAAATGAGTTTTAATGACTCCAACCTAAGTGTATGTAAACTTCTGACTTCAACTGTATATAGTGCTATTTTACCTTTTCTTTTTTTTTTTACATTTGTAAACAAACTTTTATACATGTCAACGACAACTTATAGACACATAAAAACAACGACTACATCTGCCCAGCCCAGCCCCGCCTGCCCCCCCCCCCCCCCCATCCCTAATGCCTGCGTTATTGTTTGCCACCTG
Organism: Oncorhynchus mykiss; assembly: GCF_013265735.2. Classification (NCBI taxonomy): domain Eukaryota; kingdom Metazoa; phylum Chordata; class Actinopteri; order Salmoniformes; family Salmonidae; genus Oncorhynchus; species Oncorhynchus mykiss. The sequence continues at coordinate 18,002,404 of NC_048579.1, forward strand.
GTCTTAAATTGTACCAATTGTGTTTTCCTCAGTCGCCCATGCTATTTCAATAATAAATCATTTGATATTCCCATTGTGTCAATGATAGTGGATTGATTGACTTTACTATGTTTTCTAAATGAGTGACGACAAAAAAGAATAGTCCAGCCCATCGAGTATCTCACTACACACCTATATGTCATGTCTTGAAATATGCAGACAGATGGATTAAAAGTATGCTTATACTGTAATACTTCTGACAACCAACTTTCTAGCTCCGCCTAAAACTTCAGAACTTTGTAGTGTTACCAAAAAGCATGGAGTGAGTCATTATTAGTTTTACACTTATTTTGTCTCTTGTATAGTAACTTCTATACATTTAGTTTACACTGCATTTGAAAGTATTCAGACCACTTGATTTTTGTCCACATTTTGTTATGTTGCAGCCTTATTCTAATATGGATTCAATTGTTTTCCCCCCTCATCAATCTATACAAAATACCCCATAATGACAAATCAAAATAGGCTTTTAGACATTTTTGAAAATGTGTAAAAAATAAAAACTGAAATATCACATTTGCATAACTATTCAGACCCTTTACTAAGCACTTTGTTGAAGCACCTTTGGCAGCGATTGGGTAAGTTTGGCACACCTGTATTTGGGAAGTTTCTCCCAATCTTCTCTGCAGATCCTTTCAAGCTCTGTCAGGTTGGATGGGGAGCATCGCTGCACAGCTATTTTCAGGTCTCTCCAGAGATGTTCGATCAGGTTCAAGTCCGGGCTCTGGCTGGGCCACTTAAGGACGTTCAGAGACTTGTCTCGAAGCCACTCCTGCGTTGTCTTGGCTGTGTGCTTAGGGTCAGTCTCCTGTTGGAAGGTGAACCTTTACCCCAGTCTGAATGGCTGAGCACTCTGGAGCAGGTTTTCATCAAGGATCTCTCCCATTCCCTGCCGCTGAAAAACATGTCCACAGCATGATGCTGCCACCACCACGCAGTTTGGCATTCAGGCCAAAGAGTTCAATCTTGGTTTCATCAAGTGCCTTTTACTGAGGAGTGGCTTCCGTCTGGTCACTCTACCATAGACGCCTGATTGGTGGCGTGCTGCAGAGATGGTTGTCCTTCTGGAAGGTTCTCCCATCTCCTCAGAGGAACTCTAGAGCTCTGTCAGAGTGACCATCAGGTTATTGGTCACCTCCCTGACCAAGGTCCTTCTACCCCGATTGCTCAGTTTGGCCAGGTGGCCAGCGCTAGGACATTTCTTCCATTTTAATGATGATGTAGGCCACTGTGCTCTTGGGGGACCTTCACAGCTAAATACATTTTTTTTGTTACCCTTCCCCAGATCTGTGCCTTTCAACACAGTCCTGTCTCGTAGCTCTACGGACATTTCCTTCGACCTCATTGCTTGGTTTTTGCTCAGCCATGCACTGTCTACTGTGGGACCTTATATAGACGGGTGTGTACCTTTTTCCAAATCATGTCCAATTAATTTACTTTACCACAGGTGGACTCCAGTCAAGTTGTAGAAACATCTCAAGGATGATCAATATAAACAGGATGCACCTGGGCTCAATTTCAAGTGTCATAGCAAAGGGTTTGAATATTTATGTAGATAAGATATTTCTGTTTTTCATACATTTGCACAAATTTCTAAAAACCTGTTTTCACTTTGTGGCATTGTGTGTTGATTGAGGGAAAGCATTTATTTTATGAATTTTAGGATAAGACTAATGTAACAAAATGTGGAAAAAGTGAAGGCGTACTTTCCGAATGCACTGTACACTGGGTTAAGAATACAAACTGTATTAAAACTGTAAAATATATTTTACATCTGCCCCATTGCAAAATGAATAGAAATGTGGAAAATGTGCTTTAAAACAGCAGTATTCTGGCTCTGCCACCAAGAGGAGGGCCTCTAAAACGGCACAAATCCTAGTGAAAACAGTGTGTGTGTGAGCGAGCGACTGGTTTTAACCCAACCATATTTTTATGAGTAAATTCTTTACTGTGGGATCTTGACCCCCAAGTGTGTTATCCTAACCCTGTAGCATGTGTAGACAACAATCTCTCTTGCTCATTTCTTTACCCACACTGTTCTGCTAATAAGAAAACAAAGTGCTTATCCAGATGATGATGTGTTCAATAGCTGCTGTTTATTATTTTTTTAAATGGCCACAGTTAGCATGTGTGGTCAGTCTGGGATTTTGACTGTGGTAGGTTATTTAGGAGAGGGCATTTAGCTGACTTGATTAAATTGCCCGAGCCATTGCCCGAGGCATTTGTTAGGCTATCAAGTGTTTCCCCTGTATTCATTTAGCAGGGGTGGGTCGTGGCTGAAAAATCATTACCGCCACTCCAACAAATAATAATTTTCGGGATGGTAAAAGGTTTTCAGTGTAAACTTAAACGTAATTTTAGAGAATATAGCAGTACATCAAACCAACCTCGCAACCGTGTAACCATGCCAGCCCAGGACCTCCACATCCGGCTACTTCACCTGTGAGACCAGCAACCCTGACAGCTGATGAACCGGTGGGTTTGCACAACCAAAGAATTTCTGCACAAACTGTCTTAGGGAAACTCCTCTTCGTTCTTGTTTTCCTCACCAGGGTCTTGACCTGACTGCAGTTTGGCGTCTTAACCAACTTCGGTAGGCAAATGCTCACCTTCCATAGCTACTGGCACACTGAAGAAGTGTTCTCTTCACAAATGGCATCGTTTGTAGTTTGCTGATGTTCACAATGTTGTGAACAGAGTGCCCCATGGTGGCGGTGGGGTTATGGTATGGGCAAACATAAGCTACGGGAAACAAACACCATTGCATTTTATCGATGGCAATTTGAATGCACAGAGATACCGTGATGAGATCCCAAGGACCATTGTCGTGCCATTCATCTGCTGCCGTTACCTCATGTTTCAGCATGGTAATGCACGGCCACATGTTGCCAGGATCTGTACACAATTCCTGGAAGCTGAACATGTCTCCGTTCTTCTATGGCCTGCATACTCACCAGACATTTCACCCATTGAGCATGTTTGGGATGCTCTGCGTCGAGGTACGACAGCTTGTTCCAGTTCCCGCTAATACCCAGCAACTTCGCACAACATTGAAATGTAGTGGGACAACATTGCACAGGCCACAATCAACAGCCGGATCAACTCTATGCAAAGGAGATGTGTCGTGCCTCAATAGGCAAACGGTGGTCACAGCAGATACTGACAGGTTTTCTGATCCACACACCTACTTCTTTTTTTTAAAGGTATCTGTGACCAACATTATTTTAGAATTGCAGGAAATTCGAATTAGCTCCAGGCAAAAGTTCAAATTCTTCAGCCATTCCTGAACCTGCTGCGACCAAAAAACAAGCTACATATGGACAGTACCAAAACAAATGATCTAATTATTCTGTCTCTTCGCAGCAAAATCTGCGCTGAATTTGCCACCCCTGCTAAAAAAGAAATCCAGTGGGCTATCCGCATTAGCCTCCGTCCATGAGGACGGCCACCGCAGACACATTCCAAGTAATTGGGAGTCTTAGTCACTCTCACTCCCACCCAATCCCTTTTGGCAACAGTGCATGAACTGTTCAGTCAAGTATGGCCTGCCCGCTATAACACCATTAGCTTTGAGGAGAAACTGCTTAAAGTGGCTAAAAAGGGGAGAAGATAGGAGAGGGAGGATGGCTTAATTGAAGTAAATTATTGAAGAGGCCCACTTCGCCACTGCCAATAAGCAGAAGGAGGTCATACCCAAACTATTTTAGGTCTGACTCCTCTGGATTTAATTTAGCTGCTCCTCTGAACCTTGTTTTGCTCTGTCTCTGAGCAGAGTGGAGAGAGGGGTCTGTGCCACGGCATCTTGACAATCTATTTCAAGCTTATATTTGATTTCTGTCGTTATGTATTGGAGAGTGCGGGTCTTCTTGCCGTGCATCTGTTGCCAAACCTTCAGTTAGTGGGTTAGTCAGTCAGGGGCAAGCTAATACGGTCATTGGCGCATCTGAGGGTTTGGCTTCAAAATGGAAGTGCAGATGGAAATGGAATGCATAATGGGATTTCATATCAGATAGAGCCCTTTGTGCCCTATTTGTGTGCGGTCAATCCGCCTGCAATGGTTTTTCTCGTATTACGATAACCTGCTAACCAAATGCCAGTATTAGCCTACCTCACGATAACCTGCGAACTGGATACCAGTTGACAGTCTTTAGGTCACCCGAGTTTCGCCTAAATCATTTCTCCCCGTCGAATCCGTCTGACCTGACTTTTAGGCGAGCCCAAGGCACCGGAGCAAAGCCATGGCTCTCTGAGCCAGCGCCAGCATAGTCCTCGTGTTAATCCTATCAGATCAGTGGGGATTAAAGGCCGTCGGCACCAAAGAAGGCTCTGCGGCTTTGAAAATCCTTCAGCTTTGTTTGCCTGGGCAAGGATTGTACAGTGTTCACTGCTCTGTTGCTGTGTACATGTAGGCCTATACTGTATACAAGACAAGTTAGTAGTAGTTTATTTTTTAGGCAGTAAATCCAGTACATGCCTAAGGAGGAGGAGGATTTCCTTTGATTATAGAGTTGTGGAATATTACAGCATAAGCGATGCACTAATAATAACGTGAGAAGACACTGGGCTTAGATCCACCTGTTCGACTTGATCCTCTAAACAAATAATTTGATACTTGCTTGCTATGTTCTAATTGAGAAACATTTTTACCGGTGTTAGCTTATCTCAAGGCATGCTATAATGGCTTACATTGCTCAGCTCACAGATTCTAGGCTTTTTTTTAACATGGTCCATCATAAACTCACTAGGAGGACAAGGACAAGAAATGTGCCTGATGAGTACAGGGCATTCGGAAAGTATTCAGAACCTTGTGTTATGTTAGTGCCTTATTCTAAAATGGATGAAATATTTTTTTCCCTTATCAATCTACACGCCATAACCCACAATGACAAAGCAAAAACAGATTTTTTGAAATTTTGGGAAATGTATATAAAAAAAATAAAAAAAACTTGATTTACACAAGTATTCAGACCCTTTGCTATTAGACTCGAAATTGAGCTCAAGTGCATCCTGTTTCCATTGATCATCCTTGAGATGTTTCTACAACTTGATTGGAGTCCACCTGTGGTAAATTGAATTGATTCGACATGATTTGGAAAGGCACACACCTGTCATAAGGTCCCACAGTTTTCAGAGCAAAAACCAAGCCATCAAGTCAAAGAGCTGTCTGTAGAGCTCCGAGACAACATGATTGTGTCGAGGCACCGATCTGGGGAAGGGTACCAAAGAATGTCTGCAGCATTGAAGGTTCCCAAGAACACAGTGGCCTCCATCATTCTTAAATGGAAGAAGATTGGAACCACCAAGACTCTTCCTAGAGCTGGCCGCCTGGCCAAACTGAGCAATCTGTGTAGAAGGGCCTTGGCCAGGGAGGTGACCAAGAACCCGATGGTCACTCTGACAGATCTCCAGAGTTCCTCTGAGGAGATGCGAGAACCTACCAGAAGGAAAACCATCGCTACAGCACTCCACCAATCAGGCTTTTATGGTAGAGTGGCCAGACTGAAGCCACTCCGCAGTAAAAGGCACATGACAGCCAAAAGGCACCTAAAGAACTCAGACATTGAGAATCAAGATTGAACTCTTTGGCCTGAATGCCAAGTGTCATGTCTGGACGAAACCTGGCACCATCCCTATGGTGAAGCATGGTGGTGGCAGCATCATGCTGTGGGGATGTTTTTCAGCGGCAGGGTCTAGGACACTAGTCAGGATCGAAGGAAAGATGAACGGAGCAAAGTACAGAAAGATCCTTGATGAAAACCTGCTCCAGAGCGCTCAGGACCTCAGACTGGGGTTAAGGTTCACCTTCCAAGAGGTGAACAACCTTAAGCACATAGCCAAGACAACACAGGAGTGGCTTCGGGACAAGTCTCTGAATGTCCTTGAGTGGCCCAGCCAGAGCCCGGACTTGAACCTGATCGAACATCTCTTGAGAGACCTGAAAATATCTGTGCAGCGATGCTCCCCGTCCAATCTGACAGAGCTTGAGAGGATCTGCAGAGAAGAATGGGAGAAACTGGCACATCTGTATTTAGGGAATCTTGTAGTGTCATACCCAAGAAGGCTCAAGGCTGTAATCGCTGTTGAATGTTCTTCAGCAAAGTACTGAGTAAAGGGTCTGAATACTTAATTGTACTTTATTGTACTTTTACCCCTTTTCTCCCCAATTTCGTGATATCCAATTGTGCGCTGGCTCATGGGTCTCCTGGTCACGTCCGGCTGTGACACAGCCTGGGATCGAACCCGGGTCTGTAATGATGCCTCAAGCACGGCGAGGCAGTGCCTTAGACCTCTGTGCCACTCGGCACACTTTTTCATTCGCAAAAATAAAATGAACTGTTTGTGCGTGGTTATCATAGAAATGTAGTGCCCTTAGTAGAAGAGAAAAAAACGGAATCAATTTTAGAATAAGCCTTTAACGTAACGAAATATGGAATGTCAAGGGGTCTGAATACTAACCAAATGTGCTGTGTGGTTAACCCACAGAAATCTGTAACAATCTAGAAAGAGCATGCCGGCGTGTGAATGACCCAGCCATAGAAATTGATTCTAGTTTCAATGGACCCAGCTATCATTCCTGAGCGCTACTGTTAAAGCTTTTCTGTAATATAGCGTTACCATGAAATGCCCCAGAAAAGGTAGCTAGATATCGACCTCGGTCGCTAAACACACGACGACACACGTCGCTAAACAGAAACATTCAATGAATCCCTGCCTTATCTGTTTGCTGAGTTAGACAGAAGAAAAGCAAGCAGCATTGACTTTCCCCAGGCCATTGCACAAACAAGCTGCTTTTACCTCTTAGATCTATCAATTGAAGATATACCTGACTCAACTGTAGCAATTTGAAGAAACAAGGCTTAAGAGCTCTGTTAAGGGTTATCATTTTCTGTCAGCCATTGACTGATTCAACCCAATTGATTCTCCTTGAGTAATTCTAGCCTCCTTATAGGCTCTATGTGCCTATGACTGACAGCTCACGGAAAATGTTGCCTCATGATATCTCCACTGTCAACGCTGCCATCGATTACAGTAGATATCATATAGGATTGCCTATCTTATCAGCGCAACATGTCAGCAAGCCTTTGGAAAATGTCATTCCCCTTGGCTTTTTTTGCTAAATGAACTTGACCTTGGTGGTGGGGTGTCTTTCTCAAAAGAAAATATTTGAACCAGGCCTTGATGGAGTGGCGTTCTGTCTTCTATCACACGCCGGCTAACTTGTTGAAAAATGGCACCCGGTAGTCATTTATAGCACAAAGACATGGTAAATGGGACATCTTCTGTGTGCACTAAATTGATTCTCCCGACAAGGGACAAATTGCAATGAGATGACGGATTAGCCGGAAAAGGGTTCTTTAATTAGGACTTTGTGGCCTTAACGTATGAGTTTGAAGGACAGCGTTGGAGCGATCATCGCATGGTTTGGTTGTGTTCATGAGTTGACAGTGAAATAACAACTGATTTTGTAGCTTTTTCTCTACTCTCTTCCCCATCTTTTTTTCTGTGACCTAAACTTGAATAAAGAGTCCTCAAATGGTTCAGTCTAATAAAAGATAAGAGGCCTATCACATCAATCTGAGGTAATGTTCCTCCTCCAACTCCCCTGGAAGGGTAAGGTCCTCAGAGGCCACCGCTGTGTCAAGGAAACACTCTGATGGGAATTGAGCACATGCCAGCAGGATGTCTAATAGTTCGCTTAGTTTCGGTTTATGTGACTAAACAGGCAAGTATAATGTAGAGAGTCATTGTACTATCTAAACCGCTATAGAATTATATTTTTCATAAGTACAAATATTGTATTTTCCGCTGTTTGAAGCTGGTGTACAAAACCGAAAGTAAAAGACGCAAAAACAAAACTTAAGAATGGGAAGCATAGAAAAAGTGCACATAGAACAAAGCTACCGCTTCATAGACTTGCTTTTAATGAGAAAGAAATGTGTGTTATAGATATGTCAATGTGAATTTGGTCGGGTCACCCAAAAAGTTACATATTGCTGTGTTCATACCCCTGAGTCAATAGAATATAAACAATAGAATCACCTTTGGCAGCGATTACGACTGTGAATCTTTATGGGTAAGTCTCTAAGAGCTTTGCACACCTGGATGGTACAATATTTGCACATGATTCTTATTAAAATTCTTCAAGCGCTGTCAAGTTGGTTGTTGATTATTGCTAGACAGCATTTTTCAAGCGTTGCCCTTGATTTTCAAGCAGATATAAGTCAACTGTAACTCGGCCACTCAGGAACATATGCTGTCTTCTTGTTAAGCAACTCCAGTGTAGATTTGGCCTTGTGTTTTAGGTTATTGTCCAGCTGAAAAGTGAATTAGTCTCCCAGTGTCTGTTGGAAAGTAGATTGAACCAGGTTTTCCTCTATGATTTTGCCTGTGCTTAGCTATATTCCATTACTTTTAATCCTAAAAAACCCCTCCCTAGTGCTTGCCGATGACAAGCATACCCATAACATGATGCAGCCGCAACCATGCTTGAAAATATGAAGTGGTACTCAGTAATGTGTTAGTGGATTTTCCCAAAACATAACGTGTTCTATTCAGGACATAAAGTTAATTTATTTTACACATTTTATGCAGTTTTACTTTTAGTACCTTATTGCAAACAGGGTACATGTTTTTGGCATATTCTGTATAGGCTTTCTTATTTTCGATCTGTCATTTTGGTTGGTATTGTGGAGTAACTACAATGTTGTGGATCCATCCTCAGTTTCCTCCTACTACAGCCATGAAACACTGTGACGGTTTATTAGGCTTGACATAAAAGGGTTGGATACTTATTAACTCAAGACATTTCAGCTTGTCATTTTGAATTCATTTAAAACTTTTCTTAAAACATATAATTCCATTTTTGTTGTTGTGTGTAGGCCAGTGACACAAATTTCAATGTAATCCTTTTTAAATCCGGGCTGTAACAACCAAATGTGGAAAAAGTCCAGGGGTGTGAATACTTTCTGAAGGTGCTGTACATGACCCATAGGGCTGATATTTGCCAGGGATCTCATAATATGATATTATAACAACACTTAGGTGCCGATATGCATTGCGTTGCTAACGATTCTGTATGTATTGCGATTCGATACTGTTATTTTTGTTGCGATTCGATGTTCCAAACATATTGCTCACCATACGTCTCCGGCGGAGGGACAAGAGGAGAACCACGAGAGAACGAGTTTTGATCAGTCATGGAAAGAAGTGCTAAAAACAAATGGGATTTTTGGTGCAGGTACAGCAAACTAGCGCAAAAATAATATTGCAACATTGATATACCGTCAAAAATAATATCCCGATATGTAACTGTATCGATTTTCCCCCCATCACTAATAACCTACAACATGGTCAAACAAGTTAATGTTTCTGACATTTTAAGACTGCTTAACAACTATTGATTTACTGTAGAACCACAGAGTTGCCGCAAGTCGCAAAAAAAAACAGGAGCTGCCTCTGCTAACGTCATTTCTGCACCATTTCAACATCCTTCAATCACCTATGCTTAGACTAACACAGTGACAACTTGCATACCGAAAACATTGTAGTTCAATCAACGTAAGCTAAATATCATGTGGCTGTCCATGGTGCTGATTCCTGTGTGTGTGCGCATGTTTTGTTGTCGTCCTAGAAGAGGCTACCTGTCTAAAAGGCTTTTTAGTTAGCATATCTTTAATTGGCAACGATGAGCCAGCTAGTTAACGTTAGCCTACTACATCTACCTACATATTGAACTTCCGTTCTCTCAGGCCAGGGGCACAATGTATGAATTTATGGTTGAATCAGCATTATTATCATTGGCCGGTACACCACGTCCAAATCCCTATCCCCATTCATGGTTGCCCGAGAGGACGACGACACAACAAGATGCAACAATTCACGTTTTTTTCTGTCATTGACGTTTTGCCTATGATGTGAAGCCAAATTCAATCTGGCTTCCCTTGACAATTTCTTTTTTTGGTGCGCCAGGACCATTCAGAGTTGGGCTCACTCAGCTTAACTCAACGCTAATTGGCTATTCTTTTAATAATAAAAAAATATCAGGGAGGCCAAATGCTTGCTTGCTTCCCTTGCTATTGAATTCAGTGCTACTGGCGGCAACAATGTCATACTGTTTTTGACCAGACAGCATCAGATAGATGGGAATACACATACTGAGACAGAGGGACGCTGTTTTGCTCAATCGGATGCTTTCTCTGGTGACATACATTCAGCCACTTGTGGAATGAAGGACAAACACAGAGAGAGAGACTAAATAAAAATGATTTTATATTATTTTTATTTTTTTTAAACATTTTTGGGGGGAAGCCTGGCTTCCCTTGACATCCATGAATACACACCACTGCCTATTGGCCTTTATATATGACATTGGATGAATACTATTCTGATCCATCTCACTGATGTGATGGACTTCTCATCATATCACCGCTGTAGTTCTAGTAATGTGATGGTCGCGCCATACTACACAATGTGAATGAGAAGGGGACGGGGAGAGGCAAGGAGAAAATGCCTGTAGTGATGTATTGCCCCTGCAGTGTTAGACAACTCAAGATGATCTGCTGCAGAGGGAAAGGGAGAGTGAGGGAAGGACAAGGAGAGAGGGAGGGAGAAGAAGAGAGGGAGAGTGAAGCCAGGGACAGTTGCTGCAGTGTTACAGCATGGTTGTTAAAGGGTTTCACATTTAGTTTGTAATGGTACTCCATTCACACAATTGTTTCCAAATGTGTCTGCATCTTGACTGTATTCGCCCCATTTGTGTGTTCCTACCCCCCCCCCCCCCCCCATTTCAGTGTGTGAGTATATGTCAGTGCAGTGGCTTCTAGTTTCCTAGGGTCTAAACCTACAGGAGAGGCCTGGTTGCCTATTCCCTCGTCTGACATGTATCCTAATGCCTCCCATTCAGAGCTGAGTGAGATTACCCTTCAGTTCTGCGTGCTGGTGCTGCTACCGCCGCTTATGACGCCCACGACCTAGCCTACCACTCCTCACAGAGCACAGCCATCAACAGAACCCCTGTGGGTTGGAGGAGACCTATGGTCGGTTCTGTAAGAAGGTGCTCCCATTTTAAAACCTGTGGCATGCAAATAAGCGGAGGAAATTGTGTGTATCCATTGGTTACATATTGAGATCCACTCCTCTCAGAGTGTGCATCATTCAATGGGACCACCCCGGGCTACTAAAACAAATGATGTGGGTTCTGACAGAAAGGGTCCCCATTTAAATCATACATGTGGGGAAATGAAAGCCATCCATCATGTAACTTCTACAGAAAGTGTCAGCCATTTTGATTTGGCCGATTTTGTATGAGTTTAACCAATTTGTCCTTAGAGAGGCATTGCTCATACTGTACATACCACTGGGGTTATAGCATTTGACAAGCAACCTAGACTCGGAAGCAATTTTGGTTACGTTCTATGCCTCACTCATGCCTTGTGCGATGGCTGACTTGGGATACAAGTCTGTCTCACCAAGCTACATACTCAATTCCAGCTTACTGTCAAGAGCATTGATAGACAAGAGGCTATGGTAAAGGAGAAAACCAAAGCCAGGAGAGAAATCTGAGGGAAGCGAGCGTCTGACAAGTAGGCGAGAGATCTCCTACCCGGTACGCAGCGAAATGTGACACGAGTGGGAGATGGGACTAGAGAAAAGATTGATGCGCATTCCACAGCAAAGATATTAATATCTATGTGGGCCACTATTTATACCGGTGCTATTGCTCTATACAAGGGGGATCCGAGGGCAGATATGTGGGGATTGCCAGAGGGTGAGTTACTCTACCAAGCATGATATACACTCACCGGACAGTTTATTAGGTACACCCATCTAGTACTGTGTTTGCTTCCAGAACAGACTGAATTCGTCGGGGCATGGATTCTACGAGTCGGAAACGATCCACAGGCGTGTTCCATGCTGACGCGACGGCATCACACTGTTGCTGCAGATTGGACGGCGGTACACCACCGCCACCAGCCTGTACCATTGACACCAGGCTGGATGAGTTCATGGACTCATGCTTCCTATGCCAATTCCAACAGGAACCGGGATTCATCAGACCAGGCAATGTTTTTTTTCCCCCCTTCCACTCCTCAATTGTCCAGTGTTTGTAAGCTTGTAGCCACTAGAGACCCTTCTTGTTTTTAGTTGGAATCCGGTGTGGTCGTCTACTGCAATAGCCCATTCGTTTGGCGAGGTTTGGCGAGTTGTGCGTTCCGAGATGCCTTTCTGCGTACCACTGTTGTACTGCGCCGTTATTTCTATTTGTGGCCCCCATGTTAGCAGGCACGATTCTTGCCATGGCCCTTCGACCTTTCTAATCAACGAGCTGTTTTCACCCACAGGACTGCCGCTAGACTGGATGTTTTTTGTTTGACACACCATTCTCAGGAAACCCTAGACACTGTCATGCGTGTAAAACCCAGGAAGGCGGATGTTTCTGAGATACTGGATACGTCGAGCCTGGCACCGACGATCCTACCACGCTCAGTAACTTCGGTCACTCGTGTTTCCCATTCTAACGTTCAATCGAACAGTAACTGAATGCATTGATACCAGTCTGCCTGCTTTATATAGCAAGCCACGACAAAGTGATTCACTATCTGTAGGAGCAATCCATTTTTGTGAATGTGGTGGGGTACGTAATAATCTGTCTGGTGAGTGTATATTACTGCCGATCAAGGGCCAGAACGTCATGGCAGATAACTGCAGAAGAGCACAGTAAAGGTTGCTCAGTGATAACTTATGTGATGACGGAGTATTTTGGAAATGCATATACCTTGGTCGGGGTGGGAACTTTGCATGATACCCACTGCGATTTACCAACAATGCAGTGCTGTAGGTGGTGGTATTCGTTGTGTCAGCCCTTGAACGGAGAATGCATTCGCTCATCTGTGGACCCCATTTGTGACTCAGTCAGCATGAAGCCAGAAATTGTGCAGCATTTATCCTATTTCCCTCCCTCCCGCCGATATTATTTGCAGTTATTCTTGGACCCAGCCTCCACTCCCCACAGCTGTTCTATTGGATGACTCGCAAATGTGCCCATCAGTGCAGAAAAAAATTCCAAACAAGAAATCATGGATCAAGAAAAAAAAAGTAGGAAGACTGGTGAAATGAAGGAGGGGGGAGAGAGAGACCGAATGTACAGTCCTGTAGGCTCCACGTTGACCTCTAAAACTGTTGCCGAAGAGTAATTGATGACAAAAGCGACCAATCGTTTATCTCCTCCTCTTCATCAGGGTACACAAAGGCGTCGCTCTGGAAAATAACTTGCCGCCTTTCATAGTTGTCTATACCCCAGCTTCCCGAGGGGTGCTCATTCACTCTGTCTGCCGGGCCGATAGTGTCGGCGTCAGTCTTCCAGGAAGTCATGTCTTCAATCCAGTCCGTGTGTCTCCCCCATACCCCCACCCTGCTTCACTTTATAGCTCGCCGTGAATGAGCTGTCCATCAAAACCCAGATGTGTTTTCCCCTACGCAAGAAATCCATGTCAACTCTGGCATAAATCAAGTCACCTTTTTTATTCAAACCTTCAGAAATCTGACAAGTTATCGCTCATCTTTAATGTTTTTTTAAAGAATAGTGACTGATAACTTGACTACTCTCTTAATTCCATTTTGATAGTCACATACAATGTTCCCGCAAAACATATTTTCCGGCACAGAGCAAATTTTAGGTCTGCTGAGCACAAACTTGAAAGTTGTGAAAAGTTTACGTGACTTCCAGTGTGCGTTTTACTGTAAACACTGAGTCTGTACCCCTTTAAGTTACAGTGGTCATGTAGGCTACTGTGGCTATTTGATCATAATGTAGGTCTATCAGAGTGGCCTACCATCATAAACAATAGAGAAAAAGCATCCCAAAACATTTTTACATGTAAATAGCTGTTCTATCATTCAGCCTACAGTAGCAGCCAATATGTGGTGCTCAATGTAGGCCAACATTCCATGAGACTTTTGAAAAAACATGCAGGACTTGACATTAACCTGTTTAACCACTTGACCTTCAGATAAGGTGCCTGAAAATTCTGTTGTGTTTGATGCAAGAAACCACTTTACAAAATAAAATGCATTATTATTCTCATATTGATTATTACAGAGAATCAGGTAAATGATGCTTTCCTCTGCTACTTAGCTTATTCAAGCTTGGCTCAAAATACAACCCTGCCCCTTTCGGACAAAAAAAAGCTAGTTACCTGACTACATGTGTTGTTCTCTTGTAGGAAGCAATCACTCCCCTATTGCTGACTACAAATTATCTATAACTGTGCTAATAACTACCTAACTAGCAAAGGATATGAAAAACAATTGCACACATGGCTACATGCAGCTCTTACTTTAATCTCAAAATAAATCCATCTACTCACGACCACTCATGCTGTAAACACAATCCAGTTCAAAGTAAATGTGACAGGTCCGTGATATGGCAATGGTCTATCTGCATATAGGCCTACTGCAGCTCTGATTGTTTATGACGCACAGGACTGTGTAGAGTCGGGGCTGATTAGTGCATGTCAATGCAATAGAAGCCTACTCTGATGCGTTCTGCCTACTACAAAATTGCTTGCATAAATAATTTTGTTTTCGGTATGTTGCATTGAAAGTGGCTAACTTTGCGTTGATTCGATCACAATTGTCACAGTAAAGGGAAATGTTGATAGTGTTAACAGGGAAAACTTGAGAACAGTGGTCACCAAACTTTTTTTTCAAGATGAAAGCCGAGATCTACCGTGTAAGCCTATGCAACATTAGCCAATTAAAAACAGTTCTGTAGCAATGAGGTTTGTGCAGTAAGCTATAGGCCCAATACATTATCACCGCATATCAACTTTCCTTGAATTGCCCTGCCAATGCATTGTCGTTTTGGGCCGTTAAAATAAATAAATAAATATCCACATTTGAGGTAGGCTATATAATCACACCGGTAATAGATCCGTTGTTTTATTACTTGTGAGGCACAGCTGAGTGAGCATACATTTTAAATAATTTGCTTTTTTATTTTACTGGGCTGATGATGCCTGCATCTGATAGTCAGTATCGGCAGAGGGAGAGAGCAGCGGCCTCTCAACATCCCTGCGCTCTCCCTTTCCTCCACTGACACTGACCAAAAAGCCACACCGTCTTGCAGATGATGGCGACACTCGAGTCACACCGCTTTATTTCTGCCTCCTGCACAAATTCATGTTGTTACTCCTATGAACAGAGCGAGTGAAATATTCCTCAATATTAAAGACCAAAGCCTCTAATGATATAGATACACTTTCCTACTCCTTCATTACTGCTGCAGTGCTTGTTGTAGCGCTGAGTGGAAATAGGAACAAACATTTTTATGGCTTATAAAAGTGTTGAATACAATGTGTTGACGGTCTCTCTAGTCATGGTTTTAAACATTTTGATATCTCACAGTATCAGTTTTGCTGTAGCTTTATTTTATGCTTGCTACTTACTGCAGACTTGTTAATCTGAGCAATCCGATTGGCCAGTGTTAGGCCTATAGTGCACTTGATTTGCTCTCTGGCCCCGCCGTGAAGGCAGAGTTAGTACCTTCAGACACATGAAATGGTTCAAAATGGCAACCACTCGCTTAGCCTGCACACAGGGCAGCTGAATCGGGTGCACCTACCGTTAACAGCCCGAGACAAATAAAATATGAATACAAGGCTTTATTGTTTTTTTTACAGAAATGTTTGCCAATCGACTAGGAATGCCTCGGAGATCGACCAGTTGATCACGATCGATCGGTTGGTGACCACTGCTCTAGAAAGTTGAGTGAAATTCAATCTCGTGCTTCTCTGTGGGGCAGTCCCGGGGAAGCTGTGCGGCGGTACTGCACGCGTGCAGCTTAGAGGGAACATTGGTCACATAGGACTGCTGCTGTAGCATTATTACTATTGAGTTTCATTGGAAATGGAACACGCTGTGGCTAATGTGTTAGCAAGGTAGCAAATAACATCAGGAGATTCCAATTCAACAATCTTATGTCATGCTTTTAAGAACCTGAACGATGACACAAGGTTTTTCAGGCAACTTCATTTTAGTCCAGTTGGCGCTATCTGCGAAATACTGCAGCTCCATGTCCTGCAATATTCAAACATTTTGCTTTGAATTACTTTCAATAGCAAACTCTGGCGCCGGTCCAGCATCTCTCCAGAGTTGAAATGTGATTCAGTGTTTTTCTTTCATTTTTTAAACCACCATATGGTGGACTCCCCTCTCTCTCTCAACACCGTACTCGGAGGAGATTACATTTTTTGTATTAATGAGATAAAAGATGTAGTAGTGGCTGTATAAAAAGACATGAAACTGCAGCCGGAGAAGCTAATTTGATTTTGAGATTGCCCATACTCGATTGGTTCCATTGTTTCGCTTATATCTGCTCTGGCCTGGAATATTTCACCGGCAACATTCCCAGGGAACATCAACAAAACAGATAGTTTATGTTTTTTGGAGAAGACTTCACCATGCCCCAAAAAAATGCATATGAAGATTAAGATTTTAAAACCGTCTGATAGGAAGTTGAGGGATTTGTCTGATTGATTGCCTCAGGGCAGACCGACATTAAAATAGAAGATTGAAAGACTCCTATAAAAAAAAAAAAAACGTTTAAGAATGTGATCTGACTTGCACTCGACTAGTGGCTTCAGTCCACTCCTCCACCTCCTCTCCCTCTCACTGCATTGTAATTATTAGCCCTATGGAGCCCTGGTGGAGGGAATTCTTTAAGCTGCCATCTTGGCGCCCTTCCAAAACAGATGTTTTTGAGAACACAGAACAGAGACCGGCATAATCCTCTGTTAGTGCACTACTGAGCGGCTACCAGAACTGGTTCCTTGAAAGAGATTCAAAGAAAGAGTACTTGCATAGGGTATTTGAGGTGAGTTTCTCGTTCCGTGCCCTCCTTTGTACGCTCTTTTGTGTCACAAGGTAACACCTTTAAATAGCCCCTTCAGAGGTCAATGTTTCAAGTTGGATTCATAGCAACCCACTAAGTGTTGTGTTGGGCGAGCTTGAGAGTGTTAGGGTGGGGAGAAAGCTGGAAGGGGTGGGAGGGGCAGCATTCATTTCCCCAAAAAGCTTAGAAGGGTCAGTGTGAGTCGCGGGGTGCCAGTCTTAGTTGGACGGCATGTGAACAGGCTCAAGCGTCTGACAACCGTGCTAATTGAATTGTGGAAAAATGCAAATGCCAAACCGAGGGACGTATTGGGTTCACTCTTAAACCGTGATGCACTACCTCCCATTGATTCATTAATTATTTTTCTCTTCAACTGACCACAGACAACAGCAGCTGCAAGCAAACTTGCTAGGCAGGTGGCGTCGTGGAGAAGTCGATTTCAGGCGTTTCACTCTCCCCTGCAGCTATGTCTTGAATGCACAGCTATGGGGCTTGACGATTCAGTTCTGGTCTTTGAATTCATTATATACTGTTTACCTAGGGGCATTTTTATACTTGAATTCCTCTGGCCAATGTTAGCCCTGTAATTGGCTGGAATTGTTATGGAGTTGAACCCAACCCCTCTGTATTGCAATAGGAGCTTTAATTTGTAAAACTGGAAAATGGACAAATGTGTGACCTCTGTTAACCACTTTATTCTAGCCTTCTGCATTGCTTACCCGTATTCCCTTACATGCTTTTGTACGCAATGTAGGCCTACTGCATAATGCTATTTATTTTGGCATGGTTCTGCAAAATGTATTCTCTGTGGAAGTGTGACAGCAATAACTAGTGGATGATATTTGCAGGTCACACAACATAACCCCACGGTAATGGGAACCCTTGAGAACCTGAGGGGGAGAGATATATCTTCTTAGCTCTTAGGCCTTCCCCCACCCCATCCCGCTCTCCCTTTCTCTCTTCCTCTGAGCTCTGTTTCTCTTGCTGTCTCGTATTCTCGCTCCCTCTCCATCTCAGCAGGTTATGAATTAAACTTTGGAAGAGACAAGAACCCCGTCTCAACACTGTTTCCGTTTTACAGCGGGAGTTGAGAGGACAGGCGTGGGGCGGTAGCCTAGTCAGATTGGCGTTGCTCTCACACAAACACAGAGTGAACAGAAATTTCAGCAGATTGAGTAAGAACAGTGCACAGGAAGTTCATAGGGAGGTATAGAACCCAGACAATACACCCCCCCCCCCCACCCCCATGTCTCTCTCTTGGAACCTTCCGCTCTCAGAGCATGCACAGTGCATGGACTGAATGGAATGCCCCGGGGGCGGGGGTGTGAAATGTGCCTCTCATGGAAGGGGAAAAAAAGCCTTATTCCCCCAGAGTCTTGTCTGCATTTGTAATGAACAGAGGGGCGGGGTAAAACGTTTGCATGTTTTTCTGTAAATTATTTATTTATCGTGCCGCAAACCCGCACAGGGTGTGGACATGCACCAGACAAAGTCATGTGCCAGGGCAGAGAAAGGAAATGGGATATCTATTTCACTACCCCCGCTCTTATCTGCGGGATGCATCTCTTCCTCAGTGTGAATTTCAGCACATCTTTTAAGCTTTTGTTCCCACCTCAAATGTTTCATGTCAGAGGAAGACTGCAGTGCTGAACACTCGTTTTTCATCTCAAGGACAAAGGGGTTTCACAGTCTCAGGGCCAGAACCTGGCCATGGCAAGAGCCTGTCATTCCAGACTACAGCGACATGAGCTAAAATCCACCTTTGAGGTACAGTACACATGCACATTCAGTCTTTATAATGTATGCGGAAGTACACCTTCATGACTATAGATATCGTAGTTAAACGTTTTCCTCCTTGAGTCAGGATTTGCGCCATTGGTTTCAACTGAAATGGCAGTTAAACCCTGATAATGTGGTTCCCAAAATTGTTGGGGTTGAGGCCATAACCCACCCAAAGCTGTGCAAGTGATCACGGCACCACGCAATAAACAAAGCAAAAGCTTCCAGGGAGCCATGTTCATGTCCATACATACAGTAGAACCTGGGAAGAATTAGTCATGTTCCACCGGTCGTTCCTCCTGATCTGCCATTTGTGAAACACCACCATGCTGCAGGCCTGCATACCCAAACTGCATACAGATTCCTACGGGTCTCTCTCCATCCCCAACATGCAGCAGGTCTCTCCAATTCAGCATCCCCTCCAACACCACAACATCCCCTGCTTACTCTTTCACTCTTGCCCTCTCTCTCCATGTGGATTTGGTATGTTCCAGGCCGTGCACTTCAAAGGGCCACCAGGCTCATCCCTCATTCAGCCAGAGACACGGAAAAGGAGCGCAGGAAGGAAACAGGATATGGACAGGATAAAGAGAGAGGGGGGAATCCCCCTCTTTGTGATTTACTGAGCCTCAAGTTATTCTGAGGTCACCGTATGGAACGTAGTAGTGGGTAGTGGAGACTCCACTGCTTCTTTACACATTGTGTAGACCGCTGTCCTCCTACCACCACACGTGTCAGCTGGCTTAACAAGTTCTTGCTTTTGTCCCATTTCATCCACCTCTCAATCTTTTTCTTTCTCTCTCTCTCTCTTTGTCTCCTTTGGTTGTCTGTCATTTTTTTCTCCACATTCCTTCGCATCCTCTCCGTTTTGTGAACTTAAAAGCTCAGTTCAAATATGTATGGCGCTCGTGTGGCTGTGTAGCATATCCCCCTCAGTGCAAAACGTTTTTCTTTAAAGCCCTGACCCCCTTACCCACACACAAAATGTCATGAAGCTCTCTTAGCAGTTTAACACTAGCTTGTGTGTTCATTACAATATTGACCAAATGCATTTGCATTTGTTTGCATGTGTCAGTGTATGAATGTCTGTGTGTGCTTGGGGTCCACAGACACACATTGACATTATAGACTGTTGTGGTCAAGGACCCCTGCCACCCCCATGGCCATTAAATACAGGAAACGACCACTGGTTCATTATGGCAGTAATCACTCTGTGTACCAGCTCCCCTTCCCAAATGGTCACGTTATTAGAAAGCGCTAATTACATGTTTGGTAGCTGAGGGTAGTTGCCGCACAGAGGGAATGGACGCTTCTTATCAAAAAGGTGGCGTCTGTACCTCATTATCATTTAGTGGGGTCACAGTACCCAGGTAGCCTTTCAATGACAGCTGTTAACCCTGCACCAACGGGTGGTTAATGTAAGGCCCTGGACACTACCACAAAAAGCCCCGAATCTTCAACGTACTGCCATGTGTCCATTTAAAAACAAACAGCAGCTCAAGCCTTTAAAACTAATTAGGGGGTGAGAGGTCAATTTAAAGCTTTTAACATGGGCATCAAATTTATGGGACCTTTTAACGCGCACTGGTTTCCTTGAAAAGGTTTAAATGGAAAAACTGCCCATCTCTGTCTGAATACACCTGAGGTTGGCTTCTGAAATAGAAAAAGAGGACTATGGTGTCCATGTTCAGTCCTAATATGGACAATGTATTATGACCTGGACAACATAGAAGGAGAAAGAGGACCTGCTACATCTTGACTGTAGTGTTTACGTTCAGACATGTTGGATTGTTGACTCAGGAGTTTCTCTTCCGAGCGTTTTTCTTGATAGTATGAGACATTTTAATCTCCTATACACAGGCTGTGTAGTCTTCATCAAATGGATAGCTGCCTGGAGTCTTATTAGAAGACAAATGCCATGTTGATAACAGTATGGCTACTTACAAGCTCATGCATCAGTAGAGATTGTGCCTTACCCTGACTACTACCATAATCATGCTTATGTATTTCCTAGAAATACTAACGTCTCATTCCGCGGTGCTATTTCCAACACAAAGCCTTGGGGGACAATGTATTGATTGCTAATGGTCTGCTCTACTGTGTGTAGACACATCTGGGGTATTGAAGGTTTACACCACTGTATAGCCTCAATGAGGCCCGGCCAGGGCTCCTGTGGGCAGGAATACATTAAAATATATATATATATATATTAAGTGGAACACGAGGACTATTAGAAATCAATCTTACGTTTGTTGATTTTTTTTGGTTCTCCGGATGGTGTCAGATTGTTATTTTTTTGTGAGTACTTAATGATATACTGTGTGTTCTTGTTTGGTCAATGATGATTGTCCGTTATGATTTAAATATATTTTTTAAGTGTAGTCAATGGGAACAATTTACATAAAACATAACTTTCAGCTGCACTTAACCATTATCATCCCTAAAGTAACATGGCACTTGGAAAAATTCAAGTAGAACATTTGAGAAAGAATGAGGCCCAATGATTTAATTTACTGATCTAATTTGACCCTGTGTAAAAAAAAAAAGCAACGTAATTACAGCTCAGAGAAACTGCTTGGCTGGTCTGTGAGACACAACAGACCGACGCGTGTTATCCGACAGCTCAGACCTGTCTATTTTCCTGGAAGATCACACTTTAACATGCCAAAGCTTCTTCTCCATGCTAAGTAGTCCAATCTTCTGGTACCTTAGCATACACAGTGCATTCGGAAAGTATTCAACCTCTTCCCCTTTTCCACATTTTGCTATGTTACAGCCTTATTTTAGAATGGTTTAAATCTATTTTCCCCTCATCAATCTACACACAATACCCCATAATAAAGAAGCGTAAACAGGTTGTTTAAAAAAAAAAATTTTTGTTCAAACTTGAAAACAGAACTTATTTACATAAGTATTCAGACCTGTTGCTATGAGACTTGGAAATGAGCTCAGGTGCATCCTGTTTCCATTGATCATTCTTGATGTTTCTACAACTTGATTGGAGTCCACCGGTGGTAAATTCCTTTTGTTTGACATGATTTGGAAAGGCCCACACCTGTCTATATAAGGTCCCCAAGTTGATATTGCATGTCAGAGCAGAAACCAAGCTATGATGTTGAAGGAATTGTCCATAGAGCTCAGAGACAGGATTGTTTCAAGGCACAGATCTGGAGAAGGGTACCAAAACATTTCTGCAGCATTAATTGTCCCGAAGAACACAGTGGCCTCCGTCATTCTTAAATGGAAGAAGTTTGGAACCACCAAGACTCTTCCTAGAGCTGGCTGCCTGGCCAAACTGAGCAATTAGGGGAGAAGGGCCTTGGTCAGTGAAGTGGCTGAGAACCCAATGGTCACTCTGACAGAGCTCCAGAGTTCCTCTGTGGAGAAGGGAGAACCTTCCAGAAGGACAACCATCTCTGCAGCAATCAGGCCTTTATGGTAGAGTGGCCAGACGGAAGCCTCTCCTCAGTAAAAAGCACTCAGAAAATCAGAAGCACTCAGAAAATCAGACTGGAGTGAAGGTTCACCTTCCAACAGGACAACGACCTGTTGGACACAGCCAAGACAACGCAGGTGTGCTTCGGGACACGTCTCAATGGCCTTATGTGGCCCAGCCAGAGCCCAGACTTAACCCGATCTAACATTTCTGGAGAGACCTAAAAATAGCTGTACAGTGACTCTCCCCATCCAACTTGACAGAGCTTGAGAAGATTGGGAGAAACTCCCCCAATGCAGGTGTGTCAAGCTTGAGGCGTCATACCCAAGAAGACTCGAGACTGTAATCGCTGCCAAAGGTGCTTCAACAAACTACTGAGTAAAGGGTCTGAATACTTATGCAAACATAATATTGAATGTTCTAATTTTAATACATTTGCAAAAAAAATGTAAATCTCGTTTTGCTTTGTCATTATGGGGTATTGTATTCAGATTGGGGGGGGGGGGACAATTTAATCCATTTTAGAATAACGCTGTGACATAACGTGGAAAAAGTCATGGGTCTGAATACTTTACAAATGCAGTGTATGCCGGGTGTATGGTTGACTTCTAGGCATCCGACGTATAGCAGACATTATCACTCACTGTCTGTGATGTACACTTCACCAAGTCTTACACACTGGCGTGCAGAGGATATCTGCCTCGTTGCCACTGTCTAGTCAATAGAGCTATCTTACACTGTGACTGTTTCCGCAATAAGCTAAGAGGGGCACTTGTATGACTTTATCTCATAGGGATGACAGCTGAACTCTTGCTCTGGTTTTTCTTAAAGTTTCGTAATCATACGCCTGGTGGTTGAGTCTCTGCCAAAAGGCAGAAAGTCTGCTCTGAAGTTTTTTCGGCCAGCATCTGTTTGAGGTTAGTGGCGCATGGGATAGTTATGGTAGAGAGCTCATGGAGTGACAAATTAAAGAGTTTACCCACACAAGACACACTATGCCCTCCCTCTTTGTTTCAAAGAAGGCTGAAAGCCTGGTTAGCGTAGCTACGCCGTTCAGGTTCCCATTTAGTTAGGTTGTTATTTGTCTTGGATAATCCTTGTTTTGGATTCTGTACAGTCTGAATTTACTCACTGACTCATCAAGCCTGGCCCTTTCTGTAGCCCCCCACTATCCAGAAGGTCACAGTTCATTTAGCATGGTTGCCTGAGTGGTTGCCGCCAGACAACAGAAGGAGAAAGGTCAAAGGTCAGCATGGGGACACGTTTCCGAGGGGCGCTCCTTTATTGGTGTGATTAGATTACCGCTCCGGAGGGGGAGGCATCTCGTGTCAAACGCTACTGTTTATCAAGACCTTGGTGGTGAGGTACTGTCCAGCCGGACAAGGCAGGGGGCCTAGCTATGGTTCCAGCACGGTTCCAGCACGGTCCCAGCACGGTCCCAGGATGCCTGGGATTTATCGCTCTTTTCCTTCCTCTGATGTTTATCGTATATGACCACTCTCTTCGAATCTTGATAAAAACCAGTAGCCTTGTTGAATCAGTTCATAGTACTATGTCCATGTTATCCCAAATCCAATCTGGATGGGAACATCTAACTAAAATACCGTTATGGTAATCATCTTGATTGATGGTTGGTGTCTTGGCTCTTGGGGATGGGGGTGTCATTGCATGAGCCTGACCCCCACTGGTCCCCATCACCCTGTTTTATACTCAGCCAAAGGGGGTCAGAAAGGGGTCAAGTGCCCAGTCGTCATTCATGTCGCAAGAACTTGAGATCAAAGTACCCATCCACTGGTCCTCTACCTCGTAATAGTGGAGGAATCATAGTGGTTGTGGGGTACCAAAGGGAGTGATGATGCAATCAACCATGAGACCAAATAGAGTCCTGTCAGATAGCATTGTCAACAGTGCCTAGCATCGTTAAGACAAGGTTTGGTGCATCCACTCCTGACAGTTAATGCCAACAACAGCTGTGGTACTGACAGTGTTTTATATTACTATAATGATGATGGTGATTATGATTGTGGCTCATTTGTTAGATCAAATGACGGGGTGGATATTCCACTCAGTGGGTATCTCTTTGTAAATCCACACCCAGAGTTCAGGAGGGCTTCTGTGGATTGTCAGTCCCTGGTGGTTAAGATTATCCCTCGGTGAGATCCCCTTTGCACATTGTAAATACTACTAATCTGTCCCCCACAGCATATTGTGTGGCATTTAGGGGCCCTATAAAGCGATGATATACTGTACTGCACACAGACTGCTCCAATGGGGGTTCACTGGCACACATAAAGGTAAAGATTGAGGCTAATATAGGCTATCCAGCCTTTAACTTCTCCAACATCCAGCATCATTCCCCCCTCTCTTGCTACCTGGTCTGGGATTAGTCAACAGGAATCGGATGGATTATGAATGAGATATGTTTTTAAATGCAGTTCAAGCTGCCATTAGCACAAAAAAAAGCTGCACTGAGCTTATTTCTCAAATAAGCTATTTCACTGATCCCAGTGTCAGTTCCCCTCTGTCCAATTACAACATGCAGTAGTACAGCTTCATTTGCAGCCTCTTTCAACACTAAGCAAAACATGGCGTCGTTTGTGGACACTTCCTGCCAGGAAGGTAGAAAATAATAAAAACGTGCATTTGGGAGGAAAATATGTGATCCATTTCTCTACAACGGCAGCTTTTCCTTCCCCATGCTGCTCTCCTTCTGGTCAGAACAGCAGCTCTTACCGGCAGCTGACAAAGGGCAGCTGACAAGGGTCTCTCTCGCACTCGGGAGAACAGGAGAATACCACTCCGCTTGCCCCGTGTTACAACGAGCCATGCATATTGCATAGACTCCTTTCTCTCAGAATCCCATAGAATTGTACAGAGTGAATACAGATGAACATGGGAATGAGATGTATTGTACACATCCTAAGAATAGAATCGCTTAATGTGGTCTGGCACCTCCTAAATCTTTAATGCGCCATTGTTTCACTCTCTTAAATGAACTCGCATGTGTGCACACACACACACACACACTGAAATTCCTTTTTTTTTTTATGCATTCTGTAGTTAATCCGTTGGCGCAACCCTGGCTTCAAAAGACATGTTTTGATGAAGCGTAAACATCTTTTGGTGACTGTATTCATATTCTCTTACACCCTTTTTTTCTTTTCTGACTTTCTCTCCTATTTGGTTTGCTCGCTGGCTGCTTCCTGCCTTGTGGTGTAACACCTACTACCTCGGGTCAAGGTAAGAATACTACTTCCTAGTACTTCCACATCACTGTCCCTTTCTTGTCCTTCGTCCCTCGTTTCATTCAACAGCAGTTTGGTGTGGATGTGTCAATTTGATTGAAACAGTGTTTGAAACATTTTCTCATGTGGATGCCAATAGGAATGCCCCACGGGAAACAGTGTCCCATTCCACTTCGGTGGCACTGCCTTTTGACCATATGGGCCCCAAATAAGGTGGACATGTGACAGCAAGCACCGCCGAGGCCTTGAATGAACTGGTGCTCTTTGATGTGGAGGAGGGGACGCTGGAGGAAGACAAATGACTTGTGTGGAGGGAAGGAGGCACAGTCAGAAAGATACCAGGGCTGACAACAGGAGAAGAAAGTGTAGGCTGAGGAAGTGGTGAAGTGGACAGGGAATAAGCACAAAGATGTAGAAGCAGGGTGACAACGGCATTGCTCAATTTGACTTTTCAATTTCAATTTGTTTTCGTGACAAAGATGAAAGCATATTGGCAAAGCCAAGCTATTCTTCATATCTTCCAGTCAGTGTCCTCTTTTATACTTATCCTAGCATCTCTCTGAGGTTTTTGAGTTGGCTTCTTGGCCAGGTATTTCTAAATAGATATTCTATATTTCAGGATAACATCCTTTTTTTAAACTCTTGGTTAAAAAATACAAGCTAAATAAGGTCAACTATTTATCGAAGTTGTTCATCAAGGAATGGATCTCAAAACACTGCCACGTTGTCTTATCGAGGAAAACATATTTAAAGGTTAATCACCCATCAAAGCTGTCTTCTCTCTTGAAAAGTTACCTCACTGTTAACAGTATCAAAGCAGTTGAAAGGGATGAAATGTCAAGAAGTGGATGGGAAAGTAATTTTTTGAATTTGAGTTTCAAGTGTCACTTTCATGTGTTTAATAGCTCTTTGGTGTGCTGATAAATACACTACATGACCAAAAGTATGTGGACACCTGATCGTAATCTCTCGAACATCTCCTTCCAAAATCATGGGCATTAATATGGAGTTGGTCCCCCTTTTGTAGCTATAACAGTCCAGAACACTCTTCAGTAAGGCCATTCTACTGCCATTGTTTGTCTATGGAGATTGCATGGTTGTGTGCTCGATTTTATACACCTGTCAGCAACGGGTGTGGCTGCTATAGCCGAATCCACAATTCGAAGGGGTGTCCCCATACTTTTATATATCTATTGTGTAACTCTGCCTCTTCGCCAGTACCTCAGTGGTGTCAAGCAGTAGTTGGCCTATACCATGTTTCTTTTCTGACATGCTTATTTTTGCCAGTGAGAGATTCATGCCACTGACCCTATGGATGTTCTAGCATTGGGAACATGCCATCATGTATTATGGACAACCATTGCTGCTCCCAGATATCATAAGGAATAGATGTCGTGACCACTGTGGTAACATTCTGTATGGTAAATTCACCTTTCTCCAATTTCTCTGGACTGCTGATGCCTTTTGTCATAAATGTCATAAGGAGTATGTATCTATTGGAAAACCACCCTTTTCCATATGTGAGATTAGGCCTATACTCTTGTCATGAGCCAACGGGTAATAACCCTTTGAATGAATAGTTTAATATAGAGTCAATGTGGGAGGGAAAGCGAAAACCAAATTTGAAAAGATTAAGGGGTTTGTGTGAGTATTGAGTGTTTTGTGTTGTCTCTCCTTTGTGTTTTGTTTTTACTTCTGAGTTTTCCTTTAGCTCCAGCTTTGACTCTAGGGTTTTGTTCACAGAGACATGTTGAAAGGTCGTGCCCTTTCTGTGACCCCCAGAGAAAGTTTGCGACCCTCTGGCATTTGTGTTGTGACGTGTCACTGTGGCCGGAACCTAGCTGGCTCTGAGCATTTGTGTTTCTCCTGTACATTTGCGTTAGAATTCTCTCAGCAGTGACCTTCCCACAGATTATTCAATGCGTTATGATTAGGAGGATGGGCCCTGACAGTGGAAAGCAACACCAGCTATCGCCATAGAAACAGAATTATGGTGGTACGTTTTGCAAGCCAGTTTTTTGCAGTGTCAGGTAGAGCTTGGTTATATGGACAAAAATCCATATGGCAATAAATTGCCTGAGTTGATGGGACAACGATAAATGGTAAGATAAGTTTAACATTAATGTGCACCACATGTTTTTATGTATTATCTTTGAAAATACTACTACTAGTTTGATGGTTGTTATTAATTAAGCTATTATTTGTCACATTAACAATCACCTATATTAGCAAACTTATTTCATTTTAAACTTCACATTTCTCTAGTATAGGCTGCTTACCATAATGAAGGATATCAGCGAAATTCCTGCTGTTAGTGATCGGTATGGTCGTGTCGATCATGTTCGGTTTATCGTCCCAGCTCTATTGTCGAGCTCATTGCTCAGCCCATGAAAGGTGGGTGATAAGACCTGGGTGTTATAGATGCTTAACTTCATACAAAGGTGTATGTATTGCATGGGAAAATCCAATGCCCCTCTCTCCTTTATGTAAATTGAGATAAAGAGAGAACATTTTGCCACTGTTTAATGACCATCATGCATCACTTTAACTCCACAGGATGAGTCACAGTGTGTAGGAGTATTGAGAGATAAGAGAAGCTACTGACCCTGTTTCCAACTTGACACCCTGCCCTTTAAACAGAGATGGGTCTAAATTTAAACAAAGATATCTTGAGATGAGTAGAAAAGCCAACTTTCAATATAGGGTCTGGCATGTATTAAGCACTTATTCTTTAGACATGCTTAGTCAGTCGACACATCCCCAAACCTTAGAAGAGACCCCCCGCCCCACAATCCCACCCACTCCTTACTTCATCCCACCGTTCCCCATGGTCCCATCACTCCCTTGTGGGCATGTCTTGAGACATAATGTGGAGAGCAGAGCAAGACCTCTTTGAGTAAGCGCCATCTGTGCATAATACATGTCCCCAGCACCTCCAGAATGGATGAAATATTCAGCGGTTTCAGGGGATGAAAAAATGATGAACCGAGTTGGAAGGAATCCCACTAATTTCAAACTAGTCAGCTCCTTCTCCCACTTTGTAGCCTAGATAAGAGAAAATGCCCTATAACTGGGAATGGAGGCCAGCAACATTTCTGTTGTTTACAACCAGTTTGAAAAGATTACTTCCTTGACCCCCTTTTCTCTCGATGGACTGGAGAACACCTGGATGAAACCGATTTGTAATTTTCTTTTTCATTCCATTTTGTTTGGTCTGTTGTCCTGAAATTGACTTCTTTGTTCCCGGTTCAAACCAGCTGTGATATTGTTGTGCTCTTCGGCGCTTCCCCAGCGTAGCAGACAGACACCAGTTAGGATCAAACTGTGATTTGTGTTCTACTTTTTACCTTGTACTGTGAGCCGTTATCAACTAAACCCACTGCGTAAGCTTCCGCGTTATAGTCTGCCAAAATCAACAACATGAATAATGATCAAAGGAGCCACGCCATCTTGCAGGACAATGCTTTGTCTCTACAGTCTATGAAAGCGAAACTTGTCGGAATCAGACTCTCTCTTATGTGTGCGTGGGGGTTGGCAAGAAGGCTATGACGAGAGGGAATGTGAATACATTTCACAGATATCGGCATGCCCCATAATCTAATAACCCCTCCTTGCAGGTGCAAGCGTTTGGCACAGTTCCCAGCCTGCACCTGCCTAAACCAACCCTGAATAAGTATTTCTTTTTTTTTGTGGGCAGTTGCGTCTCTTGGAATTGGTCGGTCACCAAGATCTACCTGCACCAAATGGGGATCCATTCCCTGGCGCTTTGATTCCTCCATCAGTGATTCACGGCATAATTATTATGCACCAATTATGTTTAAGCAAAATGATTCAAGGTGCATATGGCCTTGACGGTAAACCTGGTCTATTAGTGTAGTGGCCAAGTCAGGCAGAAGGTGCTGAGGAATGATGGCGAGATGGAGATTGAGAGGCTGAGGCTACCGGGGAGGGTGGTTATGCTTGTAAAGGCCCTTATTAACTAGTGGGATTTAGCTTATGTCTCTTCGCGAGTTAAAGGAGAACAGGAGAAGGGGTCATCGGGGAGCGGCTATTACATAGCTCGGTTCAGGCCCTCTTCGTCTCAGAGGTTAATCTCAGTGGAGCGGTGCGCTTCTCTGCCCCGTATTTACAATAATGGAGATTAGCTCTTCGCTACGGTTCCGCCGGGTCTCGGCTAATATCTTTCTGCATGCACTCATTTGTTTATTCCTTCACACTTTGAGACCTCTCCGATATAAAAGGTGAAGCCTGAGCGCTTGAGACGTCAGCTGTTTTTTGTTGGCTTCACTGAAGGAGAGTAGCAGAGGGATAGTGCTAGAAAAGGCTATGACCTTGAACATGCCTTACATGAAAACGTTACATGAATAGGTGAATATATTACCACAGAACAAAAGGCTGACTAACAGATGGCGCCAATACAGACCCGAGACAACGAGTAAACACTTGTTCTTTCGCAGACAAAGGTGGACACAGGGAGAAATCTAAATGATGGCCATTGTGTCTAAATTAAACAGGAAAATTGATGAGAAAGATGCACAAGTACCAGGTTTAGGGAATTCCAAACAAAGCATAGGTTACAAACGCGGGTGTCATGTCTAGGACAAAAGATAAATGGCAGGCTGGATGTCTCCTAATGATTATGGAGGTATAATTTGATTTCACATTCGCTCAACCTGTCCTTTTCACTCTCTCTCTCTGTCCGTCTTTTTTTTAAATGGTCGGTTACGGATGCCAGACATAACTCCCGATCTTAAAGGGGAAACAGTGGTATTAGCCTACTATCTACAAAACTGTGATCTTCAAATGTAGTTTATTTGATTAACTGGTTTAGACCTAGAAATGAATTGGCTTAATATGTGCTGGGGAGAGATGAAAACAGACCCAAAGACGTTAGTGTTGTCACGTCACCATACCAGAACTTTGACTTCGATACCAGTACCAGGTTTAGTGTCCCGATACTTGATTATGATACCACAACAACAAAAAAGAAGGCATATTAACCAAAGTCACAGAATGGCACTTGATCCACAGATAAACTCAGCTACTGCTCAGTTCAGTCATTGGGCATCTTTTGAGTTCAATGTCATTACATTTGAATATTTTCATTGACATTTGTTTAGAGACAGCCATGTATGCATTATGTAAAAAAAAATGTAACTAGGCAAGTCAGTTAAGAACAAATTCTTATTTTACAATGATGGCCTACACCGGCCAAACCCTCCCTTAACCCGGACGACGCTGGGTATTCAGACCCTTTACGCAGTACTTTGTTGAAGCACCTTAGGCAGCGATTACAGCCTCAAGTCTTCTTGGGTATGACGCTACAAGCTTGGCACACCTGTATTTGGGGAGTTTCTCACATTCATCTCTGTAGATCCTCTCAAGCTCTGTCAGGTTGGTTTGGGAGCGTCGTTGCACAGCTATTTTCAGGTCTCCAGAGATGTTCGATCGGGTTCAAGTCTGGGCTCTGGCTGAGCCACTGAAGGCCATTGAGACTTGTCCGGAAACCACTCCCGCGTTGTCTTGGCTGTTGGAAAAAGATTCCAGGTGAAGCTGGTTGAGAGAATGCCAAGCGTGTGCAAAGCTGTCATTAAGGCAAAAGGTGGCAACTTTGAAGAATCTCAAATATAAAATATATTTTGATTTGGTTAACACTTTTTTGCTTACTACATGATTCCATATGTGTGTTTTCATAGTTTTGATGTCTTCACTATTATTCTACAATGTAGAAAATAGTACAAATAAAGAAAAACCCTGGAATGAATAGGTGTGTCCAAACTTCTGACTGGTACTGTATATATTTACAAACAAAAATATATGGGGGATTGGAAATTATGCAGACAAGTACATTGATGGAAGCCACAATTTATCTGCACTATTAAAGCACATCTACCCTCTAAAAAAAGAAAAAATAATCACTATGCATTAGAGGTCGACTGATTATGATTTTTCAACGCTGATACCGATTATTGGAGGACCAAAAAAGCCGATACTGATTAATCGGACGATTTAAAAATATATATATATATTTTTAAATAATTTAATTTGTAATAATGACAATTACAACAATACTGAATGAACACTTGTTTTAACTTAATATAATACATCAATAAAATCAATTTAGCCTCAAATAAATAATGAAACATGCTCAATTTGGTTTAAATAATGCAAAAACAAAGTGTTGGAGAAGAAAGTAAAAGTGCAATATGTGCCATGTAAGAAAGTTAACGTTTAAGTTCCTTGCTCAGAACATGAGAGCATATGAAAGCTGGTGCTTCCTTTTTCTTCAATATTCCCACGCTAGATAAACTAGTAATATCATCAACCATGTGTAACTAGTGATTATGATTGATTGTTTTTTATAAGATAAGTTTAATGCTAGCTAGTAACTTACTTTGGCTTACTGCATTCGCGTAACAGGCAGTCTCCTTGTGGAGTGCAACGAGAGGCAGGTGGTTATAGCTTTGGACTAGTAAACTGTAAGGTTGCAAGATTAGATCTCCCGAGCTGACAATGTGAAAATCTGTCGTTCTGCCCCTGAACGAGGCAGTTAACCCACCGTTCCCAGGCCGTCATTTAAAATAGAATATGTTCTTAATTGACTTGCCTAGTTAAATAAAGATGAAATAAAGGTGTAAAAAAAAAAAGGCCAAATCAGTGTCCAAAAATGCCAATTTCCGATTGTTATGAAAACTTGAAATCGGCCCTAATTATTTCGGCCATTCTGATTAATCGGTCGACCTTTACTATGCATCAACTTGATAGGCCAATTAGCATGCACTGAATGTGATATGTGAGTTGTGAGGTACAGTGTTGTGCGGTATCCAGATTTTCATACAGGGTTATACAGTATTACCAGAAGTGCACACAAGGGACGCTATTTTTATTATTATTATTATTTTTACACGCAACTGGATATAATTTATTTGACACATCTTAGATTTCTTATAGCTATACTTAACGTATAGTTATAAGCAGTGGCATAGAACGCATCCCCTGCGATGCGGTGATGCCCCCAATGGTATTGAAAATCATAGTGTAGGTATTAGAGGTCGACCGATTAATCGGAATGGCCGATGAGGGCCGATTTCAAGTTTTCATAACAATCGGTTATCGGCATTTTTGGACACCGATTATGGCCGATTACATTGCACTCCACGAGGAGATTGTGTGGCAGGCTGACTACCTGTTATGCGAGTGCAGCAAGGAGCCAAGGTAAGGTGCTACCTAGCGTTAAACTTATCTTTAAAAAAAACAATCAATCTTAACATAATCACTAGTTAAGTACACATGGTTGATGATATTACTAGTTTATCTAGCTTGTCCTGCGTTGCATATAATTGATGCAGTGCCTGTTAATTTATCATTGAGTCACAGCCTACTTTGCCAAACGGTTGATGTAACAAGCGCATTCGCAAAAAGAGCACTATCATTGCACCAATGTGTACCTAACCATAAACATCAACGCCTTTCTTAAAATCAATACACAAGTATATATTTTTAAACCTGCATATTTAGTTAATATTACCTGCTAGCATGCATTTCTTTTAACTAGGGAAATTGTGTCACTTCTCTTGCGCTCTGTTTAAGCAAAGTTAGGGTATATGCAGCCGTTTGGGCCGCCTGGCTCATTGCGAACTGTGTGAAGACCATTTCTTCCTAACAAAGACAGCCAACTTCGCCAAATGGGGGATGATTTAACAAAAGGGCATTTGCGATAAAAGCACAATCTTTGCACGAATGTACCTAACCATAAACATCAATGCCTTTCTTAAAATCAATACACAGAAGTATATTTTTTAAACTTGCATATTTAGTTAAAAGAAATTTCATGTTAGCAGGCAATATTAACTAGGGAAAATGTGTCACTTCTCTTGCATTCATTGCACGCAGAGTCAGGGTATATGCAACAGTTTGGGCCGCCTGGCTCGTTGTGAACTAATTTGCCAGAATTTTACATAATTATGACATAACATTGAAGGTTGTAGAAGGTAACAGCAATATTTAGACTTAGGGATGCCACCCGTTAGATAAAATACAAAACGGTTCCAGTCTGACTGAGCGGTGGTAGGCAACAGCAGGCTCGTAAGCATTCTTTCAAACAGCACTTTCCTGCGTTTGCCAGCAGCTCTTCGCAATGCTTCAAGCATTGCGCTGTTTATGACTTCAAGCCTATCAACTCCCGAGATTAGGCTGGATTAGGCTAAAGTACCTATTAGAACATCCAATAGTCAAAGGTATATGAAATACAAATGGTATAGAGAGAAATAGTCCTATAGTAACTACAACCTAAAACTTACCTGGGAATATTGAAGACTCATATTAAAAGGAACCACCAGCTTTCATATGTTCTCATGTTTTGAGCAAGGAACTCAGCTTCTCTAGGGTATGTGGGACGCTAGCATCCCACCTGGCCAACATCCGGTAAAATTGCAGATCGCCAAATTCAAAATACAGGAATACACATAATAAGCATTCATAAAATATACAAGTGTGATACATCGGTTTAAAGATGAACTCCTTGTTAATCCAGCCGCTGTGTCAGATTTCAAAAAGGCTTTACGGCGAAAGCATACCATGCGATTATCTGAGGACAGCGCCCCGTGTAAAAAAGCATACAATCATTTACCAGCCAAGTAGAGGAGCCACTAAAGTCAGAAATAGCGCTAACATTAATCACTTTGATGATCTTCATATGGTTGCACTCACAAGACTCCCAGTTACACAGTAAATGTTTGTTTTGTTCGATAAAGTCCCTCTTTATGTCCCAAAAACTCAGTTTGGTTGGCGCGTTTTGTTCAGTAATCCAATGGCTCCAAGGCGGTCACAGCAGACAGACGAATACAGACGAATACATACTAAAAGTACTGGTAAAGTTCTTTGAAACATGTCAAACGATGTTAACTTGTTATGGCTGCAATCCCACTAACGGGATAAGTGTCATCAACAACCGCTGAATAGCATAGCGCTACATTCAAGAAATATTACTACAAATATTTATATTCATGAAATCACAAGTGCAATATAGGAAAACACAGTTTAGCCTTTTTAATCCACCTGTCGTGTCAGATTTTGAAATTATGCTTTACAGCGAAAGCAATCCAAGCGTTTGTGTAAATGTATCGATCGCAAGACAAAACATTAAGTACACTTAGCATCAGGTAGCTTGGTCACGAAAATCAGAAAAGCAATCAAATGAATCGTTTACCTTTTGATCTTCGGATGTTTTCACTCACGAGACTCCCAGTTACACAACAAATGTTCCTTTTGTTCCATAAAGATGTATTTATATATATATATCAATACTGAATGAACAATACTGAATGAACAATAAACACTATTTATTTTTTTTGTTTATTTTGCTCCTTTGCACCCCATTATTTCTCTCTACTTTGCACATTCTTCCACTGCAAATCTCTCTCTCTCTCTCTCTCTCTCTCTATATATATATATATATATATATATATATATATATATATATATATATATATATATAAATATATATATAAATATAAATGGGCCGATTAATCGGTATCGGCCTTTTTTGGTCCTCCAATAATCGGTATTGGCTTTTTTTGGTCCTCCTATAATCGGTATTGGCGTTGAAAAATCATATTCGGTCGACCTCTAGTAGGTATTTTGAAATACACCGGTATTTGGTATAAACGGTATATCGCCCAAGCCGATGACTCACAAAACTCAAAGGCGCAGTCTAAACCTAGACTCAGCCTTGAATGCAGTTGTGTTCCTACACAGGTTTTAATTGTTGCTGAATTGTTCTGTTACAGTACAGACATTTAAGTTATCAGTGCACAACACCTAGAGCTTGTAGGTTTCTGATTCATCTCGCGCCAGCGGAATGGTCTCGTGGGAGGCCAATATTGATTCTGGAGAGAGTTTACTACCCGGCTATAAGTGTGTGTCTGCTAAAACAATTTTTGCTCACACAGCCCAGTCTGTCTGAGTCTGAGCGGACAGTTCAAAGTCTCATAAGGGCCCTTGTTGTTTTTGCCAACGTTTCTTCCCCCCACTGTTTTGATGCTATAAATAGAATTTGTGGAGATGAGTGCCCTCAAGGTGTTCTTAGACGAAGCTCGGAAGAAGTTTTAGCCACTTCATAAACTCCCTGGTTTCTCCATGGCTGGTTGGTTGTTTTGCCTCAGTGATGTGACCACTTCTGCCATTATAGGCCTGTGATGCTTGGTTGGCAGATGCTGATACAGTAGGTTGTCTGTTTACATGGCAAAAGGCTCCGAGTGGCCACAGGTCAGATCTTGGGCCAGTGCCAACGACTTGGCACTGTTGCATTGTTGGCACTGGCAGATTAGAGGGAGGTGCGATGTGATGTTGGGTTCCTTTGATTAGGGTGGGTGTGTCTACAGAGTGAAAGACTTTCAGTCTAGCGGGCCCCTGAGCACTAATCTGTCATTTAATTAGCTGGGCTATCTGTCACTCTAATTGCGGGGCGGTCACAGCCTGTCAGATTGGCCCTGGCATACCCGCTTTTACCCCATCCCCCGTTCAGGAACGGCAAGGGCTGTCTAACCTCGGGGAATGTGGCACCTCGTTCTGTAAACGGGACTACAGGCTGCAGGCTTTCCTTTGAAGCTCCATGCCGCTCCTGCCGGAGTATAACCAACCCGAACTCTCCTCCATCCGACTGCCTAACCACAATGTGCGAGTAAGCACTTGTCAACGAGGGTGTCTAACAACTCACCCAAAGCGTATATTGTTCATAAATGTTTCAACTGCCTTAAGCCTCCTGAAATACAGTATCAGTCAAAAGTTTGGACACACCTACTCATTCCAGGGTTTTTCTTTATTTTTATTTTCTACATTGTAGAATAATAGTGAAGGTATCAATACTATGAAATAACACATGGAATCATGTAGTAACCAAGAAAGTGTTCAACAAATCTAAATATATTTGAGATTCTTCAAAGTAGCCACAGCTTTGCACACTTTTGGCATTATCTCATCCAGCGTCATGAGGTAGTCACCTGGAATGCATTTCAATTAACAGGTATGTGTTGTTTAAAGTTAATTTGTGGGATTTCTTTCCTTCTTAATGCGTTTGAGCCAATGACTTGTGTTGTGACATGGTGGTGTGTGTGTGTGTGTGGGGGGGGGTGTAATACAGAAGATGGCCCAAGTCCATATTATGGCAAGAACAGCTCAAATAAGCACAGAGAAACGACAGTCCATCATGACTTTAAGACATGAAGGTCAATCAATCTGGAACATTTCAAGAACTTAGACAGTTTCTTCATGTGCAGTTGCAAAAACCATCGAGTGCTGTAATGAAACTGGCTCTCATGAGGACCGCCACAGGAAAGGAATACCCAGAGTTACCTCTGCTGCAGAGGATAAGTTCATTAGAGTTAACAGCCCCGCAAATAAATGCTTCAGAGTTCAACAGACACATCTCAACATCAACTGTTCAGAGGAGTCCTTCATGGTTGAATTGCTGCATAGAAACCACTACTAAAGGACACCAAGAAGAAAAGACTTGCTTGGGCCAAGAAACACAAGCAATGGACATTAGACTGGTGAAAATCTGTACTTTGGTCTGATGAGTCCAAATTTGAGATTTTTGGTTCCAACTGTTGTGTCTTTGTGAGATGCAGAGTAGGTGAACGGATGATCTCCGCATGTGTGGTACCCATCGTGAAGCATAACGGAGGAGGTGTGATAGTGTGGGGGTGCTTTGCTGGTGACACTGCCAGTGATTTATTTAGAATTCATGGCACACTTTAACCAGCATGTCTACCACAGCATTCTGCAACTCTACGCCATCACATATTTTTTGCGCTTTTGTGGGGCTATCATCTGGTTTTCAACAGGACAATGACTCAATACACCTCCAGGCTGTGTAAGGGCTATTTGACCAAGGAGAGTGATGGAGTGCTGCATCAGATGACCTGGCCTCCACAATCACCTGACCTCAACCCAATTGAGATGGTTTGGGATGAGTTGGACCGCAGAGTGAAGGAAAAGCAGCCAACAAGTGCTTAATATATGTGGGAACTCCAAGACTGTTGGAAAAGCATTCCAGGTGGAGCTGGTTGAGAGAATGGAAAGAGTGTGCAAAGCTGTCAAGGTAAAGGGTGGCTACTTTATTTAACACTTTTGTGGTTACTACATGATTCCATTTGTTTTATTTCGCAGTTTTGATATCTTCACTGTTATATTATAGAAAATAGTAAAAATAAAGAAAAACCCTTGAATGAGTAGTTGTGTTCAAACGTTTGACTGGTACTGTATGTCCGAGCAGCCTCGGTTGCTTGAGTCCGAGCAATAGTATCACCCCAGAAATACAGAGTGCTATTTGTATCGACTTACACAAACAATTGCCAGGCACAAACCCTCATGCAGCTATGCCCAATATCAATACGGGCCTCTTTCCTCCTCTAAAGGAGCATTCCTAATCAATGTATGCTTCTTTGGATTGGATATCTCCCTCTATCTCTCTCCCTGTCCCTGTATGAACTGGAATGAAAATAATGTACTCCTTTGGCATATTAATTATCGGCATGCGGAATTAAACCGGAATTGTCCCTGTCCCCGAGGGATGAGCTGTGCATGGGGAATAAAGAGACTTTATCTTCTGAGGTTATTCACTCTGAAGCGTGACAGTCAGGCCCACCCTTTTCTCACGTAATAACATACTGTAACCAACTATTGAATCCTATCAGCACCTTTAGTGAAATACAGCCCCACTGGGGATTGTCTCTTTCCTTTTTTGCTAGGTGATTCTACTTGGGAGATATATAAGAGAGGGGGAGGAGGCGGCTGGGGTTCATAATAATGTAGTAGGGCTGTGACAGTCATGGAATTTGGGAAGACAGTATTTTGGCCAGCCAAATGACCGCGGTCACCGTAATAATAGTTCAAAATAAACAATTAAGTGTTATTTTTTAATGAAAATGTTCTTCTCTCACCGCTCCTGACTACGTGCTGCCATATAAGTTGAACATGCGTCCCCATTCAAGTCAATGATAGCATAATGGTTGTACTGGCAGCCATTGCGAGTGTCTACGTTGTAGATGACAAAGGTTAAAGCTGCAATATGTAACTTTTTGACGACCCGACCAAATTCACATGTGAGTTATAGATCTGTCATTCTCACTGAAAGCAAGTTTAAAAAGTGGTAGATATGTTCTATGTGCGCTATTTCTATGTTTCCCGTTTCTAAGTTTTTTGTTTTTGTGTA
Organism: Oncorhynchus mykiss; assembly: GCF_013265735.2. NCBI lineage: Eukaryota > Metazoa > Chordata > Actinopteri > Salmoniformes > Salmonidae > Oncorhynchus > Oncorhynchus mykiss. Next base: position 18,041,007 of record NC_048579.1, read on the forward strand.
TTACTTTCGGTTTTGTACACCAGCTTAAAACAGCTGAAAATACAATATTTTTGGTTATGGAGAAGATATTTCACAGCGGTTTAGATGGTACAATGATTCTCTATACTTGCCTGTTTTGTTACATAAATCGAAATGAGGTAAACTATCATTTTGGTAAACAGGAAATGGCAACGCGATCTCTGCATAGTGCATCTTTAAGACAACAGGACAACAATATCCCATAACTCTTTGCAACAATGGAACCAGCTATGCTAGTTTGCAATGGCCCTGGAAATAAGTCTCTCACTGTTGCCGCCGGTTATAGACCCCCCTCAGCTCCCAGCTGTGCCCTGGACACCATATGTGAATTGATTGCTCCCATCTATCTTCAGAGTTCGTTCTGTTAGGTGACCTAAACTGGGATATGCTTAACACGCCGGTCGTCCTACAATCTAAGCTAGATGCCCTCAATCTCACACAACTCATCAAGGAACTCACCAGGTACAACCCTAAATCTGTAAACATGGACACCCTCATAGATATTATCCTTACCAACTTGCCCTCCAAATACACCTCTGCTGTTTTCAATCAGGATCTCAGCACTCACTGCCTGCATCCGTTATGGGTCCGCTGTCAAACGACCACCCCTCATCACTGTCAAACGCTCCCTAAAACACTTCTGCGAGCAGGCCTTTCTAATCGACCTGGCCCGGGAATCCTGGAAGGATATTGACCTCACTGATATAGCCTTTGGTTCACTCCAGACCTGACTGCCCTCGACCAGCACAAAAACATCCTGTGGCATACTGCACTACCATCAAATAGTCCCCGCAATATACAACTTTTCAGGGAAGTCAGGAACCAATACACACAGTCAGTTAGGAAAGCAAAGGCTAACTTTTTCAAACAGAAATTTGCATCCTGTAGCTCTAACTCCAAAATGTTCTGGGACACTAAAATCCATGGAGAATAAGAGCACCTCCTCCTAGCTGCCCACTGCACTGAGGCTAGGAAACACTGTAATCACCGATAAATCCACGATAACCGAGCATTTCAATAAGCATTTCTCTACGGCTGGCCATGCTTTCCTCCTGGCTACCCCAAACCCGGCCAACAGCTCCGCACCCCCCGCAGCTACTTGCCCAAGCCTCCCCAGCTTCTCCTTCACCCAAATCGAGATAGATGTTCTGAAAGAGCTGCAAAACCTGGACCTGTACAAATCAGCCGGGCTAGACAATCTGGACCCTCTCTTTCTCTAAAATCATCCGCCGCCATTGTTACAACCCCTGTTACTAGTCTGTCAAAGCCCTCTTTCGTATCGTCCGAGATTCCTAAAGATTAGAAAGCTGCCGTGGTCATCCCCCTCTTCAAAGGGGGTGACACTTTAGACCCAAACTGTTACAGACCTATATCCATCCTGCCCTGCCTTTCTAAAGTCTTCGAAAGCCACGTTAACAAACATATCACCGCCCATTTCGAATCCCACGTACATTCTCCTCTGTGCAATCCGGTTTCAGAGCTGGTCAGGGGTGCACCTCAGCCACGCTCAAGTTACTAAACGATATCATAACCGCCATTGATAAAAGACAGTACTGTGCAGCCGTATTCATCGACCTGGCCAAGGCTTTCAACTCTGTCAATCACTGTATTCTTATCATCAGACTCAACAGCCTTGGTTTCTCAAATGAATGCCTCGCCTGGTTCACCAACTACTTCTCAGATAGAGTTCAGTGTGTCAAATCGGAGGGCCTGTTGTCCGGACCTCTGGTAGTCTCTATGGGGGTACCACAGGGTTCAGTTCTTGGGCCAACTCTTTTCTCTGTATATATCAATGATGTCGTTCATGCTGCTTGATCCACCTCTACGCAGATGACACCATTATGTATACATCTGGCCCTTCTTTGGACACTGTGTTAACAAACCTCCAAACGAGTTTCTATGCCATACAACACTCCTTCTGTGGCCTCCAATTGCTCTTAAACGCTAGTAAAACTAAATGCATGCTCTTCAACTGATCGCTGTCTGCCCGACTAGCATCACTACTCTCGACGGTTCTGACTTGTGGACAACTACAGAATATGTGGACAACTACAAATACCTAGGTGTCTGGCTAGACTATAAACTCTCCTTCCAGACTCATATTAAGCATCTCCAATCCAAAATAAAATCTAGAATTGGCTTCCTATTTCGCAACGTGTCTCCTTTACTCACGCTGCCAAACACCCTCGTATAACTGACTATCTTACTGAGCCTCAACAAAATAGCCTCCAACACTCTACTCAGCAAACTGGATGCAGTCTATCACAGTGCCATCCGTTTTGTCATCAAAGACCCATATACCACCCACCACTGCGACCTGTATGCTCTTGTCTGCTGGCCCTCGCTACATATTCATCGCCAGACCTACTGGCTCCAGGTCATCTATAAGTCTTTGCTAGGTAAAGCTCCGCCTTATCTCAGCTCACTGGTCACGATAACAACACCCGCCCATAGCACGCGCTCCAGCAGGTATATCTCACTGGTCATCCCCAAAGCCTTTCCTTCCAGTTCTCTGCTGCCAATAACTGGAACGAATTTCAAAAATTGCTGAAGTTGGAGACTCATATCTCCCTCACTAACTTTAAGCATCAGCTATCTGAGCAGCTTACCAATTTACTGCAGCTGAACACAGCCCATCTGTAAATAGCCCATCCAACTACCTACCTCATCCCCATATTGTTTTTATATACTTTTTTGCTCTTTTGCACACCAGTATTTCTACTTGCACATCATCATCTGCACATATCACTCCAGTGTTAATTTGCTAAATTGTAAATACTTCGCTACTATGGTCTATTTATTGCCTTACTTCCTTACTCTATTTGCACACACTGTATATAGATTTTTCTATTGTGTTATTGACTGTACCTTTGTTTATCCCAAATGTAACTCTGTGTTTTTTGTTGCACTGCTTTGCTTTATCTTGGCCAGGTCGCAGTTGTAAATGAGAACTTGTTCTCAACTGGCCTACCTGGTTAAATAAAGGTGAAATAAATAAATACAAATTGGCTACGGTGCTGATCCCAGATTTGTGACGATGTTGTCTTAACCTGTATATTTTTGACCTAGGCGAGTTTGCCAATAGGAGCAAAGCAGGAAGTAAAATATGTGCTGTGATTTGTTGATTCAACTCAACTGTTTTGTTGTTTTTATATATTTTTAATTCAAATAACAAAAAAACAACTTAACATTGCTACATCAAACATGTCTAACAAAACAAAGGTATTAACAAGAAAATACTAAAACGTACAAAAAATATGAATACAAATAAGAATAAACATTTCTAGTGCAATTGTATTCACTCTGAAAAGATCTTGTTATAATGATTCAGGAACATGTTATTCTTGTTGTTATTCACTAGGGATAATGTCTTAACCAGATAACTAAATTCAATCAAAAATGTGTCATTTTGGTATAGAATTCCAGAATTTAGTTTTTTGTATGAAGTATTTGGCAACAAGAATTAAATAAAAAAATCACAATAATTTCAATGGTCTTGTTATCATTGCAATAGTAACATATAATATCCTTCATGTCAAAAACATGGGTAGTGTTCATAATGGTAAATAAGTATTCTGCAAGGTTTTCACAAAATTCTGACAAATTTACATTCAAAGAACAAGTGAGTCATATTCTCACCCTTTTCACAAAAAAAAACTCATATCATCAATAGCCACAAATTTGGACAATGTAGAATTACATGGATATATCTTACATTTGTTTTGTATACAATATCTGTAAGGCTTTAACCAAGCTTTTTTTCAGACAATGTCAGGATTAACCATGTTCCAGAAAAATGTTCCTCTAGGCGTAAGTTGGTTCCGTGAATGGAGAATTTGTCTTATATATTTATTACAACAAGATTTCTCGAGTAAGCCCACGCCTTCCAAACTGAGTTCTGGATACGCTTTGTGATCATCACCAAAGCTAAGATGAGTTTATTAGTGTAGTTAGACCATTGGGAATGGCTTTGATCACAGAAATAAATTATCTGAAAGGTATTGGAAACTCATTCAATGTTATAAGTTGTTCATATGTAAGAATATTACCCCTGTTGTCAAAAACATCAAGAACAAAGTCAATATTCCTCTCATGCCTGCTGGGGTAGAACAATGACTTATTCCTTACAGTTATGTCTGAATTATTCCACAAAATAGCCTTATGTGGGGAAGAATTGTGCAGGAAACACATTTTCCAGGCCATTAAAGCTTGTTGGTGAAACCTAGCCAATTTAGTAGGTAATCTTTCAGGAATATAATTAAATTTCAGTAAAAATTGAAGACCTCCCAACTTATTAAACACATGATTTGGAATGAAATACCAAATTGATTCAGTATTGATCAAACATCTTCTTGAAAGTGTTATTCATGTCAACAAAATCCAACACTTCCAGACCTCTTTCAGTTAGAGAGGACCGACTTTTTTAGTTTGACTTATTTTTCCAGATGAAGGTCTTGTTGATCTCTTTACAAGTAGAGGGATTTACAAATACAAATAATGAGGGGTACACAAAGCGAGACAGTCCCTCTGCCTTGGACAGAAGCACTCTCCCATAGAGTATAGAAAGATCCCTTTATTGCCAATTATTAAATATATTCCCGGTTTTCTTAATTTTAGGAGAGAAATGCACATGTTGTTTGACTAAGTGTTTTTTTGACAGATGTATTCCTAAATATTTAGCACAGTCCTTTACATGAATATCTTCTATTTCTTTATCATCAGTCATATAAACATAAGATTTAACATTTAGAATCATTCCGTTTGAATCCTGATGCAATAGAGAATGCAGTGATCGCTTTAAGGGCATGAGCGACCTGGTCTTTGTCTCTTAAAAAAAGAGTAGTATCATCAGCCAGTTGGGAAATGTGTATTTCTTTGTTAAAAATGGTTACGCCATGCAGATTTGCATTATTCAGAATATCTAGAGATAGAAGTTCCACAACCAAAATGAATAAAAATGGCGAAATTGAAACATCAAATTATTAGCCAAATATATTTTTGCAAGAAAAGACTTGGGTCATGGAAATAGATGGGAATTTTTCAAAATATAAAATCAGAGTTGTAGCCATTATATTGTGCCAAAGAGCTGATGCACTTAAAGAACCTTAAAGAATAATGGTTGATGAGATAGCTTGACAGTTTTCTAAAGAAAAGATCATCTATCTCAAGTCTGCATTTACATCTTTACAGATAGAATTAGAACAGCTTTACACAGATCTGGCAAAGATCAAGAGCAAAATGGATTGAAGAGGGGGAAAGAAACACTAGTTACTTTTTTGCACTTGAAAAGAGAAACTACAAAAGACTGCACTCAAAATTAATGATGTGTTAGGCAAAGATCCCATTACAATATCAACACATATCAACATTCCTTTTATGAAAACCTTTACAACTCACAATTTCAGGAAGATGGCTGTGAAAGCTACATTTGCCACATTCAGAATTATGTCCCTGTAATTGAGGATGTATTCCACTCAGTTTGCGATTCACCTGTGTCGATTGAAGAAATTAGAGGCCCTGAATTCAATGAAATTCTATAGACAGTTTGAGTTACCAGAAGACCCTATTTTTAATGTTTCAAGATTGCATTAAAAATGGGGAAATGGTCTCCACTATGAAACTGGGGCCAGATTCACCAAACCTTCTTAAGACTACATTTTTTCTTAACTGCCATCTTTTCCTTAACTGTAGACTTAAGAAGAAAGTTAAGCAAAGTTGCCATTCCTCAATAAAGTTATTGGAAATGTTCTTAGGGTTTTTCCTCAGTTTCTTCCTAAGAAAAAAGTTGGAATGAAAAATAAATGGGATTCTTGAAAATAATGCTTTAGGATTTCTTCTTGGAAATGTACTTAACTTTATGACGGCTAAACCCTTGTCTTGAGACGAATGGATACTTTTGGAAACATGAAAATGTTCTTGCATCACAGACACAGTTGCCTACCAGATATTTAAATACAGCAAGAAAACAAATTAAACATGCATTATCTAGCTAGCTAGTAATTAACAATATTTGAGAAGTGTTAAATAGCTAGCATTAGCTCGTCAATTTGCAAAGAAGAACTTGGTTAACTTAGTTATCGTTGTTAGCTATGTTGTTGGCTATAATGTCGGGACGCGTTGGCTAGCTAAGGTAGCTACCTAAATTACCGGTTGTGCAGTCCCTCTACCACCATCTCTCCTATCATGGACGACACCTTCTCCTCTAGCTGGTCCACATGAATGGTCTCTCAGCTCCCTTCTTCTTAGCAGCCGACTTGATGTCGGACCACTTCTTTTTTTTACGGCGTCACTGTCCTTTGCCATACCCCCGACGGCAGAGACAGACTTGGCCCACCCTCTCTTTTTGGTGTCTGCAGTGACCCCGCAGTTATCAAGTCTCCCCAACAGCAACCTTCTCCTGGTTGCTATTTCCTCCATCATCACTTCACGCTCTTGTTTGCTGAAGTTTTTATTGCGCTTTCCTTGGTTATCTATTTTTGATTTTGATGTACTGTAGCTAACGTTTAGTCTAACTGTAATGTGTGAAAAATAATGTTTTTTTTGTGTGTGTTGCGAGCCAACTACAACATTTTTATTCTCAAGACAAAGCAAAAAAATGAATGTAATGAAATGTAAATCAACACTTTTTATTATAGTGGGCCAAATCCCATCATCCCTGTCACATAGGCTTATTTATTCGTTTCAAGTGTGTCACTAATGTCAATGCCACATAAGAAGATATTTACGAAGTTCCTAAGAAAACAACGAATTCCTAAGAACATTTTGAGGAATTGCATTTACGAACTATCTTATGAACTTCTTATTTTTTGTCTTAAGCAGCTTCTTAATTTTTTTTCGTAAGTAATGTTTGTGAATCCGGCCCCGGGGCCTTATTTCACTGATTCCGAAGCCCGATAATGATTAAACTCAACTGACATTACAAGAAATACATTCAATTGCATGAGCACACATCATTTCAATTAACATTCTACATTATGGGGAGGCAGGGTAGCCTAGTGGTTAGAGCGTTGGACTAGTACCCACTATTTGTTCTTAACTAATTAAATAAAGGCAAAATAAATAAAAAATTACCATGGAAATTATTGCATCACAATACCAGGCACCCATGAGTTTACCAGTCAAATTGCTAGGGTTAGAGGTTATTTGGCTTAGTCAATTAGTTGAACTTTCACATAACTGAAATGACTAACTGCTTTCTTTGTTGTTGAATTCTTACCCCTTTTTTCTCCCCAATTTCGTGGTATCCAATTGTTAGTAGCTACTATCTTGTGTCATCGCTACAACTCCCGTACGGGGTCGGGAGAGACGAAGGTTGAAAGTCATGCGTCCTCCGATACACAACCCAATCAAGCCGCACTGCTTCTTAACACAGTGCGCATCCAACCCGGAAACACCGTGCAACTGGCAACCATGGTTAGTGTGCACTGCGTCCGGCCCGCCACAGGTGCACGATGAGACAAGGATATCCCTACCGGCCAAACCCTCCCTAACCCAGACGACACTATGCCAATTGTGCATCACCCCACGGACCTCCCGGTCGCGGCCGGTTACGACAGAGCCTGGGCACGAACCCAGTCTCTGGTGGCACAGCTGGCGCTGCAGTACAGGGCCCTTAACCACTGTGCCACCCGGGAGGCCCGACTAACTACTTTTAAGTAGTTTTATTTTCAGTTGTTAGTTAGGCCTCCTTGAAATAACCTTGTTCTATATGGTGAGTGGTTCTGTAAGATGATTTACTAGCCTGGTAGGTGGGAGTAGTCTAAGCTGTTTTACCATCCTGGAGATATCTTCTGGCCATTGTAAGTGTTGCCCATTAGCTGAGGTGACGGACTGACATGACGGGAGCAGGGTCAGCCCCAGCAGGTTGCTCCACCCGCTGCTCCACCCTCATTCCCAGCTGTCATCCACTGCGCCAGACAGGCATGGTGGCATTCCCCGGATACCAGGAATGACGACACAGCCAACAGAGTGGCAACGGAATGGAACTAGATCTATTACGCCCCGCTCTTTCCCCGTAATTATTTTCTCTGTAAGTGAAAGAGACCGACATGCACATTCCCCTGTGACGAAAACCTCTTTCCATATTGACATTCTAAGAAAAGTGAGCTGGCTGTACTACAGTAGCACACAGCTGTTATTTTAATACTGGTATGGGAAGCATACTTTCTTCTGTCTGGGAATGTTTGCTGTATCAAGGTGATCATTCCTTATGGACACAGTTCTAGATTCTCTTGGAAATGTGTTTTGAGTAAAGCCTCCCCACAGTGATTTTCTCCACCTGTACCCTCTGCTGCTACAGAGTGTATGTGTGCAGAAGTAGGCTAGATGGTGCAAGGTCTCCGCTGCAGCGTGCACTGCATATTGGAACAAAGGCCTCGGACCATTTCTATCCAACTGCCCTTTCTTACGCATCCCCACACGCTCTCCTTCTTATGACAGAATCATTTATTAGAATATTTTTAATAAATGGACACTTCCGAACATCCTTGAGGATTGAAAGGATTTTAGTATGGAATTGATAATACATTTCCAAGTTTATGGCCCACTACTTTACACTAATGGTCTGTTATGGAAATGTTGAAGCTGTTTAGAGTGAGTAAACACACAAATCGCTCCCTAATAATACCCAAAGGACGCGACTGACTGAGTGCCTTGAAGCAGTGTTTTTTTTTTAAATCATTTATTTGAACCTACTGAAACTATTTACTTTTTGGAATTCTTTCTGCTGTGGGGAATTAGCCTACTTAAAAGCACTTTAGGTTGTCAATTGATTTTAGTGTTGTTTTCTCTTATTTGCAAGGCCATTCCATAATGAAGAGTACTAACACCTAACAATTTCGAGATGATTGCGATTTCCTTTGTCGAAGAATGCGTCTTAGAGCCGACTTTCTTAGCACAGCAATATCCAAATTAAATCTGGTGTAGAGAGTTGGACATGAAGTCCTGTTATAGCCTATTGCTAAGGTTTTATACTTCCTTGAATAAGAACCAATCAGGAAATGGGTGATTGTGTCAGGGCCACAGTCTGAATGAGCCCAGAGGAAAACTCTCCACAGTCAGCCATCTTACATTCAACAGTATTTCCATTCTGCTGGACCCATTCTTCCCCTAAAGAGGGGCGATGCAGAGGGCAGGGGATCTTTAACCTGCCACAACATTCCTTTATTCTGGCGTTTTCACGGCTTATCCTATTGCGCCTCAAGTCTATGTTTACAGGGCTTTGCAGATTTACCATGAGAATAGGGCCACGTCGGGGGATTTTTGCCGTACACGCTCGACTGCATCTTGTTCAATATCACAACACTTTGATTTGCATGTTAATATGGCCCCCGCTGAAGTCACCCCATGAGACTCAACAATAAGCAAAGAAAGGATAGAGACTATATTCTCTGTATGTCTGTCTCGCTCTTCCCCCAGGAATAGTGATATTTCTTGTATCTTTTTTTTCGGGGGGGTGATCTTTTCTCCTCTTCGATATGCTCATAAATCAAAACACAAGACCGCTGCAACATAATTGAGTCGTTAAAGGCCAAAACGGTCATTTATAGGATTGCTATTGCAATTTGGGAGAGTACTCCCCTGCAAATGAACGCCGGCATCCATCTCGATCGATACAGGGCTGTGTGGTTGAGTCATCCAATCTTTCACGGATGCCTCCGTGAGACTAGGGGTTTTCTTGCTCAGACACCCCCCCCCCATCTCTTTTGTGTGCATTCTAGTTTTTAGTTTTAGAGCTTTTTTCTTTTCCATTCCTATAGTGGATTCATCCCAGGAGTTTTCCAGGGCGATTTGTCAGATTCATTCTCTCATTAGGTACACATCTTCTCCCATAAACCCATCCGGCGTTGCCTCAGTAAGGAGCCTCCATATCCTGGGGGCCCGGCTGCTTGTTGGGCCCCAGTGCTCCTGCTGTGTCTTGCTCCCCCCAACCTTCTTCGCTCTCTACCCCCTACCTCATCTTGACTGGCTTACAGTGTGCAGTAGCATCCTGCCACGCATCCTGAAAAACATGTATTTTTGTGTGTCATGAGATGGGATTTAATCCTCACATGCACAAACAGTCGCACTCTCTCACTCACTCACTCACACACACACACACACACATTTGAATTAAACATAAGCTATGGAAGGTAATTGTGTCAAAGCTTCACAGGGAGGTAAAACTGAAAAATGAGACCTATTAGCATACTGAGCAGGGGAGAAGGAGGGAAGGAGAGATGGAGGGTTGGGGAGGAGAGCCAGCGAGAGCGGGAGCATTTTTAGAGAATTTCAAAGAGCACGCCTCACCATCGTCTCATTAACTCTCTTTAGCTGAGGTGGCATGTTGAGTTTGGGTTGGAGAATCTTCGAGGGTTTCTCAGATCAAATCATGTTCCCCCCAACAGCCTGTGTTTCCCTAGGCAGGGCGATAGGTGATCACTGTGCAAACGGATAAGCACGTAGATGACAAGTGAAGGACAATAGCTCGATTACAGTGGGAGCAGCAGATGATGACGTAGTCTGAGCTTTTCATACATCGCTCAAGTTAAAACACGCTTTTGGTGGTGTTATTTGGATGTTTCTGTGATGTCTGGAGATTAGGAGTTGTTCGAGATGTTTTTAATCCACCGGGTACTCAAGATCAGAAACACAGCTGCAATCCCTTAGGGAAAGAAAAGAGAACGCTGAATGGGATTGAAGGAACAAATGTAAAGATTTTTTTTCAGTCGTCGTAAGAGTCTTGTCGGCGCTCGAGGCGTACAGTGTACTTGGCAGGGGCGTTTTGTTGTTCAGTCCGGCCATGATACAGTGGGGCAAAAAAGTATTTAGTCAGCCACAGATCCAGTGGTGCACAATTGGTGGTTGACTAAATACTTTTTTGCCCCACTGTATGTTTATGCCCAGGCTTCTGTCTCTGGATCTGCCTCGGCTGGTTTTGAAGGTTTTAAATCTCCAGGTTGTGTTAGCGAGTCTTTAGAAGCCTTATCGGAGCAGGCCACTTTCATAACGCACGCCCACCAATCAAAAGACTGTCTTTTCCCATAATCCACAGCACAAGGCCTTGAGAGTGACGGTCGTTTGGAGCTCTGACTGCACCATCTGTTTCATCATTAGCCCCATTAACTAGCACTTAGTTACCCCGTGGCTGATTGTCACTTCTCTGACACACACACACACACACACACACACACACACACACACACACACACACACACACACACACGTCACGACAGGCCTCTTGTTTGGTGCAGTGTTCAGTGCCGCACTGTAATTGTGTAATGGTAATCCACTCATCTTGGTCTCTCTGAGGTGCTGGCCTCTCCCTCCAGAACTCACACAGGTCTGTGCCTCTTCTCTCCCACTGGGTTGTAAAAGAGCATCTCTTAGCTTCCTGTCCTACACAACCACTGATTTGATTGCACTTGACGGGAGACCGCAATACCCAGGCCTTTTCTCTCTAAATACCTATGTATCTAGTTCACTCTCCGTCTTTTGTCAGTGGTAGTGAAAGAAAGAAAATTAATTTCTATAGCAAGGCTGCTTCATGATTTTAATCCTTAAGTTCATGCAGCTTTTGTTGATTTCTGGTGGAAAAAAATCCATAGTAACAAATTGCAATACTATTTTTGGATGGTAGTATATTTGTGTGTATGTGTATTTTTGCTACTGCATTTAGCGTTAGCTTGTGCTAGTTGGCTGTACCTGCCCCAAAACTAGTATTTTTCATCTTACACTACAGCTTGTTCTCCATCTTATTTTTAAATAGTGAGCCAACGTGTTTTCAGCACTTTTATTTCCCTGACTGAAACTCATTTTCTCATGGTCTCTTTTGTCTATCTACAGAATATGTATAGAGAGCAATATGTTTAGATTGTCAAATCGCAGTATCAGATCACACTGAACAAAAATGTTAATGCATTATGCAAGAATTTCAAAGATTTGACTGAATTACAGTTCATATAAGGAAATCCGTCAATAGGCCCTAATCTATGGATTTCACATGACTGGGAATACAGATATGCATCTGTTGGTCACAGATACCAAAGAAGGAAAGGGTTGGATCATAAAACCAGTCAGTATCTGGTGTGACCACCATTTGCCCCATGCAGCGCGACACATCTCCTTCACAGAGCATTTCAGGCTGTTGATTGTGGCCTGTGGAATGTTGTCCCACTCCTTTTCAATGTTTGTGCGAAGTTGCTGGATATTGGCGGGAACTGGAACACGCTGTCGTACACCTCAATCCATTCCAGAGCATCCCAAACATGCGCAATGGGTGACGTGTGGTGACTATACAGGTCATGGAAGAAGTGGACCATTTTCAGCTTCCAGGAATTGTGTACAGATCCTTGGGACATGAGGTTTGTGCTTTATCATGCTGAAACATGAGGTGATGTCGGCTGATGAATGGCACGACAACGGGACTCAGAATCGGGTCACGGTATCTCTATGCATTCAAATTGCCATCGATAAAATGCAATAGTGTTCGTTGTCTGTAGCTTATGCCTACCCATATCATAACCCCACCTCCAGCATGGGGCACTCTGTAAGCTTTTTGAGAGTGTGGAACCTTTCTGGCATCTTTTATTTCAGCTCATGAAACATGGGACCACTTTACATGTTGTGTTTATATTATGGTTCAGTATAGAATCGTGAGAATCGCAATGCATATCGGCACCTAAGTAACGTGATCATATTGTATCCTGAAGTCGCTGGCAATTCCCAGCCCTAGTATCATTTGCACTGCAGCAATTAACACAATTGTAATATTTTATAATTTTTTGCTGTTTTTCTGTGTGCTTTCTGCTGGATGATGTCACACCCTCGCTGGCCTTGTCCTTGGCCCTGGTTTGCTGTAGGTAAGTCACTTGTTAATCTCCTGCCTCTCATAAAGCCAGCTACTGTGATGAAATATGGCACTCGTTTTCGTCCTGTCGTTGCAACAGTGGCCACTACTGGCAATAGATGTTCATTGTAATTTCAACATCCTAGCCCTGCCACTTTGTTCGGGAAGCTGAGGGATGGGGCTGGTGAATTGTAAAACCAATGGGTATATCATTCATAAGCTATATCGTTCATTGAAATGACCATTGAACAGAAAGCTGATTGTTCCTTTAATTAAAATAGGAGAAAGAGGTTTTTCTTGCATACCGCCATTATATACAGTATAGTGTGTGTGTGCCAAATCTAGACTTCTTTAGCAGTTGGCATTTGGCACTACTGAAAATATCTAAAATCCCATCAAAAGAATCCTGGATTGATTTAATAAAATTCCACCTAACTTGTTTTCTAATTGTAAAAGTTTGATTTGAAACAGACCTGCATAGACTAGACTGAATTGCTTTAGCAAACAGCTGCTAAAGCAATGACAGAATAGTGTTATCAACAAGGCTGCTAAAGTAATGGTAGAATAGTGTTATCAACAAGGCTGCTAAAGTAATGGTAGAATAGTATTATCAACAAGGCTGCTAAAGTAATGGCAGAATAGTATTATCAACAAGGCTGCTAAAGTAATGGCAGAATAGTACTATCAACAAGGCTGCTAAAGTAATGGCAGAATAGTATTATCAACAAGGCTGCTAAAGTAATGGCAGAATAGTGTTATCAACAAGGCTGCTAAAGTAATGGCAGAATAGTGTTATCAACAAGGCTGCTAAAGTAATGGCAGAATAGTATTATCAACAAGGCTGCTAAAGTAATGGCAGAATAGTGTTATCAACAAGGCTGCTAAAGTAATGGTAGAATAGTGTTATCAACAAGGCTGCTAAAGTAATGGTAGAATAGTGTTATCAACAAGGCTGCTAAAGTAATGGTAGAATAGTATTATCAACAAGGCTGCTAAAGTAATGGCAGAATAGTGTTATCAACAAGGCTGCTAAAGTAATGGTAGAATAGTGTTATCAACAAGGCTGCTAAAGTAATGGCAGAATATTTCTATCAACAAGGCTGCTAAAGTAATGGCAGAATAGTATTATCAACAAGGCTGCTAAAGTAATGGCAGAATAGTGTTATCAACAAGGCTGCTAAAGTAATGGCAGAATAGTATTATCAACAAGGCTGCTAAAGTAATGGCAGAATAGTGTTATCAACAAGGCTGCTAAAGTAATGGTAGAATAGTGTTATCAACAAGGCTGCTAAAGTAATGGCAGAATATTTCTATCAACAAGGCTGCTAAAGTAATGGCAGAATAGTGTTATCAACAAGGCTGCTAAAGTAATGGCAGAATAGTATTATCAACAAGGCTGCTAAAGTAATGGCAGAATAGTGTTATCAACAAGGCTGCTAAAGTAATGGTAGAATAGTGTTATCAACAAGGCTGCTAAAGTAATAGCAGAATAGTATTATCAACAAGGCTGCTAAAGTAATGGCAGAATAGTATTATCAACAAGGCTGCTAAAGTAATGGCAGAATATTTCTATCAACAAGGCTGCTAAAGTAATGGCAGAATATTTCTATCAACAAGGCTGCTAAAGTAATGGCAGAATATTTCTATCAACAAGGCATATAGCATCCTGTTCACATGTGTCTAATGACACACAACAAAAGAGAACCAAACAGACCAACACATTACTACCAGATGGTGTACCCCATCGTGGCGGTGCGTAAATAAATAGCCAACAGCTCATTTTGCCAGCGCTAACTGGCATTTAGTGCATTAAGCGACATCAAATGCCTGATGATTTATTTCCCGACGACTTTCATTAAGTTTAATCCGCCACCACTAAAAGGTGTTTAATTGCTGGGCTGCTCTTAAGAAAAGGAACCCGGGTAGCAATAATGCAGATTCATCTAATAGCGTCAATTTGTATTGCTATCATTTTAAGAAGACTTGTGTAAAAATAGTTTTTAATTTTTTTTTATGGGTTTGTGTGTGCAAGGCATTTTTCCCCAGGGCGTTGGTAGCTATAGGCTATATTGGGAGTTGCTTATAATGATATTTTATTGGTACGCGTGCTCTTATACATGTAAAGATAATAATGTTTATGGAGTGGTGTTTTTTTTTGTGAGAAGTTCTGATTAGAGTTATGTCAATGGTACCTGCGGTAGACTGTATACTGCCGTAAGACAACGTCTGCTTAGACAGGTCATTACTCGTGTTGACGGAACCTTGCCCTAAAGTCACATGACGCAACCCTGTTATAACGCATAGAACAGTTATGACCGTGCACCGTGACGTTATACCGCCACAGTTACTACGTCTGGCGTGTGTGTGAAAGTGGCAGGCGTTATATCATTCCCATAAAAGTTCATACAGGCTTGGTGTGTTTGCTGACATCACGGAGAAGTGTGCTGAAGTAAGTCAATGCTGCCCAAGGACAAAATAATGACCTGTTAATCCACAGCCAGTGTGTGTGTGTAAATGAAGACAGAAAGGGCTGTCACACTTGACAGGTACCCACTCCAGGCTTTCCAATAGGGGGGATGTTTATAACTTACTGACTGTTTTAAGAGGAGGGAAAAATGTCTTGCCACCTCGCTATATTTTCCTCGGCTTGAAAATTGTTAGTAACGCCGTCTCTTGTTTTGATGGATCACAACAATGGGAATCTGGAATCTTCCGTGGAATAGAAAGGCATGATATACTATACCTGCCTGCCGCAGCCATCTGGCGTTTCCAAGGTGACTGTATTATGAAAAATAAGCAAAAGGTTGGTAGACTGTGGGGGCTATCGGCTGTCAGGGAAAGTCCGGTTATTGACGGTGTTGGAGCCCATCTAGAACAAGTGGCTCCTACAATAGTTGTGTGAGAGATACGGTTCGGATGCTGGGTGAAAGGAATTACGTTCAGTTTCAGTGTTTATTTCCTCAGTGAGGTCTGAACTGTGAGATTTGACAACATTTTCTGAGACCTGTGTGAAGTAGCTGTACCATTGAATACGTCTTGCATCACATTCCCATCGTCAGATGACATTGTCGTTGTCTTTGGCCACGGCAGTCCCTTTTGACAGATTTGCCCCGTACAGTACTAGTCAGAAAGTCTTCCCAGTTCTGTTTGTGCTGTCTTGCCATGGTCATTGCGTTGGCATGACAACGACCATAGGAGTTTGCTATGTAGAGCTCTGAGACAAGGCTAATGCAATACGTCAAGGAACTGTGAATTTCTCATTTGTCCTGCTGACATTCTCTTTGACACCTCTGTTAATGCCATTCTAGCCTTTGTGCGTGTATGTGTGTGTGTATATGACCGCCATTCAGGAAGTGGTGACTCACCACCTCTACACTCCTTCCCGGGGCCATATTCCAACACCTCTACAAGTGCACCACGCAGCACGGCCACGGGATATATCAAACCTGTACAGACCTGGGGTCAAAAGTCATTTGAAAATGTGTTTGTGGTCATTTTCAGTATAATTTCATATTCAGTATAATTGCTAGGGAGACAAGCTCAAGGTGGATATCTAAAGTAAGGGTCGTGCACCGACTCCCTCATGTCCCAACACATGCCCTGTATTATAGGAACAAGACTGTCAATGCCCCGGGCCAAGCAACTTTTTCCCAACCATGGTATGTGTTGGCACATAGTGCAGCTGGGGCCCTACACTGTACTTTAAACTTCACATGCTCTGAAATATGAGGGGAATGGAAATGGTGAATAAGCAGCGTTGAATGAATGGAATGAGTTTTTCAGAGAAGTCAGGATGTCATCTATTGCCACAGATGAGCGAGCAGCGAGGCAGTGAGAGGCAGTTGTTTCTAAGTGCTAGGCCGCTTGATCGGAATCCTTCCTGGTATTGGGCAACACACGCATGTACACACACACACACACACACACACACAAACTAAATGCGGAAGACACATTTCAGTTGAAGGCATTTAGTTGTACGTTGTTCAACTGACTAGGTATCTCTCTTTCCCAAACGCACAGCATGTTCCCTGATATTAATCTATGAAAACAGCCATGAGAGCCATGGTACAGACTGGGCAGCGCCACCAGAGGTCCCTGTGCTAGTTGATCTTATCACGTGTGCAAATAGGTTTCTCTGGGATTGACTTATCTCTGGCTTCTGTCAAATAAATAGGCCGCTTTATACACACCGGCCACAACGGTATGGGAGAGGGAATGATTGAGGAACGTAACGGTCTGTACGTCCGTGTGTGTCTGTCCACATTTCAAATCAAATTTGATTAGACGCATGCGCTGTGTTGTTACCTACCCTCACCTGGGGACGGCCCGTCAGGAAGTCGAGGATCCAGTTGCAGAGGGAGGTGTTTAGTCCCGGGGTCCTTAGCTTTGAGGGCACTATGGTGTTGAATGCTGAACTGTAGTCAATGAATAGCATTCTCACATAGGAAAGGGCCGTGTGGAGTGCAATAGATATTGCATCTGTGGATCTGTTGGGGCGGTATGCAAATTGGAGTGGGTCTAGGATTTCTGTGATAATGGTATTGATGTGAGCCATGACCAGCCTTTCAAAGCACTTCATGGCTACAGACGCGAGTGCTACGGCTCGGTAGTCATTTAGGCAGGTTACCTTAGTGTTCTTGGGCACAGGGACTATGGTGGTCTGCTTGAAACATGTAGGTATTACAGACGGGGACAGGTTGAAAATGTCAGTGAAGACACTTGCTAGTTGGTCAGCGCATGCTCGCAGTACACGTCCTAGTAATCCGTCTGTCCCTGCGGCCTCGCGAGTGTTGATTTCTGCGTAGTACAGTGTGTTACGTGCGTCTGTATGACTGTCTTGTGTGTGTATCTAATGTGTTTACCCCCTGTATTTAGACATTAATAATAATATATTTGGCTTAATTACGTTTCTAATTACACATGTTTGGCCCCACGCTGCCTCCCTCTGCGGGGAAGTGACAGCTGTTCATTTCCTGGCTCTGACTCAGACACTTGCGTCGAAAGGGAACACATCTCCGGCAGCTCCATCTTTCTGAGAAAATGCCCCTGGCTTCTTCCCGGTCTGAAGGAGTGTTTGCGGGAACATCTGGGGAAAGGCAGGCTGGTAGAGTGTTATAGGGGGAAATGGAAAACTGTTCTGCAGAGAAAAGACACACACACACACACACACACACACACTGCATCTATGTGATGGTGGTGTCTGCCTTATCAATGTAATTAATGTCAACATTAGTGCTTGGCTCGGCCCATAATGGTCTCTCTCTCTCTCTCTCTCAATGCAGGCATTGCTATTATACTCAGCCACAAACTACCTCTCTTTGAAAGGGACAGTCTCTTATCGATCCAAAGCCCAAATCTGTCTGTCCTCCTTCCTCTACCCCCCCCCCCCCCCCCCGCACCTGACCGTGTGATAGTGGGAGACGTGCTCAGCCAAGCCTGACGCCCAGGAGGAAATGGGCAGAACAAAGTCGATTTTAGAGAGGAGGGAGGGCTGACAAAATGCGAAGACCCAAGTTAATGTGCAGATGAACTGATAATCATCTCAAAGCCAGAGTACAGCTAGTGGGAGAGTGAGCTCTACAGCTGTGGTGCGTACAGCACTAAAACACCGTCATTCATCCACCCGCAGTATGTGGGATGACAATGTATGAGCCAAGATGTGAGGCAATGTAGGAGCCAAATGTTACTGAAGGATGTACACACAACCAGATTTGATGTTCAAGATGTTCTATATTGTCATATACTGTCATTCTCTCTCAAGTCATTTTTTACTACCTACCCATTTCTACTACCTTCTCCCATCACCCTCATTTTCTTTTTTAGGATCATAATGTTGCCAATTCAGTCAGTAGTCACTAAATAATACACCACCGTCATTATTGCTCTCCCATTCTCCTTTCCCCCTGTCCATCCATCTATCCCTCCATTGCTCCATCCCTCCTTACCTTGCTCCCTCCTCTCTCTCTCTGTGCGATTTGAGCCGTATAGTATTAAAATGTCAAAAGGCCTGCTCTTTTGGACTCTCCCGTCAATGAAGGCCAGTGGCGATGTTTAAGGGATGTGAAGTATGAGGATGTCGGAGGGCAGAGCTCCAACTGTTTACTTTGCTATGTCACGTATCATTAGGCCAGTCGGTAAGGCCTCGCTGCTCATCTCACCTGGCCCTCCACACCAAGGCCTCCCCCACCATAACATGCCCCAGGCCGCTCATTGATCAAACTCAAAAGCCTTTTAACACCTTTTTTTATGCCCCTCATGGTGTGTGTGTGCACACTACATTGATTCAGTACCCATCTATATCTATTGGCTCTGTATGCAAATCTCCTTTATTTCTGGACGTGAGCACTCCAATGATTCTGTTAGCAGATTTCTCACCTTACCCAAGGAGCGAAACAATAAACAAACCTGCCGCATAATGAGCTCGGGGGAAAAAAATCATGTTTTCCCCAGCAAGACTTGGTGCTTCCAATTATCACTGTGTTACTGTGACAGGCTCCCCGCGGGCTGGGATCTCAGCACTCCTCCTGAGTGTTTGTTTACACATGTGTACAGTATGTGCCTTAGCATTTGTCTCTGAGGTGTCAAAGAGGCAGTGTGCATCTGATGCTCCTTGTCCTAACAGAGTTTATTCGCTCATAAGCACATAACCCACCATACATTCATCTTATGTGATAACTCGCCTGTGCGGCAGGCGGCTGCTTTACCCTGACTCCACTTGGGAGTCATTCCGAGCGTTGCACGAAGCTAGCTAGTTCCATAATACACATGGATATGCAGGAACTGTGGTCGACTGCTAGAATAATCATTTTTCCTAATTTTGTTGTTATTGCGGAGTTTGAGAATCTAATTTGGCTCAGAAGCTTATGAGATATTAGTGTCATTCATCAAGAGTACGCTGTTGTCAGCCAGACAGAGAGAGAGAGGGGGAGACAGAGCGGGAGAGAAAGAATAGACGACTGATAGAGAGGGACTCCGAGATGGTGAAAGTGAAATGGACAGAGAGAGAGGGAGAGAGGCTGTCTGAGAGAAACCTTAGGCGTGGTAAAAGCTATGGCGGGCTCCCCGTTGTGCCTGTCGCTCACCCTCACGGCTGAGCTCTGCCAAAACCACCCAACCAACCCTAAAGCTTGAAAGCCCTGGCCCCCAAGAAAATGACAGCATTTTGACAGCAAATGTTTTCCCCCCTTCCCCTCTTTACTCCCACACTTCTCTTCATGTGCAGCCCACCCACTCTCTCCATATTGTTTAGGCTGACAAGACAGGAGCTAAGCGACTGAGCAAGCCAGGAAAAGGAGAGGGAGAAAAGAAATTGGCAGTTCTCCAAAGAAGGCAAGAATAAGGAGAGCTAGTAAGGAGAATGGAGGACGGCGAGAGGGGGGAGAAAAAGCAGGGGAAAGGCATCTGCTTCTCGCTTCATCGATTCTCAAAAAAAATAGGGGAAAAGGAGCCACGTTCCTTTCAGATGGAAGGGGAGCAGCACGGCTGCTATCAACTGCCTGCTACCTCACATGGAGGTACATTTCCATGGCAACCCTATTAGAAAGCCAATAGAAAGGGACCTAAGGGTGAAAGGGGAATGCCAAACGCTGGGGCAAAGATGGTTGACTGTGACAGATGGTATAGGCCAGGGTACGGAGAAGGTTATTACAGAGAAAGGAGGGTGGAAACCCCTACACATGTTGGATCTTAATTTGATCACCCTGTTGCAGGACAACTTTCCATTGAAACTTGAACTGTATTTGAGGTTTAAAAAGGCTTCTGAAGTTGTCATTTCCACTTCATCACTTGACTTGATTTTACCTTACGACAAATGCATCAACCCCTACATAAATGTCCATTAATTATAATCCACATAATAACTCACATTTTATTTTGCTGCTGTAGCAAAGGGACTCAAATGTAAGTCCTGCATCTGTAGATAGATATAATCGTGTTAGGTACATCTCCCGACCTCTTCATGTAGAAATTCAGGAAATATTTTCGGTCATGTAAGTCCCCGACTATGTTTTTCTCAACCGTATCGCTGTCTCTATGTGTTGTGAATCAGCCCTGCCCTGAATTTGAACCAGCAAACCACAGCAGTTTGCACCCACAAAGACACTCACTGTGCTCTTCAGGCAATAGCTTCTTGTTTTTCACCCTTCTACAGATCTCAAGCAAAGTAACACAGCATCAATACTTAAACTATTATGCCTCACTTGCATTCATTCATTCACTTTCCCCCTTTAAAAACAGACACACACTTGCTGTAGACACAAGCACACGCATTCTGGCTCTGAAAAGTTCCACACAGCCGGCTAGCCAGCACGCCTCTAAAGCGTGTAATCTTAAAAAATGTACAAAGCCAAAATCCCTTTGCTTCTGCAAGAAACCTCTGAGGTAATATGCGTGTAAAATATGACGTTTGAGATCCAAGGCTTTCCTTTTTTCTCTTTTCCTCTCGTGTCTCTTCCTGCAAGCTTGTTTAGAACACACACCTCTCCCTGCATGACAAGCAGGATCTCCGAAATGAAAAACCTTGAAGTTCATGGATTGCGGGTCAAAGGTTGCCGAGAGGTGTCCCACCACCGCTCTTATTATCTCCTGGATTTATGGAAGTGTTTCATTTTCCTATCCTTTATTATTCCGCCAGGCTCCACCTGGCAGGAGTTAGTCATAAATAACCATAATGTTAACCATGAAGCTCTCTGTATATCACTCGGGGTCTGTCGAGTTTGAAGAATAACAAATGTCTTTATTAAGTAGCCATACCTCTGCAGTATATCAAGTCTGACTGTAATTCCAAGCCCCCTCCCTCTGTTCTGTTCTCCCCCCCCCCCCCCCCCCCCATGTCTTCTCGTTCTCTCCCATGTACATTCCCTACTGCGTTCCTGTTCATTAGTTTGGAGATATTATTCTGCGGGGCTCTGGACATGATTCACCGCCATGACACCTACTCACGTCGTCTCGACAGAATGGTTCAGTTTAGTGCACATTTATATCTCTGCTTGACTCGAGCTCGGCACTTTCCCTAGCTCCTCCAGGCACCCTCCACCAGCTTTCCCCAGTTGAAATGGCAATCTCACATGGACCCCCAACTGTACCCAGTTAAAATGGCAATCTCCAATAAGTGGCCAAAAAGGAGAGTTAAACGGCACCTGTTGCCAAGTATGTTGCCCTTAGCTTTCAGAAACTGCTAGAAAGGTTAGATATGACCTATACTTTGCTGTGAACTCTAGATAATCACTGGTATTACTACAGATAGGTAGCTTTTGTAAGTGCAAAGATCAAAAGAAGAAAGGAAGGAAAGACTATACATTTCTTTAAACAAACTGTCAAGTGAAAATCTCACTTTTAAACGTTCATATTCTATTAATGCATACACAAATAATGTTGACTCGTCCTATAGTCATACTTGTGGCCACAGCATACATTGGAGAAAAAAACGCTTCAAAAACACACCTCAAACTTGTACCTCAGACAGTTTCAGAAATGTTTGCTCTTTCCTAATTGAACATGTCATCCTCCACACCATTCAAACACAGAAAAGCTGCTTTTTAACATACTTAATTAAAACATTTTGGAAGGAAAACTATTTCACTCATATTGTAATTAATTATAGGTCATATTTCATAGAAATCTGGAAACGCCGAACAGTTACTTTAAGTAATAGGCTGTGTAATGCAGTTTAGTTAGCTGTTCTCTCCCCTGGCCTTGTATATTGGCAATGGTGTAATGTAAATGAAGGTAGACCTAATGCTCATACCAAGTAGCCTTTATCTGTCCTTTTTGTACTTTTGCACTCACCCTGAAGGCTGTATCTAGCTAAGTGTAAGCCTTAATTGCTAATGCTAATAGCCAGTCATTATGCAGTTGTGTCAAGATGGCGACTGCTGGGTTGGGTATTTGGTTACGTAAAAAAAAAAAAAAGTACTCTGGTCCTTCTGTACTGCAGTCAGAGCTTTTGTATACTGGCCATTATCAAATGTGTCTAGCATGTACTGGATGATTTGGGGCTGGTTTCCCTGTATATTGGATAGACTAAGATGATCAATACAACCAAAGTCATCCACTGATTTTATGACAATTGTTGTTCGACACAATTTCGGGCTGGAAGACTGAGACCTGATTTGTTTTTTTGCCTCGTTATTTATGACCTACTCTCTCTCTTGCAGAACACCTGCCACTGTCGAGCATCGTTGGCCATTTAACGACCCCCCCCCCCCCCTTTCCTCCCCCTTGAGTGACAGGGAGCCGATCTTGAATTCCACCAGTGTCCGGATTTATCATGCAGTTCTATTCGGCACACCTATCTGCACAAAAAAATGGATAATCTTTTATTTCACCACACTGGGTTCTCTGGCATCAAGGGGGCATCTGCCAGTATCGGACATGGCTGGTGTTTATGAGACCCCGGTGTGACAGAAGCCAATCCTTTTTATCCTTTTAAGGTTATTTATCTACCAATGGTCCCAGTACTGGAAACCCTGGCCGTATTAAACATGTCGGAAAAACCTTATTTCTTTTGCAGGAAATGTCATCTAAATTTGTAAGAAAACAATCTTAGCTTTATGAACAAATTCAGAGAATTACAGGAAATGTGGCTTAAAAAAGCAAACATTTCACAAAAACCCAACATGTTGGGGGCTTCTAAAATGGTCTCTAAAATTCAGCCACGCCGACAGCGCCCATTGCCACGCCCCTTCCACACCCACCAATTAAGCCGTTTTTTTAAACCAGAAAAAACCCTGGACATGTTCACAGTTCCAAGAAAAGCCTGAACTGATAAATTATTCTGGCTCCCAAAAAAGAAAATGTTCTGAGCTTCTTTGATAGTAGAGGGAAACCTAATTGAAATTCTGCTCCCTGCCTTTCTTTCTCTCTCGCCTCTCCCTCTTTTTATTTCACCCACTTTACTGCCTCGCTGCTGACACTGTGAAATTTCCGCCTACTGCTGCCACCGCTACCAACTCTGCACCCACTCTTTGAGCGGTTCAGTGGGAGAGCAGAGCACACCGTCCGCTATCCATGTAACCGCGTGGGGGGATTACAGCTTCTCCTAAAATGCCACTGTGTCTTTATCACTGTGAATATTTCTCATCTAAGTGAAACACCCACCTGCACAACCATCCAGTTGTTTCTATTTAATATAGAAATGGATGTTATGATCCTGGGCGACTTCTGTATTATATTTATCTCTGTGGATGTGTGTTTGTAACCTTCATTTCTTGATTATGGTTATTATATTCAATCTCCTCCCGAGGACTTGTGGGTCTTACAATAAATAACTCACAGTGACAACGGGTAAAGAACTTTATCTTGTATTAGTTCTCCAAACACAATAACACAGCCAAGTAGGAATCACATCAACATCAAAAGCTATTTTCTTTCCCTGTGGACACGCACAGGTGCCTTCTGGGAATAATTTAAGTGCTAAACAATAAAAGGTGTACTGTCAGTAATAATGACTCAATATACACTACCGTTCAGTTTGGGGTCCCTTAGAAATATCCTTGTTTTTTAAAGAAAAGCACATTTTTTGTCCATTTTTAAAATAACATCAAATTGATCAGAAATACATTGTAGACATTGTTAATGTTGTAAATGACTATTGTAGCTGGAAACGGCAGATTTTTTATGGAATATCTACATAGGCGTACAGAGGCCCATTATCAGCAACCATCACTCCTGTGTTACTATGGCATGTTGAGTTAGCTAATCCAAGTTTATAATTTTCAAAGGCTAATTGATCATTAGAAAACCCTTTTGCAATTGTGTTAGCACAGCTGAAAACTGTTGTTGTGATTAAAGAAGCAATAAAACTGACCTTCTTTAGACTAGTTGATTATTTGGAAATGTACAGAAACAAAGAACTTTCTTCTGAAACTCGTCAGTCTATTCTTGTTCTGAGAAATTAAGGGGATTCCATGTGAGAAATTGCCAAGAAACTGAAGATCTCCTACAACGCTGTGTACTACTCCCTTCGCAGAACAGGACAAACTGGCACTAACCAGAATAGAAAGAGGAGTGGGAGGCCCCGGTGCACAACTGAGAAAGAGTACAAGTACATTAGTGTCTAGTTTGAGAAACAGATGCCTCACATGTCCTCAACTGGCAGCTTCATTAAATAGTACCCACAAACACCAGTCTCAACATCAACAGTGAAGAGGCGACTCCAGGATGCTGGCCTTCTAGGCAGAGTTCCTCTGTTCAGTGTCTGTGTTTTTTTGTCTGTCTTAATCTTTTCTTTTAATGGCATTTTCTTTGCAACTGCCTAGAAGTTGTGCACCGGGGCCTCCCACTCCTCTTTCTATTCTGGTTAGAGGCAGTTTGCACTGTTCTGTGTGTTTCCAGCTACAATAGTAATTTACAACATTAACAATGTCTACACTGTATTTCTGATCAATTTGATGTTATTTTAATGGACAAAATTGTTTGTTTTTCTTTCAAAAACAAGGACATTTCTAAGTGACACCAAACTTTTGAACAGTAGTGTACACTGAACAAAAATCTAAAACACAACATGCAAAGTGTTGGTCCCATGTTTCTTGAGCTGAAATAAAAGATCCTAGAAATTTCCCATATGCACAAAAAGCTTATTCCTCTCAAATTTTGCGCACACATTTCTTTACATTCCTGTTAGTGAGCATTTCTCCTTTGCCTAGATAATCCATCCACATGGCAGGTGTGGCATATCAAGTGGGTTTGAAACTGTGGGTTTGCACTAAGGTTGGGCAGTATGCAGATTTGCACACCTTCGTACCTGTGGTATCCCAGGATATATATGGTATTACCGGTAGTGCACACAAGGGGCTAAAAAAGCCCCAAAACATAATTTACCAGAATGCTAACAAGTAAGTACTAAGGAATTCTCATAGTGGATGCTAGGTAAATACTAATGAGTGCTTGCAAACTTCTTTTTTTTTCAATTTAAAGTTTTATTGATTAAGTTTTCTTGTTTCTCAATCAACCAACAAAACACATTCCACATTCACAGATGTGACAGACTTTAAAAAAAAATATATATATTTTTTTAAATAATAATATATTTTTAACTTACATTTGTTTTTTGTTTGTTTTATATATATATATACATACATACATACATACATACATACATACATACATACATACACGCACATATATACAGTGGGGCAAAAAAAGTATTTAGTCAGCCACCAATTGTGCAAGTTCTCCCACTTAAAAAGATGAGAGAGGTCTGTAATTTTCATCATAGGTACACTTCAACTATAACAGACAAAATGAGAAAAAAAATCAAGAAAATCACATTGTAGGATTTTTAATGAATTTATTTGCAAATTCTGGTGGAAAATAAGTATTTGGTCACCTACAAACAAGCAAGATTTCTGGCTCTCACAGACCTGTAACTTCTTCTTTAAGAGGCTCCTCTGTCCTCCACTCGTTACCTGTATTAATGGCACCTGTTTGAACTTGTTGTCAGTATAAAAGACACCTGTCCACAACCTCAAACAGTCACACTCCAAACTCCACTATGGCCAAGACCAAAGAGCTGTCAAAGGACACGAGAAACAAAATTGTAGACCTGCACCAGGCTGGGAAGACTGAATCTTGGTTTGAAGAAATCAACTGTGGGAGCAATTATTAGGAAATGGAAGACATACAAGACCACTGATAATCTCCCTCGATCTGGGGCTCCACGCAAGATCTCACGCCGTGGGGTCAAAATGATCACAAGAACGGTGAGCAAAAATCCCAGAACCACACGGGGGGACCTAGTGAATGATCTGCAGAGAGCTGGGACCAAAGTAACAAAGCCTACCATCAGTAACACACTATGCCGCCAGGGACTCAAATCCTGCAGTGCCAGACGTGTCCCCCTGCTTAAGCCAGTACATGTCCAGGCCTGTCTGAAGTTTGCTAGAGAGCATTTGGATGATCCAGAAGAAGATTGGGAGAATGTCATATGGTCAGATGAAACCAAAATATAACTTTTTGGTAAAAACTCAACTCGTCGTGGTTGGAGGACAAAGAATGCTGAGTTGCATCCAAAGAACACCATACCTACTGTGAAGCATGGGGGGTGGAAACATCATGCTTTGGGGCTGTTTTTCTGCAAAGGGACCAGGACGACTGATCCGTGTAAAGGAAAGAATGAATAGGGCCATGTATCGTGAGATTTTGAGTGAAAACCTCCTTCCATCAGCAAGGGCATTGAAGATGAAACGTGGCTGGGTCTTTCAGCATGACAATGATCCCAAACACACTGCCCAGGCAACGAAGGAGTGGCTTCGTAAGAAGCATTTCAAGGTCCTGGAGTGGCCTAGCCAGTCTCCAGATCTCAACCCCATAGAAAATCTTTGGAGGGAGTTGAAAGTCCGTGTTGCCCAGCAACAGCCCCAAAACATCACTGCTCTAGAGGAGATCTGCATGGAGGAATGGGCCAAAATACCAGCAACAGTGTGTGAAAAACTTGTGAAGACTTACAGAAAACGTTTGACCTCTGTCATTGCCAACAAAGGGTATATAACAAAGTATTGAGAAACTTTTGTTATTGACCAAATACTTATTTTCCACCATAATTTGCAAATAAATTCATTATAAATTCTAAAATGTGATTTCCTGGATTTTTTTTTCTAATTTTGACTGTCATAGTTGAAGTGTACCTATAATGAAAATTACAGGCCTCTCTCTTTTTAAGTGGGAGAACTTGCACAATTGGTGGCTGACTAAATACTTTTTTGCCCCACTGTACATACACACAAAGAACCATTATTAAAAAATAAATATATATACATATATATCAAACTTGCAGCAGCACTATCAAGGTTCTTATTAGCTATTTCCAGCCTTAGCTGAGACAATGAGCAAATAATTAGTTTTTAGATTTTACAGCACCTTACATTTCCCTAATCACCCCATTCACTCTGTCCAATTTGAAATATAGTTGAGTAGTGGAGACCAGAGTCTATCAAACTTGGGCTGTCTCTTGCGGATGTCATAAGTGAGCGTTTCAAGAGGGAGAATGTCAACAATCTGGTCAATCCACATTTAAAATTTAGGAGAGGTCTTAAAGGCCCACAATAGAAGAATACATTTCTTAGCAAAGTATGTAATAGTCATAAGCACATTTTGTCTGTCAGGATCAAGAACAAAGTCCTGCTGGACATTAAGAAGATAGATACACGGGGTCATATCAAACTGTACATCTAGTATTTTCTGTGCAGCAGTATGTACAGATTGCCAGATTCTGGCAATCTCCCTACAGCTCCAAAATACATGCATATAGGTTCCGCTTTCAGAGGTACATCTTTTACAGTTAGGAGAAATGTCTGTTTTCATTCTATGGAGTCTCAAAGGAGTGTAATACAATGTGTACAAACATTTGTAATTAGATTCTTTAATTTTTACATTAGTAGAGGAGCAGTATACCCTTTTGCAAACCTCCGCCCATTTCTCATCACTGATAGTCAGACCAAGGTCCTTTTCCCAGATTATTTTCAAAGGAGTAAAGGAGGAGCCTCCTTTCTCATAAAGGAGTCTATATATATATATATATATATATATATATATATATATATATATATATATATATATATATATATATATATATATATATATATATATATATTAATAAAATATATTTTGCCTTTAATGGATTGTGCTGTGACAAGAAGGGTTTCAACTTCATTCAACTGAGTTCTAAACCTCCTCTTGAAAGTAAATGAGGAAATGACATGTCTAATTTGAAGAGATATATTTTTTTTAATGGGATCTTGGCACATTGAATTCACTGCAGAGCTCTTGAAAGGATTTCAGTGTAGTGGTTTTCTGATGAAATAGGTCTGAAAAGGTCCTGATTCCTAGAGTATGCCAAAGATTAAAGTTGGCATCACTCAGGGCTTTTGGCAAGTCTGGGTTGCCTACTATAGGCGAGTGAGAACATATTTGGGAGAAAATGCCCAGGTATTTCTTACAGTCCCTCCACGCTAGTAGGATGCTGTAAATCAAAGGTTTAGGCTATGTTGCCCACTTCACTAAAGTTATTAATGAATATAATTCAGCTTAGGGGCAATGAACCACAGGATTGGGCTTCTATCTGAATCCACTTTGACTCTTGTCTGTTTGTGATCCATGTTAGCATGTTGCGGATTTGGGCAGACCAGTAGTACAATTGAAGGGAGGGAAGGGCAAGACCACCCTTAGATTCAGGTTTCGATAGAGTGGAGAACTTGGTCCTAGGTCTTTTATTGCCCCATATAAATTTGGTGATGCTTTGGTTAGTTGTTTTGAAAAAGGAAACTGGGAGATAGCATGGGAGCATCTGAAATAAATAGTTCAGTCTAGGGAGGATGTTCATACGGATGACATTAATAGTAAGCTAATTGGGAGGGAGATCCAGGTTTGGAGATCATTCTTGATTCGATCCAGGAGTGGAAGATCATTTTCCTTGAAAAGGTTATTCAGATCTGGTGTTATGAAGATCCCAAGGTATTGAAACCCCTGTGTCTTCCATTGGAATGGACATAGTGTCTTCATAGAGCTGGTGAGTGTAATATTGAGAGGGCAGACAGTGGATTTGTTAAAATGTATCTTATAACCTGAAAACTTGCCATACTGAGCAATTGTGTCTAAAATGGGAGGGATTTCTCAGGGTTGGATATGTAGAGCAAGACATCATCCGTGTAAAGCGAAATCTTGTGCTGCAGGCCGCCTGCAGAAACACCCATAATACCTGGATTGCTCCTTATCAACTCTGCCAGAGGCTCCGTCCCCAACAAGTAGAGCAGCGGGGACAGCGCGCACCCTTGTCTTGTGCCCCGACCCAAAGGGAATCTGTCAGAGTTCAGTCCGTTAGTAGTCACCATGGCATTTGGATGAGAGTATAGTGATTTGATCCATTTAATAAACCTTGGGCCCATATTGAACTTTTCTAAGACTGGGAACAGAAAGCTCCTTCTTAGCATCCATTGAAGCCAGCAGGACCCCAGACAGGGATCTTCTGTGCGTTTACTTGATCAATAATATCAAAAAGACGGTGAATGTTATCAGAAGAGAATCTGTCTCTAATAAATCCAGTTTGGCCCGCTTTTATTATTTTGGGAAGAAGAGTGTTTAGTCTTTTGGCGAGCAATTTGGTAATTATCTTGTAGTCGAAATCCAACAAGCTTATGGGCCGGGAGGATGAGCAGGATAGAGGGTCCTTGTCTTTTTTGAGCAACACTGTAATGCGAGCTGTGTGCATGGAGTCTGGGAGAACTCAGTTTTTGCAAAAATCCTCCAGCATTGGCATGAAGATAGGGCTGAGCTGGGGCCAAAAAGCTTTGTTGAACTCTCTGGGGAATCGATCTGGGCCTGGGGACTTATTAGGGGGCATGGAGGTAATTGCCTCCAGGATCTCCTCAGGAGTAAAGGGGGAGTTGAGATCTTCTTGGTCGGTCTCTGATAGTTTAGGTAGAGAGATTCCCTCTAGGAAAGAGTGGAGTTCTGCCTCTGTGTGTTTTCTCTGAGGTATATAGTTTGCAGTAAAAATCATGAAAAGTTCAATTGGATCTTTTTTGCATCATATGTGACCTCGTCCTCTGCTGTTCGGATAGCCATGAATGTACGTTCTGACAGCTCTTTTTTTAATTGGTAAGCAAGCAATCTACTAGGCCTATTGCTATACTCATGGTATTTCTGTTTAGTAAAGAAACATTTTTCAGTCCAAATTCAGTTCGGCTTTGGCTGCTTTAAGTTGACTCCAGGAGGTGCTGTCTGGGGATTGTTTATGTACTATTCACAGCATTCCAGCTCCCTCTCGAGATCTAGCCTGTGTGCTTCCATTGCTTTTTCCTTAGAGGTAGCATATGCAATTAGATGACCTCTTAGTGTGGCTTTAGCAGCATCCCACATTGTGGCCGGAGAAACAGGAGAATCTTTGTTGCCGTGTGTGTTGTTGTCTATCCATGTAGTTACCAATGTATGGAACGCTTCGTTTGATAACATGGAGGTGTTGAATTTCCAGCTCTTTGACCTCGGGATGTTTTTGCAGAGGTCAAATCGAAGGAGGACAAAGGCGTGATCTGAAAGTGCTATGGGTCCGATTGAACATGTGGCTGAATTTATGAAAATCTTTGGGATAAAAATGTAATCTATACGGGAGTAGGTGTTATGGACATTAGAGTAGTATGTATAGTCCATAGATGAGCTATTGGTCTCTCTCCAGATATCTATCAGTCCCATCTCTTTAGTAAGAGAGTTCAACATCTTTGCAGATCTAGGATTTGTGGTGGGGACTTGAGATGATTTGTCTAGGGTTGGGTTAAGGGTACAATTAAAATCTCTGGCTACCACGCCAAAGGAAACACAATGCTCATTGAACAGGGTTATCATTTTTGACATGAAAGCAGGACTATCTGTGTTAGGGGCGTATATGTTTAAGATAGTAATTGGTTGACCATACAGTGACCCAGTTATCAAAATAAATCTCCCCTCTGGATCAGATATGTTTTTTGTCAATTATGAATGGAACATTCGTATGGATAAGTATGGCTGTGCCTCTACTGTTTGATTTGAAAGATGAGAAATACACCTGTCCCACCCAAGCTCTGCGGAGTTTGGCATGTTCGGCATCACAGAGGTGTGTCTCTTGTAATAGCGAGATGTCTGCTTTTTCCTTTTTTAGAGCACATAGTATATTTTTCCGTTTTACTGCATGACCTAGACCATGGCAGTTCCATGTCAATAGATTTAAGGTGCTAGTCATCGTCATCGAACAGTAATTGAACTTTAGTGCAAGTCATCTCTGGGTAAAAGTGGATAGTAATTACAGCTGCGTTCACATAAAAGGAAAATAAATGGTGTACATAAAATAACAATTTCTGAACACCCCAGCCGAGTTCCCAAACAACTAGACATATCCCGTTAGATCTATTACCCCCCGCTCAGTCTCAATTCTGTGTTCCGAAAAAAAATTAAAAAACGGGAACGTCTCCCCCTCCCCACCAAAGAAATGCCTCATTCTCTCCTCTCCACCCCGCATTGAGTAAATGACAACGTAGCCCCGTCCAGACCACATTAAAAGAGGGAGAAAATAAAATCAATAGCCCAGCCTACATATACCTCCCCCACAGGGAACCACAAGTAATAATAGAGGGGGGCTTCTTGGAGGCCTTTTCTGTCGCTAATGCTCGAGTCCAGGTAAAAATGTTGCCTTTTGTAGCTGCCATGACTTTTTGACTAAAGCTAAAGGAGTTTAAACCTGAAGTGGAGGTAAGATTAGGAATGGGAAACTACTTGTGAGGAGCTCTTAGTTCATGCGGCCATCTCGTTCAAGGGTCACGTGATCCCCGCTTGCAAACTTTTACTACTACGACAGACAACCCACCTCAAAGTTATGCAAGTATCTCAAAATGCAGTTTGCAGCACGCACAAAACAAATATTAGTCAGCAGGGATCTTAATCCAGGAGGGAATTGTTACCAAGTAGCTTGATCTTGCAAGCTAATGTTAGCAATTAGCTAAACCCAGCTGGAGAGAATTTAGATATATACCTTACAAACATAAGTAGTGAATGTCATACAAGTGTAACTTGATCACCTCACTTAAGTTTGCGCTGCAGGAGTAACTCACCTCATGAAGCTCACATTTTGCTTGTTGCACTTCTTTGTAAACAAACACACATAGCTGTCTCAAACCGCTGTTTTGGGAAACTAGTACTGGAAAGCTTCATACTGAAAAATGATCTAATGGGTGAAATGAACGCGATCAGCTTTATCTATTACCTAGTGCACAAGTTGACTGGAGGTGGTTATTTAAAAAGTACTAGTATTCAAAGCCCAGAAAATGTCACTTACCAGAATGCTAACAACATTTTAACAAGTACTAAGGAATCCTCAGAGAACTGATAACTAAATGCTAACGAGTGCATTGCGAACATTTTGTGACCTAAAGTATACAATTAACTAAAGAATGCTACAGGGTTTGCTGCGCGCACAAAACAAATATTAGCCAGCAAGGCTCTTGATCCAGGAGAGGATTGATTATCTGCGGTTACCAAGCAAATGCCTGCTTTTGGAAGAAGCTAACTAGCTACTAAATTAGCAAACCAAATGCACAACTGAAGAACATCTATCACATTAGACTGTTAGCTTATAAGATATCTAGCTGGCAAACATTTAGTTGTGAATTCCATACTGTAATTATATCACCCGGCGTATGCTGCACGACAGTAAGTGACTCAATAATCCGGTCTCATCATTGTGTGCCTGTAAACAATCACCACGTGACAGGGGGACTACCGTAAACTACATAACAATGTGACAGGTGAAATGAAGAATGCGATGTTCTTTATCTCCTAACGTATTGCTCAATTTGACTGCAGGTATCTACTTAAAAAGTAGACACAAATATTCACATTTATTAAGACTTTCAACGGTATTGAAAAACCATCCTGTGGCTTTTTCTAAATACCCCGGTATATAGTGTATAAGGTATACCACACAAGCCTAGTTTGCACAAACTGTCACAAACCGTCTCAGGGAACCTCATCTGCATGCTCCTCGTCCTCACCAGGGTCTTGACCTGACTGCAGTTCGGCATCGTAACCGACTTCAATTGGCAAATGCTCACCTTTGATGGCCACTGGCACACTGGAGAAGTGTGCTCTTCAGAGATTAATTCCTGTTTCAACTGTGCTGGGCAGATGGCGTCGTGTGGGCAAGTGGTTTGCCGATGTCAAAGTTGTGAACATAGTGCCCAATGGTGGTGGTGGGGTTATGGTATGGGTAGGCATAAGCTACGGACAATGAACACAACTGCATTTTATCGATGTCAATTTGAATGCACATAGATACCGTGTCGAGATCTTGAGGCCCATTGTCGTGCCAGTCATCCGTCGCCATCACCTCCCGTTTCAGTATGATAATGCACGACCCGATGTCGCAAGGAACTCTACACAATTCCTGGAAGCTGAAAATATCCCAGTTCTTCCATGGCTTGCATACTCACCAGACATGCCACCCATTGAGCATGCTTGGGATGCTCTGGATCAACATGTACAACCGCGCCTTCCAGTTCCGCCAATATCCAGGAACTTCGCACAGCCATTGAAGAGGAGTTGGACAGCATTCCACAGGCTACAATTCACTCCCTGATCAACTCTATATGAAGGAGGTGTCATGCTGCACGAGGCACAGTGGTCTTCTGATCCACGCCTCTACCTTTTTTTTGTAAGGTGTCTGTAACCAACCGATGCATATCTGTATTCCCAGTCATGTGAAATCCATAGATTAGGGCCTAATGAATTTATTTCAATTGACTGATTTCCTTACATGAACTGTAACTCAGTGAAATCTTTGAAATTGTTGCGTGTTGCGTTTTTTAAAATATTTTTGTTCAGTGTAGGTTTAGAATGAAAGTATAATTACAAAAACGGAGGCAACAGTCGTCCCCTGTTTCAGGCACTTAAATATATTTATAATTTGCTTATGCTGTATACCATAGAATTAACAGTTTTCTCAACAAACTGAATTGTAAACAGTACATTATTTATTTGTATTTTTATAATAACTAGCATGTCACAACACTCAAAAATGCAAATATGCACAACATGCAAAAATAGCATGAATCGAGAAAGGCACTGAACATAACAGCATCTTTTGTGATTAAGTCAATGACTCAATATAGTTTCTAAGTAGAAGTGTAATTCCAAACCCCAGGCTACATGTTCAATCTCTTGTCTATTTAGAATCAAAGATCAATAGTGTCTATTTAAAGGAAGTACTTCCCCTTCATATCTACAGTATTAAGGCTGTAGGGAAGGATTATCATTTCTATTTTGTATTTATCTTTGAATGTTAATGTTCATTCCCTATTTATTATCTATGATCAGGAAATACTATTTAACGGAAATACTCCACTCCCTATCTGTCATAGTGCCCCTCTGCATCTCCATATCTACAGTATTATATTATGGCTGTAGAGGAGGCTCATTTGAGACTAATCTAAGATGACATGTTCCACTGGAACGCAGAGTAGAAAGAACAGCAACCTGGAAGATGTTACAGTGCTAATGATATGCGGCCATCTTGGTGAAGTGCACAGGCAATTTGCTGTAAATGTATTAGTGGTCTCCGTGATATCGGTATCACCCAACCCATTATATCATTATTTAGGGTATGGGCTTATTGATGTTCTAATGAAGATTATTTGGTGTCGTATCGCATTTCTGTGTTGAGATGTTGCTGTCCAAATACCTCACAATGGTATTATCATTGATAAACACGGAATAAAAAATAATTGCAATGTTCAAGACGAGTCAAGTTCCGCTGTTCACACTGATAATCCCAGAGATGAGCCATCTTTTAGGTATCTACTTCAAATGTACGTCCAATACCATTGTCTTCAATTCCTATAGATGCCTTTTTTTTAAATCTCTTTCTCAAAATGGACACTGATGAAGCAATAGTAATTCAAATGGCCTCGGGATACAGACACTTAACTCCCTCTCACTTACTTAATGCACTCCGGAAATCTAAAGCGCTTTCTTTGAGAGAAACTTTCCGTTGAGAGTCAACAGCGCTGTTGTGTTCGACAAGGCCTCTGAAAGGCTATGTAAATCCTTGCTCTATATCCCCCACGTTCAAGTCAAGTACTTCTGGCCCCCGAAAAGCTGAAAAGAGACTGCGTTCTGAGTTGTTTGCTGTTGCGGCTGAATGCTTGGTTAGACGCCCTGAAGCCAGTCTGTGCAGCCTCTCGCTGTAGCCTAAAAACGACGGTGTTGCTTGCCGTGTTCCCACTACCAGTGTTATTGATGTGTTTTCCTTTGAAATCCTGTGTTCCCGGGAATCTTCAAAGGGTCTTTAATGGGTTTTAATGTGACGTTGGAATTAGACGCCTCACTGTTGCGGCGGTGGCAGGTTTAGGTGTAACTAACCCAGTGGTGCTCCACGAAGTGTCTCTTCCCCCAGTGTTGAATTATTCAGCGTCGCTCTATTTTCACAGTTTGAGAATGCCAGCGGGGTGTTCTTAGTGGAAGACGAATAGAGATGGAGAATTGTGTGTGGGTGTGCCTCACTGCCTGCATATGTGCCTATGAGGTGGCCTTCTTCAACCAAGTAGTACACCACTAAGTCCCTGTCTGGCGACACTAGGCTGCATACTAATTGAAAAACCATGAAGCCCCAGCAAATACAAAGAAAGTGCACGTGTGGATTGGAGGAGGCTACGTGTCCAGAACCAGTCCGAATCTAGTCTACCTCCTGTCTGTTCATCTGTTTTTCCTTTCTCCTTTCTTTCTTTCTTTCGTTCTTCAATCTGAAATGTGTGTTGAGTGCCTTTAACATCTGGCCCCGGGCCCCCAGAGTCCTCTTCAGCACTGAAGCCCCTCTCAAATCCCGTAGACTGTCGTCTCTCCTATCAGCATGACAGGGCCTCTTTCTCTCTTTCTCTCTCTCTGCGGGTTCATCTCAATAGTCTAAGCTGGCTCATCTCCGCTCTTCCATCTGCACGGATGTGGAAGAACCTGACAGAGGAAATGACATGACACTCATACACAATCCATGTCTCAATTGTCTCAAGGCTTAAAAATCCTTATTTAACCTGTCTCCTCCCCCTCCTTTACACTGATTGAAGTGGATTTAACATCAGGGTAACATCAGGGATCATAGCTTTCATCTGTTCAGTCTATGTCATGGAAAGAGCAGGTGTTCCTAATGTTTTGTCCACTCAGTGACAGTTTCCAGATCACTGCAGATGAAAGAAGATAGAGGAGAGGAAACTATTGAGATACACACTTGCTCTAGGACTTTACTAGCCACAGCCCCACAGACCTCTCTCACCTGCCCACCCTTCTGAGAATATTACCTGCTGGACAGTGTTTCCTCTGCCATTGTATAGGCAGGGCGGGCTCCCCTGCTGGATCTCTTGCCCCCCACCTAAAGGATTGGACTGTTGGTGTCAGAGGATGTTGCCTCAGAGGCCTTTGCATGTGGCCTGGAGAAATTAACTGGGGATAAGACTGCAGCTGGGTGATGCTGAGGTTAGTCAAAGGTGTCACACTAAATAGGAAGCAACTTCATTTGGACGTTGTAGTAGGTGCATTAATTTTGTTCCCTTGCCGTTGTACCCGCCAAACTCTTTACCCCGGGAACAGTATATTCAGGTGTTGACGCCATGCCAATTGAAGATGACATCAAGTCAATTCAAGGCGGACAACCAAGGACTTCATCACTTTCTTGCTGTCCCTTTTGGCGCTGACGTCCCGCTTAGAAATGGCTTCCCCTGTTTCCTGTTTGTTGTGTAGAAAATAATTAGTTTAAAATCTAGTCCCTATGGAATCGGGAGTGGAGAATGGGTAATCCTCCTCACCCAGAGAGAGCTAGTTTTTCTGCAGAGAAAGAAAAGAAGTGAGGAGTGACTACTGACGTGAGGAGTGCCTACTGACGTGAGGAGTGCCTACTGACGTGAGGAGTGCCTACTGACGTGAGGAGTGACTACTGACGTGAGGAGTGACTACTGACGTGAGGAGTGCCTACTGACGTGAGGAGTGCCTACTGACGTGAGGAGTGCCTACTGACGTGAGGAGTGCCTACTGACGTGAGGAGTGACTACTGACGTGAGGAGTGCCTACTGACGTGAGGAGTGCCTACTGACGTGAGGAGTGCCTACTGACGTGAGGAGTGCCTACTGACGTGAGGAGTGCCTACTGACGTGAGGAGTGACTACTGACGTGAGGAGTGACTACTGACGTGAGGAGTGCCTACTGACGTGAGGAGTGCCTACTGACGTGAGGAGTGCCTACTGACGTGAGGAGTGCCTACTGACGTGAGGAGTGACTACTGACGTGAGGAGTGCCTACTGACGTGAGGAGTGCCTACTGACGTGAGGAGTGACTACTGACGTGAGGAGTGCCTACTGACGTGAGGAGTGCCTACTGACGTGAGGAGTGACTACTGACGTGAGGAGTGACTTCTAAATATCAGATGGGAGTC
Organism: Oncorhynchus mykiss; assembly: GCF_013265735.2. NCBI lineage: Eukaryota > Metazoa > Chordata > Actinopteri > Salmoniformes > Salmonidae > Oncorhynchus > Oncorhynchus mykiss. The sequence goes on from NC_048579.1 coordinate 18,078,782, forward strand.
TTAAGAGACATTCCAATAATAATAACAATAATATAGTCTGTCAATGACCTACTCTTTGAGAAACACACGCATACATTTATATCCACAGATTTACACACACAGATGCTTTAAACAACATACTGAAACCATAGTCATACATTTTCACTACACATCAAATAGGCTAGTGGCCAATCCTCAAAAAGGCCTTTAGTTTTTGATACCCGTAGTTTTTGCCTTTAGTTTTTGATAGCTGTAGTTTTTGCCTTTAGTTTTTGATAGCTGTAGTTTTTGCCTTTAGTTTTTGATAGCTGTAGTTTTTGCCTTTAGTTTTTGATAGCTGTAGTTTTTGCCTTTAGTTTTTGATAGCTGTAGTTTTTGCCTTTAGTTTTTGATAGCTGTAGTTTTTGCCTTTAGTTTTTGATAGCTGTAGTTTTTGCCTTTAGTTTTTGATAGCTGTAGTTTTTGCATTTTGTTTTTGATAGCTGTAGTTTTTGCCTTTAGTTTTTGATAGCTGTAGTTTTTGCCTTTAGTTTTTGATAGCTGTAGTTTTTGCCTTTAGTTTTTGATAGCTGTAGTTTTTGCCTTTAGTTTTTGATAGCTGTAGTTTTTGCCTTTAGTTTTTGATAGCTGTAGTTTTTGCCTTTAGTTTTTGATAGCTGTAGTTTTTGCCTTTAGTTTTTGATAGCTGTAGTTTTTGCCTTTAGTTTTTGATAGCTGTAATTTTTGCCTTTAGTTTTTGATAGCTGTAGTTTTTGCCTTTAGTTTTTGATAGCTGTAGTTTTTGCCTTTAGTTTTTGATAGCTGTAGTTTTTGCATTTTGTTTTTGATAACAAACACAACAATTTTACATCTTTAATGTTTCCCATTTTGTGAAATGGATGGTTGTGGGAAAATATTTTACTGCAAAAGTGGTTAAATTGACAGATATTGTGACCACCCCCTAAACTCAAAACATGCAGTATAATGTCTGGCTGGACGGGGATGGGCCACATAAGATCATGTAACCTAATATTGCAAGCTCTAATATAGCAAAAATTGGAATACAAGTAGTCAGTTGTCTGCCCTACATACACAAACAAACAGCATTAGGAGATCTTAATGCTTCTTGGTATTATAGACCTGTAAACACAGAGATGGAATAGGTGGAAATATCAACTACAAATTATTTATGATGAATGTAAGCTTTACTTTTAGGTCGCTGATAAATAGACAACTTTCCAAGTCAAACGTGCTGACATTCAGTGCTTGTTGGTCCTGCTAGACAAAAATACACATAGTTACATGTTTTTTGATGATGTAGTTATTGTAATCTAATGGGCTTGAAGGAAAACAAGTGGGCTGAAACAATGAAAACTGTCATTTATTTTCAGTCAAAAGGTCCTCTATAGATGTTATGTTAAGCTTCTTGCAATTACGTTAGGGGACCCCCTAGATTTGACTGCCACGATAACGTTAAATGGTGGTTTAATCAGCTGTATTTACATGTTTTAAATGAGACATCTTTCAAATTTGTGTACTCTACTTATGACCTGTACGCAATAACATTTTTGTCCAATACAGCTATGTTGGGTATCCAGTAGGCCTGCCATAATGACACTCAAACACCATCGTCTGGATATAGAAAAGGCAGCTGACTGCTTGGTACCAACTGTGTTATAACCTGTACCTCCAGGATTGGGCTCTTAAGTCACCTCCTTATTATTAAGAAGTAAGCTTTGATTCATTGCTAGTCCGAAAAGGCTGCCTGAATCCAACATGACCTTCCCGGTGGCTCGCTGCATTTGTGATGCGCATTGGGACGTTGTCGTGCACTCTTATGCTGTTTGGGTTGAGCTGTCTGCCCTGTCCTCGATAGGCCCATGCCACCATCAGTCCTCCCCTCTGGCAGTTACTAGAGACAGAGACATGTCAGGAGGCCATTCACCAGCCAAGATGCCATCTGGATAGTGCTGCTGTGCATTGCCCTTATATGTACCTATTTTGTTACCACCAATGGCTGGCCAGCCCATGTGACACCTGAAGAATGAGCTCTCATGCTGGGGTGACTCATGCATTGATCTGGGAAACTGTGCACTAATCCCAACACCTCTATAAGGACATAATGGCATACTTGGCAAAGGAATTATTTTCAAATATATATGTGACTGGGGCTGTGCTCATAACCAACGCCTCACAACCAACGCTTCATAGTCTATGACCTACACTCTAAGTAACCTCTAGGAAACCTGAGGTCACCCTCAGGTTCTGTCACTCTACTCATGTCCTGCTGATCCTGCCCCCAGACCCTAATCACAACCAACTACCCAGAGTAAATATTGGCCAAATAATCATCCTACATGACTTCCAAATGAATATAAAGGAAAATGTAGGACTTTACCTGCAGGACTTTTTGCCACATTCAACATAACAAACTCTGGTCACACTTTATTTGGATAGTCCCATCTGCTCTACAGATGGTCATACTATCTGCAACTGCATGCTAAGGTTAGGGTTAGGTTCAGAATAAGGTTAAGGTTAGAGCTAGGGTTAGTAGATGGTTAGTTTAAATGTTTCTGATTAGTCTGTAGAGCATCTACAGATGGACTAACCAAATAAACTGTTACCAACACTCCAACCACATGTCAGTTAGGTGTTGGAAAGATCTAAGGGAAGGTCTGTTTCTGACAGCTCTGTCACAGACTCTCTCTTTAACAAGTGGACAACCAACCATTCCACTACTGGAGTAGATTAAGATGTTACTGGGATCCCCATTAACTGACACCAATGACTACAGCTAGTTTTCCTGGGGTCCGACACATTCTTTATTTTATTTCTTTTATTTCACCTTTATTTAACCAGGTAGGCAAGTTGAGAACATGTTCTAATTTACAATTGCGACCTGGCCAAGATAAAGCAAAGCAGTTCGACATATACAACAACACAGAGTTACACATGGAGTTAAACAAACATACAGTCAATAATACAGTAGAAAAGTAAGTATATATACAATGTGAGCAAATGAGGTGAGATAAGGGAGGTAAAGGCCACGGAAGGTGAGTTGTATGGCATTGAAGCTCATCTGGAGGGTTGTTAACACAGTGTCCAAAGAAGGGCCAGAAGTATACAGAATGGTGTCGTCTGCGTAGAGGTGGATCAGAGACTCACCAGCAGCAAGAGCAACATCATTGATGTATACAGAGAAGAGAGTCGGTCCAAGAATTGAGCCATGTGGCACCCCAACAGAGACTGCCAGAGGCCCGGACAACAGGCCTTCCAATTTTACACACTGAACTCTATCAGACAAGTAGTTGGTGAACCAGGCGAGGTAATCATTTGAGAAACCAAGGCTATCGAGTCTGCAGATGAGGATGTGGTGATTGACAGAGTCGAACGCCTTGGCCAGGTCAATGAATGCACCGTATTGTTTCTTATCGATGGCGGTTAAGATATCGTTTAGGACCTTGAGCATGGCTGAGGTGCACCCATGACCAGCTCTGAAACCAGATTGCATAGCGGAGAAGGTATGGTGGGATTCGGAATGGTCGGTAATCTGTTTGATGACTTGGCTTTCGAAGACCTTAGAAAGGCAGGGTAGAATAGATATTGGTCTGTAGCAGTTTGGGACAAGAGTGTGTGTCCCCCTTTGAAGAGGGGGATGACCGCAGCTGCTTTCCAATCTTTGGGAATCTCAGACGACACAAAAGAGAGGTTGAACAGGCTAGTAATAGGGGTTGCAACAATTTCGGCAAATACTTTTAGAAAGAAAGGGTCCAGATTGCCCGGCTGATTTGTAGGGGGCCAGATTTTGCAGATCTTTCAGAACATCAGTTGACTGGATTTGGGAGAAGGAGAAATGGGGAAGGCTTGGGCGAGTTGCTGTGGGGGGTGCAGTGCTGTTGACCGGGGTAGGGGTAGCCAGGTGGAAAGCATGGCCATCCATAGAAAAATGCTTATTGAAATTCTCAATTATAGTGGTTTATCGGTGGTGACAGTGTTTCCTATCCTCAGTGCAGTGGGCAGCTGGGAGGAGGTGTTCTTATTCTCCATGGACTTTACAGTGTCCCAGAACCTTTTTGAGTTTGTGTTGCAGGAAGCAAATTTCTGCTTGAAAAAGCTAGCCTTGGCTTTTCTACCTGCCTGTGTATATTGGTTTCTAGCTTCCCTGAAAAGTTGCATATCACGGGGGCTGTTCGATGCTAATGCAGAACGCCATAGGATGTTTTTGTGTTGGTTAAGGGGAGTCAGGTCTGGAGAGAACCAAGGGCTATATATGTTCCTGGTTCTAAATTTCTTGAATGGGGCATTGTTATTTAAGATGGTGAGGAAGGCATTTAAATAAAAAAAACAGGCATCCTCTACTGATGGGATGAGGTCAATATCCTTCCAGGATACCCCGGCCAGGTTGATTAAAAAGGCCTGCTCGCTGAAGTGTTTCAGGGAGCGTTTGACAGTGATGAGTGGAGGTCGCTTGATCGCTGACCCACTACGGATGCAGGCAATGAGGCAGTGATCGCTGAGATCTTGGTTGAAAACAGCAGAGGTGTATTTAGAGGGAAAGTTGGTTAGGATAATATCTATGAGGGTGCCCATGTTTACGGCTTTGGGGTGGTACCTGGTAGGTTCATTGATAATTTGTGTGAGATTGAGGACATCAAGCTTAGATTGTAGGATGGCTGGGGTGTTAAGCATGTTCCAGTTTAGGTCGCCTAGCAGCACGAGCTCTGAAGATAGATGGGGGGCAATCAGTTCACATATGGTGTCCAGAGCACAGCTGGGGGCAGAGGGTGGTCTATAGCAGGCAGCAACGGTGAGAGACTTGTTTTTAGAGAGGTGGATTTTTAAAAGTACAAGTTCAAATTGTTTGGGTACAGACCTGGATAGCAGGACAGAACTCTGCAGGCTATATTTGCAGTAGATTGCAACCCCGCCCCTTTGGCCGTTCTATCTTGTCTGAAAATGTTGTAGTTAGGGATACATTTTTGGTGGTCTTCCTAAGCCAGGATTCAGACACGGCTGGAACATCCGGGTTGGCAGAGTGTGCTAAAGCAGTGAATAAAACAAACTTAGGGAGAAAGCTTCTAATGTTAACATGATGTTAACATAACATTATGTTAACATTAGTAGTTAACATAACGAAAAAGACAATACAGAAAAGAATACTTCACAATTTACATTTTAAAAACATTAACAAAGACATTAGACTTACACGTATAGTTATTTTTTTTAACCTTTATTTAACTAGGCAAGTCAGTTAAGAACAAATTCTTATTTACAATGACGGTCTAGGAACAGTGGGTTAACTGCTTTGTTCTGGGGCAGAACGACAGATTTTTACCTTGTTAGCTAGGGGATTCGATCTAGCAACCTTTCAGTTACTAGTCCAACACTCTAACCACTAGGCTACCTGCCGCCCCAATACAGACATTACTGTTATACATTCAGGCTGAGATAACATTCCAGTTTGTTAATGGGTCTCGTTGGCATTGAAGCGGCATCTGCCTGAATCCAACTGTTGTAGAAATGGAAACTGATCACCTCGCAGCCCTGAATATCCTGCCAGCCATACAGGAAGGATACTGGCCTTGTCGCTGCAGCTTGCCCAGAGTCAGTTAGCTGTGCAAGCTGGTCAGGCCCCAGAACTACAACCACTACTGGCTACTTTGTCTACTAACCCTGTTAGGACACACTCATGTCCTGTAACCTCAAAGACGTTGAATCCACCAAAGACGTTGAATCCACCTATACGCTACTAGAGTGGCTGACTGTTGTATTACAGGTTGCTTTCCTGTTACTTGGTTATGCTACTATGTACTTGTGTTGTGAAAGACATGAACACCATCTAGTTGGCTTCAGCTTTTCATACACAGCGGAGGCATGACAGTGCCACTCACAGTTCTCATACCAAGAGACGTATGAAACCCTTCTAAAATATATCTATCAATTTACCCACTTTTGCAGTGAAATATTTGTACACAACCATCCATTTCATAAAGGGGAGACATTAGAGGTGGGAAAAGATGGTTGTGTTTTGTTCTACCTCAGGTAGGGGTATCACAGCCTTGCCACTAGCCTAAAAAAAGTCACATGGCCATAGAAGGGACACACATCTTCCAAGCTAATGCTAGCAGGATGCCACTGAGTCTCGACTTTCCCCCAGCCCTCTCTCCTAACCCCATGTTTACCTGCAGGATCTTATACTTTTCACCCATTTGAGCCACACGCCAAAGTGCTCGAGAGAGAGAGCAAAATGGTGACTTCTAGAGAGATAATGAAGCAGCACTACTTCAGCAAAGTGTCAGTCAACAGAGCTAAATCCTGAGCCGTATGACCAGCCTGCTACGCCTCAGTAATAAGGCTAAAGCCTTGGCCAGTATTAGTATTGACTGGCCGCGCGTAAAGCGGGCAGGTAGGTAATTACCAGGTTATTGGCTCATGCAGCCACCCTCTAATGCTGTCGGGGCATGCACACGGCTGCCCAGTTTAATCACTGTGGAAACAGGGGGAGATGGGTGATTAAAAAGGGAGGGGGGGTCTATCAGTAGTCAGGACTCGGCCTCGCACCAATGGGCTCCAGGGGCCTGCAACACCATAATGACCTCATAGGAGAGCGGAATGGAACAAGGCCTCTCCCCTTGGCAGCAAGAGAGATGGGAAGATAAGCAGGAGATGGAGAAAGAGGGGTGACAGAGTGAGATTAGAAAAGAATGAGAGAAAGAGAGAGAGAGGGAAGATTGGTGGTAAGTGGACAAAGGAGAGGAGTGTGAACGGAGTGTGAACGATTTGGGGGGAAGGCGAAGAAAACATTTGGGCGACAGACAAAAAATAGAGAAGAAGAAAGAGAGAGAGATTCTGGAAGTGAGACGGGTTAGAAGGAAAATACTCCTAATTCTCCCTCTTCGCTCCTCTGTATCACTGCAGTGCTCCGCTCCCGCCCTCCCTGCATTGGGACTTTGGCTGAAGTGCCTTTGGTTCTGGTCCAGATATGGCCGGGGCGGTGGAGTGTGTGTGCCTGCGCGGATGGCAGGTGAATGGGAGGATATGTCATCGTAATGGCTCTGTGTAATGTGGTGTCACGCCGTGTGAGGAACAGGCACCATTGTAAAAGGGTGCCTATGCAAGCGTTATTCAGAGGCTTCCACAGCACAGCAGCACAGCACAGCAACAGCACAGCGCAGCAGCAGCAGCAGCACAGCACAGCGCAGCGCAGCACAGCACAGCAGCAGCAGCAGCAGCACAGCACAGCACAGCACAGCACAGCACAGCAGCAGCAGCACAGCACAGCACAGCACAGCAGCAGCAGCAGCAGCACAGCACAGCACAGCACCGGCCCCGGTCACTCTCCTTCCTCCTCTTTGCCATTTTCAATCTTTCTCATTTCACCTCGTGCCGTTTAATTTCCCTTTTCATTCTCTCATTCTCCTCTGTCTCTTTTGTCATGGTTATATTTAACGTTTTCTCTTTCCTTTTCTGAAGCTGTCCTCTATTTACCCCCCCACCCCCTTTCTCGCTCTCTCTCGGTTCTCTTCCCACTCTTTCTCTTTAACTTCCCCTTCGTGTAGCTGTTGCGTCCTACTGTGCATATCTTAACGTCAACATTGTTTGTTCTACTTCTCTTAATCTCGGGTTTGTCTTTCATCTTTTCAACCAAAGGCGGCCGACCTATAGTCTTTATGTTGTTAGTTGGAGAACTGGTTGATTTTTAAACTAGCACTTGAGAATCTATTGAGTTTAGTGTTACCTAATTGTTTGAGAAACACTACTCTGTCCATCTATCTCACTCAATGTTGTGAACATAAGAAAACATGGCCTCACTTATCTTTTTAGAGAACACTGTAAAAACGGACGTCACACCGGCTGAGGGGCTTGTCAAAATATTGTGGTATGGATATCTCTTGCGATATGGATATTGGAATGTGATTTCAATTAATTGTGCCGCCTTAATCCGTGTGACTTAATTTACTATACAGTAATTGTAAATCAACATGTTCTCAGTGATTCAAGGAATATTTTGTGCATACTGCCATCAAGTGGCATTGTTATGAATTACATCCTAACTAATACTGTGCTGCCTCCAAGTGTCTGTTTTTAAATGTATGTAAAGTATTTTGTATGTAATGTCTTTTTCTTTATGTGTCGGACCCCAGTAAGACTAGCTGTCAACATTGGCGTTGCCTAATGGGGATCCTAATCAAATCCAAAATCAGTCATGGCTGGTCTCCTACACAAAGAACATGTGTGTGTTATAACACTCGTTCCATCTTGTGAGACGCTGTCCTGTTTCTGAAATACCCATCTTATGGCAAATTGTCATCATTATTGCTATCCCATTAGAACAGCGCAGTCAGCATTTGTGGCTGATAGATACTACCAGTATTGGGCCCATCCATCAACAGTGATGCAGAGTTGCTCCGCTGTGGGTGGGTGTGGGAGTGCGACTTTATCGCCTGCTGTGTGGTTGCTTGTGCGTGAATGTGAGTGTGAACTAGATGGTCTGTGTGTGTATGCAAGAGAAAGACACACACTCAAATACAACAGCGTGGTGTCTAGCAAAAACTCTGAGAGAGAGCAGAGACACAAAGTCTCTGTGTCTCAATTCCAACCCCATCATATCTCATTCTACCAGGTGTGCTGGTGTAGTGAAGGCCCCCCCGGGGGGGGGGGGGGGGAAATCCTGCCGTGTCGTACACTATGATTCACTCGTAATGTTGACTGAGCAGAGCGCTAATTTGTAATGAGATCAGAACTCCCACTTGAAACCCACCTCCAGACTCCAGTTCTCCCCAATACAGCTCAGCCATTCATCAAGAAATGCTCATTTTTTCCCCTCTCTTGCATTAGTTCCCCCTCTTATCTTCTCTAGTCATACCAGGGGGCATGGCAGGGAATTGAGGTGTGATACTCTATTCTACTTTTGTTTTGTGCATCTGTTTGCTAAAGGGGATAAACTACTTTTAAAAAGTTAACAGTTCTTTTGTTTCTCAACGTGAGAAAGTGCAATTTTTTTCCACACCCAATCCACTCCAATTATACAAAACTCGCTAATGCGGTCAAGTCCCCTGGAATTTTCCTGAGAATCACGGAAACCCCAAAGGCCTAGAATTCCAAACTCTAAAAGTATTGAACCTTGACTACTCCACTGATACTAGACAGAGGTGGGCGCGATTGGACACGGAATGAGAGACGATAAGAAGAGTAGTTGTCATCCCCTGTGTACCCCTTCGAAGACCTGAAAGTCTGACCTTTTCACCTGCACCTGCCAAAACAAGGGGCTCCTCTTTCCCCCCATCTGTTACCTGGCACAAAATGGCCGCCTTGTTGCGTCACTGTCTCTCTTTTCCAGCCAGGGGTGTAAACTAAGTAGCAGTTGGCTCTATTGTTGATTGAATTGAACTTGGCATTACTGTGCCCACTGTCTCTGTTTTAAAGGTTGTGTTATGACCCGGCAAATGTAGATAAGAGTATAGGGATCACTCTGAATCATTATCAGACCCTGTCTCCAGCTCTCTAACCCAAATCCTATTACCAAGGTCTGTCTGTTTTGCCAAGGCAGTGACCCTTGGCTGTTTCTCTAGTCAGATTGAATCTTAATGTCGTTATGACATAAGTACAGGCCAGACAGTGGAGTTTAATGGGAAGAATAGCGAACAGTTTGTTCATCTGGCGTGTAAAGGAGAACAGGGTTGTGTAGGCGGGGGCTATGGATGTTGGGGTCAGGGTTGGTCAACAACAATACACACACACACACACACACACACACTGCCCCCCGGAGTTGGAATGTATTTACTGTTGTCTCGGTGTCTGTGAATGTCTGGCTGCCGCTGCAGAGCAGTAGAATACCACACCAAGGTCAGGCCTCTTGCCATTGCACGACAGGTATTTGTGATTACACAGATGCAGAGGAATGTTCCGCCCCTGTTTTCTCTCTCGCTCTCCCCATCTTTTATCCTCTGGAGATGATTGTTTCAAGATGTGCGTCACTCCAGGTCTCTGGTCTGGACCCCGTAGCCCCTGAGGTCTGGAATTTTTGCTATCTGGTTAAGCGCCAACAATAATTTCCCCAATATATCAAAACTGAAGTCAATGTCAACATTCACTGCAGTGATTTGTGATGACACGAAGCACCCCTGATTCTTCAGACTGCCTCCCCCCCATTTGAGTACATTTATACGTTTCACAGGTGTGCTCGTCATAATTCACTTCAGTTTTTGACAAAACTTCCAAGTGGTCGGTAGAATGTGCATGGAAATCTTTATATGGTCACTGTTGATCCTTGAAGGCTTCCGTAGTTCATCTCATGTTGAGGAGACCATAGCGAAACCAGATTTGATCCTGCTGACTTAGTCAGTCGTCGCTCATTCGTGTTTCTTGAAATACCACTGTGTTGATTTAGTTTTCAGTCACTGTGATTTGATCTGTTGTGTTTTGCAGGAAGTTCTACTACATCACCCTGCTGAGGGACCCTGTGTCACGGTACCTGAGCGAGTGGCGCCATGTGCAGCGCGGTGCCACCTGGAAGACGTCCCTCCACATGTGCGACGGGCGCACGCCCACGCCCGAGGAGCTGCCGCCCTGCTATGAGGGTACAGACTGGTCCGGCTGCACCCTGCAGCAGTTCATGGACTGCCCCTACAACCTGGCCAACAACCGACAGGTGCGCATGCTCGCCGACCTCAGCCTGGTGGGCTGCTACAACCTCTCCACCGTGCCCGATAAGCGGCGCTCGCAACTTCTCCTCGAGTCAGCCAAGAAGAACCTGCGCGACATGGCCTTCTTCGGTCTGACTGAGTATCAGCGCAAGACGCAGTTCCTGTTTGAGCGCACCTTCCGACTGCGATTCATCCGCCCCTTTGTGCAGTACAACAGCACGCGGGCGGCTGGCGTGGACCTGGACAATGACACGGTGGCGCGCATCGAGGAGCTCAACGACCTGGACATGCAGCTGTATGACTACGCTCGCGACCTCTTCCAGCAGCGCTATCAGTACACTCGGCAGCTGGAGAGACGCGCGCACCGCTTGGCACTTCGGGGTCGCGGTCTCGACCCCCGGGATTTTCTCAGAGATGAGGGCGGTATGGGGGGCGAAGGGACAGCCAGGCTGCCCACAGAGGACTACATGAACCACATCATCAACAGGTGGTAGCCCCCACCCACCTAGACACCCACTTTCCTGACCTCCCCATTGTCTTTCATGGTGAGGTTGCATCAGAGTGATTGTTTAGGAACATTGAAATTTGGCACTTGTGGTCTGGGAAGGAGACTGTTGCAGAGGATTGGGTGACTTACCTATGGACTTTGTATGAGCCAAGCTGTGGGTTGCGGACCAGATGATATCCCTTCTAGCTCCTGGATGACATAAACGTTTTGGTTTTCTTAGACTATGAGGAGAGGTCAGATATTTGTGATTTGAAGCCCATGATAAACCTGAGTCACCCTCTGGAGTTCTAGAAGCAGCAACTGTCTCTACACTCCTCAGATTTTCCTTTACAAAGTAAACAAACTTGTTTTACTTGCCGTTCTATGTCTTAGCCCACAAGAATAACCTATGTGCTTAATAAGTTGTTTGAGGAGTTTCAAAGCAGTGAGATGAGAAATGACCTGTACTTTGGGCCAAAAGCATTTCAATAGTGTCTAAGCGAAGGACATTTCCGACAAGCTATCTTTTTATTTATTCAATTGCTTCTGATCATTTGAAATAGATATTTTTCCAATGTGAGAGACTATTTGGCCCACCTTGATATACAGTATGGCACTTGCAAGTGATATAAAGTCATGATTGTCATAACATACCCATCAATTTGCTGAAAGTTTACTAACATGTATCAAAGTTTAGAGATATATCTTAATATAAATGACGGATAAACAGATTTTTTTTTTACACTTGTATGTTTTTACCATTTTGTCTGAATGTCTATGAAGAGGCCAGTCTCTTTGGTTCCGATGTATTTTAATTCACCCGTTGGATTGTGATCTGTACACTAAAGGAGATGTACATGAATGAGAAGGTAAATGATTGACATGAAGGTTTGTTATGCGATTGTCTAGGAACATTTTCGACCACAGAATCTAGATACAACAATGGATGCTCACCAGGAGACGGACTGGGGGTCTCATACTGAAGGGAGACACTAAAAACAGGAAACACTGTCGTTCTTATTACTTGTACAAAGTTGTGTGTGTGTGTGTGTGTGTGTGTGTGCGCGCGCGCTTTTGTTTCTGTGCTGTCCCTTCTCTGTTTGGGATCAAGTGTGTCATTTAAAACCAGAATACAATGAACATGTGTAATGGATGGATTATTAGTCAAGGTTGCCATGCTCCCCAAGATGTGTTTTATTTTTAATAATGCATATTTAAATGTCTAAAAGTGCAACAGGTAAAATATTAAAGTTGAAGATTGGACAGCCTCTTTCCAACCACACTCTTTTTTTGTTAATAATCTTTTTTTTAAAACATTTCTAAATAGAATGATCCCCTGGAGAACGGTGTGTTTAATTAAAATTCAAACACAATGGGTATGGACATGATATAACCATTATCATTAAATACTGTTGTATATGGAACCTCCATATTTATCCTATTTATAATTCTCCTCACAAAGTCTCCAATCCAACAGCAAATACTGTGACCCCACAGGCATGGCCAGTACTAAAAACATCTGAATGTTTTGGGAGTGTTAAGATGCTAAGGGATTATTATTATTATTAAGGAAATGTGGACCAGTGTGTGCAGATCCTGCAAATCACTCATAGTCTTGTCATCAATAGCAGAATGTTTGTTTGAGTGACTTCTACTTATGTCCCAGGGCTCATAAGCAACCATTTCATGGTAAAGTCTACACCAGTTGTATTCAGTGCATGTGACAAAATAACATTTGATTTGATTTGACAGTCTCCAGAGCAGAGGTCAAACAATGGGTTCCAGAAGATTTCGCTGATGCAAAGAATGTTTTATCTTATTTGGGAAAGGTGTGTGTGTGTGGACATGTTTAACTATACTTGTGGGGACTAGAAGTCCCCACAAGAATAGTAAATAAACAACATTTTGGCCAACTAGTGACATTTTGTTAGTCCCCACAAGAAAAATTTATATTTCTAGGTAGTTAAGGTTCAAATTAGGGGTTAAAGGTTACTGTTACGAGTTACGGTTAAGATTAGGGTGAAGTTTAGGGTTAGGGAAAATAAGATTTTAAAAGGTAATCAATTGTGTGTCCCCACAAGGTTAGTTAAACAAGATTGTGAGTGAGAATTGAGTGATGTAGGGCATTTGTAAACAGTCTCCAGTCTGGTCTGGTCTGGTTTTACCCATATTGTATTATTGCTGTGAGTATTTCTGTTCTTCATGCAGATTGAATCTTCTATTCAACAATAATAAATAAAAAAAAGATATTCCTTTGTATTTCAGTCTCTGCTCCTATTCCTTGTACTCAGAGTGGACCGGGCAGCATCATTTGTACTCAGAGTGGACCGGGCAGAATCCTAAAAACAGCTCTGAGATAACCTCTCTTGGAGCGAGCTACAGCATGTTGCCAAGGACTCAAAGACATGGGAGCACATTGTGGTCATGTCCCATAGGGGATGAAGAGGGTAGAGTAAGTAAGTATTGGTTGTTTCAGTTCACACACAAATTACCTCATCAATGACCCACAATGAAAAGGATGAGGCCGCTAATACATATCATGGTAGCGTCTCTATGAAATGTTTTCATAAGTAACATAGCCCATTTCATTTGATCAACACAGAAGTAATTCCCTTTATGAATAATGTCCAGCCACATTGTGGCCAGATGGAGAAAAAAAATCAGATAAAACATCTTCCAAGTAAGAGACATAGCAGACAATCACTCTGGCCTTTTACCATTTTGTCAGGCAGACTCATTGCCAAGGTAAGTTGACGCTTAGGCTTAAATTAATAATCCGCAGATGAATGAGTTGCTTTGGGTTGAGAACAGGGACTTGTTCTCAACCCAGTGTCGTCTGCACAAAGTCAGGAAACGGAAATCAGGAAACGTTTTGAGATTGTGTACAGTTGTGTAGGGTTTGAACAAGCGGCAGTGGAAACGGAGAGGGTTTGTGGACTATCATGCCCTCCCTGTCCCTGCAGAGCCAGGCAAACAAATGGCAACAGCTGGCCAGGTTTAACCCGGGGGGAAATCTGCTCGAGTTGAGCTCCACATGAGGCATAGCTGAGGGCATACCGAGGTCACATTCAATCACCCATTATGTATAATTATTCTCTCCAGAAAAACATTGCATTAACAATGTATAAAAGCACTGCCACAAAACACACGACAGCACCACAGCTGTTCTCTTGGAATACTGGTACTGTGTTCATGTTTTAACTTATCAGAACATACAGTAGAGCAAACCGCTTGATGGGAAATTGGGTCATTTATAGGTGAAGTTAGTCATAAACGCTTTAGTATTTTCTAGTGTAAGCATGATTTTGATAAACAATGTAAACCTACATTTGTTGTCATATGTAGTGCTTGTGAATGCTATGCGGAGAGAACATCAACATAAAGATGGACTCCGCAGTACAGGGAAACAGTGCCACTGGCTGCCCCACTACGTTATTGTTTTTGTAGCAGAGCTGAGGAGCGTTGCGCTGCTCGCCCAGCGAAACAAAAGAAGAAATACATGATTGTGCTCTTCTATTGCTGATGTCTGTGGTGGAGAACTCTGTTTATTGTTTGCAGTAACATCTTAGTTGGTGTAATATTGCAAACTGACATGTCTGTTTCACCATTAAAGATTCCATCTTTAAGGGTTCTGTTGTTTTTTTCTTCAATTTGACTGTTGAAACATTACTTGAATTTGTTTCCCACTTACCTACCTTTCAGTTCCATTTTTACAGTTTTCTTTCAAATGTGTGTGTCTCAATTTCCCACTGTGTTTAAAATGAACATGTGTCCACAAACACAACTAGGTGCACTTGTTACTATATCTGACCTCAACCCCAGACATCCTGAATGAACTGAATAACTAGTCTTTATACTGATATAGATATACATGTTGTTTCATGTATGAATCACAATGAATAAGTCAGCTCAACTGGTGGCTGTGTCTGGAGAGAACTCCAACTGGTGGCTGTGTCTGGAGAGAACTCCAACTGGTGGCTGTGTCTGGAGAGAACTCCAACTGGTGGCTGTGTCTGGAGAGAACTCCAACTGGTGGCTGTGTCTGGAGAGAACTCCAACTGGTGGCTGTGTCTGGAGAGACCTCCAACTGGTGGCTGTGTCTGGAGAGAACTCCAACTGGTGGCTGTGTCTGGAGAGAACTCCAACTGGTGGCTGTGTCTGGAGAGAACTCCAACTGGTGGCTGTGTCTGGAGAGACCTCCAACTGGTGGCTGTGTCTGGAGAGACCTCCAACTGGTGGCTGTGTCTGGAGAGAACTCCAACTGGTGGCTGTGTCTGGAGAGAACTCCAACTGGTGGCTGTGTCTGGAGAGAACTCCAAAGAAAGATATCATCAAAACACTGCATTGAAAAAAATCTGTGGATTTGGCAGAGAAAGAGAGAGGCTGAGGATATAGCAGGAAGATAACCCATGTAGTATTGTGCATTTTTCGGTTTGCTCCAGAAATGCCATTTTCCTTATACTTCTCATCACATTCAAATGGTGTTAGTGGGGACAGAATTGAATTAGCAGAGGTATTAGTGTATGTGAGATAAAACAGGTTTACTTCGTAGAAAGCTATATATGCCAAAAGATCAAAAGGGGGAGGCATGTAGCCCAGAGGTTTGAGTGTTGGGCCAGTAACCGAAAGGTTGCTGGATCGAATCCCCAAGTTGACAAGGTACAAATCTGTCGTTCTGCCCCTGAACAAGGCAGTTAACCCACTGCTCCCCAGTAGGCTGTCATTGTAAATAATAACTTATTCTTAACTGACTTGTCTAGTTAAATAAAAAAAAGACTGCCTCAAAACTAAGACTGCTTTTGTTATGGTCTCAATGATTCAGACTATTTGTGTATTTGGTCTCCCTTGATGAGTGATTCTAACTGTTACATTAATTGAATCAAACACAACAGCATTCCAACTCTGGGCGGTATTTATATCATTGAGCAAAGTATTTATTGACATAACAAAATCGTTTATGTGAGGTGACATAGGGTGACTGCACCAAAACTTTTCACTGAGCCTTGAGTGGATGTTGATTGAATATTGAACTGTTTAACAAAGATTAGGCTCTGTCTCCATCTGCTGGCTATATGCTGCCTGTCAACAACAATTCCTGCTCATGTTAGCTGGACATGTCCCCATTTATTGTTTGAGTGAAAGATTAACTTAGAGAAAACATGTAATAAGCATGTATAAGCAGTATACACATTTATAATAGCTTTATATTATATTATTTATCGATGCTGTACATTTTCAAGTCTTACAACATATACAATTGCATTATATAACCACATACAGTTGAAGTTGGAAGTTTACATACACCTTACATACACCTTAGCCAAATACATTTCACAATTCCTGACATTTAATCCTAGTAAAAATGTCCTGTCTTAGGTCAGTTAGGATCACCACTTTAGTTTAAGAATGTGAAATCTCAGAATAATAGTAGAGAGTGATTTATTTCAGATTTTATTTCTTTCATCACATTCCCAGTGGCTCAGAAGTTTACAAACACTCAATTAGTATTTGATAGCATTGCCTTTACATTGTTTAACTTGGGTCAAACGTGTTGTGTAGCCTTCCACAAGCTTCCCACAATAAGTTGGGTGGATTTTGGCCCATTCCTCCTGACAGAGCTGGTGTAACTGAGTCAGGTTAGTAGGCCTCCTTGCTCGCACACGCACATTTTCTATAGGATTGAGGTCAGGGCTTTGTGATGGCCACTCCAATACCTTGACTTTCTTGTCTTTAAGCCATTTTGCCACAAGTTTGGAAGTATGCATTATCCATTTGGAATGGAGGACCCATTTGCGACCAAGCGACCAGGCCTCTCTCATCTTTTTAAGTGGGAAAACTTGCACAATTGGTGGCTGACTATTGACAATTGATGCCCCACTGTACATTCACAGGTACACCTCCAAATGACTCAAATTATGTCAATTAGCCTATCAAAAGCTTCAAAAGCCATGACACAATTTTCTGGAATTTTCCAAGCTGTTTAAAGGCACAGTCAACTTAGTGTATGTAAACTTCTGACCCACGGGAATTGTGATACAGTGAATTATAAGTGAAATAATCTGTCTGTAAACAATTGTTGGAAAAATTAAATGTGTCATGCACAAAGTAGATGTCCTAACCGACTTGCCCAAACAATAGTTTGTTAACAAGAGACTTGTAGAGTGGTTGGAAAAACACGTTTTAGTGACTCCAACCTAAGTGTATGTAAACTTCTGATTTTAACTGTATGTACAATGCTACAGGAGTTTCCGTCAGCTGTTCAATTTTCTTAATTTGAAAATATCCCAGGTCTAGCCAGTGAGCATGGCAAGCTCATCACCATCATCTTCCTCCTGTGTGCTTTCCCTCAAGGCATTCTCAAGTCTGATCCAGAACACCTCCTGGTCACGCTCGTCTGTGGGCCAAAACAAGTATGTTTTCCGACACACCATCTTTCATAACCAAGTGTAAGGAGAGAGACAGTAGAGTGTAAGGAGAGAGACAGTAGAGTGTAAGGAGAGAGACAGTAGAGTGTAAGGAGAGAGACAGTAGAGTGTAAGGAGAGAGACAGTGGAGTGTAAGGAGAGAGACTGTAGAGTGTAAGGAGAGAGACCGGGATCTCTTCGAGAAACACCATCAGAAGAACATCGCTCCCCTCACACAGAAGTCTGACTGGCCACCTGGAACTCCAGGGCCACCACTCACTGCGGAGAAAGTCACGGGTCACCACTCAGTGTGCATCTGGCATTGTAGATGGCTGTTTCAATGTTCTCTAGGATAGCCTTGCCCGGACGGGCGTCGAGGTGTTGCAAGCACAGTCGGAACAGAGCTGATCCTAATCCTAGTCCTTTCTAGATGGGCTACCAGCTCACTCACGGCTCATCTCTGGAGCTGTAGCAACCTTTCCCCGCTGCCTTATGCCTTCGAAGGCGAGGCCGCGGAAGGAGCAGGTAATAGATGGCACATTTCTGATTGTGCCAGATTAGGCACATGGTCACAGTCACCAAGTCCAGAAGGAAGGTGGCCAAGAAAAGGCTGTGGAAGAACTGGTCATAAGAGCATGCTTTGTCATCTAATTCCCGCATGTAGTGAGCTGTCCCCATATTGTCACAGTGGCGGTCATAGATATGGGCTATGTGCACAGTAGGATAATTTAAAGCTTTTGAACCAGGCATTTGGGCGGGTACTGTACAGTGGGTTGTCGCTGATATCAATGAATAGCAACATAGGGAGGTTATCAAACAAAGATTTCTCCAAAACGTGTAAATGGTTGGACTGAATTAGTAAAACCTTCAAGGAATTCCCTGGAGGCAGTAAAATGTCGGGTAGAGGATCCAGGTCTGTTTTGTAAAAGGTCAGCATTTCCAGTGATTTAAGTGGATGAAGGACAGTACTAGATTGGTGTTACTGAAAGTGATGCCGGCCCCAAAATACCGTCTTAAGTTGACAAGGGGGACAAAGTTATTTGGATGGAAATTGCTCAAAATGGTGCTTCCTATGGATAAACATCTTACACGCACTTACTCCGTGAAGAAACCCGGTCCAAAATGTTCAACTCCATCTCCTCCAGGGCCTTGGTAGCGTAACTCCACATACTCTAGGGCGGAGTGTTGTCTTTATCAAAATAAAGGCAGTTGTTATACAACACTGGCTGTTTCAGTTTCACAAGACCTTGTAAGATGGCAGGAGTTAATCTTTTGATATGCTTCCCAGGTCCAGGTAATCAAGATTTTCCAGGTCTTGGAAGGATCCTTCCTCAATGTATTTGATAATGAGGCCGAGGTCCAGCTTCACAAGTCTGCTGAGTTTGCTGAAAGGTTGATTGGTGATGTATCTAATGACACTGTATAGCATGTAAAAGTCTTCAAGGTTCTCTAGGTCACTGAAAGTGTTTTTTATGAATTTAATGATTTCATTTCGATAATGGACAAGCATCTAAGGTTCCTTAGAGGGAGGAGCAAGCGAGGGTTGAGTTCTTGAATCTTGCTTCTATCTAGATTTACATGCTGACCAGACAAGCAGGCGTGTGTGCGTCTGCCATCACACATTGTTGATTTTGTCCCTCCACACCAGATGCAATCAGGACACGCAGGTTGAAATATCAAAACAAACTGAACCAATTATATTAATTTAGGGACAGGTCGAAAAGCATTAAACATTTATGGCAATTTAGCTAGCTAGCATGCTGTTGCTAACTAATTTGTCCTGGGATATAAACATTGGGTTGTTATTTTACATGAAATGTACAAGGTCCTCTACTCCGACAATTAATCCACAGACAAAACGGTCAACCAGATTCGTTTCTTGTCAACTCTCCTTCTTCCTTCAGGCTTCTTTTTCTTCTTTGGACTTGATAAGGCGGTTGGCAACCAAATTTACGGTGCATTACTACAACCGACTGGAGTATGTGTAACGGATGTGAAATGGCTAACTAGTTAGCGGTGCGCGCTAAATAGCGTTTCAATCGGTGACGTCACTTGCTCTGAGACCTTGAAGTAGTAGTTCCCCTTGCTCTGCAAGGGCCGCGGCTTTTGTGGAGCGATGGGTAACGATGCTTCGTGGGTGACTGTTGTTGATGTGTGCAGAGGGTCCCTGGTTCGCGCCCGGGTTTGGGCAAGGGGACGGTCTAAAGTTATACTGTTACATTGATGCTGTTGACCCGGGTCACTGGTTGCTGAGGAAAAGGAGGAGGTCAAAAGGGGGGTGAGTGTCTAAAGTTATACTGTTACATATGGACCTCAGTTCATCTTTCAATCACCCTTGTGGGTATATACTCCTAAAAACCAATGAGGAGATGGCACGTGGGTAATCACTCCTAAAAACCAAGGAGAAGATTTGAGAGGCAGGACTTGCAGCGCTTAGAGCGTCACAAATAGAACCAAGTTCTATTTTAGCACCCGGCTACGCAGACGCTCACGAGCTGTGTTGGTGTATTGATTGAATAACATGTATGTATACTTTTATTTTGCAATGCTCGCACACGTACGACATGAGCGCTGTGGTCAGCATGTTAGGAACGTCTCATTTCTGAGGCCAGTAAACGTATCCATTTGAATGTTCAGCTAGTTATCATTAAGTTGTAAAGTTTAAAGACCCTCAAGGCTTTGGAAGGTGGTGTGAGAGATTTCCTTTAAACCACAGTTAACTAGATAAAGTATTTTAATTTTGCTCCCATCCTGCACGAGCTGAGATTCTCCCAAATCCCTAAGATTTGCTTTTTCGAAGACTACCACATTTGGTGTGGACAATTCAAACAGGAAAGAGACATTTGGAGGTAATTTGGATTTTCCAAGATTGATCTCCACTCTTGAAAGGTTGTTCGTTACATCTAGGAGGCCCCAAATAGTGAAATTAGATATTTCAAGCGAGAAAGAGAATGCAACCATTGAAAGAGTTTTCTTTGTCTCCATTTGAATTCCAGCCAGGAATTCTGTTTCTATCCCCATAAGGAGCAGGAGCTTCAATCTGTGGTTGTGAGCAAAAATGCCTGACTTTGGATGTAATCCAGAGTTGTTTGTTTATGTAGGCAAGAGCAGGAAAGCCACTGAAGTTCAAATGGTCAATGTTGTTGCCCAAAAGACTAAGCCAGGACAAAGAGATGGAGTTGTACACCCCATTCTGTACACTTTGTAGTTTATTCATAGAAATGTCAGCCGATTCAATGTTAGGAAGGAACTAAAAAAATGTATAGGACATTTTGTTAATTAGGTTTTTTTTGACAAATCGAGGACCGTTAACTGTTTCAGGTTGTGGAATACGTCAACCTTGATCACTGAGTTGTTTCTGGAGATGTTTCGAAAATAGAGAATGTGTAGTCCTTTGAATTCACCTCCACTTAGAGATGCGAGTTTGTTCTGGTCCCGGATTAGTACACCCAAATGACGGAACTTGAGAAATGTCTCAGGCGGACTGTTTTGAATTTTGTTCTTGGACAGATTGATCTTGGTGGCATTTTGGGGGATGGTCTGTAGAGCATCCGACAACATTCACAATGGTTTGACTCCTACACCAGATAGTGGTGGGGTCATTATAGTTGGCTGACACCCCTTACATCCATAACCCCAGCAGAACCTGATGTTGATGAGAAGCATGAATAAAATAAAGGATCTTGACATCTTCTCTTCACAGCCAATTTAACCTGAAGTAAAGCAGGCTTTTAAATCGGAAATACAGAAAAGTAACACGAGCTAGTAAACTGAAGAAAAAAAATCACCACAGCTGTGATGGAAATATAAATATTATAAATGCCAACAGATCTTTGGTCGTTTCACATGGTGGGATATTTTTGTGTCGGTAAAATGTATTATGCAATAAATGGTGGTGGAAACGAATTTAAGCGCAAATATTGATATAATAGCCATCATATCGAAAGTACATTTGGAGTCACGCGATGATATGGTTTGTGGTCCACCCATTACGACTCGAGAAACCATGCAGTTTATTAGGCTACAGATTATTATTATTATTATGATGATGATGATCTTCACAGGGGGGTGAACGTGCACAGTGATCTTGTTGCTACTTTCCAATAAATATGAAGGGTCTTTTTCTGGTGACATGTTGATTGGTGCTTGACTGCCATTTGACAAATAAAAATATAATCCCATGTAGACTAGTCTACCTGCACAGCCTACCCCCACTGTATCTGCGAGCGCACATGACAAGACGAGAGTAGGCACATTTTCTATTAAACGCTAACCGTTTTTGTGACTAAACTATCAATGGAAACCCATTGAACATACATTTTGTGTGCTACGTAATCGCGCACTGACTTTTATACAGACCAGAGAATCTTCTTTCTCATGGTCTGAGAGTTGGTGCCTTTTGGAACATGATTCCATATGTGTTATTTCATAGTTTTGATGTCTTCACTATTATTCTACAATGTAGAAAATTTTTTAGAAAGTTTGACTGGTATAGTATCACGGCTAAGGGCTGTGTCCAGGCACTCAGTGTTGCGCCGTGCATAATAACAGCCCTTAGCTGTGCTATATTGGCCATATACAACACCTCATCGGGCCTTATTGCTTAATAATAAACCTTGCTGAAATGTATCCCCTGCATACAATGCTGCCTTCAATCATAATACTGCATAATAATAAGTTGAGACGTTTTAACCTAGCGGTTAAGAGCATTGGGCTAGTAACTGAAAGGTTACTGGTTCGAACCACCGAGCAGACTAGGTGAAAAATCTGTCTGTTCCGTAATTGCACCTGTAAATCGCTCTGGATAAGAGCGTCTGCTAAATGATGTACATTTAATTCGCTGTGGCTTTGTTTAAGCTGTAGCTAGTACCTAGAAATAGTCTACCCCCAGGTAGTTAGTTATATGATATGGATGTCATAACGGAAGTTACTAAGACAATGATTAGTCAATCATGGTAAATACACAAACGCACTGTGATTTAACGTACTTCTCACAATAGAAGATGATATCAACCACTTAATACCTTATTGCATTATCTATGTGTGTTTCTCTTACAAAACATCTATTAAGCCTCACCACACCTCAAAAATAAAATTTACCTGATTAATCAATAACATTATTTGATTTTATCTATTTTACAGTTACACACACACACACACACACACACACACACACACACACACACACACACAGACCGACCGACAGACAGACAGACATAATTCAAGTATCATTAGCGTTGCCAGACTTTAATGACCTCTCGTGTATTCATATGTGGACAGGCATTTGTTTGACTTATTCCTCTGCTGGTTTTCAGTGGATTAGTCATTCTGGCTAGGGCTAACGTGTTTAGGGTTGCCATGACAACAGTCAAACTTTGTCAGAGCAATTCACCCATTGATTGCCTTTAGCGTCAGCTAGCTGAGCTGACTCTAGAGGCTCTTTTACCACACATCCCGACAGGAGAGCAGCAAGAGACAAAGCAGAAAAACTGAGGGGAAGGTCTGGTATATTCAACATTTAATTTAGAAATTGTTGGATTATTTATCCAGTGTTCTTTTCCATTTGTGTGGATGCGCATAATGAATGTTATGGAAACACTTGAACTACAGTATCCATAGACAGTGCAGCGCATTGTTAGATTTCACATTATCATTATACCTGGCATAGACAATTGCACAATATAAGTTATTCTAATAATAATTTTCAATGGACAAATGGGTTTATTTGTTAAAACTATGTTGTTCAATACTGCAATAAAGTTATGCGTAGATCATGTAAAGGTGTAAGATAATTATAGAAAACTGGATCAAATTAAGATCCTATACTTGACTAGACCATGTCGTCTAATAGTTTAAAACCCAAAAGTGACTATTAACTAACTCCTCTGCGCTTTAAGATGTGTGACACTCAGAATCTCCAGCCAGTTGAAGTAGTGGACCCTGAGGTGGATGAGGGGTCCGGCATCCCCCCAGCGGAGAAGGTGGATCCAGAGGAGGAAGTGTCCAATCCTCCCACAGAGGAAAGCCTTGATGCTGGGGAGACGATGCAGGACAGCCCTGAGGAAGCAAAGAGGGAACAAGAGAACAAGGCCGAGGGAGAGCTAAGCCAGACAACTGCACCCGACCATTCAAATGAGTTAACACCTCCACTTGTTAGTATACGAAAAGGTACAGTGCAAGTGCAGTGTCTTGCGAAAGTATTCACCCCCCTTGGCATTTTTCCTATTTTGTTGTCTTACAACCTGGAATTAAAATAGATTTTTTGGGGGGGTTGTATCATTTGATTTACACAACATGCTTACCACTTTGAAGATGCAATATATTTTTTATTGTGAAACAAACAAGAAATAAGACAACAAAACAGAAAACTTGAGCGTGCATAACTATTCACCCCCGCAAAGTCAATACTTTGCAGAGCCACCTTTTGCCACAATTACAGCTGCAAGTCTTGGGGGTATGTCACTATAAGCTTGGAACATCTAGCTACTGGGATTTTTACCCATTCTTCAAGGAAAAACTGCTCCAGCTCCTTCAAGTTGGATGGGTTCCGGTGTACAAAATCTTAAAGTCATACCACATACCAATTACCTCAATTGGATTGAGGTCTGGGCTTTGACTAGGCCATTCCAAGACATTTAAATGTTTCCCCTTAAACCACTTGAGTGTTGCTTTAGCAATATGCTTAGGGTTATTGTCTTGCTGGAAGGTAAACCTCTGTCCCAGTCTCAAATCTCTGGAAGACTGAAACAGGTTTCCCTCAAGAATTTCCTTGTATTTAGCGCCATCCATTATTCCTTCAATTCTGACCAGTTTCCCAGTCCCTGCTGATGAAAATCCTCCCAACAGCATGATGCTGCCACCACCATGCTTCACTGGGGGGATGGTGTTTTCGAGGTGATGAGAGGTGTTGGGTTTGCGCCAGACATAGTGTTTTCCTTGATGGCCAAAAAGCTCAATTTTAGTCTCATCTGACCAGGGTACCTTCTTCCATATGTTTGGGGTGTCTCCCACATTTCTTTTGTCGAACACCAAACGTATTTGATTATTTTTTCTTTAAGCAATGGCTTTTTTTCTGGACACATTTCCGTAAAGCTCAGCTCTGTGGAGAGTATAGCTTAAACTGGTCCTATGGACAGATACTCCAATCTCCGCTGTGGAGCTTTGCAGCTACTTCGGGGTTATCCATGGTCTCTTTGGTGCCTCTCTGATTAATGCCCTTTTTGCCTGGTCTGTGAGTTTTGGTGGGCGGCCCTCTCTTGGCAGGTTTGTTGTGTTGCCATATTCTTTCCATTTTTAAATAATGGATTTAATGGTGGTCCATGGGATGTTCAACATTTAGGATATTTTTTATAACCCAACCCTGATCTGTACTTCTCCACAACTTTGTCCCTGACCTGTTTGGATAGCACCTTGGTCTTCATGGTGCCGCATGCTTGATGGTGCCCCTTGCTTAGTGGTGTTGCAGACGCGGGGGCCTTTCAGAACAGGTGTATATACAGCGGGGAGATCAAGTATTTGATTCACTGCCGATTTAGCAGGTTTTCCTACTTACAAAGCATGTAGAGGTCTGTAAAATCACATTGTATGATTTTTAAGTAATTAATTGGCATTTTCTTGCATGACATAAGTATTTGATACATCAGAAAAGCAGAACTTAATATTTGGTACAGAAACCTTTGTTTGCAATTACAGAGATCATACGTTTCCTGTAGTTCTTGACCAGGTTTGCAAACACTGCAGCAGGGATTTTGGCCCACTCCTCCATACAGACCTTCTCCACATCCTTCAGGTTTCGGGGCTATCGCTAGGCAATACGGACTTCCAGCTCCCTCCAAAGATGTTCTATGTTCTATTGGGTTCAGGTCTGGAGACTGGCTAGGCCACTCCAGGACATTGAGATGCTTCTTACGGAGCCACTCCTTAGTTGCCCGGGCTGTGTGTTTCGGGTCGTTGTCATGCTGGAAGACCCAGCAACAACCCATCTTCAATGCTCTTACTCTTACAAGATCTTGCGATACATGGCCCCATCCATCCTCCCCTCAATACGGTGCAGTCTTCCTGTCCCCTTTGCAGAAAAGCATCCCCAAAGAATCATGTTTCCACCTCCATGCTTCATGGTTGGGATGGTGTTCTTGGGGTTATATTCATCCTTCTTCTTCCTCCAAACACGGCGAGTGGAGTTTAGACCAAAAAGCTCTATTTTTGTCTCATCAGACCACATGACCTCCCATTCCTCCTCTGGATCATCCAAATGGTAATTGGAAAACTTCAGACAGGCCTGGACATGAGCTGGCTTGAGCAGGGGGACCTTGCGTGCAGTGCAGGATTTTAATCCATGACGGCGTAGTGTGTTACTAATGGTTTTCTTTGAGACTGTGGTCCCAGCTCTCTTCAGGTCATTGACCAGGTCCTGCCGTGTAGTTCTGGGCTGATCCCTCACCTTCCTCATGATCATTGATGCCCCACGAGGTGAGATCTTGCATGGAGCCCCAGACCGAGGGTGATTGACCGTCATCTTGAGCTTCTTCCATTTTCTAATAATTGTGCCAACAGTTGTTGCCTTCTCACCAAGCTGCTTGCCTATTGTCCTGTAGCCCATCCCAGCCTTGTGCAGGTCTACAATTTTATCCCTGATGACCTTACACAGCTCTCTGGTCTTGGCCATTGTGGAGAGGTTGGAGTCTGTTTGATTGAGTGTGTGGACAGGTGTTTTTTATACAGGTAACAAGTTCAAACAGGTGCAGTTAATACAGGTAATGAGTGGAAAACAGGAGGGCTTCTTAAAGTAAAAAAACAGGTATGTGAGAGCCGGAATTCTTACTGGTTGGTAGGTGATCACTTAAAAATCATACAATGTGATTTTCTGGATTTTGTTTTAGATTCCGTCTCTCACAGTTGAAATGTACCTATGATAAAAATTACAGACCTCTACATTCTTTGTAAGTAGGAAAACCTGCAAAATCGGCTGAGTATCAAATACTTGTTCTTCCCACTGTATACTGAGATCATGTGACAAATCATGTGACACTTAGTTTGCACACAGGTGGACTTTATTTAACCAATTATGTGACTTCTGAAGTGAATTGGTTGCAACAGGTCTTAGTTAGGGGCTTCATAGCATTTATTTAATTTCTTTTTTGAAACAAGTTATTTTTTTAATTTCACTTCATCAATTTGTATTATTTTGTGTATGTCCATTACATGAAAAAAAAAAATATTTAAATGACAGGTTATAATGCAACAAAATAGGAAAACTACAAAGGGGGATGAATACTTTTACAAGGCACTGTATATGGGTAGAACTATAGACATACAGGAAGTACAAACACAGACCATGCCATACAGTACATATAGACGTGAAGCTCTGATTTTATCGGCCACGAAAATAGACAGTCATGTTTTGCCATATCAACAGACGTGGGTGTGAGTGGACACAGGCGAATAGGAGGTCACAACCCTAAAAGCACCAATCACACGGCATCGGCAGCTCTTCCTTCCTCAACTGCCAGTACAACTGTGAGTATTTACGAAGTCAAGACAGCTGAAAGGGCACAAAGGGTGTTAACCCCTCAGTCATTTTAACTTTTGATGGGCATCAACTGATCAGTTAATCATATCTCACAATATGGGTGAAGTTTCTTAATGTGGAAAACCCTAAACCCTGTCTCCCTAAACGAATGTCACAGTAGCTCCGCCAGGTTGTGTTTTCTTTCACTCCCATTCTGTCTGGATGTGATTAGGTTTCAGGGAAACGGACAATGGTACTCTCCAACGAAGCCAGGAAAGAGATGGCTAAGCAGGCCAGGGCTGCCAAGGATGAGCGCCGGGCCATGCTAGATGCCCGCCACAAGTACCTCATAGCCAAGCTTGTGGACAGTGTGAGCCTGGGGGAGACTGAGGTGGAGGAGGCCTTTATATCGGATGACAAGGTAAGGGGGGGGGGGGGGGGAGACTGAGGTGGAGGAGGCCTTTATATCGGATGACAAAGTAAGGGGGAGGTCAGACATTCACAAAATGCATCCAGACTCCAATTATACTAACTGTCATAAACTCTGCTCTAGTTCAATTTGATGGAGGAGTTTTTTGCGCCTAATGGATCAAAGAGGTTGATATTCTTCTATCAAGACATAAAAGTGGTAAACTGACCTTTCTCTTCATTGTCATCATTTAAAAAATGGAGCGAAGAACATCAGTCCTATAATATTACATGATGGTACTTTCCCCATCTCCCTTTTTCAGCCTTCATCACACCACCCCACCTGGGCAGACACAGTCAGTTCTACCCCTGGGCAGAAAAAGCTCTTTCTCACCACTGGAACTTCAGAGGTAACGTTTTGCTGCAGAACTGATTGAAGTCGGTGTTGGTTCTACTTCTACTTGAAATCCTTGTCCGGAACTTCTTCCATTTAATAATTATCTCTGACAAAAGTTTCTAGCCCTAAAAGGGGACTTGAATGCCATCATGGCTTACAAGACACAGTCTGTAATTTTCACATTCTTTCTTTAAAGTATACAGTCCTGCACTCAACACCTTGCAGGCATAGTAATGGGGAAGAACACTCTCAGTGAAATATACCAGAGCCCCCTTCTTCAAACAAGCGTATCAGAATGACCTCATAATTACTAGTTTGGTAATGTTTGTATTACGTTGGTATTGGAGACAGAGCCTCTGCCACTTCTTAAGTATTGATTTCCATGGTATCAGTAAAAAACAAGAGTCTTTCTTTGTTTCTCTCATTCAGTCTCATCACCAGGCCGTGTGATGTGTTGGCTCTTATGTTTCAGGCCTTACTTGAAAAGTGTTTGTTTTTCTTGAGAACGACAGACAAGGCCATAACGACCGCCAATGTTTCCCAGGTCAGTAAGCCTAGCGTTTCTAGCCACCACTTTAGTGGCACTGTTTACGAATTGTTTCACTGTTTTGCTATTGCTCTTGTACTGCTTGTTTCTTCCAGGAAGTGAATTTCGGAATGCTAGACTGCACTAATGGGAGCATTTTGTACAGTATGGAGAAACTGTTCTCACAAATTATGCTGCCTGCACTCAAGTCTCAAGAGGTAATTCACTATTGAGTATAATGCCCCATCAACATGCATGCTAAGTTGTTCAAAGTAGACAGAATAATCAAACACAACATAACAGGGCGCTGTAGTGAAGCGGGTCGAGAGTTTCAAGTTCCTTGGTGTTCACATCACCAACAAACTATCATGGTCCAAACACACCAAGACATTCGTGAAGAGGGCACGACAACAGTTTCCCGCTCAGGAGACTGAAAAGATTTGGTATGGGTCCCCAGATTCTCAAAAAGTTCTGCAGCTGCACCATCGAGAGCATCTTGACTGGTTGCATCGCCACCTGGTATGGCAACTGAGGCCAAGCTTTCTGCCATCAAAGACCTACATACTAGGCGGTGTCAGAGGAAGGCTCCAAAAATTGTCACAGACTCCAGTCACCCAAGTCATAGACTGTTATCTCTGCTACTGCACGGCAAGCGGTACCGGAGCGCCTAAGTCTAGGTCCAAAAGGCTCCTTAACAGCTTCTACCCCCAAGTCATAAGACTCATGAACACTGTATCTGTCACGTCCTGACCATAGAGAGTCCTTATTTTCTATGGTGGAGTAGGTCAGGGCGTGACTGGGGGGTTAGTCTAGTTTATTATTTATATTTGGGTGTTCTAGTTTTCATGTTTCTATGTTGGTGATTTGTATGATTCCCAATTAGAGGCAGCTGGTAATCGTTGTCTCTAATTGGGGATCATATTTAAGTAGTGTTTGTTCCCACCTGTGTTTGTGGGATATTGTATTTTAAGTAAGTGCACCTCTGTAGTCACGGTTCATGTTAGTTTATTGTTTATTGTTTTTGCTAAGTTTCACTATTAATCAATTATGTGGAACTCAACATTCGCTGCGCCTTGGTCCGTTTCTACAAACGATCGTGACAGTATCCAATGACCACCCAGACTATTTACATGGACCCCCCCCCCCCCCCCCCCACCCCCCCACCCACACCTTTGTTTTTACACTACTGCTACTCTGTGTTTATCTATGCATAATCACTTTACCCCTACCTACATGTACAAATGACCTTGAATAACCTGTACCCCCGCACATTAACTGGGTACCAGTACCCCCTGTATATAGCCTCTATATTAAGTTATTGTGTTACTTTCTATTTAGTAAATATTTTCTTAACTCTGTTTCTTAAACTGCATTGTTTGTATGTAACTATTCAGCGCATGTGGCATATACAGTTTGATTTGAACTCTCCTAAATCTCCTCTACTTCAACCCCAATAAATGTTTTGTTCAATCCTCACCAGAATTGGGGCTCCATGAAGGATGGACTTCAGAATGCTCAGATTCAGGACTTCCTGAGTTCAGTGGACAAGTTCATTAGCAACCTCTCCTCTGCCAGACTGAATATGGAGGGAAGGTTCCATCTCCACAGAGTGGACACTGGACAGAACCTAAGCAGCCTGCTAGGCCCAGCAGACTACACAGCTGCAGGTATAGAAGTTACCTAAGTTATGGTTTTGGTGTTTTTTTGTGTGTGATTAGCGACTGTCCACTCTGTTGTATGTTGTGGGAAATGTATTCATTCTTACATATTTGCCTGTCATTGTTATGCCGAGCAATTATTCCCCCTTGGGGATTAATACAGTTGATTTAATTACATTTAATTGGTAGTCCTGTGCAAAGACCCACTGAAAAATCTATTTGAGTAGAATAGACGATGTATAGTACAGCACATGCACAGGAGGCTGCTGAGGGGAGAACGGCTGGAAATAATGGCTGGAATGGCACAAACGGAATGGCATCAAACACATGGAAACCATGCGTTTGATGTATTTGATACCATTCCCCTGATTCCGCTCCAGCCATTACCACAAGCCCGTCCTCCCCAATAAAGATGCCACCAACCTCCTGTGAGTGCATCCTTCCATTGGCAGATACTGGACATGAACAAGCATCATAGAGAAATGTCAACGTCAGCGGTACTGCTAAGCTCATACTGCACATGAGAAAATACATGCTCAAAGTAAGTCTGTAACATAGACAGTTTGTCTCTTCCCTCAAGCCAATAACTCCGAACTGGTGGAGGAGCTGGAGGGAGTTCTCCTTCACTGGGCCCACCAGATCGAACAGGTGCTGACAGAGGGCGAGCAAATGAGGAAGGAGGCCGATGACATAGGGCCCTCTGCTGAACTGGAGCATTGGAAAAGCCGCATGACCACTTTTAACAGGTACCCATACTCACTTGTCATGCCACCCACCAGAAAAATTCCCCCTTTTTCTGACACAAGTGTCAACTCCACACTCAGTCTGTGTCATTAAAAAACCTTAGAACATCTATTACATTTACGTAACTTAGCAGACATTAGGGTCAAGGCCCTTTCGATTACTGGCCCAATGCTCTTAACTGCTAGGTTTCCTGCCTTTTCCAATGAATTGTTCTGTTATGCTGGCCAATATTTTTTTGAATGCTGCATGTCTTGTTTGGTGTGTTGGTTGAGTGCACACTAGTCTATATTGATTGTGATCGATGTTTTCTCAGCCTAATGGATGAGATCAAACGACCTCATGTGAAGAAAGTTATTGGAGTGCTGCAGGTGGCCAAGTCAAAGACACTAAGGACCTGGAGAGAGCTGGTCAGTTTCACTCTCTCTATTTTCTACATACTCTATATGTAAAGGCCTCTATTTTCTATATACTCTATATGTAAAGGCAGGCATTTATTATCAGTTGCATTCAGTCATTTTGAACATGGATATTTTGAATTCAAGTGTTACTTTTTTGGACTAATGCTCATATATGCTTATAATATATATGCATATAATGCTTGAACTGCACCGTTGGTTAAGGGCCAGTAAGTAAGCATTTCTCAGTAAGGTCTACACTTCTTGTATTCGGCGCACGTGACAAATAAAGTTTGACTGACTTACAAAAGTCACAGTGATTTTTATTGTGCATTTCACACAGTTCAGTGGGGTTGTGTGGAAGTAAAATCAAGCCCTGTAGAAACATAACACAAATCTTATCTGCGGTAGGATGGAAACATCACTGTTGTGGCAAATGAAGCAAAAGACAATATGAAATACCTCTACACGTTGGAGAAGTTCTTTGGCCCGCTTGGAAAGTGCACTCCGGTAAGAACTTTGACATCAAACAACATTTTATTGGTTGCATTCACATATTCAGCAGATGTTATTGCAGGTGCAGCGTAGTGCTTGTGTTCCTAGCTCCAACAGTGCAGTAATATCGAACAATACACAACAACACACACAACCTAAAAGTTAAATAATGGAATTAATAAATATAGAAATATTAGGACGAGCAATGTCGGATTCCGGAGTGTGTGTGTGTGTGTGTGTGTGTGTGTGTATATATATATATATATATGTATATATATATATATATATATATATATATATATATATATATATATATATATATATATATATATATATATATATATATACAGTTAATTACATTATAAAACATACATATAGACTTTATATAGACAGTATGTGATGGGACGAACAGACATTATGGACAGTATGTGATGGGATGTACATACAGTATGTAACGGGATGAACAGACATTATGGACAGTATGTGATGGGATGAACAGACATTATGGACAGTATGTGGTGGGATGAACAGACATTATGGACAGTATGTGGTGGGATGCACATACAGTATGTGATGGAATGTACAGACATTATGGACAGTATGTGGTGGGATGTACATACAGTATGTGATGGGATGAACAGACATTATGGACAGTATGTGGTGGGATGAACAGACATTATGGACAGTATGTGGTGGGATGCACAGACATTATGGACAGTATGTGGTGGGATGCACATACAGTATGTGATGGGATGAACAGACATTATGGACAGTATGTGGTGGGATGAACAGACATTATGGACAGTATGTGGTGGGATGAACAGACATTATGGACAGTATGTGGTGGGATGCACATACAGTATGTGATGGAATGTACAGACATTATGGACAGTATGTGGTGGGATGTACATACAGTATGTGATGGAATGTACAGACATTATGTACATACAGTATGTGATGGGATGAACAGACATTATGGACAGTATATGGTGGGATGTACATACAGTATGTGGTGGGATGAACAGACATTATGGACAGTATGTGGTGGGATGTACAGACATTATGGACAGTATGTGGTGGGATGTACATACAGTATGTGATGGAATGTACAGACATTATGGACAGTATGTGGTGGGATGAACAGACATTATGGACAGTATGTGGTGGGATGCACAGACATTATGGACAGTATGTGGTGGGATGCACATACAGTATGTGATGGAATGTACAGACATTATGGACAGTATGTGGTGGGATGTACATACAGTATGTGATGGGATGAACAGACATTATGGACAATATGTGGTGGGATGAACAGACATTATGGACAGTATGTGGTGGGATGCACATACAGTATGTGATGGAATGTACAGACATTATGGACAGTATGTGGTGGGATGTACATACAGTATGTGATGGAATGTACAGACATTATGTACATACAGTATGTGATGGGATGAACAGACATTATGGACAGTATATGGTGGGATGTACATACAGTATGTGGTGGGATGAACAGACATCATGGACAGTATGTGGTGGGATGTACAGACATTATGGACAGTATGTGGTGGGATGTACATACAGTATGTGATGGAATGTACAGACATTATGGACAGTATGTGGTGGGATGTACATACAGTATGTGATGGAATGTACAGACATTATGGACAGTATGTGATGGGATGAACAGACATCATGGACAGTATGTGGTGGGATGTACAGACATTATGGACAGTATGTGGTGGGATGTACATACAGTATGTGATGGAATGTACAGACATTATGGACAGTATGTGGTGGGATGTACATACAGTATGTGATGGAATGTACAGACATTATGGACAGTATGTGGATAGAATGTGTAGTATATCTGAGGAATAGTATATGTACAGCAATAGTTAAATAGGGTGGCCTTGGGCAGGGTACCGTGTGGAGGCTGGTTAGTGATAGCTATTTAACAGTCGAATGGCTTTGGGATCAAATCTGTTTTTCAGTGATATCAGGGTGGGTGGAAATATGCAATAAGACTATATATTCTGAGAGCTTCTAAGGCTAGAAATTCTAATGCTTATGACTTTAACCATTCAGATGAATGCTTTTGAAAAGTGCAAACAGTCCTCACAGCCTTAGCTCATGTATGTTTATATGCAGATCCTTGGAACTGTGCATGCCACAAACAAACATAAGATATAAGACGACAATACTAAAACGCTGCACCTGTATGTGTACGAACAATTAGACAAGACATGTCACTGTTTATTACCTCTTCTAGACGACCATGTTGGAACACATTCCCAGACTGATGAACAGCATCCGTATGATCCACAGCATCTCCCAGTACTACAATACCTCAGAGAGAATGACCTCTCTCTTTGTCAAGGTCACCAACCAGATGATTACAACCTGCAAGGCCTACCTATGCCAGGACGTGGCCAAGGTCTGGGATCATGACAGGTATTTATCCGGATATAATCATATATGTGATCACTGAAGGAATTGAACCCACAGCCTAGGCATTGCTAGCAGCACACTCTTAGCAAATGAGACACACAGCTGGCTTTCATCCTCCCTGGTAGAAAATCAATGATGCTCTGCAATTTTTCTGTTGGCTGTCTAGGAGGCGTTTGAGTACTTGTCTGACATGCTTTGTGTGTTCTTGAAGGGAGCTCGAAAAGATGAGGATGTCATCCAAGTAAACAAACACGTATATGTTAAGCATATCCCTAAGCACATCGTTTATGAGCGCTTGGAACACAGCCGGGGCGTTGGTCAGGCCGAAGGGCATCACCAAGTATTCGTAGTGACCAGTAGGCGTGTTGAAAGCGGTCTTCCACTCGTCACCGGGTCTGATCCGCACAAGATGGTATGCGTTCCGCAGGTCAAGCCTAGTGAAGACAACTGCTTCCTGGAGCAGCTCAAAGGCTGTGGCCATAAGGGGTAGCGGGTAGCGGTTACGGACGGTTATGGCATTTAGTCCCCGGTAGTCGATGCAAGGACGTAATCCACCGTCTTTTTTGGCCACAAAGAAAAACCCTGCTCCCGCCGGCGAGGTGGATGGACGCATGAGGCCTGCTGCCAGAGCGTCCTTGATGTAGGTATCCATAGCAGCTCGTTCGGGAGGAGATAGGGAAAGATCCGACCCCTGGGGGGGCAGGTGCCCAGAAACATGGGGCAATCGTAAGGTCTATGGGGTGGTAGCATGGTGGCCCTCTGTTTGCTAAATACCGGTTTGAGGTCATGGTAACACTCGGGAACTCGGGACAGGTCGATGGATTCTAGAGACTCGGGAGGAGAACTCGGGGAACTCGGGAAGATACAAGTGGCTTGGCACGTAGGACCCCACTGCTTGATAGTGCCCACAGACCAGTCGATGTGAGGGTTATGGCTGTGAAGCCAGGGGTATCCAAGGACAAGAGGGAACTCGGAACAGGAGATCAGATGACAGTTCATCACTTCCTGGTGTTGAGAAACTGAAAGTCGCACGGGGGTAGTGACACGTGTGACAAGTCCAGATCCCAAAGGGCTTACATCCAATGTAGTAACCCTCATGGGGTCAATTAGAGGATTCAGCGGGAACGCCATTCTCCTTCACCAAGACACCATCCATGAAGTTACCTGCGGCTCCAGAGTCTACCAAGGCTTGAAGGGGAAGCTCGTGGTTGTCCCAGGAAAGGGTGACTGGAATGAGCAGGCGGGAGTTGGATGGATGGGAGAAGGTTATATTTCCCGTTACAATCCTCCCAGGCCTGCACGGGACAGTGAGTTTCCCTGGAGCCCGGGACACGTGGAGCGGAAATGGCCTGGTTTGCCGCAATATAGACAGCATCAAGAATGCTGAGTTGCATCCAAAGAACATCATACCTACTGTGAAGCATGGGGGTGGAAACATCATGCTTTGGGGCTGTTTTTCTGCAAAGGGACCAGGACGACTGATCTGTGTAAAGGAAAGAATGAATGGGGCCATGTATCGTGAGATTTTGAGGGAAAACCTCCTTCCATCAGCAAGGGCATTGAAGATGAAACGTGGCTGGGTCTTTCAGCATGACAATGATCCCAAACACACCGCCCGGGCAACGAAGGAGTGGCTTCGTAAGAAGCAGTTCAAGGTCCTGGAGTGGACTAGCCAGTCTCCAGATCTCAACCCCATAGAAAATCTTTGGAGGGAGTTGAAAGTCCATGTTGCCCAGCAACAGCCTGCTCAAGAGGAGACATGCATGGAGGAATGGGCCAAAATACCAGCAACAGTGTGTGAAAACCTTGTGAAGACTTACAGAAAACATTTGTCCTCTGTCATTACCAGCAAAGGGTATATAACAAAGTATTGAGACATTTTTGTTATTGACCAAATACGTATTTTCCACCGTAATTTGCAAATAAATTCATAAAAAATCCTACAATGTGATTTTCTGGATTTATTTTTCTCATTTTGTCTGTCATAGTTGAAGTGTACCTATGATGGAAATTACAGGCCTCTCTCATCTTTTTAAGTGGGAGAACTTGCACAATTGGTGGCTGACTAAATACTTTTTTGCCCCACTGTGTATATATATATATATATATATTTATTATGTTACGTTAGTCGTATTCTAAAATGGATTAAATAGTTTGTTCCCTCAACAATCTACACACAATACCCCACAATGACAAAGCAAAAACAGGTTTTAAGAATCGCAGATGTATTAAAAATAAAAAATGTAAATAAAATATTTACATAAATATTCATACGCTTTGCTCAGTACTTTGTTGAAGCACCTTTGGCAGCGATTACAGCTTCGAGACTTCTTGTGTATGACACTACATGCTTGGCACACCTGTATTTGGTGAGTTTCTCCCATTCTTCTCAGCAGATCCTCTCAAGCTCTGTCAGGTTGGATGGGGAGCGTTGCTGCACAGCTATTTTCAGGTCTCTCCAGAGATGTTAGATCGGGTTCAAGTCCGGGCTCTGGCTGGGTCACTCAAGGACATTCAGAGACTGTCCCAAAGCCACTCCTGCATTGTCTTAGCTGTGTGCTTAGGGTCCTTGTCCTGTTGGAAGGTGAACCGTCAACCCAGTCTGAGGTCCTGAGCGCTCTGGAGCAGGTTTTCATCAAGGATCTCTCTGTTCTTTTCTCTGTTCATCTTTCCCTCACTGGTCTCCCAGTCCCTACCGCTGAAAAACATCCCCACAGCATGATGCTGCCACCACCATGATTTACCATAGGGATGGTGTCAGGTTTCCTCCAGACGTGACGTTTGGCGTTCAGGCAAAATAGTTCAATCCTGGTTTCATCAGACCAGAGAATCTGGAATCCTTTGGAATCCTTTGGGTGCCTTTTGGCAAACTCCAAGCAGGCTGTCATTTACCTTTTACTGAGGAGTGGCTTCCGTCTGGCCACTCTACCATAAAGGCCTGATTGGTGGAGTGCTGCAGAGATGGTTGTCATTCTGGAAGGTTCTCCCATCTTCACAGAAGAACTCTGGAGCTCTGTCAGAGTGACCATCGGGTTCTTGGTCACCTCTCTGACCAAGGCCCTTCTCCCCCGCTTGCTCAGTTTGGCTGGGCGGTCAGCTCTAGGAAGAGTCTTGGTGGTTCCAGACTTCCATTTAAAAACGCTGAAGGCCACTGTGTTCTTGCGGACCTTCAATGCTGCAGACATTTTTTGGTACACTTCCCCAGATCTGTGCCTCGACACAATCCTGTCTCTGAGCTCTACGGACAATTCCTTCGACCTTATGGCTTGGTTTATGTTCTGACATGCATTGTCAACTGTGGAACCTTATATAGACAGGTGTGTGCCTTAATGGAAACAGGATGCACCTGAGCTCAATTTCGAGTCTCATAGCAAAGGGTCTGAACACTTAATAAGGTATTTCTGTTTTTTTATTTTTAATACATTTGCAGACATTTCTAAAAACCTGTTCTCGTTTTGTCATTGTGCAGTATTGTGTGTAGATAAATGAGGAAAAAATTAAATGTAATGCATTTTAGAATAAGGCTGTAACGTAACAAAATGTGGAAAAAGTGAAGGCGTCTAAATCCTTCCCAAATGCACTGTGTGTGTATGTATATATATTGGGGTCACTAAGAGGCCATTGTGGAGGCCAGGTCATCTGATGCAGCACTCCATCACTCTCCTTCTTGTTCAAATAGCCCGTACACAGCCTGGAGGTGGATGTGTGATGGTGTGGGAGTAATTTGCTGGTGACACAGTGAGTGATTTATTTAGAATTCAAGGCACACTTAACCAGCATGGCTACCACAGCATTCTGCAGTGATATACCATCCCATGTGGTTTACGCTTAGTGGGACTATAATTTGTTTTTCAACAGGACAATGACCCAACACACCTCCAGGCTGTGTTAAGGCTATTTGACCAACGTCTTTTTGAGGGCTATTTGAGTGCTGCACCAGATGACCTTGGCCTCCACAATCACCCGACCTCAACCCAATTGAGATGGTTTGGGATGAGTTGGACTGCAGAGGGAAGGAAAAGCAGCCAACAAGTGCTCAGCATATGTGGAAACTCCTTCAAGACTGTCGGAAAAGCATTCCTCATGAAGCTGGCTGAGAGACATCAAGGCAAAGGGTGGCTAATTTGAAGAATCTAAAATCTAAAATATATTCTGATTTGTTTAACTCTTTTTGATTACGAGATGATTCCATATGTGTGTGACTGACGGTTTCAAATCAGTCTTATGTAGCAAAATATGAAATTGTGTTTTTTGCATTGGATAAAAGTAGAGACGCAACGCTACAAAATGGTATATCATACACTACAGTTGAGGAACAATGGGGAAGAAATTTGGCTTTGGAAGTTGATAAACGTGATAAACTATAGCTAACCAAGCAAATAGCTCTTTCTGTCAAAATTAGAAAAGTGTAATATCTGAAAATGTATCTAGCTAGACTATCTTATACATCATTCATTGTTGGACGCGTCTCCTGTCAGATGCGATGATTGCCCTTAGTTTGAAGACGTAACCCAGAGACAGGTGTTTTATCCATCTCTTTAGCTATCATACATTCCACTGATTTCAAAACTCAGTCCTCCAGAAAGCGATACATTTAAAAAAGCAGTGTTAGACAGGATTACCTAGACATACTGACCAGCTGAAATTGACAGAAGCGTGCTATATGGCAGACCAATCCAAACTCATCTCTCGGCATGTCCAGCCCACTCATTATCTTAACCAATCATGGCTAGCGGGAAGGTTGCTCACTTTTTCCGTGTTTGAGAAGGCATTTCTGACAAAAAAAAACATTTTAAAAAATTTAAAAAGTTTACATTAGTAGTGACCCGTGTTTAAAGCTTGGGAAATCTTTTTGTATCCAAATCCGGCTTTAAACTTCTTCACAACAGTATCTCGGACCTGCCTGGTGTGTTCCTTGTTCTTCATGATGCTCTCTGCGCTTTAACGGACCTCTGAGACTATCACAGTGCAGGTGCATTTATACGCATTTAGACTTGATTACACACAGGTGGATTGTATTTATCATCATTAGTCATTTAGGTCAACATTGGATCATTCAGAGATCCTCACTGAACTTCTGGAGAGAGTTTGCTGCACTGAAAGTAAAGGGGCTGAATAATTTTGCACGCCCAATTTTTCAGTTTTTGATTTGTTAAAAAAGTTTGAAATATCCAATAAATGTCGTTCCACTTCATGATTGTGTCCCACTTGTTGTTGATTCTTCACAAAAAAATACAGTTTTATATCTTTATGTTTGAAGCCTGAAATGTGGCAAAAGGTCGCAAAGTTCAAGGGGGCCAAATACTTTCGCAAGGCACTGTATATACACACACACACACAGTGGCAAGAAAACTGTATGTGAAACCTTTGGAATTACCTGGATTTATGCATAGATTTGTCATAAAAGTTGATCTGATCTTCATCTAAGTCACAACAATAGACAAACACAGTCTGCTTAAACTAATAACACACAAACAATTATATGTTTTTATGTCTTTATTGAACGCACTGTGTAAACATTCACAGTGCAGGGTGGAAAATGTATGTGAACCCTTGGATTTAATAACTGGTTGACCCTCCCTTTTGCAGCAATAACCTCAACCAAACATTGTCTGTCGGAGCGGATCAGACCTGCACAACGGTCAGGAGGAATTTTGGACCATTTGTCTTTACAAAACCATGTCAGTTCAGAAATATTATTGGGATGTCTGCTGTGAACCGCTCTTTTGAGGTCATGCCACAGAATCTCAATCGGTTGAGGTCAGGACTCTGACTTGGCCACTCCAAAATGCATATTTTTTTCTGTTAAAGCCATTCTGTTGTTGATTTACTTCTGTGTTTTTTGTCGTTGTCCTGTTGCATCACTCAACTTGTTGAGTTTCAATTGGCAGACAGATAGCCTAACATTCTCCTGCAAAATGTCTTGATTAAGTTGGGAAACCCCGATGCTCCCTCCACTATACTTTACAGTGGGGAGGAAGTTTTGATGTTGGTGTGCTGTGCCTTTTTTTCTCCACACATAGTGTTATGTCTTCCTTCCAAATAACTCAACTGTAGTTTCATCTGTCCACAAAATATTTTGCCAGTAGCGCTGTGGAACATCCAGGTGCTCTTTTGCAAACCTCAGACGTGCAGCAATGCTTTTTTTTTTTGGACAGCAGTGGCTTCTTCCGTGGTGTCCTCCCATGAACACCATTCTTGTTTAGTGTTTTACGTATCGTAGACTCATCAACAGAGACGTTAGCATGTCCCAGAGATTTCTGTAAGTCTTTCGCTGATACTCTAGGATTCTTCTTATCCTCATTGAGTATTCTGCGATGTGTTCTTGCAGTCATCTTTGCAAGACAGCCACTCTTAGGGAGAGTAGCAACAGGGCTGAACTTTCTCCATTTATAGACAATTTGCCTTACCGTAGACTGATCAACATCTAGGCTTTCAGAGATACTTTTGTAACCATTTCCTGCTTTATGCAAGTCAACAATTCTTAATCTTAGGTATTTTGAGATCTCTTTCATTCCAGGGATGGTTCACATCAGGCAATGCTCCTTGTGAATAGCAAACTCACATTTTGTGAGTGTTTTTTCTAGGGCAAGGCAGCTCTAACCAACATCTCCAATCAATTGTCTCATTGATTGGACTTGAGGTTAGCTGACTCCTGACTCCAATTAGCTTTTGGAGAAGTCATTAGCCTAGGGGTTCACATACTTTTCCCAACCTACACTGTGCAAGTTTAAATTTTGTATTCAATATAGACAAGAAAAATACAATAATTTGTGTGTTATTAGTTTAAGCACACAGTGTTTGTCTATTGTTGTGACTTAGATGAAGATCAGATCAAATTTGATGACCAATTTATGCAGAAATCCAGGAAATTCCAAAGGGTTCACATACTTTTTCTTGCCACTGTATATATACTGTATGCCATAATTCTACCACATTATACACATAAATATACCCCATATGAATCAATCTCCATGTGTGACAAATTAAACCCTGAATGAAAAATATTGATTTATTTTGCAATTTAACAAACTGCAGCTATAAAACCGTTTCGACCTATTTCCGTAAAGTAAGTAAGCCTCTGAGATTGAAATAGGGATGCAGGCAATTTTTCAGCACAGTCATGGTATGCAAGCAATATTATAAGTCACCCAATAACTTCTTGCAGAAAGTGGCCCTGCTTTCCAACTCAAAGACTCTGTAAACTGCAGTACTATGCTCATATTTCAGGACAAATCTACTCTGAAAAATGTTGCTTCATTCATAAGTACATTTGTCTATTCTAGAGGACATTCAAATGAAAGCAGTTAATTTTACATTATAGCTTCCAACTAATCAACAATTATGGTGATGCATGTGAGGTCATGTTTAAAATTGTTTTTAAGTAAAGTAAACCTACGACTGTGCCAAGCAACTATTGCGAAATAAATATTATAGTATAATTATATTATTCACACTCTGGAAGGATTTCTATGCCTTATTTGTTAGCATATGGAACCGTGTTACTGAAGGACGTCTATGGCATGTCTCCTCTCAGAAACGAGATGTTGAGGAAGATCAGAGAATGCACACAGCTCAACCAGGAGTATCAGCTGTGCTTCCAGAGGGTGCGAGAGAAGCTTCGGGACAACCCCAACGACAAGCAGTTTGAGTTCAGGTAAACAAAACAAAAAAGTAGACGATTTGGAGAAATTAGACCCGGGTCAATTACCTATGCTTTTCTTTTCCTATTCTCAGTTACATGTAAAAACTGTTTTTTTAACCAATAAAATAGTTCAAAAACGAATTGAGCACACCTCAAATAAACACTTCATCTGTGTCACTGCAGTGAGAATTACATCTTCGGCAAATTCGACACATTCTGCAAGCGACTGGAGAAGATTGCAGACATGGCCTCCATTTTGGAGGACCTCGCATCTCTGCAACACATGAAAGTGGAGGGGATCGAGAAGATCTTTGTTCGCTATCAGACCATTGTGACCACCACCAAGTCCAAGACCTACAATGTGCTTGACCACCGCAAGTTGGAGGTGCTATTTTATTTTATTTATATATTTTACCTATATTTTACCAGGCAGGTCAATTAAGAAAAACATTGCATTTACAATGATTGCCTGGAGAGACATAAAGCCTACTGTGGGGCAGGGGGTGGGGATACAAATAAAACACAGACGGAAGACACTTGGCAACAGTACAGATACATCACCAGACACACAGTGGAAGCAAAGCACATCACGACAAGAAAGGCATCGCCGCATGACATGAAGAGAGTCCTATGGCAACAAGCACCATGGCACAAACAATGTTAAGGGCAGACAACAGAACAAGAGAAAACAACAAAGTGTCAGACCACAATACAAGTAGCATAGCACTACTGAATAGCCAAATGGATAGATAGAGGCAACAAATAATAGCAGCGCAAGCAGCCAGTCAGAAAACAGAGTGAGAGTGTCCATGATTGAGTCCTTAATATCAAATGTATGATGAAGTGCTGGTTGTAAAAACAGACGATAATCTGGCTATTACAACTGCCATAACTCCATGAAATTGTAATATAATGGTTTCTGTGAGGGTTTTAAATTGATCAAAAGCGTTGTATTGAATTGCCTCTGAATTGTGTGAGTGCTACAGATCCTGCTCTTTGCTCAGTTTGACAGTGACTACACAGAGTTCAAGTTCCAGATCCAAGGACTCTTCCAGTCTCTCCAATCATTGCTAGTGGCCTGGTTTGAGCAGTCACTAACCGTGAGTTCTCACTGATCCAAAAGTCTCTATGACATCTAAGGGTACCAGCTAATCTCGAATTGTAAAGCAAGTTTCTATGATGATTCGTCACCTTTCACCTCGCTGAATTCTTTCTCTACCATTAGACTGAGCGAATGCTTGACCTCCTCTCCAAGTTTGAGAATGGCGTCGGTAAGCAGCTGGACCTCACAGACAAATACATGGCAGTACTGCAGCGCTATAGCCGAGACCTGGAGCTTGTCAGGAAGCTCTATCAAAAGCAGAAGGACAACCCTCCCATTCCGCGAAACATGCCTCCTGTGAGTCCATGTAGTCCAACTTTTCGTAAATGTGCTGCACATAGCAAATTGGTAGCATTTCATGATAAAAGCATGATGAATTATGTGTTTTTCTTCCAGCATTCAACTAACACATTCACTGTTTTGTTATAGTATAATGTACTCAGACCTCTGTGGCCACTGCAAAATACATTTCACACATTTGCTGGCTGCCCACAGAGCTTTGCAGCACTTCCTCAGTAAATTTGATGTGCGGTGACTATGGTGTTAATGTCAAAGCCTGTATGAAAGAGGATCTAAAGCAGAGCTCTACAACCCTGTTCCTGGAGAGCAACCGTCCAGTATATTTTTCACATCTGATTATAATAATTAGCTGGTTGATGAGATGAATCCAGTTAGAACCAACCCGGGTTGGAGTGAAAACCTACAGGAGGGTAACTCTTCAGGAACAGGGTTGGAGTGAAAACCTATAGGAGGGTAACTCTTCAGGAACAGGGTTGGAGTGAAAACCTATAGGAGGGTAACTCTTCAGGAACAGGGTTGGAGTGAAAACCTACAGGAGGGTAGCTCTTCAGGAACAGGGTTGGAGTGAAAACCTACAGGAGGGTAACTCTTCAGGAACAGGGTTGGAGTGAAAACCTACAGGAGGGTAACTCTTCAGGAACAGGGTTGGAGTGAAAACCTACAGGAGGGTAGCTCTTCAGGAACAGGGTTGGAGTGAAAACCTACAGGAGGGTAGCTCTTCAGGAACAGGGTTGGAGTGAAAACCTACAGGAGGGTAGCTCTTCAGGAACAGGGTTGGAGAGCCCTGATATAATGCATTTATCCCTTTTCAGACATTTAAGGCATACTAAACATACAGTGTGAAGAACATGGACAGCACATACAGAATGTCAAGAGTCTTTTTGGTCTTCATAGGTTTTAAAATGCTTCTCTCTCTGGCAGGTTGCAGGGAAGATTATGTGGTCGCGGCAACTATTCCGAAAGATTGAGTTACCTATGTCTATCCTGAAAAACAAAATGGACATTCTAAAGGTAGTCTTTTACAATTTCAACAACATTTCCTCAATTGTTTTGTTTGATATGTAACCCTAAATGAGGTAGATGTGATACTTTGGGTTGACACTTTTCAAACTTTGTGTTTTCTGAATTCATACTTTTGTGTGGGAAGCAAAACAAAGGAAATTAATGAAATGTGATATCTACAGTACCTAATTTGTATGGTCCCCAAAGAAAAATATGGTTTCATTTATACTCTCATTATATTTAGAATGCATGCCCAGTACATTGCGTCATTCTGAGCAGTATGCTAGTGTAGATATTGTTACAGAGACTCGTGCTTCTCTTTTTGTCTGGCAGACCCCTGAGATGA
Organism: Oncorhynchus mykiss; assembly: GCF_013265735.2. Taxonomy (NCBI): domain Eukaryota; kingdom Metazoa; phylum Chordata; class Actinopteri; order Salmoniformes; family Salmonidae; genus Oncorhynchus; species Oncorhynchus mykiss. The sequence goes on from NC_048579.1 coordinate 18,123,257, forward strand.
GGAAGGTGATCAGAAGCTATAACAAGATGGCCGCCGTTCTCCTTGAGTTCGAGCTCCTGTACCACAGAGGCTGGAGCCAAGCCGTGGAGATGGGCCGTCACGGCCTGAATGCATCGCTGCTTGTCAGAGACCCAGAAACAAAGGTTCTGCCCATTCCAAAGTGCCGCTAATGTCGACATTATATTCAGATAATGGCCCTTTCCTTAGAGGCCAAAGCTATAGAACTAAGCAACACCTTGCATTATATTTGATAATGTTAACATTATTTAAGTGTGTGTTGTGCAAATTTGAGATTTACATAAAAAATGTTGTCATTTAGCAGACGCTCTTATTCTTAGCGACTTACAGGAGCAATTAGGGTTAAGTGCCTTGCTCAATGACACATCGGCAGATTTTTCACATAGTTGGCTCGTGGATTCGAACCTGCAACCTTTCCATTATTGGCCCAACGCTCTTAACCGCTAGGCCTACACTTTCCGATTTCACTCTGTTAACTCACCCTTCAATATTGTGATTCTTGCTTGCCCAGAAGATATATGTTAATCTTGACTCCTTGGTCCTGGAGGTTCTGCATGAGGCTAAGTGCATGCATAAGCTTGGCATCGCGGTCCCAACTGTGATCCTGAATATGTGTGCCAAAGAAGTCGAGCTGAAGGCCCAGCAAAACAGGTGAGATATTATTGATTGAATCAAGTGTTTCAGTAATCAGTAAAGTGTTGATCTAAACCAAAACACCCTGTATCTCCCAGGACCAGGTTTGGTGACCAGGTGTTGACTATGGGTCTAATGTACAATACATGTCTATTTTTTACAACAGTTGAAGCAAAAATGCACATGGTATCATAGAGGATGTTTTAATAGTGAAATTCCTTTGTCCCAGGCTACAGGAAATGCTGCAGGACTTTGAAGCAGTCTTATCCAGGATCCCTCCCATCCTCCTCCCCCTGATGCAGCCCTTCATCAGACACGTGGAGAACTCTCTCTCCCCAGGGCTCACTACTCTCTCCTGGACATCACTCAACACCGACAGATGTGAGAGCAGTTTACTGTAGTTTACTGGTAAAATTCGACAGGGTTCTCCTATTCCAGTCCTGGAGACGGTTGTACAGTATGTGTGCAGGCGTTAGTTCCAACCCTGTGGTAATACACCTGATTCAGCTAATCATAACTCATAAGGAGGATTATGATTGGGTTAAATATCTGAATCAGGTGTGTTACTGCAGGGCTGGATTTAAGCATTGAATCTGGGATTGTGTTCTTTCAGTAATATTCAGACTTAACCAAACAAACTGTCCTTTTCTTGTAGTCATAGAGAATGTATATGGAGTACTGCAAGAACTGGAGCAAGTTGCAAAGGTTGCCATGGATACACTGGAGTGTCGCATCGAGAGAATCCTACAGGCCATGTCGTCCACTGCCCTGCTGGTGCTGCCCGAGGATATGCCCGTTTCATCCCAAAACTTTCATAGCCAGGCTGAGGAAACTGTGAGGTCTGCTGGGAAGGCACTGAGCATGTGAGTGCTGACTGAGCTCTACAAATTATACAGAAAGGTCAATTATGCCTATGTTTGGTTAGTCCAATATGTGAAATCTTAGTGTCATTACATGGTTTGATATGAACTTGCAACAAGTGACCAACAGACAAAGGAAAATAAAGGATTGGTGTTTTCAGAGTAATCGTCTCTCTATTACCATTACCAAAAACAGCATCATTGATCAAATCATCAGGGTATCATTGTTTGAAACGTTTGCTCAGTTTCACTTCAGCTGTTTATCTTGATTTCACTGCAGCCAAAGTAAACAAGTGGAAATGTCTATGTACGAGATGACTGACGAGCTGAAAAAGAGGATGACGCCAGCGGAAGTAGTCAACCTAAAGGTGGGTTAGTGTGACTGACTCGTTGAACAGCGCAAGTTTTCAGGTCTCAGGACAGAGTTACTTTACACACAAGTGTGGTTCAAGAAACCACCTCTGTTACATTAGCAGTAAACGCACAACTACACCTGTCAACAATGAGCCTTTGTGTAACGCCTCAATGTTCTCTGATTCAGGGGTCTCTCCAGTGTCTACACCCGGATGCTAAACAGAAGACACGCTGCCAGTTGTGTCTAGCCTGTTGCTTTTACAACCTGATGGCTCAGCTGTGCCAGAGGAACACAGAGGCCCTGGTCAAAGGTGAGATTTCCAATTGTTCTTTTACCTATGTGAGGTCATCAGGGTTGGGATCAACTCTGTTTTAATCAAACCAAGACATTAATTCAAATGCAATAATTCAATGAAAACAATACACATTGGCAATAATAGTTAGTTGCTTTTGACTGAGTACCAAAACTGCCCTAAACTGACGTATGTTTTCCTATAATCATTTACATTTTCATAGCTACAAGGTCATCCCTTGATTCTCTGAGGCGAAGGCTTCATGTGGCGAGTTCCAAGTACCAGTCGTCCTCGTACCTGAGTCGACCACAGGTCCAGGTTCCTCTCTTCGAGGCCTCTATTCAGCTGGCCATTCCCAACATCGTCCTCAAGCCCAGTCTAGAGGACATCCAGGTGCTCCTTGACACATTTAAAGAAATAGTCCAAAGTCAAAGTTTATTGGCAAATTGGATAGAAAAGATTAATGGAAAATATATATATTTAAGTCTATTTTATGTTATGAATATACACATGAGTGTGTTTATTGCTATCTCTTCAATATTCAATTATTTTCCACTGATAAATCACATAGTATGGTGGCATTGTCCTCTGTCTTTGTCCCTTGCTTGTGTCTCACAGAGTACTGTCAACAAAGTTGTGAGCATTGTGCTGTCTATGGCTACAGACATCCCACTATGGACATTTTCCCATCTACATCACAAGCAGCTTCAGGTAGGCTTGCTATCTGGTCGATGTATCTGCTGCTTATTACGTCTGCTGTGTTGCCTTGGACTTTTCTGCTCTAACCCACTGTGAATATTTCTTATTGTTCTATATTTGATGAATTTGTACCTTTTCTCCATATAGTGTGTTTTATTTCTTTTTAGTGGTATTGTGTGTTGTCCTGTTCACTGTTGGCCAGGTCGTATTGTAAATGAGAATTGGTTCTCAATTGACTTATCTGGTTAAATAAAGGTGGAATAAATAAATCAAATAAATAAACTAAAGATTCCTGAATGGTATTACTATCATATTTTTTTCTTATAATTATTCCTACCTTAAATATTGTTGAGAAATTGAATGTAAGAAGTGATCCAAATTGGGGTCTTTCCCTGTGCCCCTCCCCAGGCAGAGCAGGCTGCAGTCAGGGACGCTGGGGATGACGGCCCCCTGACCAAACAGCTGGTCCTCAAGCCCCTGGACCGGCAGCTGGCCGAGCACAAGGACGTCACCAAGGCCGTCATCCAGCTGGGTTCCATCGTGTCCTCCCTCAGGACCGAGGCCGGGGATGTACTGCAGGAGTTCCATCACTTCTCCACCCTGTGGAATCAGGTCTGCTGGGCTGGAAATGTTAGCGATACATAAAACAATGCTGGTGGCATCATCTTTGAATGATCCATTAGTATTCAAGTTTTACCAGAGCCAGGATGTACTAAGCCAAGAATGAAAGAGAGAAAGACTCTATGTCGATGAATTGATGTACTGTATACAATGATTTGATATGATTTGATCATATTTGACCGTTCGGATCTATATAACATGACTCGTATTGTTCTCCCCAGGACCCAGAGGAAGAAGTGAAAACCTTCCTGGAGACCAGTCCATCCCTCCCAGCTTTCAGCACTCAGATTTCCTCCTACTCTGTTAGTGACATTCACTCATTGTTTTACATATTGGATGGTTGTCATTAGATTTTGATCTGTTTGATGTGTTACTTGCTCACCTCATGCAGAAAATGGAAGCTCAGATTGACAGCTTGCCAGCCTCCTGCACTGTGGGTTCAGTCCTGTTCCACACAGAACACCTTAAGCTCTCCCTGACCCAGGAGTGCCGTGCCTGGAAACGGGCCTTTGGAGCTGCGCTGAACAGCCAGGCCTCAGCCGACATGGCCGACATCTACTCCTTTGTGGACGGCCTGACCAAGAGGCTCCAGAGGCCTGTTGAAGACCTGGAGGACGTTAGGGGAGCCATGGCCTCTCTCCGAGAGGTCAGAGAGGCAGAGATCCGGATAGACGCCACCATCGGCCCCGTGGAGGAGTCGTTTGCCCTGCTCAACCGCCACGAGTTGATCTTCAGCGACGGGAACGCAGAGAAGGTGGACGGGCTGACGTACGCCTGGAGGAACCTCAATGCAATGGTGGGTGGAAAATGTTATGTATTTCACGTCACATTTTCTCACCTGACATTTTATTGTTCCTCTATTCACTTGTCCCGTGTGGAGTTTCTGATGCCAAACATTCTCTTGTCAATCACCTTGTAACCCACTGAGGCAAAATATAAGAAAAGGAATTTGGAATTTGATGAAGTTTAAGACTCACGTACATCGACTGTGGTAGTTGTTGCAGCCAACCAAGACATATATTCTGTACATGTGGCAGTAGAGGGCAGCAAACCACTGAGTATGTGACGAACATACCCTTCTTGCTCTCTCTCAAGTATGAGTCAAAGATGGTTCCTGTCTGCTTTAAAGCCCAGTGCATTCAAAAACATGATTTTCCTGTGTTTTATATATATATTTACACACCATGCGGTTGGAATAATACTGTGGAATTGTGAGAATTATGATAATGCTGTTTTAGTGTGAGAGCTGTTTGAAAAGCCCGCCTGAAATGTCCACCTCTTTTAGTGGGATGGATTTTTGGCCTGCCTGGTGACCCGGCAGTAAATTAGTTAGACTAAAAATAATGAGTTCCAAACCTCTCTGCCAGCTTGACCATTTTCATTGAAAACAATCACAGTAAGGTATTTCATTGTTACCCAGAAATGATTTGATATTGAGATATAAACAGCTGCATTGGACCTTTAAGGGCTGGCTCTTCCATAGGCACCAATGCTTTAGCAGCTTGATCTGGTCTGCTTAGTTCATTAACTGTAAATTAATCAGAAAAAAGGAGCAAGTGAGATGTCTCACTTCCTCTTCCATCTCTGTTTGAGCTGTGCTCTGTATCTGAAACCAAAACAATGTCCATCAAAAGGTGATGGAAACCCAAAACACCCTGGTGAAGATTCAACCTGCCATGAAGGCAGACCTACTGTCAGGGGTAGAGACCTTCCAGAACTCTGTCCAGACCTACTACTCAGATTATGACAAAAGGTAGAATACAGTTATATTTTTCATTCAGACATTTTGCTCAATAGTTGATAGATTCCTGTAATCCACATGCTTTATGTTCATCAAGTGGCCCTGGAGTGGAGGGGTTGACCCCAGATGAAGCCAGCGACAGACTGCAGAGCTTCCAGGCCCAGTTCAATGAGCTGTGGAGAAAATATGTTACCTACTCTGGAGGGGAGGAGCTATTCGGCCTTTCAGTTAACGGTGACTATTCTCACATTTATATCCACATTGAAATACACTGTTTCCTGGACCCATATTTTACATATCCTTGGACTTCAAAACACTTTCAATGGAGATTCAGGACTAGGCTAATATGGCTAATATCTCTCGTTAACAGAATATCCCGATCTTCAGAGAATTAAAAGAGAGCTGGGTCTTTTGTCAAAACTTTACACGCTCTACAACTCTGTCACTGAAAGTGTCACTAGTTACTATGATATCCAATGGGCCGACCTAAACATAGACAAGATCAACAATGAACTGCAGGATTTCCAGAACAGGTAGAATCCCATGGACTGTGATATATACATGTCAATATGCTGTATTGGAAAATAATCTAAACGATAGATAAGTTAAAGTTGAGTTGCTGACTAATCCTTGTGAACATTGTGATTACTCTATTTTTCCACTTTCCATAAGAATCCGGAAACTTCCCAAGGCGTTGAAGGAGTGGCAAGCCTTTAGTGACCTGAAGAAGACAATCGATGACTTCAACGAGACGTGCCCCCTACTTTACATGATGGCTAACAAGGTGAAACAATACCTTTAATTTAGTCATCTACAACTCATATTGCTTTTCCTGACGATTGTCCCTTTCAATCCCCTCTCCCTTTCAGGCGATGATGTCCAGGCATTGGAGCCGCCTGAGTGACCTCACAGGTCACATCTTCGAGGTGGAGTCGGAGAGCTTTGCCCTCAGAAACATCATGGAGGCACCACTGCTCAACTACAAAGAGGATATTGAGGTACTATGTCACCAAATCCCCTCACCAAAATGGGCAAACAATATACTTGTAAAATAAAATTAGGTGTGCTGTGTTTATCTGGACAGGATGTGTGCATCAGCGCCGTGAAGGAGAGGGACATTGAGGCCAAACTGAAAGACGTAGTGGCCGAGTGGAGCAGCCACACTCTCACCTTCGCCCCCTTCAGGAACCGGGGGGAACTGCTACTGAAGGGTACTGACACTGCAGAGAAGGTGGCCCTCATGGAGGACAGTCTGATGGTGCTGGCCTCACTCATGAGCAACCGGTAGGTACCACCACATCCTCATGTCTGATTTGATCGAATGGATTTCGAACCCAGGTACCACAATATTAGCAATCAGACATGAATTCAGAATTTAATTCAATGTTTACTGTATCTCTTCTAGGTGACCATACAGATAGTTGTCGATGGCGGCAGGTAGCCTAGAAGTTGAGATGCAGGTAGCGTAGCGGTTTGAGAATTGGGCCAGTAACCGAAAGGTCGCTATTTTGAATCCCTGACCCGACAAGGTGAAAAATCTATCTGTGCCCTTGAACAAGGCATTTAACCCTAATTGCGTCAAGGTCACTGTTGATAATGGCAGACTCTGGCTGTGACCCCACTCTCCAAGGGTGTCTCGGGGAGAGTGGGATATGCAACAAAAAAACACATTTCCCATTCACACGTGTATTAATACCCACTGTACATGTGTGAAATTATACTTTTCCAGGTATAATGCCCCATTCAAGCCTTCCATCCAGCAGTGGGTGCTGAAGCTGTCTAACACCACTGAGGTCATAGAGAAATGGTTGACGGTTCAGAACCTGTGGATCTACCTGGAGGCCGTATTTGTCGGAGGGGATATCGCTAAGCAGCTGCCCCAGGTCAGAACAAGCTGAACCATGCTCTGTTTACCTGTTGATTCACTATTGGTTCACTTGAATGTAGATTCAATTTGAACTTAGTGTGGATTCCAGGCTATTCAAGTAAGGATATGGCCACTAAATCTGTCCCATATAGGAAGCCAAGAGGTTCCAGAACATCGACAAGTCCTGGCAGAAGATCATGCAGCGTGCCCACGAGTTGACAGGTGTGGTGCAGTGCTGTGTGGGGGACGAGACCCTCAGCCAGCTGTTGCCCCATCTTCTGGAGCAGCTGGAGGTGTGTCAGAAGTCCCTGAGCGGGTACCTGGAGAAGAAGAGGCTTGTGTTCCCTCGGTTCTTCTTTGTCTCTGACCCTGCTCTACTGGAGATCCTGGGACAGGCCTCAGACTCCCACACCATACAGGTACTGGACTGGACAAACTAAAAACATTCTATGGCTGGGTTACGTTAGGGCATTTTCTTCTACTGTACTGTTTCTCCATGTCTGGTATGGCCATAGATACCATTGATACACGACCATGCCAAAGGTATGTGGACAGCTGCTCATTGAACAGCTCAATCCAAAATCATGGCCATTAATATGGAGTTGGTCTCCCCTTTGCTGCTATAACAGCCTCCACTCTTCTGGGAAGGCTTTCCACTATATGTTGGAACATTGCTGCAGGGTCTTGCTACCATTAATCCACAATAGCATTAGTGTGGTCGGGCACTGATTTTGGGTGATTAGGCCTGGCTCGCAGTCGGCGTTCCAATTAGTCTCAAAGATGTTCGATTGAGTTGAGGTCAAGGCTCTGTGCAGGCCAGACAATTTCTTCCACACCGATCTTGACAAACCATTTCTGTATGGACCTCACTTTGTGCACGGGGGCATTATCATGCTGAAACAAGAAAGGGCCTTCCCCAAACTGTTGCCGCAAAGTTAGAACCACAGAATCGTCTAGAATGTCATTGTATGCAGCGTTATATGTAGCGTTATGATTTCACTTCACTGGAGCTAAGGGGCCTAGCCCGATTCATGAAAAACAGCCCCAGACCATTATTCCTCCTCCATCAAACTTTACAGTTGGCACTATGCATTGGGGACTAGCGTTCTCCTGGCATCTGCCAAACCCAGATTTGTCCGTCGGGCTGCCAGATGGTGAAGCGTGATTAATCACTCCAGAGAATGCGTTTCCACTGCTCCAGAGTCCAATGGTGGCAAATCCCTCCCTCCCATTTTAGACACAATTGCTTAGTATGGCAAGTTTTCAGGTTATAAGATGCTCAGACATGGAAACCCATTTCATGAAGCTTTCGACAAACAGTTATTGTGTTGACGTTGCGTCTGGAGGCAGTTTGGAACTCGGTAATGAGTGTTGCAACAGAGGACAGATGATTTGTACACGCTTCAGCACTCAGTGGTCCCATACCACTTCGCGGCTGAGCTGTTGTTGCTCCTAGACATTTTCTCTTCACAATAACATCACTTACAGTAGATCGGGGCAGCTCTAGCAGGGCAGAAATGTAACTAACTGACTTGTTGAAAAGGTGGCATCCTTTGACGGTGCCACGTTGAATGTCACTGAGGGGCAGCAGGCAGCCTGGCCGTTAGGAGCGTTGGGCCAATAACCGAAAGGTAGCTGGATCGAATCCCTGAGCTGACATGGTAAACATCTTTCGTTCTGCCCCTGAGCAAAGCAGTTAACCCACTGTTCCACAGACGCTGATGACGTGGATGTTGAGTAAGGCAGCCCCCCCGCATCTCTCTGTTTGAGGGGTTGGGTTAAATGCGGAAGACACATTTCAGTTGAATTCATTCAGTTGTATAACTGACTAGGTATCCCCCTTTCCTTCTTCAGTAAGGCCATTCTTCTGCCAATATTTGTCTATGGAGATTGCATGGCTGTGTGCTCGATTTTATGCACCTGTCAGCAACGGGTGTGGCTGCTATAGCCGGAACCACTCATTTGAAGGGGTGTCCACATGTATTAATTGTTTGGTGTTTTAACTATTGTCTCAATGTGTAACTGTGCAGTCTACATTATGTTTTTTGACTGCATAAAATGAAATCAATCAAAATCAATGAAATGTAGTGCGGTTCTAGTTCTATCATTTGTCGTTATCACAAATTAAACCTCTCTCAAACTGTAACTTGTCATCTCCTTTGGGTACAGGCTCATCTGCTGAGTCTTTTCGACAATGTGAACTGTGTGGTTTTCCATGATAAGAACTATGACCAGATCCTAAGCTTCCAGTCCCAGGAAGGAGAGACAGTAGACTTGTCCGAACCTGTTTTGGCTCAGGTACACTTAACCTACTGTACACACTGCTGAGTTGAAGGCAATGCTCCTCAATGCATGACTCACATTTGGCATTGGTGTTCTGATACGTTTCAATACAAAATGGAAGTTTCTTATTCACATAATAAAAAGCCATTCTGCTTTGATTCCTGCTCATCCATCTACTTTATATGTTCAGTGGTAGACTAATCATGAGGCGCAGATCCATTACTGAACATTGTCCTCTGATGGTGTCCGATAGGGAAATGTAGAAGCCTGGCTGGGGCTCTTGCTGGACAGAGTGAGGAAGACCATCCATGGCATTATCCGGCAGGCTCACATGTCCATCAGTGACGCAGGACTAAAGCTGGTGGAGTTCCAGTCTGTGTTCCCAGCCCAGGTGGGTCTGCTGGGCATCCAGATGATCTGGACCAGGGATGCAGAGGAAGCACTGGGGTTCAGCAAGGGAGACAAAAAGGTAACAGTCTGGGCATTCAAATACTGTACATGTAAGATACTTGCAAGTATTTGAGGTGTGCTTGATTTTGCTTGGAGCTTCCACTTTTGGGACCATTCCATTGGTGCTATTATACTAGGTAAAGTATATGTTGTAGAATGTGGTTATACTGTACCTGAAAGGGAATTGTATTTTTTTTTTACCTTTATTTAACTAGGAAAGTCAGTTAAGAACTAATTCTTATTTACAATGACGGCCTACCCTGGCCGAACCTTAACCCGAACGACGCTGGGCCAATTGTGCACCGCCCTATGGGACTCCCAATCACGGCCGGTTGTAATACAACCTGGAATCAAACCAGGGTCTGTAGTGACGCCTCTAGCACTGAGATGCAGTGCCTTAGACCTCTGCACCACTCGGGAGCCGGAATCTTCACCTCTGGACAAGAAGTAGCTTTATTTCTAAAATGTGATTTTGTGGATACATTGTTGAATAAATTATTTTGTGTTTTCTTTTTACTTCTTGACTTGATTGCACAGGTCATGCAAACTACCAATCAAAAGTTTGGGGATATCCTGAATGAGCTGATTGATATGACCACTCGAGACTTGACCAGGAATGAACGCACCAAGTATGAGACTCTGATAACCATCCATGTGCATCAGAAAGACATATTCGACGACCTGGTGAGCATACCCTTTGCATTGTTTCAAAGACTTTTCCCCAACCACATACAAGTTGATGTATTAACTTTCTTAGAAGCCTTATAGTATTTTTAGCAAAAGTACAGCAATAGTAAGATATTGGAATGCCATCTTTTTTTTTCAATGCAACATTTATACAACCTATTTTTCAGTAAGAAAGGGGGCACATTTTTCATGAATAACCTCTAGAATATTCATTGGGCATTTCATAAGGTATCTTATAAAGCTTTGCATGACTCTCCATCAGGTTGTACTATATAAACGTAATCCATGACTAAATCCACATCCCAATATCACTCAGGTGCGAATGAACATCCGATCGACATTAGACTTTGAGTGGCAGAAGCAATCCCGCTTCTACTTCATCGAGGACAAGGACAGATGTATAATCCAGATCACTGACGTGGAGTTTAGCTACTGCAACGAGTATCTGGGCTGTACCGATAGACTGGTCATCACCCCTCTCACTGACAGGTCTTTAATAATTACACTAATGGTATTCTATCTACTCTGAAACTCCTGCTTGTATTATAGTGTTATTGTCTTACTGGGACATATTATGGGCAGATTTCCCAAGCACAGATTAAGCCTAGTGCTGGTCAAAAAAGCATATTCAGTGATGATTCAGGATAAATCTCTGGGAAACCAGCTCTGTGATATCTACTATAATGCATACCAGCGCAGACAATACGGCTGGCTGAAAATATCTTATCCAATTGCAAGAATGAGTTTGTTGCAACAATTAAGCAAACTTTTAAGCAAATTTTACCAAATTTTTACCAGCATGTCATGTGCAACCAGAGAAAAAAAAATCCTAGACCATCTTTATGCCACACACAGAGATGCATACAAAGCTCTCCCTCGCCCTCCATTTGGCAAATCTGACCATAATTCTATTCTCCCGATTCCTACTTACGAGCAAAAACTAAAGCAGGAAGTACCAGTGACTCGCTCAATAGGGAAATGGTCAGATGACGCGGATGCTCCACTACAGGACTGTTTTGCTAGCACAGACTGAAAAATATTCCGGGATTCATCCAATGGCATTGAGGAGGACACCACTTCAGTCTTCGGGTTCATCAATAAGTGCATCGACGACGTCGTCCCCACAGTGACTGTACGTACATATCCCAACCAGAAGCCATGGATTACAGGCAACATCCACATCGAGCTAAAGGCTAGAGCAGCCACTTTCAAAGGAGTGGGAGACTAATATGGACGCTTATAAGAAATCCCGCTATGCCCTCAGACAAACCATCAAACAAGCAAAGCGTCAATACAGGATTAAGATTGAATCCTACTACACCGGCTCTGACGCTCATCGGATGTGGCAGGGCTTGAAAACTATTGTGGATTACAAAGTGAAACCCAGACGTGAGCTGCCCAGTGACGCGAGCCTACCTGATTAGCTAAATGCCTTTTATGCTTGCTTCGAGGCAAGCAACACTGAAGCATCCATGAGAGCACCAGCTGTTCTGGATGACTGTGTGATAACGCTCTCGGTAGCCGATGTGAACAAAACCTTTGGTCAACATTCACAAAGCCGCTGGGCCAGACGGATAACCAGGATGTGTACTCAAAGCATGCGCAGACCAACTGTCAAGTGTCTTCACTGACATTTTCAACCTCTCCCTCACCGAGTCTGTAATACCTACATGTTTCAAGCTGACCACCATAGTCCCTGTGCCCAAGGAAGCGAAGGTAACATGCCTAAATGATTACCACCCCGTGACACTCAAGTCGGTAGCCATGAAGTGCTTTGAAAGGCTGGTCATGGCTCACATCAACAGCATCCTCCCGGACACCCTAGACCCACTCCAATTCGCATACCACCCCAACAGATTCGCAGATGACGCAATCTAAATCGCACTCCACACTGCCCTTTCTCACATGGACAAAAGGAACACATATGTGAGAAAGCTGTTCATTGACTACAGCTGAGCGTTCAACACCATAGTGCCTACGAAGCTCATCACTAAGCTAAGGACTCTGGAACTAAACACCTCCCTCTGCAACTGGATTCTGGACTTCCTGACGGGCCGCCCCCATGTGGTAAGAGTAGGCAACAACACGTCTGCCACGTTGATCCTTAACACTGTACTTTGTCCCCTCCTGTATTCCCCCTTCACCCATGACTGCGTAGCCAAACACGACTCCAACACCATCATTAAGTTTGCTGACGACACAACAGTGGTAGGCCTGATCACCGAAAATGATGAGATGGCCTATAGGGAGAAGGTCAGAGAACTGGCAGTGTGGTGCCAGGACAACAACCTCTCTCTCAATGTGAGCAAGACAAAGGAGCTGACCGTGGACTACAGGAAAAGGCGGGCCGAACAGGCCCCCAGTAACATCAATGGGGCTGTAGTGGAGCGGGTCGAGAGTTTCAAGTTCCTTGGTGTCCACATCACCAACAATCAATCATGGTCCAAACAATCATGGTCCCCCTCAGGAGACTGAAAATATTTGGAATGGGTCCCCAGATCCTCACTACAGCCCCGTTGATGTTAATGGGGACCTGTTTGGCCCGCCTTTTCCTGTAGTCCACGATCAGCTCCTTTGTCTTGCTCACATTGAGGGAGAGGTTGTTGTCCTGGCACCACACTGCCAGTTCGCTGACCTTCTCCCTATAGGGAGAAGTTCGGCTGCACCATCGAGAGCATCCTGACCGGTTACATCACTGCCTGGTATGGCAACTGCTCGGCATCTGACCGTAAGGCGCTACAGAGGGTAGTGCGTATGGCCCACTACATCACTGGGGCCAAGCTTCCTGCCATCCAGGACCTATACAATAGGCAGTGTCAGAGGAAAGCCCATAAAATTGTCAGAGACTCCAGTCACCCAAGTTACAGACTGTTTTCTCTGCTACCACATGGCAAGCGGTACCGGAGCACCAAGTCTAAGACCAAAAGGCTCCTCAACAGCTTCTACCCCAAAGCATTAGACTGCTGAACAATTAATAAAATCGCCACCGGACAATTTACATTGACCCCCCCCCCCCCCCTCCCTTTTGTACATTGCTGAAACTCGCTGTTTATAATCTATGCATAGTCACTTCACCCCCACCTACATGTACAAATTACCTCAACTAACCTGTACCCTCACACACTGACTCGGTACCGGTGCCCCCTATATATAGCCTCGTTATTCTTATTGTGTTACTTTTTATTATTACTTTTTATGTTAGTCTACTTGGTACATATTTTCGTAACTCTTCTTGAAATGCACTGTTGGGTTAAGGACTTATAAGTAAGCATTTCACAGTAAAGTCTACACTTGTAGTATTCTGCGCATGTGACTAATGAAGTTTGATTTGATTGGATCATCAGCACAATGATGACTGACATGTTCGGACTCCACTAGGTGTTACATCACCCTGTCCCAGGCCCTGGGTATGAGTATGGGTGGAGCCCCGGCAGGGCCGGCTGGTACAGGTAAGACCGAGACCACCAAAGACATGGGCCGTTGCCTGGGGAAGTACGTTGTCGTCTTCAACTGCTCTGACCAGATGGACTATAGAGGGCTAGGACGAATCTATAAAGGTACTAAAGCTTGTCCATGGGGAGATAACATGGAAAGGTCTCTGACTTGACAATTAATCAAAGCTAAATATGATCTGTCAATACTCATAAAACACTGCTATGAATGTTGCCCCTTTAAATGAAGCATTTCCTAAAAAATAACCACCATAGCATATGGAATTATGCAGAGTACATAAAGGGTATAAACGGAGAGCAAACATTATCTGCAGGTTTGGCTCAGTCAGGTGCATGGGGCTGCTTTGATGAGTTCAACCGCATCGAGCTCCCTGTCCTGTCAGTAGCAGCCCAGCAGATCTATATAGTGTTGCAGTGCAAAAAGAACAAGAAGACACAGTTTATCTTCACGGATGGCGACTTGGTGGAAATGGACAGAGAGTTTGGCATCTTCCTAACCATGGTGAGAGAATATCACATTTCACATTTTCACTAACATTGTGCTAAATTGCATGTAAGGTTCAAATACCAACTGTGAAAGGAAGATTTACTAGACATTATTTAGTGTGGTTTGCACACTCTTTTATAAAAAAAATAAAAAATTCACCCCAATTTCGATCTTGTCTCATCGCTGCAACTTCCCAACGTGCTCGGGAGGTGAAGGTCGAGTCATGCATCGTCCGAAACATGACCCGCCAAACCCCACTTCTTAATACCCGCCCGCTTAACCCGGACGCCAGCCGCACCAATGTGTAGGAGAAAACACTGTTCACCTGACGACCGAGGTCAGCCTGCAGGCCCCCGGCCCGCCACAAGGAGTTGCTAGAGCGCAATGAGCCAAGTAAAGGCCCCCCCTGCCAAACTCTCCCCTAACCCGGGCAACGCTGGGACAATTGTGAGGTGCCTTATGGGACTTCTGTTCACGACCGGTTGTGATACAGCCAGGGATTGAACCGGGGTCTGTAGTGATGCCTCGCGCACTGCCTTAGACAGTGCCTTAGACCACTGCACCACTCGGGAGGCCCCTTGGTTTACTTAATCCCTTCTTGAGTCAATTGTCAATGTTATGTTTCCTATTATCTCTGTTCTACTGGTCTTCGCAAATGGCAGAACCCTGGATATGCTGGCCGCCAGGAGCTTCCGGAGAACCTGAAGATCCAGTTCCGTACGGTGGCCATGATGGTTCCAGACAGAGCCATCATCATGAGGGTGAAGCTAGCCAGTGCTGGTTTCCGTGACAACCAAGTCCTCAGCCGCAAGTTCTACACCCTGTACAAGCTGTGTGAAGAGCAGCTCTCCAAGCAGGTAACATCAAGGTGGTTGGTTTCTCAAATGACTGCCTCGCCTGGTTCACCAACTACTTATCAGACAGAGTTCAGTGTGTCAAATTGGAGGGCATGTTGTCCGGACCTCTGGCAGTCTCTATGGGGGTGCCACAGGGTTCAATTCTCAGCCGACTCTCTTCTCTGTATACATCAAGGATGTCGCTCTTGCTGCTGGTGATTCTCTGATCCACCTCTACGCAGACGACACCATTCTGTATACTTCTTGCCCTTCTTTGGACACTGTGTTGACTAACCTCCAGACGAGCTTCAAAGCTATACAACTCTCCTTCCGTGGCCTCCAACTGCTCTTAAATGCTAGTAAAACTAAATGCATGCTCTTCAACCGATCGCTGCCCGCATCTGCCCGCCCGTCTAGCATCACTACTTTGGACGGTTCTGACTTAGAATATGTGGACAACTACAAATACCTAGGTTTCTGATTAGACTGTAAACTCTCCTTCCAGTCTCACATTAAGCAACTCCAATCCAAAATTACATCTAGAATCGGCTTCCTATTTCGCAACAAAGCATCCTTCACTGCCAACATACCCTTGTAAAACTGACTATCCTACCGATCTGCAATGTCATTTGCAAAATAGCCTCCAACACTCTACTCAGCAAATTGGATGCAGTCTATCACAGTGCCATCCGTTTTGTCACCAAAGCCCCATATACTACTCACCACTGCGACCTGTATGCTCTCGTTGGCTGGCCCTTGCTTCATATTCGTCGCCAAACCCACTGGCTCCAGGTCATCTATAAGTCTTTGCTAGGTAAAGCCCCGCCTTATCTCAGCTCACTGGTCACCATAGCAGCACCCACCCGTAGCATGCGCTCAAGCAGGTATATTTCACTGGTCACCCCCAAAGCCAATTCCTACTTTGGCCGCCTTTCCTTCCAGTTCTCTGCTGCCAATGACTGGAACGAACTGCAAAAATCACTGAAGCTGGAGACTCATATCTCCCTCATTAACTTTAAGCACCAGCATTCAGAGCAGCTCACAGATCACTGCACCTGTACATAGCCCATCTGTAAATAGCCCATCCAACTATCTCATCCCGATACTGTTACTTATTTATTTTTCTCCTTTGCACCCCAGTAACTCTACTTGCACATTCATCTTCTGCATATCTATTACTCCAGTGTGGAATTGCTATATTGTAATTATTTTGCCACTATGGCCTATTTATTGCCTTAACTCCCTTATCCTACCTTATTTGCACTCACTGTATATAGACTTTTTCTATTGTATTTTTGACTATGTTTGTTTATTCCATGTGTTGTTTGTGTCGCACTGTTTTACTTTATCTTGGCCAGGTCGCAGTTGTAAATGAGAACTTGCTCTCAACTAGCCTACCTGGTTAAATAAAGGTGAAATAAAAATAAAATAAAGGTCAAAAGGTCACAGTAGCACCATAGACAGTACACACTTGTAATCAATCCTCATCAAGAACTTTGGTCACCAGCCAGATTGATTATAATCGTCTCCTCTCACATGCTCTTCAAGGTCCACTATGACTTTGGGCTAAGGAACATATTGTCAGTGTTGAGGACACTGGGTTCAGTGAAGAGGTCCAACCCCACTGAGCCAGAGAAAACTGTAGTGATGCGGGTGCTGCGTGACATGAACCTCTCCAAACTGGTACAGTCAAGTTTTCTTCTACCCTACAATCCAAGTGGTACTTCACCTCTATCCTTCACACTGAAACTAGAAGTATCTGAATTTGTGTCATCCTCAATGATTTTATGAATTTACATGAATGATTTACATTTTTTATTGTTAAAAAAAATAAACAAAATCCCTGGGTCTCTGACCAGGTGGATGAGGACGAGCCTCTGTTCATGAGTCTGATCAACGACCTGTTCCCTGGGATCATTCTGGACAAAGCAGGCTACCCCGACCTGGAGGCTGCCATCCACGCCCAGACCCAGCAGGCTGGCCTCATACCTCACCAGCCCTGGGTCCTCAAACTGGTGCAGCTCTACGAGACCCAGCGGGTTCGCCACGGTCAGTCAACGTGCACTCAAACCTTCTGTTTTAAAGCTATAGTGGAGATGGTTTGGTGTTCGCCACGGTCAGTCAACGTGCACTGGAACCTTCTGTTTTAAAGCTGTAATGGAGCTAGTTTGGTGTTTGCCATGATCAGTGATTCTTCACTACAGGGTTTGGCAACTCCTGTCCTGGAGGGCCGAAACCATTCTGTTTTTTCTTCTTCTACAAGTTAGTTAATTGCACTCACCTGGTGTCCCAGGTCTAAATCCATCTCTGATTAGAAGGAAATAATAAAAACCTGCCATTTTATGGTCTTGGAGCTGGCTATCCCTGCTTTACCACAGCCCTATATTGTAAAGCATGCATTAGACTAATGCATGTCATAACACGTGCCATAAGCAGTTGTAACAGATAGTGCAAACTAGTGTGAACCGTTTGCTCTACACACTGATATTCCTCTGCAGACCACAGCCCCTTCTCTTCCTCTCATTCTATGTTGATCTCATTCTCTTGCCTGTAGGTATGATGACACTAGGCCCCAGTGGAGCTGGAAAAACCACCTGCATCCACACACTGATGAGGGCCATGTTGGATTGTGGCACCCCTCACCGAGAGATGAGGATGAACCCTAAGGCCATTACTGCCTCCCAGATGTTTGGTACCCTGGATGTAGCCACCAACGACTGGACTGATGGGGTCTTCTCAACCCTGTGGAGGAAAACGCTTAAAGCCAAGAAGGTCAGCAAGGTCAATAGAGTTGGGATGGAATGGTATTGCCTTCAGTATGCTGTTCTAGTTACAGTGTGCTCCAAAAGTATTGGGACAGTGACACATTGTTTGTCGTTTTGGCTCTGTACTCCAGCACTTTGGAAAAGTGCACACTGTCAGCTTTAATTTGAGGGTATTTTCATCCATATCAGATGAACCATTTAGAAATTACAGAACGTTTTGTACATAATCCCCCCATTTTAGGGGACCAAAAGTATTGGGACAAATTCACTTATGTGTATCAAAATAGTCAAAAATGAAGTATTTGATCCCATATTTATAGCACGCAATGACTACATCAAGCTTGTGACTCTACAAAATTGTTGGATGCATTTACTGTTTTTTGTTTTGGTTGTGTTTCAGATTATTTTGTGCCAATAGAAATGGATGGGACATAATGTATTGTCTCATTTAGGAGGCACTTTTATTGTAAATAGGAATATGTTTCTAAACACTTCTACATGAATGTGGATGCTACCATGATTATGATGAGTGAGAAAGTTAGACACACAAAAGTGTCACTGTCCGAATACCTTTGGCGTTCACTGTAGTTAGGTGTACTGGGAAGTTAAAGGGGCAGTGCAGTCCAAAAAAATTGGATCGCCCTCCTCTGCCAATAACAGCTATTCAGGTTACATATCCCTCCAATTAGGCCCCTCACAATTATTTATGAGTTATCACTATCTAAGCCAGATGGTTGTCGTACTAGTTCTCATTTTTATTATATTTAACTGTTTCTCTTCCCAAGGGGGAGCACATCTGGATCGTGCTGGATGGCCCTGTGGACGCCATCTGGATTGAAAACCTCAACTCAGTCCTGGACGACAACAAGACCCTGACCCTGGCTAATGGCGACCGCATCCCTATGGCGCCTAACTGTAAGGTGGTGTTTGAG
This sequence comes from Oncorhynchus mykiss, assembly GCF_013265735.2. NCBI lineage: Eukaryota > Metazoa > Chordata > Actinopteri > Salmoniformes > Salmonidae > Oncorhynchus > Oncorhynchus mykiss. Next base: position 18,142,235 of record NC_048579.1, read on the forward strand.
CCCCACAACATCGACAACGCCTCCCCGGCCACAGTGTCCCGCAACGGCATGGTGTTCATGAGCTCCTCTGTGCTGGACTGGAAGCCTATCCTTCAGGCCTGGCTCCAGAGGGTGTCACCACAGCAGGCAGAGGTTCTCCTGGGCTGCTTCCATAGTGTTTTCCAGGTCTGTCTGAATATCATACTGTACATCCATTCTCTTTCCCTAACCCAAAAAGAGACACAAACACATGCAGTATGGAGGCATACACACACTTTGCTGACATGTGTTCCCATGAGAATAATCCTCTGTGGTCTTCCTGAATCTGCTGAGTCTCTACCTTATTCCCTGTACAGGATTTGATCAACTTTGTCTTCACTGCTGTGTCTCCCAAAATGCCCATCCTGGAGTGCATGTACATCAAGCAGACCATTGACCTTCTGCAGGTAAGCAGAATAGCCACACTAAAATCCTGTAAAAGACACTTGAAATTCAAATATTTTACCTATTTATTCTTAGAAATATGTAATTTTAATAAAACTGAACTAGTCATAATACCTCCCACATTCTATTATGACCATAACATTGAATCCAATAGACATGTCCACCCCAGTGGCTGAAGTGTTGAAAATATAAAACTTATTTAAAAGGCAAAGCTCAATGTGGAACCTTTTTCCAGGGTCTACTTCCTGCAGTGGAGGAAAAGCAGTCTCAGGGGGATGTATCAAGGCTCTTTGTGTTTGCTGTCATGTGGTCAGTGGGGGCTCTGCTGGAGCTGGAGGACAGATCCAAGATGGAGGCATTCTTAGAGGCACACCCTGCCACTCTGGACCTGCCCCAGACCCAAGGAGACCAGACCATCTTTGAGTTCATGGTCAATGAACGTGGCCAGTGGGAGCACTGGTCCAAGAAGGTATGGCTTGTGCTGTTGCTGTTAATTGATCAATCAGTCACTCCACTAATCCTTACTCTCTCTCTCTGCATGATGATGTCCCCTCCAGGTGCCAGAGTACAAGTATCCTACAGACTCTGTCCCGGACTACTCATCTATCCTGGTGCCCAACGTGGATAACGTGAGGACAGACTTCCTGATGCAGACCATCATGAAACAAGGCAAAGCCGTGTTGCTCATCGGGGAACAGGGGACTGCTAAGACTGTCATGATCAAGGTCTGAGATATAGATTTGTGAATGTAGATGGGAGTTTTATGACTATCTATGACCATAATACCTCTTTATAGGATCTCAATCCTAGTCATTCCATTGCAGGGCTATACCAGTAAGTTTGATCCTGAAACTCAGGTGAGCAAGAGCTTAAACTTCTCCTCGGCCACCCTGCCCAGTATGTTCCAGAGGACCATAGAGAGCTACATTGACAAGAGGATGGGCTCCACCTACGGGCCGCCGGCAGGCAAGAAGATGACTGTGTTTGTGGATGACATCAACATGCCCGTTATCAACGAGTGGGGTGACCAGGTTAGTGTCGTTTTGTAACATGAATCCAGATGTTAATTTTGATCGTAACTATCAACATGAACCTGGATTTATTTACACTTTACCAAAATATTGTATTATTTCTCTTAATAAATTGTAATCTCCCTGTCTCTTGCACACAGAAAACCAATGAGATTGTGCATCCGTCCAACAGATAATCAATGAGATTGTGCGTCCATCCAACAGATAACCAATGAGATTGTGTGTCCATCCAACAGATAACCAATGAGATAGTGCGTCAGCTGATGGAGCAGGGTGGTTTCTACAGCCTGGAGAGACCAGGGGAGTTCACCAGTGTGGTGGATGTCCAGCTAGTAGCGGCCATGATCCACCCCGGGGGCGGGCGCAACGACGTGCCTCAGCGCCTCAAGAGGCAGTTCAGCACCTTCAACTGCACTCTGCCCTCCAATTCCTCCATCGACAAGATCTTTCGTACTGTGGCACAGGGCTACTTCTGCCCCGAGAGGGGCTTCCCTGAGGAGGTGTGCACCCTGGCCAGCGCCCTGGTGCCCACCACTAGGAGGGTGTGGCAAGCTGTCAAAGCCAAGGTACAGTACTGTGACATACCTAACACAGCCAGAGGAGGATGGAGGGAGTCTGGTTCTTCTTGAGATGAGTTTTTCCTTGCAACTGTGCTGCTGCTTGTACTTCAGGGGTGTAGGCCGTGTTGCAAAAAAATGAATTATTAATTAATCCATCCATTTATGTGACCTCCTCAGATGCTGCCCTCCCCAGCCAAGTTCCACTACATCTTCAACCTGCGAGACCTCAGTCGTATCTGGCAGGGTATTCTAACGGTGAGGACCGAGGTGTGCCAGGGGCCAGAGGTGCTGGCGTCACTCTTCCACCACGAGTGTACCCGGGTCATTGCTGACCGTTTCGTTGACCACAAGGACAGACGGAGCTTTGACAGCATGCTGGAGAAGGTGGGTATGGAGTGTGGATTCTGTTCATATATCCTCTGTTATGCGGTTTGAATTGGTGTCCTGTTCTCAACAGGTGTAACTTTATAAAAGATGGACACATAGCTATGCATTTGAATATCACATTTTATAATTCTAGATTTTTTTAAATTGGCCTAGTTTCGTTATAGAATGACAAGTGTTTTGATTTCATATTTTACTTTTAATAACACTACATCTTTCTCACTATATTTCTGAAAGCATATTTATAAAGAAAGCATAGTTAAACACATTATCAAACTGGTTACCAACCACAGAGAGCTGTTTCCCTTAGGTTACAGTGGAGGAGCATGGAACAGCCATGATAGAGCACCCCCAGTGGGAGGCTTACTTTGTGGACTTCCTGAAGGATGCCCCCGAGACCACAGGGGAGGAGCCAGAGGACATGGAGCTGGAGGCCCCCAAGGTCTATGAGCCCATCCCGTCCTTCCAGGCCCTGTCGGAGCGCCTCGCCACGTTCCAACTGCAGTACAACGAGGCAGTCAGAGGCAGTGCCATGGACCTGGTCTTCTTCGAGGTAAAAGCAAACTACAGTATTAGCCCTTTCACACTACCGAAACGAGTGTGACCTACATCAGTGACCTGGTTACACTGTGCAGCACGGTTCTGGTTGGCTTGACATTGTGAAAAGGATAACAGTGAATTGAGCGTTCTATTCTAAATTATAAACTGGGTGGTTCGAGCACTGAATGCTGATTGGCTGACAGCCGTGGTGTATCAGACTGTATACCAAGGGTATGACAAAATATTTATTTTACTGCTATAATTGCATTGGTAACCAGTTTATAACAGCAATAAGGTACCCCTGGGGTTTGTGGTATATGGCCAATATACCATGGCTAAGGGCTGTATCCAGGCACTCCGCTTTGAGTTGTACATAAAACAAGCCCTTAGCCGTGGTATATTGGCCATCTACCACAAACCCCCGAGGTGCCTTATTGCTTAAGTATTCCACATCATGGGATTTACCAGTTGGCATACTCCCCTATCTTCTGGTAGCTTCTGGTAGCCATTGTCATTATTGACTGACACGTTAGTACACACAAGTACACAACCATGTTTTCACTCAACAACATGTAGTAGTATCCTGCTGTAGCTCTGTATTCCTATTGGCTGATGCTCCTTCTCTTTATCGCCGGGCAGGATGCCATGATCCACCTGATGAAGATCAGTCGTATCGTCCGCACCCCTCAAGGGAACGCCCTCTTGGTGGGGGTGGGTGGCTCAGGGAAGCAGAGTCTCACCCGCCTGGCCTCTTTCATCGCTGGATACCAGAGCTTTCAAATCATCCTGACCAGGTCGGCCTTCTAGATACTAGCCTAATCATCATCATAAAGACACCCAAACCCTAATCATCATCATAAAGACATACTAACCAGTGGTTCCCAACCCTGGTCTGGATCCTGTGGTCTGTACTCTGTATTCAGTTACAGAGAGATTGGGTTAATAATCACATAATTGATCATCACAGATCTAATTCATGGATAATCACAGGTAAATTAATTGATAATCACAGATCTAAATAGATCAGTGGAGCATGCGGTGAACCATGTACCTTTTTGATAGGCTAATGACAGTAGCATAGTAGATTTTAGAAGATTAAATAGTGGATTATCGTTTGATTGAATCTTGTTAACTGGAGTTGGTGTGAAGAAAATTCTGTTTACCTCTTTCATTCGACAGGACGTACAACACCAACAACCTCATGGAGGACCTGAAGTCGTTGTACCGCATCGCCGGACAACAGGGCAAAGGAGTCACCTTCATCTTCACCGACAATGACATCAAGGAGGAGTCCTTCCTGGAGTACATGAACAATGTGCTGGCCTCGGGCGAAGTCTCCAACCTGTTCGCCCGTGACGAAGTCGATGAAATCACCCAGGACCTCATCCCAGCCATGAAACGCGAGCACCCTCGCCACCCACCTACCGCCGAAAACCTCTACGACTACTTCCTGTCGCGTGTGAGGAGCAACCTGCACGTGGTGTTGTGCTTCTCGCCGGTGGGTGAGAAGTTCCGAACAAGAGCCCTCAAGTTCCCAGGTCTGATATCGGGCTGTACTATTGACTGGTTCCAGCGTTGGCCACGGGACGCACTAGTGGCAGTGGCACATCACTTTCTGTCCCAGTATACGTTCCAATGCTCTGAGGAAGTTAAGCAGAGTGTAGTCCACACCATGGGGACCTTTCAGGACCTGGTGGCCGAGAAGTGCACAGAGTACTTTGAACGGTTCCGCCGCCAGACCTACGTCACTCCCAGGTCCTACCTGTCCTTCATCGACGGCTATAAGATCATCTACTCAGAGAAGATCGCTCAAGTGGGCATGCTTGCTGAGCGCATGAAAACAGGTAAGGTAAAACTATTCAAAAACAAATATATGTGTTATGTTTTATTGTCACATACACCGGATAGGTGCAGGGAAATGTGTTGCTTTACAGGGTCATCCATAGTACTACGGCACCACTGGAGCAAAGCTGGAGACATTGTAACAAGTGCATTGTTACCCTTTTTGCACTGACAGACAGTATTAATTTATTATAAGTGAATGGCTATAACGTCTTGTTTATCGCCATTAATCAAATCAAATTTCAAATCAAATGTATTTATATAGCCCTTATTACATCAGCTGATATATCAAAGTGCTGTACAGAAACCCAGCCTAAAACCCCAAACAGCAAGCAATGCAGGTGTAGAGGCACGGTGGCTAGGAAAAACTCCCTAGAAAGGCCATAACCTAGGGAGAAACCTAGAGAGGAACCAGGCTATGAGGGGTGGCCAGTCCTCTTCTGGCTGTGCCGGGTGGAGATTATAACAGAACATGGCCAAGATGTTCAAATGTTCATAAATGACCAGCATGGTCAAATAATAGTAATCGCAGTGAACAGGTCAGGGTTCCATAGCCGCAGGCAGAACAGTTGAAACTGGAGCAGCAGCATGACCAGGTTGACTGGGGACAACAAGGAGTCATCATACAAGGTAGTCCTGAGGCATGGTCTTAGGGTTCAGGTCCTCTGAGAGACAGAGAGAAAGAAAGAAAGAAAGATAGAAAGAAAGAAAGAAAGAAAGAAAGAAAGAAAGAAAGAAAGAAAGAAAGAAAGAAAGAAAGAAAGAGAGAGAGAGAATTAATGAGAGCATACTTAAATTCACACAGGACACCGGATAAGACAGGATAAATACTCCAGATATAACAGACTGACCCTAGCCCCCTGACACATAAACTACTGCAGCATAAATACTGGAGGCTGAGACAGGAAGGGTCAGGAGACACTGTGGCCCCATCCGATGATACCCCCGGACAGGACCAAACAGGCAGGATATAACCCCATCCACTTTGCCAAAGCACAGCCCCCAAACCACGAGAGGGATATCTTCAACCACCAACTTACCATCCTGAGACAAGGCCGAGTATAGCCCACAAAGATCTCCGCCACGGCACAACCCAAGGGAGGGCACCAACCCAGACAGGAAGACCACGTCAGTGACTCAACCCACTCATGTGACGCACCCCTCCTAGGGACGGCATGGAAGAGCACCAGTAAGCAGTGACTCAGCCCCTGTAATAGGGTTAGAGGCAGAGAATCCCAGTGGAGAGAGGGGAACCGGCCAGACAGAGACAGCAAGGGCGGTTCGTTGCTCCAGTGCCTTTCCGTTCACCTTCACACTCCTGGGCCAGACTACACTCAATCATAGGACCTACTGAAGAGATGAGTCTTCAATGAAGACTTAAAGGTTGAGACCGAGTCTGTGTCTCTCATATGGGTAGGCAGACCATTCCATAAAAATGGATCTCTATAGGAGAAAGCCCTGCCTCCAGCTGTTTGCTTAGAAATTCTAGGGACAATTAGGAGGCCTGCGTCTTGTGACCGTAGCGTACGTGTAGGTATGTACGGCAGGACCAAATCGGAAAGATAGGTAGGAGCAAGCCATTGTAATGCTTTGTAGGTTAGCAGTAATAGTCAACAGGATTCTAGCAGCCGTATTTAACACTGACTGAAGTTTATTTAGTGCTTTATCCGGGTAGCCGGAAAGTAGAGCATTGCATTCGTCTAACCTAGAAGTAACAAAAGCATGGATTAATTTTTCTGCATCATTTTTGGACAGAAAAGAGAGATCAGGGTCCAGAGTAATACCGAGGTCCTTCACAGTTATATTTGAGACGACTGTACAACATCAACATCAAGATTAATTGTCAGATTCAACAGAAGATCTCTTTGTTTCTTGGTACCTAGAACAAGCATCTCTGTTTTGTCCGAGTTTAAAAGTAGAAAGTTTGCAGCCATCCACTTCCTTATTTCTGAAACACAGGCTTCCAGCGAGGGCAATTTTGGGGCTTCACCAAGTTTCATTGAAATGTACAGCTGTGTGTCATCCAGATAGCAATGAAAATTAACATTATGTTTTCGAATGACATCCCCAAGAGGCAAATGTAGTGAAAACAATTGTGGTCCTAAAACGGAACCTTGAGGAACACCGATTAAAGCTATTTTTCACCACCTGACACAATCTCACTCTCCCCAGGCCTGGCCAAGCTGATGGAGGCAGAGCAGTCTGTGAGCCAGCTGTCCAAGGAGCTGGCTGTTAAGGAACAGGAGCTGGAGGTGGCCTCCAAGAAGGCTGATGGCGTCTTGCAGGAGGTAACAGCCAAGGCCCAGGCGGCCGAGAAGGTCAAGATGCAGGTTCAGAAAGTGAAGGACAAGGCTCAGGCCATCGTGGACGAGATTGAAGCCGATAAGAAAGTGGCCGAGAGGAAGCTAGAGGCAGCCAAGCCTGCATTAGCAGCCGCGGAGACCGCATTGCAGGTGAGAATAGGATTTGTTACATTGTTGAGTTTGCTTTTTCTGTCCATCGTATCAGTCGAAGTACAGTAGTGATCCAGCACCATTAGTACAGTAATGATCTCGCACCATTAGTACAGTAGTGATCCCGCACCATTAGTACAGTAATGATTCTGCACCATTAGTACAGTAGTGATCCCTCACCATTTGTACAGTATAAATCCCGCATCATTATGTGGCCACCAACCCCAAGCTTATTGAGTGTTTCAAAAAGTTACTAAAATGAAAGCCATTTGAAAAGGGAAATCAGAATTATTTTTTCAGTGTCCTGTTTTCCCCAGACCATCAAGCCTGCGGATATCGCCACAGTGAGGAAACTGGGCAAGCCCCCACACCTGATCATGCGCATCATGGACGCCGTGCTGCTGCTGTTCCAGCGCAGGGTGGACCCTGTCACCCAGGACCCAGAGAGACCCTGCCCCCGGCCCTCGTGGAGCGAGGCCCTCAAACTAATGCAGCAGTCTGGCTTCGTCAGCATGCTGGTCAACTTTAGTAAGGTAAGCCATATTAATGGGTGAAGAGGTTCCAAGATGTATGGGCATATTTAATCCGTCTTAAATGATCAAATTCACCTTGTCCAAGTGCATTCTCGAGTGGTTATAAGTCTTAAGACACATAGACTTACACCAGTGGTCACCAACCTCAAGATCACTTTCGCAGTCACAAAGCAGCTGAGATCTACAGCTCATATGTTTTTTAACATTAGCCTCACACAAACAGTTTTGTAGGAATGAGGTTTGGACCGTAGGCCTAATACATTATCACAGCATATTGGCTATATGATTGTCCTGCCAATATTGTTAATCGGACCATATTATATTTCAAAACTCGAGGTTTGATAACAAAATAGATCAGTTGGTTTAGCACTGTTGAGGCAATGAATTTAAATCATTTGCTTTTTTATTTTACTGGACTGATGGTAACGACATCTGATGGTCAACAAGGTAAAATCAAAACATAATTATCTTCAGGTCAAAAAGTCAGAGCTCTAGAAAGATTCCAAAGTTTCCGACTTGGAATTCAGTTGGATGACCGTTCAAAACTATTTTTCCCAACCGTCTCTCACGGTCCCTGCTCTCTCCTTCCTTTCCTCCGGTGAGACTGACCTGAGAGAGGGGACACCGTCTTCCACCTGATTGCCAAACTTGAGTTGCACCGCATCTGCTTCATGCACAAATTCATGTTGTTCCTATGACCAGAGAAAGTTAAATATTCCTTCATATTAAAATCGACACCATGATACTTGGCTACTCATTCATTGCAGCTGCAGCCCGAGCGGAAGTACGGAGAAGCACGTTTTGTAATAGTGTTTAATAAAAACAGTGACAGTGCTGAATATCAACTTAAACATGAACTCACTCATACAAACACCAGCTCTTTTCTGTATTAATTGACTGTCTCTCTGTGGTCATGGTTTTAAAAGTTATTAAATCTTACGTAGGCTAGTAGCCAATTAAACTTGGCTGTGGCCAGTGTCATGAAGCTCTGTAGCCACGGTGATTTGAGCTAACCAATTGGGCAGCGCAGTAGGTTCACTCCATTTAGTCACAGATTTGCCGGTCCGCTGGGTAGGCGGAGTTTGTCTCATGGGAACACTTTGCTTATTCGGTGCGCAGAACTTTTGACTCAAGTGCACCAACTGGGATCAGCTCAACACAATTTTTAAAAAGGAGCGCCAGCCTTTATCGTTTGTTGGCTTTTCTACAGAAATATTTGGTGATCGACTAGGAATGCCTTGAAGATCGACCAGTAGATCGCAATCGACCCGATTGGCAACCACTGACTTACACCAACTATATAGGCTCGATATAAGCAGCCATTTTCCTTTCCATGCAAGGCTTTAACTAGGAATTTTCAGCCATGCGGCACAAGGACAAAATCTTTAACGTCTGCCTTGACCAGTATGGCCAGAGTCATATATACTGTATCTAGAGTATGGAGGATTTTTTGAGCCAGTTTGCTACAGCAGGAAAATAATCCTGCAGCAACAAGAATTGTGAATTTTTATTTGGATTATAATTAATGGACAGTTTTGTAGGGGTCAAAACATTTTTTGGGCAGGGCAAAATCAAGTTTGCAATGTCAAAGCGGAAATGACAAACTTCAGAAGCATTTTTAAACCTCAAACAATACAGGTGATCTTCAAATGAAGATCCGACATCTGAATATGGACTTAGGTATTTGTATTTTGTAACGCTTGTCGTCTGGGGAAGGAGAGGAGGACCAAGGTGCAGCGTGGTAAGTGTTCATATTTTAAATATTTTAATGAACACTGAAAACAAAACAATAAACAACCAACGAACAGTCCTGTAAGGTGCAACACAACACTAAACAGAAAATAACCACCCACCATAGTGTTTCTCCGCCTCCTTAACCACCTCCGTGGCCTCTTAAGAGCGGCGACCTTCGCCGCCGACCTCGGACTGGGGACCCTAGCCACGGGTCCCGAATGGACGGGAGATTCCGGCAGCGCCAGACAGGCGGGAGACTCCGGAAGCTCCGGAGTGAAGGGTGATTCTGGCATCGCCGGCGTGACAGGCGGCTCTGGCAGGTCCTAGCTGACTGACAGCTCTGGCAGCTCCTGGCTGACTGACGGCTCTGGTAGCACCTGGCTGACTGACGGCTCTGGCAGCTCCTGGCTGACTGACGGCTCTGGCAGCTCCTGGCTGACTGGCAGCTCAGGACAGACTGGCGGCTCTGGCAGCTCAGGACAGACGGGAGACTCTGGCAGCTCAGGACAGACGGGAGACTCTGGCAGCTCAGGACAGACGGGAGACTCTGGCAGCGCTGGGCAGGAGGAAGGCTCTGGCAGCGCTGGACAGGCGGGAGCACCTGCAGGGAGAAGACGGAGAGACAGCCTGGTGCAGGGGGCTGCCACCGGAGGGCTGTTGCGTGGAGGTGGCACCGGATAGACCGGACCGTGAAGGCGCACTGGAGCTCTTGAGCACCGAGCCTGCCCAACCTTACCTGGTTGAATGCTCCCCGTAGTCAGGCCAGTGCGACAAGGTGGAATAGCCCGCACTGGGCTGTGCTGGCGAACCGGGGACACCATGCGTAAGGCTGGTGCCATGTACACCGGCCCGAGGAGACGCACTGGAGACCAGATGCGCTGAGCCGGCTCGATGCCCACTCTAGCCCGGCCGATACGAGGCACTGAAATGTACCGCACCGGTCTATGCACACTCACCGGGGACACCGTGCACCTCACGGAATAACACGGTGCCTGCCCGGTCCCTCTCGCTCTCCGGTAAAGCACTGGGAGTTGGCTAAGGTCTCCTACCTGACTTAGCCACACTCCCCGTGTGCCCCCCCCAATACATTTTTGGGGCTGCCTCTCGGGCTTCCAACCTCGCTGCCACCGCCTCTCAGATTTCGCTGCCTCCAGCTCAGCCTTGGGGCGGTGATATTCTCCACCCTGTGCCCATGATCCCTTGCCGTCCAGAATCTCCTCCCATGTCCAGGAGTCCTGCGATTCCGGCCGCTGCTGCTGCTGCCCGTTACCACGCTGCTTGGTCCTTTCTTGGTGGGTGGTTCTGTAACGGCTGTCGTGGGAAGGAGGTGAGGACCCAAGCCGCAAAACCTGAACCTATAGGGGAGGGTCTGGGTGGGTGTCTGTCCGCGGTGGCGGCTCTGGCGCGGGACGTGGACCCCACTCCACCCACAAAACACAATGGAAAACAGGTTACCTAAATATGGTTCTCAATCAGGGACAACGATTGACAGCTGCGTCTGATTGAGAACCATACCAGGCCAAAAACAGAAATAGAAAATCATAGACAAACTAACATAGACAACCCACCCAACTCACGCCCTGACCATACTAAAACAAAAGACAAAACAAAGGAACTAAGGCCAGAACGTGACATATTTATTATGAATCCCCATTAGCTGCTACCAAGGCAGCAGCTACTCTTCCTTGGGTCCAGCAAAACTAAGGCGTTTTATACAATTTTAAAAACATTACATTACATTCACAGACTGTGTGCCCTCAGGCCCCTACTCCACCACTACCACATATATACAGTACAAAATCCATGTGTACATGTGTGTCCTGTTCTGAACTAATTGCAATTTTCTTTTTTGTGGCACCTGGCCACACGACTAACAGTAGTCCAAGTCTGACAAAACTAGGGCCTGTGGGACCTGCCCTGTTGACACTGCTGATAAGAAAGTAGAGCATCGCCTTATCAGGGACATACTTCTCCCCATCTTAGCTACTGTTGTATCAATATGTTTTGATCATGACAGTTTACAATCCAGGGTAACTCCAAGCAGTTTAGTCACCTCAACTTGCTCAATTCCACATTATTTATTACAAGGTTTAGTTGAGTTTTAGAGTTTAGTGAATGATTTGTCCCAAATACAAAGCTTTTAGTTTTAAAAACATTTAGAACTAACGTATTCCTTGCCACCCACTCTGAAACTAACTGCAACTCTTTGTTACGTGTTGCAGTCATTTCAGTTGATGTTGTAGCTGACATGTATAGTGTTGAGTCATCCGCATACATAGACACTCTGGCTTTCCTCAAAGCCAGTGGAAATTCATTAGTAAAAAGTGAAAGAAGTAAAGGGCCTACACAGATGCCTTGGGGAATTTCTGATTCTACCTGGATTATGTTGGATAGGCTTCCATTAAAGAACACCCTCTTTGTTCTGTTACACAGGTAACTCTTTATCCACAGTATAGCAGGGGGTGTAAAGCCAAAACACATAAGTTTTGCCAGCAGCAGACTATGATTGATAATGTCAAAGGCCAGACTGAAGTCTAACAAAACATCCCCCACAATCTTTTTATTATCAATTTCTGAGTGGGCAGCTTGATAAAAGCTGTCCGTCTGAGACGTGTTAACCCTATGGAGACTCTGTCTAAAATGTCTCACCTACAGTATAGTTAACAGGTTTCAAAGTAAAGCCCCTTCTCAGATCATCACTAGCCTAGGTTATAAATACAACTCTGTCATTCACTGTCTATCAGTATTTGTGGCTTCAATACAGCACTTTCATTCACTGTCTATAGCAGCTCTAGAGGTTTTTTTCCCCCAACTGTCTACACTCATCTGACTGACACACACACACACACACACACACACACACACACACACACACACACACACACACACACTCACTTACTTAGGAGGGGATTAGGAAAGCTGTCCAGGCAGTGAAATATGGACGCCAGGGGATAGCCCCCGCATAGTGACTGTGTGGCAGTGTGAAATAGAAACAGAGGTGCCAGTGAAGTCAAGGAACCTGATATCACAGCCCTTTGTCCCATAAATACTCAGACAAACATGGTGTTTTTGGAGTTGTGAAACAGCATGCCGTCTGAAATGACTGACTGACCTTCTTCTGTCCAATCTGTCATGAGCCTTTTAATAGATGTTTATCAAATGAACTAATTGGCCAGATAGCCCACTTACCTGGTGCCCCTGATTTAAAAGAGCGACTGAACATCAGAATTACAGTTTTCCAGTCTTCCTTCCCTGAAGTTGAATATCCCTGTAATAGAACATGTAATTACATGTAATTACAACATAACGGATGTCAGATTACAGTTTTCTGTACTTTCCATTACGACTTATGCCCCCACATCACTTCCAATGAATTTGTTTCCTCTTGCACTCTCACGTCACCAGGATTCTATCACTGAGGAGGTAGTGGAGCTGTTGGCACCATACCTGGACATGGAGGACTACAACCTGGAGGCAGCCAAGAGGATCTGTGGTAACGTGGCTGGCCTCTGCTCCTGGACTGAAGCTATGAAGGACTTCTTTTCCATTAACAAAGAGGTCCTCCCATTGAAGGTACACTACTCAACAACCATGGACCCTTCTTTGAAGGGAATATACTGTATACTTATGTACCAAAAGTAGGTTGAGAAAGATTTGACCCAGGTCTTTAACATTGTGTTGGCCCACTGACCCAAAGCCTAGGCATTAGTTCAGGGAGTTAACACAATTATGTACACTACCGTTCAGAAGTTTGGGGTCAACTAGAAATGTCCTTGTTTTTGAAAGAAAAGCAACAAAAAATTGTCAATTTTTTATTTTACCTTTATTTAACTAGGCAAGTCAGTTAAGAACAAATTCTTATTTTCAATGACGGCCTAGGAACAGTGGGTTAACTGCCTGTTCAGGGGCAGGACGACAGATTTGTACCTTGTCAGCTTTGGGATTTGAACTTGCAACCTTCTGGTTACTAGTCCACTTTAACCACTAGGCTACCCTGCCACCCCATTAAAATAACATCAAATTGATCAGAAATACAGTGTAGAAATGTTAAAACGGCAGATAAAAAAAAAAAAATGAATATCTACATAGGCGTACAGTTGTGCACCGGGGCCTCCCACTCCTCTTTATATTCTGGTTAGAGACAGTTTGCGCTGTTCTGTGAAGGGAGTAGTACACAGCATTGAACGAGATCTTCAGTTTCTAGGCAATTTCTCACAAGGAATAGCCTTCATTTCTCAGAACAAGAATAGACCGACGAGTTTCAGAAGAAAGATCTTTGTTTCTGGCCGTTTTGAGTCTGTGATCGAACCCACAAATGCTGATGCTCCAGATACTCAATTAGTCTAAAGCAGTTTTACTGCTTCTTTAATCAGAACAACAGTTTTCAGCTGTGCTAACATTTTTGCAAAATGTTTTTCTAATGATCAATTAGCCTTTTAAAATGATAAACTTGGATTAGCTAACACAACGTGACATTGAAACACAGGAGTGATGGTTGCTGATAATGGGCCTCTGTACGCCTATGTAGATATTCCATTAAAAATCAGCTGTTTCCAGCAACAATAGTCATTTACGACATTAACAATTATTTATTTACTGTATTTCTGATCAATTTGATGTTATTTGTATGGGGGAAAAATGTGCTTTTCTTTCGAAAACAAGGACATTTCTAAGTGACCTCACATTACACCTCACCCCCCCTTGACTGGCTGGGTAAAAACCCAGGTCTTCTGCACACTACTGTGCAAGTCTGTGTTAGCCCACTGAGTTACATACAGCCTAGTCATTAGCTCAGGGAGCTAACGCAAGTCCTCAGTTCTCAAACAAGGTTACTCACCAAACCAATTATTTTAAATATGTCCCCAGGCCAACCTGACCCTGCAGGAGGCCCGACTTGGTGTGGCCCAGGGGGAGTTGTCCCGGGCCCAGGAGCAGCTAGACGCTAAGCAGCGGGAGCTGGATGAAGTGCAGGCGCTCTATGACGCCGCCATGAGGGAGAAGCAGACCCTAATGGACGACGCCACGGTCTGCCGACGCAAGATGGCCAACGCCACCGCACTAATCGACGGGCTTGGTGGTGAGAAGGTGAGGAGCTTTAGCCAACTCCTCAAACTGTCATGCCATATTGTTGTTGACATCTCCATTCGTCTATCTTGTTGTGTTTGTCTGTCAGATCCGCTGGACCGAGAGCAGTGCCCTGTTCCAGACTCAGATCAGACACCTGGTTGGAGACGTGTTGCTGGCTACTGGCTTCCTGTCCTACGCTGGTCCCTTTAACCAGGAATACCGCAACCTACTGCTGCAGCTCTGGAGAAAGGAGATGAGCAGCCACCACATCCCCTACAGTGAAGTAAGACTCAGCTACACTCTTCACTGTTCTTGTCCCATTTGTCCATATAGATACAAGGTCTTAACTTTGTAACAATGATGTTAGTACATAGTCACTACATTTGATATTATCATTAGACAAAATTGTCACATTGAGCTGATTAGTTGTGCTGTTTGAGACCATACTGGAATTGACCTTGAATGGACCATAACTGCTGTAGGAGCTGAATGTGATCAGTATGCTGGTGGACAATGCCACTGTGGGGGAGTGGAACCTTCAGGGCCTACCCAATGACGACCTGTCCATCCAGAATGGCATTATCGTCACCAAGGCCTCACGCTACCCCCTCCTCATCGACCCACAAGGCCAGGGAAAGATCTGGATCAAGAACCGTGAGAAGGATAGGGAGCTAGAGGTAACGAGGGCAGAGTAGCTACAGTTATCTCACCCATAAAAAGTAAATCTGTATGAGATAAATGTCTGGAGAAACACATTTCTTTAATCCAAATTAACTTGACCCTACCTGTTTTGTATAAAACAATAAAAAATAAACCATGAAGTGAACATAGGTTTTTATTACCATCTCTGTTACTGACTGTTTCAGGTGACATGTTTGAACCACAAGTACTTCCGCTCCCACTTGGAGGACAGCATGTCTCTGGGCCGCCCCCTACTGATCGAGGACGTAGGAGAGGAGCTAGACCCTGCCCTGGACAACATTCTGGAGAAGAACTTCATCAAGTCTGGCTCCACGTATAAAGTAATATATTGCTTTTTGTATTCAATGTAGATGTATGGGGTTTGTGCTGTCTTGGAGTTAAACGTCTTCGAGTCATGTTTGTGCTTGCACAGCTGATAGTTTGCAAATACTATTTGATAGATAATTATAATAGTGCCTGGAAAACCGTAATTTTTGCTCTAGTTTCGACCCCCTTTTGTTTTATTAAGCTCTATGGGGGATATGAACTTAATCGTTTTTAATATTGGCAACAAGATGCCTGTGCTATGACAACAAGCCTCAGGCTCTCTGTTGCCATTTCATAGAGTATCTCTTCCAGCCCTCTGTTGCCTGTCCTGTCCCCAGGTGAAGGTAGGAGACAAAGAGGTGGATGTGATGAAGGAGTTCACCCTCTATATCACCACTAAGCTGGCTAACCCGGCCTACACCCCTGAGATCAGTGCTAAGACTGCTGTGGTGGACTTCACTGTCACTCTCAAAGGCCTGGAGGACCAGCTGCTTGGCCGGGTCATCCAAATAGAGAAACAGGTACAGGGATCCCATTTATGCAGTATACCTATAGAGTGCATAACTGGGGATGCCATTCATATTGTTTGGGTAAAGCTAGTCAAATACAGCTGTCAGTCACACAGAGTTTATACAGAGTTTCAAGAAATACAAGTACCTCCTTGCTCTTACAAGACATGCTTATTTCTCTCTGTCTGTGTCTCTCTCTCTCTCTCTCTCTCTCTCTCTCTCTCTCTCTCTCTCTCTCTCTCTCTCTCTCTCTCAGGAGCTGGAGTCGGAGCGTGTGAAGCTCTTAGAAGAAGTGACTTCTAACAAGAGGAAGATGCAGGAGCTGGAGGATAACCTCCTGTACAGACTGACCAGCACTGAGGGCTCTCTGGTGGAGGACGAGTCCCTTATAGAGGTCCTGAGAGTCACCAAGACCACAGCAGAGGAGGTATCTGTGTGTTTGGACTGGGTGCATGATTTCTTTCCAATGATGATGTATGAAAGAGATTAATGCATGCAAGAGCATCATTTTTTAAATACATTTTTAGACATACCTATATGTATTTCCCCTATATATATTGATTTAAATGTTCTCAGATTTGTGACACAGTAGTCCAACATTGTACTTGAAATGTTCCCAACAGGTGAGTGAGAAGCTGAAGGTGGCAGCCGATACGGAGGTGAAGATCAATCTGGCCAGGGAGGAGTACCGTCCGGTGGCCACACGGGGCAGCATCCTCTACTTCCTCATAGTGGAGATGAGCCTGGTCAACATCATGTACCAGACCTCCCTCCGCCAGTTCCTGGGCATCTTCGACTCGTCCATGGAGAAATCCACTAAGTCCCAAATCACCTCTAAAAGGATCCTCAGCATCATTGAGTTTCTGACCTACCAGGCGTTTCGATATACAGCTAGAGGCCTGTATGAGGATCACAAGTTCCTCTTCACCCTCCTGCTGGCCCTGAAGGTCGACCTGCAGGCCAGGAACATCTCCCACAGCGACTTTCAAACCTTCATCAAAGGTTTGGCCAGTTACATTCATATTTTCCATTGTAACTTTCAGACCTTTATCACATTAACATTGGATTGTTTCAGTACCTCCTGATTTGTTATGAATGTGGCTGATGTTTTGATTAGGTTATGATAAGACTGAACACATGACCTGGCCAGGATAAACTGTGAGGCCTAACTGTAGCCTAGAGCCTATATTTTCCTGGTCACCTATCTGCGATTTAAAAAAAGACCATTTCAACGTAACCCTTCAATTAATATCAGTCATTACCAATCACACATACCTATATCAATGTGTCTTTTCACAACGAAAAGAGTGACACCCATCACTTTGCTCTTATCACCCATGTAGGGTATCTCATAGTGTGTCTCACATGGCCCACCCACAAGGGGGGTAACTGAATACCCCAGCCCTAGTTCAGCTTACATCACACTGCTGACTGTATGCATCCAGATCTATTTTAGCCCCCTGAATTCCCCCTCTCACACACCAATGGTATTAGGACCTTCTTTGACTGCTATAATGTACATCAAGCTATGTATTTGGAAGAACTCTTTGTTTTCTCTTATTGTATTTGCATACAGTTCCTCTTAGGTCCAATATTGACTCGTTTTCAACCTTTACAGTAAAGAGAACTGTTATCTGTCAAGCATCCATCTTAAAATGAAGCCAGTATTCCCTAAGCAAACCCTCTGAGTTTAATGCTCTTCTTAACCCTCAACCCCACTTAGATTTGTGTAAATTGAGATGTGAGATTTGTTACAAATTGGCAGTGCGTCATCATATGGGAAGCTTAATAATTCTCACTTTCTCTCTCTTACATTTGTTGCCGTTATTCAATTCAATCATTATTGAACCATGAGTAGTAAGGATATTAACTGTGCACCATGCATTACAGAAGATCCTACACATATTTAGAACTTGAAATTATTGTGTAGTTATACACATATGGAATATATCTCCTTCTCTCCTAGGAGGTGCAGCCCTGGACCTGAACTCTGTGGAGCCCAAGCCGCGGCGCTGGATCCTGGACATAACGTGGCTGAACCTGGTTCAGCTGTCCAGCGTGCACCCCTTCACCCAGCTGCTGACCCAGGTCACCCACAACGACCGCTCCTGGAGGGCCTGGTTCGACGAGCCTGCCCCCGAGGAGGCCCCGGTGCCTGACGGATACGACAGCATGCTGGACACATTCAGGAAGTTATTGTTGATCAGGAGCTGGTGCCCCGACCGGACCATTGCGCAGGTGGGTGGGCCTATCTGTTGTTATTTAGACCTCACGTACGAATTGGGTCAGTGTCTGCTCAGTCAACATTTCCTGTGCTATTAGCAACAATATATTTTTGTTTCAACAGAAAAAATGCACATCAGTGTATTTTCAAGATACTAGTTTGTATTTACCCCTTGAAAAAAAATGTAATTTCCCACATACAGCAAAAGCTTTTGACCCAGAACAACCCAAACGTTATGAATCTTTCCTCGAGTCTGGATGGTACCTTTAATATTTTTATGCAGGCACAGTGCTCTAGAAATAAAGGTGGCAGGTAGCCTAGCAGTGAATAGCTTTGAGCCAGTGACAGAAAGGTCGCTGGTTCAAATCCCAGAGCCGACTCTGTGAAAAATCTGTCTGTTCCCTTGAGCAAGGCACTTCATCCTAATTGCTTCTGTAAGTCGCTCTGGATAGGAGCATCTGCTAAAAGACTCAAATAAATGTGCTGCCCTCAAACTTGTCATACCATTCAAGACTAAATTACCTTTTTTCAAATCTAAATTAAGACTTGCTGAGTGATGTAATTTGACAAGTTCATTTACTTAGTAACCGTGGAAACTCTGGGGAAGACGGTGAGAGAGAGAGAAAGGCACAGGTGTACTGTAATCATTTACAAATGCGCACGTTACAGACAAGCGTCTCCCCTTTCAGTTCTGACTTGTGAGGGAACTATAAAAAGCCTCTCTGAAATGAGCGAACAGCTGACAGTCCGCATAGCCAGCAATTACCCATTCAAATCCACCATCTCTCCTTCTCGACCAAACCATTGCCAAGTTACACAAACCAGACTGTGTAGGGTGGGTCCAAATCCTTCAAACACTGAGTAAATGTTATGTTTGTCTGAAGAAACAAGACAAAGAACTGTTGATGGTACGATGCCTAGTTTTACATCAGTTAACCAAAGTGAATACATTTTATCCTAATTTAATATCAGCGAAATATAATGGCTTTGAAAATATTTCAACAAGTTCCAAATTAATTTGGCACTAAGTATGCAGGAACTCTATTAAAATAGGCATAGAAGTAGGGTGTGTGGTACTTTCCCACTTTTGGACAGCCGGAGGAGCTAAGGCACTGAATTCCCTTGTCAAATCTGATCTGAGGTCTCCACTTTAGAAACGCTACCCACATGTACGTACTAAGGGGAGGCAGCTATTACATTTTGACACGCATGACAGGTGGAAACTGAGTTTGAGGCCCTTTGCCAAATATCTACTAAGCTAGGACCAGTGGTGTAAAGTACTTAAATAAAAATACTTTCAAGTACTACTTAAGTAGGTTTTTTGGGGATTTGTACTTTACTTTACTATTTTTTATTTTGGACAACTTTTGCTTCTGTCACTCCCTGACCTTAGAGATCCTTATTATTCTCTATGAATCGGGTGGGAAATTCTATTTTTTTTGTTTCTTTTATTTTTTGGCCAAGTGTGGTTCCCAGTCAGAGGCAGCTGTCTATCGTTGTCTCTGATTGGGAATCATACTTAGGCAGCCTGTTTTCCACCTGAGTTTGTGCGATCTTGTTTTCTGTTTAGTTACTGTTGCCTGACAGAACTGTGCGTGTTCGATTTTGTTATTTTGTTTGAGTGTTTTTTTAATTAAAATCATGAACACTTTCCACACTGCGCTTTGGTCTACTCTTTCTACCACCAACGAGAGCCGTTACAGCTTCACTACATTCCTAAAGAAAATAATGCACTATATACTCCATACATTTTCCCTGACACCTAAAAGTACTCCTTACATTTTGAATGCTTAGCAGGACAGGAAAATTGTCCAATTCCAGCACTTATCAAGAGAACATTCCTGTTCATCTACTGCCTCTGATCTGGTGGACTCACTAAAGTGTTGGAATGTGCCCCTGGCTATCTGTAATTTAGAAAACAAGAAAATGATGCAATCTGGTTTGCTTAATATAAGGATTTTGAAATGATTCATACTTTTATATACTTATACTTATACTTACTTACGTACATTTTAACAGTTACATTTACCTTTGATACTTAAGTATATTTAAAACCAAATACTTTTAGACTTTTACTTAAGTAGTATTTTACTGTGTGACTTTCACTTTAACTTGAGTCATTTTGTATTAACATATCTTTACTTTTACTCAAGTATGACAATTTGGTGCTTTTTCCACAACTGGCTGGGACTATTCCGCAAACCTTACAGGGTGATTCCATGCCAGCGTAGCCCCAAAATAGTGTTTGTATCTCAGATTGTTCTGGCAATTCTTACATAGAAACTTCATAGGGCGGAAGGATGTTTGACATGCTTTTTACATTTGTATCACAAACCATTTTTGAGAAAATCATGATGAAAGTGGCCATTTTAGGCCTTTTTAGACCTAAAATGCCCTCTTCAGATACCATATATATGTTTGACCTACGCTGGCGTGGAATCACCCTACATGCTCCTGGAAGTGGAGTGACAGTTGGTAAGACCGTGGCTGCGGTGATAGTAATGGCAAGGTTGTGGGTTGAAGGGATCACATACACTGAACACAAATGTATGAACTCAATGTACTATACATTGTGCTGTAAAGAAACATTTTCCACACTCAAATGAAGACAAACGTTTTCTTCTCCAGACATGTTTCTTCTCCTTTGGGCAGTGTGGTGTTGAATACTACCTGTCTATGTCTCTTCAGCCAACGCATTTCTAATCATCTCTATTAATAGAATGTGACTCACTTTTAAAGGAAGAACCACTGTACAGTACTGCTCTCTATGCTCCTAGGCTGCAGATCCTCTGTGCAACGTGTCAATGATTCTGCTTTACGTTATTGCTATGTGATCCGAATAAAATCATTTCCCCATTGGCCATATAATTATCACCCTGCAATAAAAACTTTTCACAGATAATAATAGGTGGATTCAAAAATGTAGGTTTTTATTTCATAGTTCTCTGTCATCTTTGAACCCAGGTTGATCCACCAAATGTTGCCTCTTCAATAATGACAAAATGAAAACCTCCAATAAAGCCATAGATTTATCCAAAGCTAATGAACCGTGTTGAAAATCCTCAGCGGCAGTGGTATAGCCTGTGTTCCCCACATTAGCTGGTGAATCCCTTTGGTTTTTGTTCCAGGCACGGCATTACATCGCTGAGTCGCTGGGGCCTAAGTACGCCGAGGGGGTCATTCTGGACATGGAGTCTATGTGGGCGGAGAGTGACAAGAGGACTCCCATGGTGTGCTTCCTGTCTATGGGCTCCGACCCGACAGAGAACATAGAGAGGCTTGCAAAAGCAAAGGTAACTTTAGTGGCAAGTTTTTCAGACCTAGATTAAGCCTAGTCCTAGACTAAAAAGCATGGTGCATCTGTTTTCTACTGTATGTATTTGACTGTTTTGCTGATGTTGTGTCCGGCGTGTACCTGTAGGGAGCACCATGCAGACCCATCTCCATGGGGCAGGGCCAGGAAGTGCATGCTCGCAGGTTATTGGCCAACAGCATGGCTGATGGAGGTTGGCTCCTCCTCCAGAATTGTCACCTGGGCCTGGACTTCCTGGACGAGCTGCTGGAGTCGGTCACCAACACCGAAAACATCCACAGTGGTTGTAGGGTGTGGCTGACCACCGAGGTCCACCCCAAGTTCCCCATCAACTTCCTGCAGTCGTCCATCAAGTTCACCAATGAGCCTCCTCAAGGTACATGTAAACCACTTCTTCTGTGTTAATTTTCATAATCTGGATTGATGAACATGGCATATGCAGTATCTTCGTATTATGAATTTGTGTCATACCAGATTTGTGGTCTTATGTTGTGTCCAGGTATGAAAGCAGGGTTGAAAAGGACCTACAACGGTGTGACTCAGGAGATGCTGGAGATTACTAACCTGCCCCAGTGGAGACCTCTGTTATACGCTGTGGCCTTCCTCCACACTACTGTTCAGGTCTGACTGAACAACATCATTTCAAACCTGATTCACCCCCGTATCATACCCCGTATCATAATCCCACATCCCCATATCACACCATCATATTAAATACCCATATCCCCAATGGCTGTTGTTTCTCTAACATTTTCAGCGTTCACATCAATAACAGTCTTTCCATCTACTATAACATGTTTTCCTTCCCTTTTCTCTAGTTATTACTAGTACTCTGCCTCTGTATTTCTCTGGTTCTTGCTAGTACTCTGCCTCTGTATTTCTCTGGTTATTACTAGTACTCTGCCTCTGTATTTCTCTGGTTCTTGCTAGTATTCTGCCTCTGTATTTCTCTGGTTATTACTAGTACTCTGCCTCAGTATTTCTCTGGTTCTTGCTAACACTCTGCCTCTGTATTTCTCTGGTTCTTGCTAACACTCTGCCTCTGTATTTCTCTGGTTCTTGCTAGTGCTCTGCCTCTGTATTTCTCTGGTTATTACTAGTGCTCTGCCTCAGTATTTCTCTGGTTATTACTAGTGCTCTGCCTCAGTCTTTCTCTAGTTATTACTAGTGCTCTGCCTCAGTCTTTCTCTAGTTATTACTAGTGCTCTGCCTCAGTATATCTCTGGTTATTACTAGTACTCTGCCTCTGTATTTCTCTGGTAATTACTAGTACTCTGCCTCTGTATTTCTCTGGTTATTACTAGTACTCTGCCTCTGTATTTCTCTGGTTATTACTAGTACTCTGCCTCTGTAATTCTCTGGTTATTACTAGTACTCTGCCTCTGTATTTCTCTGGTTATTAATTGTAATCTGCCTCTGTATTTCTCTGGTAATTACTAGTACTCTGCCTCTGTATTTCTCTGGTTATTACTAGTACTCTGCCTCTGTATTTCTCTGGTTATTACTAGTACTCTGCCTCTGTATTTCTCTGGTTATTACTAGTACTCTGCCTCTGTATTTCTCTGGTTATTACTAGTACTCTGCCTCTGTATTTCTCTAGTTATTACTAGTACTCTGCCTCTGGTTCTCTGGTTCTTGCTAGTGCTCTGCCTCAGTATTTCTCTGGTTCTTGCTAGTTCTCTGCCTCAGTATTTCACTGGGTCTTGCTAACACTCTGCCTCTGTATTTCTCTGGTTCTTGCTAACACTCTGCCTCTGTATTTCTCTGGTTCTTGCTAGTTCTCTGCCTCTGTATTTCTCTGGTTCTTGCTAGTGCTCTGCCTCAGTATTTCACTGGGTCTTACTAGTGCTCTGCCTCAGTATTTCACTGGGTCTTACTAGTGCTCTGCCTCAGTATTTCACTGGGTCTTACTAGTGCTCTGCCTCTGTATTTCACTGGGTCTTACTAGTGCTTTGCCTCTGTATTTCACTGGGTCTTACTAGTACTCTGCCTCTGTACCTCTCTCTTTCCCCTCTGCAGGACAGGGAACCTTTTGAAAATCAGTAGGTCTACTGTGAAACGCTCACATTCTTTACATTACAATCTATGATTTAACTCTACAGTTATTACTTATAATGATATTTTACCCAGTGAAAATAAATGAATGAATGGATGAACCAGTGATGTCCATCAATCTCTCTATCAATCTCATGTGTGTTGGTTTTTCTCCATCCAGGAGAGGCGTAAGTTTGGCCCCCTGGGCTGGAACATCCCGTACGAGTTCAACCAGGCAGACTTCACCTCCAGCATGCAGTTTGTCCAGAACCACCTGGACGAGTTGGATGTGAAGCGTGGCGTCAACTGGAGCTGCCTGCGCTATATGCTGGGTGAGGTCCAATATGGCGGCCGCGTAACAGACGACCTGGACAAACACCTTCTCAACACCTTCACCCGCGTGTGGTTCAGCGAGAGCACATTCGCCGACAAGTTCTGTTTCTACAAGGGTTATACTATACCCAAAGCCAAGAATGTGCCGGATTACCTGCTCCACATTGAGACCCTGCCACTGGTCGACTCGCCAGAGGTAAGAGGGGGGAGAGATGTTATTGGTGTGACATTAGTGCTACATCATTATTTTCTGCTTGCAGTTAGCAGACGGTTAATGTTAGACAGGTTTTGGTTATTTTTGAATAGGCTACTATCACACTGGAGCAACAAACTAATGTATACTGTGTATACTAATCACAGTTGTGTGACCAACAGGTGTTCGGTCTTCATCCTAATGCTGACATTACGTACCAGACAAACATGGCCAACAAGATCCTAAGCACCATCATCAATATCCAACCCAAGGACAGTGGAGGAGGGGGAGGGGAGACAAGAGAGGCCACTGTCCAGAAACTGGCCAACGAGATGCTGGACAAGCTGCCACCAGACTATGTTCCACATGAGGTAACCAACCAGACATGGACAAGGTTGATTGTGTCAATCAAGGGTTGGCGTCAACAATTGTTATATCTTGGCTCTGTAAAGATACCATATGTACCACAGATCAGCTGAACAACTACATCAATAATAAGGTCCCTTCTACTTTGTGCTTCAGGTGAGAGCTCATCTTCAGAAAATGGGCCTTTTCCAGCCCATGAACATCTTTCTGCGTCAGGAGCTTGACCGCATGCAGCGAATCATAGGCTGTGTACGGAGTACCCTCACCGATCTGAAACTGGCCATTGATGGTAAGTCTCTAAAAAACACATATTGTAAATGC
The DNA here is from genome assembly GCF_013265735.2 of Oncorhynchus mykiss. NCBI lineage: Eukaryota > Metazoa > Chordata > Actinopteri > Salmoniformes > Salmonidae > Oncorhynchus > Oncorhynchus mykiss. The sequence goes on from NC_048579.1 coordinate 18,167,103, forward strand.
ATACAGAGGTACTATGAAAAAGATAATCTGTAATAAAAACAACTTTCACACTGTACAGTGTAAATAGCATGGAAATACAATACATAGCTAGTTAGCAACTTTTGATAAGAAATTAGACAACATTTTTCTCTACTCCGAAATCGAAGTGAGACCTTTGAGTCTGGTTATAGGTTTTGAGTCCCTGAACTAAACTATCTACCGTTAGGGACCATTATCATGTCAGAGGATTTGAGGGATGCCCTGGACAGCATGTATGACGCACGCATCCCCAAGCTGTGGCAGAAGATCAGCTGGGACTCTGCGACGCTGGGCTTCTGGTTCACGGAGCTACTGGAGAGGAACCAGCAGTTTTATACCTGGATCTCCAGTGGACGGCCCCACCAGTTCTGGCTCACTGGCTTCTTCAACCCACAGGTAGGATATACGTGACCGACCGCTTTGATTCGGTCTTATGTAGCAGAATTTGAAATTGTGTTTTTTTTACATTGGATAAAAGCAGAGACACAGAGCTACAAAATGGTATATCATACATTGCATTTAAAGGAACAATGGGAAAGTAATTCTGCTTTGAAAGTTGATAAACTTTGAGAAAATGGCCTTTGAATGTTTTGGTACCTACTGGAGAGCACTTCTTTGTCTACACCCCTTCAGCATCGTTCACACCCTCTTAAGTTTTAGCCCCACCCAACTCTTTAAGGGTTGATCTGAGTGTTCTATCCTAACAACGACAGTCAAGCACCCAAGCTAACTGGCAAACGTTGGCTAGCTACTTCAAGACACAAATGAGAGAACAGCTCACTGACTATTTTACTCGCCCTAGCATAGCTGGTTAGGCTGTTTACATGTTATCCAGAGCGTTGGTGACTGCAACTGTGCTGCTGGCAACAATTTATGCTTTTTTGCCAACATTTACTGACACTGGACATATTCAACTGGTGTTGAGCGTTCGTAAATTTGTCAGTTATTCTGCACTCTGTCATACTCAGACGAGAGTGCTCTGAAATCGGAGTAGTTAGCCAGAGTGAATTTACCAGCTGCATCTATCAACAGTTGTCGCTGTGACATTCCATTGAAATGGTTACTTGCATGGAGTCCTTTGTTAAGACATGTAGCTAGCTAGCTGGGTAAACAATTAACCATAATCGCAACTCATGACGTTACTACCCTGCATGAATCTGCAGCTAGCTAACCAACCAGGTTCAATGTTAGCTAGCTAACATTAGGCTATAACTAGCAAAGCAAATTGCTCTGAGATACAAATAATAAGATCATACACGTAATGTTAGCTAGCGAGCCAGCCAGCTAACGTAGTTAGCTAGCTAACAGTACACTTTTTAACTTAAAATGAAAACTACTTTACGTTCAAATGGCTCTCCTGTGAAGTAGTGACTCGCGACATATGCCTAGTTTCCTGACACGAGTCACATACTGCAAATGTAGAAGCTCAGAGGTGGAGCAGACAAGGCAGTCGCACCAATGAATATCTGGTTACAGTACTTCGTGTGGAACTTGTACTGTTTATGTATTACCTGGGAATAATGTATATTACGTTGTGATATAAATGTTAGGATTTTAAATAGTGTTCTTTTAAAGCACCCAGCAAAAAAAAATTCAAATTCATGTCATGATACACTGTGTGGTTTGTCATAGGGCTTTCTGACTGCCATGAGGCAGGAGACCACGAGGATGAACCTGGCCAAAGGCTGGGCTCTGGACACTGTCGTCCTGCACAACGATGTCACCCGGATGATGAGGGAGGATGTCACAGCGCCGCCGCCAGACGACATGGGCGGAGTCTACATCTACGGACTCTTCCTGGATGGCGCAGGGTGGGACAAGAGAAACGCCAAACTCACAGAGTCACCTCCAAAGGTTAGCATATAGCATTATCAATATTTATGCTCATTATTATTTGCTTCTCTAAGATCGATGGTAAAAACATTGAATGAACCAGACTTGGGTTCTGTCAACAACAACTAAATGTATATGATCATACCAATGAAATAGTCCCAAAAGTGAAAACTCTCAATTCAATTGCACCTTGATTAATTGTATTTGACATAATGTATTTGACCCAGGTCTGTAATGAATTTCCTTTGAGTCTGAAGTTGTTAGAAACCAGCCTTTTGAGTCTCACCCCCGTCTTTCACTTCCAGGTCCTTTTCACAGTCCTCCCTGTGGTCCACGTCTATGCTATCAGCACGTTGGCTTCCGATGCCAAGCGTCAGCAAGGGATAAGCCTGTACCCCTGTCCCGTCTATAAGAAACCCAGACGCACAGACCTCACCTTCATCTTCTCCCTGCTGCTGCGCACCTTCCAGTCCCCTGACCACTGGACTCTGAGGGGAGTGGCTCTGCTCTGTGACTGCAAATGAGTGGAAATTTCATTTCAAGTGGTAGCCATTTTAGTTTTGCAAAACATGTTTGTGTGGGCGGAGGCAGTGGATAGGTAGGGGTGCGTGTGTGAGTGTGAATGAGTGACTGTGTGTCTCAACCACATTCTGAATATGACAATGACGACAATGTGTGTGTTTATCTAATTCCAAGTGATTTCTCAGAATTACTATTTGTCTACGTAGTGCAAATTATTTGATTAATCAATAACGCTGGTATTTTGTGCAGCCAAATTACTATATTTGGAATTTTTATTAAACATATTTTCAAAGAATAACAGTAGATGTAAACAATGCACAAGTCATATAGAAATTCTTGTTTTTGAATAACTCATCATATCCTGGTATTTTATTTGTTGAAGTGCTGTAGAAAAGATAGTTGTTATGACATGTTTCCCCTATTCCAATTTATCCACTAAAATCAACCCCTCTAACACTTCACCCTGTCAAAAAGCATTTGAATAGCATCGTGTAGCATCATAGTAATAACCCTTTTATAAAATGTTAATAATTATGTAATAAATCAGAGCATAGCAAACAAGGACGCCAGTAATTTTTTTTCACAGTTCTATACCTCTTGACTGGGTTGTGCGTGTTGTAATACGAGTGTAGTTGTCATAAGCTGTTACGACACATTTTATGGGAAAAAACAAAAGCTTTCTACTACTATCTTGTCTACTATCTTAACATATGTTGGACGTGTAGCAAATGATTACCATAGCAACAGTTAGTGTAGTACTGCACTGAGTTTAGACCTTTTTCAACTGTGTTCATTGAATAGAAACAAAATCTACAGTTAACAAGAGTATTGGACAATTGAATAAGATAATGACATGCACAATGTGTTACCTCTCCTTAACAGCATAGAGGCTTAAAATCCATCCTATATATGTAAAGTGGCATAAACTCAAGAGAATTCCTCTCAACTTCATGAAATAATATCTATAGTCATGCCAAATCACTCACACTATAACAGAAAAAAATATCTAGAAATGGCTTCATATATTTAACAATACTAAATGAGCAGAAGATGCAAATATTCAGGAATCTGCTTATGTCCATAGGGAGTTAAATGATGTACTTACAATGTCTGTTCCTACTGGCCATTTGTATAGCAATTTTTTTTAAATTAAAAAAAATGTCATATCCATAGATATTTGACATAATGCACAGTAGTTTCCTCACCCACCGTTTCATATAATAATATATGCCATTTAGCAGAAGCTTTTATCTTAGTCATCCGTGCATACACTGTACGTATGTCTGGTTCCGGGAATCGAACCCACTACCCTGGTGTTAGAAGCGCCATACTCTACCAACTGAGCTACAAAGGACCAATTTAGAAATTAACAAATGTTTCTATGAAATTATATATACTTGTTATATATGTTTATATATGCATTACTCATCAGACAACAGCTGATTTTAGTTTTTCTCTGCAAAAACTGCACAAGAAATGTTATCTATTCACTGAATTCTGGTTCGGCGGGCATGAATTGACATCATTCAGTCCTAAAGCTCATCACATCACTCTTCACATACCTTCACACAAGACATTTCTCTGTCAAGTTATTGTTTTGCATATGTAACATTAACCTTAATTAAACCATTCATACCAAAACTCAATTTCAACTTCCATCATTTCACTAGTTTAGCCTTAACATCCCATATTCAGCCTTTCAACATGCAAATTAACGACAATTGAATGTCCGTTATGTTGTAAGTATGTTGATTATGAAGATGTTGATAGTCTGTAGAAAATGTCCAATCCCACAAACTTGCTGTAATTCTTTTCCGGTTATTTGTTTTGCACACTTACTTGAAAGTCCTTGTCTAATGTAAACAGGAAAAAATGAAGAAAAAAAATATATATATAAATCCTTGAATTCCCAAAACAAAGATGACTTCCAAATGTTACAGGAGTGTGTGGATTATATAAACTCATCGTGTTGACACCCTAACTGGCCTGTTTCTGGGACCAGGACTACTGGGACTATGGGTCACAGGCCAATCCTAAAAATAAAATAAAAAAGGAAAAATAATATGTATGTTGTTGTTTTTCAGTTTCCTTGACCGATGTTTTAGGAGAGCTGCTTGATATCATTTATCGGTACCTCATCCTCTCCATCCTCCGCCTCCTTGGTCACCTCCGTGTAGGCGAGGTCAGGGCTTGCAGATTTGCGTCCCTTGGGTGGTGGGATGGGTGCGGCACCCTCAGTGACCCCCTCGGCCCCCTCCTGGCCCTCCGCCACAGTCCTCTCCTTCTTCAGTTTGGCTGGCACATGGCTGGCAATAGATTCCTTGAGCCGCGAGCCGGACTGCTTGAGCCTCTCGCCGGACTGGCGGATCTTCTCCCGGCGCTCAGTTGATACGATGCGCTCACCCATCTGGCCAACCTTGCTGTTCATGTTCTCTTTCGTCTTGGTCATGTTCGCGCGGGAGAAGGTAGATTTGAAGCTCTCGATGCGGCTCAGGCCTGATTTCTTAATCGTGGCGGCCGTGGACGAGGCTTCCTCCACCACCATGTACTCCTCATCAGACTCAGGGGGGAGCTCAAAGTGGTCTGGCTCCACTTCGGCCGCCGACGGTTTGGGTGCCTTGGGTTGACTGGGTCCTTTGGGTTCCTTTCCGGCTGCCACAGCTGGCACCTCACTGTCACCCTATAATGAGATCAGAAACCAGGTTGAGTGTCTCAGAACCACCTCAAAACAACCAAAGGGATACACAAAAGTGCTTGTGTGTCTGCTTGCTAGTATACATCTGTATCCTGTAAAACCACACATTTCACTGCACCTCTCCAGTGTATGTGACAGTAAAACATTTCTTTTTTTTTGTCTGCCTGCTAGTATACATCTGTAATATCAAGTGGTAGCACTTTGTTTCAGGTTTAATGATATCGGAGCTCTGACAGAAGGATTGCAATAGTATTGAGGTTTAATCCGTAGAAAATAAAGACCGAAATTAAAAGTCTTGATGTTGGGAGGAGAATGACCACCATAATATTGACGTTTTTGCCTTAGTTGTTGAATGAAGAATCTGACATCTTGACGATCCTGAGAAGCATAGACCAACTGCTCTCGCTTAATGCTGCGTGTCCCATAACTCAGTTATTTATGGGTTCATGTTTCAGACAGTACTTCACTCATTAAAGTCAATGTTTGAAATGAGAGCAGCCACTCATGAAGACATTGCCAAGAACCATAAATAATTGTATGAATTACCATAGATGGCAGCTAAACTGGTATCTGCAACCCAACACTGTATCCAGCACACACTGTGCGTTTCAGTTAATCAGTGGATTTGGTTCAAACCATTATTTGTATATCTGTATATCTGTATATCTGTATATCTGTTAACCCAATGAGTCCCACTGTGATGACGGCGCAAATTGGAATTCTAAGCACTTTTAAACGTGGTGTTTGAGCTACAGACTTTTGAATGACTTGAGCTACAAACTATTTAAAGCTATCATTGAAAGTCTCTCACAAACACACAAACATGCACATGTAACATGTTCTGCTCTGTGATGCTCACAAGCTACACAAGGTCATTAGAAGGTGAGGGGTTCTTCTACATAGAAGATCACAGGAAATCCAAGGACATGGCGTATATAATACTGTAATAAGCTCACATTAGTTGCTGTCTTAAACACCAAACTCTGCACAGTTGCCTCTGACTAGTTGGATATTCATTTCCCAGTTAGCAAAAAATGTCTGTACTTACAGCATTCATATAAATAAATACAAAATGATAATGTTTTTGCTTTGGCTGACCTTTTCTTATTGACATTGGTCAATAAAACTTATGAATGCAACTGTTTATGTCAAATTGTTTTGAGTTGTACTTGTAGCCCTGGTTGTCCTGAAAAGAAAATGGTTAAACACAACTGTGAGGCTAAATATAAAGGCTGGACATGCAGATAAATGAAAGTCAATGAAAAGGAGATTTGGGGCCTCGGGACTAATAGGGTTAATAAGACAGGTCAACAAAATTTCACAGATTGACCCTAATTGGCTGTTTTTTCCCCACCTACAATCACTTAATAACAGTATGATTTCAGTATTACAAAGAAACACCCTCCGTTCTAAAATGTAAATTAACTATGTTCTACGTGCATCTCAGAATTAAGTTATTAGCCTCTAATATTCTATGAAAACACAAGACTTTAATGATATTTCAAAAATAATAATTTATTACATAATTTGAAATGTATGCACTTTATAGAATATGCCATAAAGGCCTACAGTATTTCACAACATGTCAAAAGTTGGGTAGAAAGACTAAGGTTTTGATACAACATTGTGTCACCTGAGAGTTCAGCACCATTCATTTAGATATGTGTTCATTAAATAACGCTTTTAATGAGAACTGGTTTGATAGTCTTTGGCATATATCAGATGTGTACTGGTTCACTTGGGTCTCTCGTTTCCCTCTCCTGCTTGAAGTTATTTGGGAATTGGAGATGCTTCAGTACGTTTTCCATGGGCCTCCAGCTCATTCATCCTTTCAAGAAATGTTCACAAGAGAAAAACCATGTCTTAACATCATATCTTAACATTATACATCAACTGTTTCATGTGTTTGAATTGCAGTTACATACAGTGCATTCGGAAAGTATTCAGAACCCTTCACTTTTTCTACATTTTGTTACATTACCGCCTCAATTCTAAACTGGATTAAGTAGTTTTTTCCCCTCATCAATCTACCCCATAATGACAAAGCAAAAACAGGTTTTTAGAAATGTTTGCAAGTCTATTAAAAATTTAAAACGGAAATATCCCATTTACACAAGGATTCAGACCCTTTACTCAGTACTTTGTTGAAGCACCTTTGGCAGCGATTACAGCCTCAAGTCTTCTTGGGTATGACGCTACAAGCTTGGCACACCTGTATTTGGGGAGTTTCTCCCTTTCTTCTCAGCAGATCCTCTCAAGCTCTGTCAGGTTGGTTGGGGAGCGTTGCTGCACTGCTATTTTCAGGGTCGTTGTCCTGTTGGAAGGTGAACCTTCGCCCCAGTCTGAGATACTGAGCGCTATGGAGCAGGTTTTCATCAAGGATCTCTCTGTACTTTGATCTGTGCATCTTTCCCTCGATCCTAGCCTCCCAGTCCCTGGTACTGAAAAACATCCCCACAGCATGATGCTGCCACCACCATTCTTCACAGTAGGGATGGTGCTAGGTTTCCTCCAGATGTGACGCTTGGCATTCCGATCAAAAAGTTTCATCAGACCAGAGAATCTTGTTTCTCATGGTCTGAGAGTCCTTTAGGTGCCTTTTGGCAAACTCCAAGCGGGCTGTCATGTGCCTTTTACTGAGGAGTGGCTTCCGTCTGGCCACTACCATGAAGGCCTGATTGGTGGAGTGCTGCAGAGATGGTTGTCCTTCTGGAAGGTTCTCCCATCTCCACAGAGGAACTCAGGAAACTCTATCAGAGTCACCATTGGGTTCTTAGTCACCTCCCTGACCAAGGCCCTTCTCCCCCGATTGCTCAGTTTGGCCGGGCGGTCAGCTCTAAGCATTAACTTACTAATTAAAAAAAAAAAAAAATAGCAAAAATTTATATAAACTTGTTTTCACTTTGTCATTATGGGGTATAGTGTGTAGATTGAAGAGGGAAAAAAAGTAATTTAATCAATTTTAGAATAAGGCTGTAACATAACAAAATGTGGAAAAAGTCAAGTGGTCTGAAAACTTTAGAATTTCAAAGTATCGTGCCAAAGCCTTACACGTATTCAAGTTCCATTTATGGGTGAGGAGGTTTGCTTCCAATGCTGAATTCAGAGTTGCAGTGCTGTTCCAATATACTCTAACGAGACATGTGCCATTTGGTACATGAAATATTACTACTATTAATGTACTGTATCATTGATATGCCTCTTACGTATTATAGAACACCTGATCTAAACACTTACACTAAAGGTTCAAACCTTTGACTTTATAAAACTACAGGATTAACATGGATTAAAGGATTAATCATAAGGATTATAACAACCTTTATGATAGGCCAAGCCCAATAAAACTCTGCCAAATGATGCCAAAGAAATTATGACTTTTGAAGTCTATTCAATACAATTTCAATATATAACTTAGCCCTATCACGAGGACATCATTCTGAGAATGTCCTCCCTCATTTTCTGTATAAACTATGTCATTTTGTACACAGTTATATATTTACTTACCTATTTACATACTGACTGACTGACTTACCTACTTGCTTACTAATTGGCCTTACTTATTTAATTACTAATGTGTCTTACTGCTTACTCTAAACTGCTTACTTACTAACTTGTCTTATTTACTCATTTGTTTTACCTACTTACTTACTCATTTGTCTTACCTACTTACTTACTCATTAATCTTACTTACTAATTTGTCTTACATACTAATTTGTCTTACTTAATTACTAATTTGTCTTACTTAATTACTAAATTGTCTTACTTACTAATTAGTCTTACTTAATAATATGTCTTACTTACTTATTCCCTTGCGTTCATATAATTCTAAGAGAGGTTTATTAAAAATCACAGCCTCATTCCTAATACTTTATTAGGAGGTGAGGGCCTTGACAGGAAAAGGCTCTCAGCGTAAAAACAGAAAGAGGACCCTGTGCACAGCAGGCTCTCAGAATAACCTTGTATAATAACTTTGAATAATGTTGTCAGCTGTCATTTAGACCCAGCAAATAACAGCAGACCCCTTTACAAAGACTGGAGGTGCTCTTCATTATTAGAGAGAGAGCGAGACTGTTCTATTCGTGGTATATTCTGACTTAAATTCCAAATAAGTATTTTTTTTTTTGCCATTTCAATGTTCTCTTGCCCAACTGCTTTACAGTACGATGAGCTGATTTCTGTCAAGAGTAACTTGTTTTACAGTTTATTTCTCTAAAAAAATTGGGAGATACTTTAATGTTTTGTCAACATTAGAGCCATCTCTTTTGCTGAGACCAAACATTGTCAATTATATTGACATTTTGACTCGGTACCGGTACACTTGTTGTTGTTATTTTATGTTACCACTGTATATCCTTCATCTTTCAAAAACATGTATTTTTTATTTATTTTTTACACATGTTCATACTTTTCGGCTTTGCATTGTTGGGAAAGGGCTCGTGAGTAAGCGCTTTACAGTAAAGTCTACACATGTTGTATTTGGCGCAGGTGACAAATAAGATTTGATTTGATAAATCTGTGCCACTGCAGGTTTAGGCTACAAGGGGAATCTAGGAAGATTAGTTCCATCCATTATCTTTTTCTTTCGATCCCCTTATACCAATCTAAACATAAGTGAATCATCACTAACCATGTACATGTTGGGTCTGTGCAGCTTATCCCAAAAAATTGCTAAATTTAAATTCTAATTTACATTTACCAATTTTCATTTAAACGATGACATAAAAAGAGCACCTAGTGGTCACTAAATGGCACAATCCCAGAATGGCAGACAGTGTGGTGAATTAGTCAATCCCAGTATACCAAGAGAATCAACCAACATTACTGTAACCATGCCACAGATGTCCCCACTCCTTGTTTGATTCCTAAACCTCCCTATCATGTTTCATTTTCACTTCCCCCTTTAGAGTAAAAATAGAATGGAACGGTCTTAACCATATGACCCATTCTGGACCAGGCAAACTGAGCAATTAGTAGAATTAAGTTGCTATCACTTTACTTTACAGCCCCTTTATTACCTGGTATTTACTTCAAGACTGTAGGGAAACAGCATAAGTACGTACCGTTACAAAAAATATTTGAAATAACTTCTAGAAATTACTTTTTGTAGTAATTTCACAATAAAAAAATTATAAACACCAGTGGTAATATTAATATAAAATAAAACATTTTCTGTAATGCATTTGAGTAAAAACTGGTGTTAAAATGTTTGAAAATTGATCTGGTTTTAGAGTCATCTTTAATTACAGCATCCATTTCATAGCAGGGAGAGTATGAATTAAATCAACTCATTGCATGCCTTCAAAGCAATAGTTTCTTATTCAACATTAGTACTGTATGTCACACACACACTTGCATGCCAAACTGCATATCGTTCATTGATTATGCGGCTGCCAGTGAATCCAGTTTGTTTATAGACAAAGCATGTTGTTCTTTGTTATTTGACCTCCCCCTTTCTTTCCTAGTCTGAAATAAAATGGCAGCCAAGATCCGCTCCGCCCCATCCGTGGCTGCTTAATCCAAATCATATCGTCACTGGCAATCTGCCACATAGATTTGTATTCTTGAGTGCAGCATCTAACCTTTTAATAGACTGCACTATATCTTACGTCCTGTCAAGGCAACTCAGGCCCTGAAATAATCAGGTCAACGGCAGGCCTGCAGCTGTTGGCTTTGAAGGCCAAAGTCAAATTAAGCCTGCACCATTCAACCATCTGAAAGAGTCCATGCGTTGATTTCACTTTTAACACGTTCAATTTTAACAGATTCTATCAGGCTCCATGTTGTTTCTGCAAGCAAAATCTCAACTAAAGTCTATGAGTTTGAACAATTTACCACATCCTTCTACAGCTCTTGAGAGTATGATCCTTAAATAACCAGTTAGAGGATGAAGATGACAATGGTGAGTACCCCTTGCTTCTGACAGCAATGACATTGGCTGAATGGGCTTACCTGGTAGATAACAACCCGGAACTTGTTCTTGGCCAACAGTTCCTCCTGGGTTATTTCCACCTTCTTGACGCGGATGTTCTGATTCTCCACCCGTACCCGAACGTCCTTGATGTGGCAGCTGACCTTCCGCGTCTTCTCCAGCAGCTTGTCCACTGTGCTGCTGGTGGCGGCGTGGTTTACCGTCAGCTTCACCACGTCCTCCTGGATGGTCTTGACGCTGTTCTCCAATTCTAGCTGCCTCTCCTCCATACGTGTCTGACACGTCTGCACGTTGTCAATGATGCCCGCCACACGCTCCAATAGTGCCATGATGGACGTCGTGTCGTCCCCCACAGCCAGACCCAGTTTATTAGCCATGGTTGGTGTCGTCAACCGCCTCGTCTCGGATCCAAAGGGAAAGGGTTGAGGATAGAAATCTTTGTTTTTCTTAGTGGTCAGTAGAAACCGCAGAAAGGGTAACCAGGCCTCTAGATAGCTTCGACCTGATACTTGTCAGACCAGCAGGTGTTAGGAAGGGTTTGGTTGCTGGATCATTGGGCCATGGAGGGCAGCAGACACCTCGGCCAAAGAGACTCACCGTGCTACTGGTCCCTCACCCAGGTCAAATGCAAAAGGACATGGAGGCTCCACCTCTCTAGGGTGTGGGCAGCTCAGGGGGATATGAGAGGGCAGATGCCGCCAGTCAGGGCTCAGAGAGAGAGACAAAGAGAGAGACATGGGGGCCAGACTTGACATGCGTTCGCCCTGGCTAAAAATACTGAGCGTTAAGTGACTCCTCTACATTTTTGGAAGATGTGTGGCTGGGATAATGGAAACCCCCCCCCCCCCTATCCATTCTACACTCATCTTCTATAAGCAAGTTTTTTTTTTTTTTCATTGCACCATTGGACAACTAGCTACAGTTGAAGTTGTAAGTTTACATACACTTAGGTTGGAGTCATTAAAACTCATTTTTCAACCTCTCCACAAATTTCTTGTTGACAAACTACAGTTTTGGCAAGTCGGTTAAATCACCTACTTTGTGCATGACACAAGTAATTTTTCCAACAATTGTTTACAAACAGATGATTTCACTTATAATTCACTGTATCATAATTCCAGTGGGTCAGAAGTTTACATACACCAAGTTGACTGTGCCTTTAAACAGCTTGGAAAATTCCAGAAAATGATGTCATGACTTTAGAAGCTTCTGATAGGCTAATTGACATCATTTGAGTCAATTGGAGGTGCACCTGTGGATGTATTTCAAGGCCTACCTTCAAACTCAGTGCCTCTTTGCTTGACATCATGGGAAAATTTAAAGAAATCAGCCAAGACCTCAGAAAAAAATTGTAGACCTCCACAAGTCTGGTTCATCCTTGGGAGCAATTTCCAAACACCTGAAGGTACCACATTCATCTGTACAAACAATAGTACGCAAGTATAAACACCATGGGACCACGCAGCCGTCATACCGCTCAGGAAGGAGATGTGTTCTGTCTCCTAGAGTTGAACGTACTTTGGTGCGAAAAGTGCAAAACAATCCCAGAACAACAGCAAAGGACCTTGTGAAGATGCTGGAGGAAACAGGTAAAAAGTATCTATATCCACAGTAAAACGAGTCCTATAATCAACATAACTTGAAAGTCCATTCAGCAAGAAAGTAGCCACTGCTCCAAAACCGCCATAAAAAAGCCAGACTACGGTTTGCAACTGCACATGGGAACAAAGATCGTACTGTTTGGACAAATGTCCTCTGATCTAATGAAACAAAAATAGAACTGTTTGGCCATAATGACCATTGTTATGTTTGGAGGAAAAAGGAGGAGGCTTGCAAGCTGATGAACATCATCCCAAACATGAATCACGGGGGTGGCAGCATCATGCTGTGGGGGTGCTTTGCAGCAGGAGGGATGGCATCATAAGGAAGAAAATTGTGTGGATATAATGAAGCAACATCTCAAGACATCAGTCAGGAAGTTAACGCTTGGTCAAAAATGAGTCTTCCAAACGGACAATGACCCCAAACATACTTCCAAAGTTGTGGCAAAATAAGGACAACAAAGTCCAGGTATTGGAGTGGCCATCACAAAGCCCTGACCTCAATCCTAAAGAAAATTTGTGGGCAGAACTGAAAAAGCATGTGCGTGCAAGGAGGCTGTAACAATGTGCTGGGTTCGTTGTCTGAGTCAGGCGCAGGACACAGGTTTGAGGAAAAAACACAAAAGTCTTTACTCAAAATATTAATTAAAAAAAAAACGGAATATCTCCAACAAGGAAACATCACGTATAGAGAAAACCCTCCAACACACACGGTAACACAACACAATCACGGACAAAACAGAAAGGTAGACGAGAGGTTAAATAAGGAACATAATAAGGGAATAGAAATCAGGTGTGCTTAATCAAGACAAAACAAAAGGGAAAAGGAAACATGGATCGGTGATGACTAGAAAGCCGGTGACGTCGACCGCCGAACGCCGCCCGAACAAGGAGAGGAGCCGACCTTAGCCGAAGTCATTACAGAGGCCTACAAATCTGACTCAGTTACACCAGCTCTGTCAGGAGGAATGGGCCAAAATTCAACAACTTCTTGTGGGAAGCTTGTGGAAGGCTACCTGAAACGTTTGACCCAAGTTAAACAATGTAAAGTCAATGCTACCAAATACTAATTGAGTGTATGTAAACTTCTGACCCACTGGGAATGTGATGAAAGAAATAAAAGCTGAAATAAATCATTCTCTCTACTATTATTCTGACATTTCACATTCTTAAAATAAAGTGGTGATCCTAACTGACCTAAGACAGGGAATTTTTACTAGGATTAAATGTCAGGAATTGTGGTCCCCTGGCAGACCCCTCGGAACAGAGGTTGGGCATGCGTTCCATGAAGTATATGCTAGTATGGAGTTTGGAACAGCCCAAGCCTCCTGCATACTATGGGAGTGACATCACACTTGTGACCTTGTGATACTGCATACATACTTAACACATGGGTCCAACAGGATTACAGGCCTAAGAGTTCAATAATTGTGTATTCCCTTGTGTAGTGTTGTGCCTTTTATGATATGAATGCTAAGCTTGTCTTCTACCCAAGCTTGTCTTCTACCCATTTAGGCTAGTCCAAGGGAACTTCCATGATTGGGTATCTCAGTATAGAATGGGTAATGTAATCTCTGTTAATCATAGGAAGATTATTATTGGACAAAGAATTTGACTCAATTCAGTATGTCAGTACTCAGTATCCTCAGTAGAAAATAAAGTAAACTAATCAGTTACTGATTGGTCCATTAAATTCTAAAAGGTGCATGGAAACCATTATACATTATCAGTAGAATCAGAAGCCCTTGCGAGTTGTGGATCCCTGCTGTAGATTGACTTTTTCTCTTGCCACATAAAAAAATAAAAATTATATTTCATGTGATAAGTTACAATTGAGTTGCAAGCAGGTTGTTCAGAGTGACACACGGAGCGACCCAGGCGCAACTTCGTTGGAAGAAAACAAAGGGCGTGTGTTGAATGGTTTTACTTTCATTTCAACAGGTACGTTGATTGAGAACAAATTCCCATTTACAACAATGAGCACATATTTTTCTAAATACCAAAAGGTCGGGCTGGATGAGTAGCCCTCCATCACTTAGCAATCTGTGCAATGCGATCCTTCCTGACAGGGAGGGGGCTAGGCACCTCCAGTGGGAACTAGGGAGGGAAAAGGGGACTCTCTAACTCCTAAAATGATGCCACCAGCTGTTGTCTATAATTAAACTCTTGCCATATCTATAATTATCCTTGTCCTGTCATAGCAGAGGGCAGGCTTACTTCATACAAATGAACTCTTCATCCATATTAAAAATACCCCTCACTCACATAACCCAATGTAGATAATATCCCCAAATACCATCACCCATCTCTGCCTCATCTCCCCATGTGTCCCTCCCAGAGAACTATAAACTATTTCACAGCCCTGACAGAATTGAACTCCTTACAGTCACAGGGTAGGATCAGAGGGCAATCCTAGAGAGAATTGGCTAAACCGATCAAGTCCTAATCATATATGCCATTTGATTTAAAAAAAAAAAAAAAATGATTTGAAAAAAAAAAAAAAAAAACAAGCATTTCGCTACACTCGCATTAACATCTGCTAACCATGTGTATGTGACAAATAAAAAATGTGATTTGATTTAGCAGACACTTACCCAAAGTGATAGTCATGCATGAATTCAATTTACATATGGGTGGTTGTGGGAATTGAACCCAGTACCCTGGCAGCAGCATGCTCTACCAACTGAGCTACAAAGTGTCTGTAAGTGTATTGAATGTTGAGAAGTGAAAGGGTCGGCTGCCAGACACTTCTGTACCCGTCAGCATCGTACACATCAGTGTTCTCTCCAGAAAATGACGTTCATCGTGTGAAAGGGGTGTTACACTTCATTTAATACTGTGTATAACATAAATAGGGGCGGCAGGTAGCCTAGTGGTTAGTGTTGGGCCAGTAGCCGAAAGGCAGCTGGATCAAATCCCTGAGCTGACAAGGTAAAAATCTGTAGTTCTACCCCTGAACAAGGCAGTTAACCTGCTGTCATTGTGAATAAGAATTTGTTCTTGACTGACTTGCCTAAATAAAGGTAAAACCCCCCCCTCTATTATTCAGTGATGCCTCTTCACTCTTTAAACTCTCCTCTTCTGACCCACATTTAGGTCTTATTTATCGTTATAAAAACACTGACCTGATGTGCCAAGTGAGAATTGACTGCATCTTTGATGAGTAAGGTTTACTGCCCTTTAGGTAATTGGCCCCTGTCAGTTGATAGCTTGAAGCTTCACTTGGGCTCATTGCAGCAGGTTTAGTTGTCTTTGTAATGAAAAACAAATCAAAAAGAAGGACATTTTGTCATTTCAATTCAACTCAAAGTCCTAATTTTGAAAAGCTAAAAAGCTCTAAGATTTCAGCACAGAACCTTTGAGTAGTCATTCACTCTGATCCTATTCACTGACATGGAATCTTCAGAGACATCTTGACAGTAATGGTCAGAGGTATAACAGACACTGTATGTGGCTTTATCTCCCTCTGCTGTAGCCTTGTGTCTACTGTAGTTCTAATGAGGACACCAATGTTATGGCTTTTTACCCCTACCCAAGTAAACCAAAAACATAGTTTTAATTCATTTTTATCAAATCACATTTTATTTGTCACATGCGCTGAATACAACAGTGAAATGCTTACTTACAAGCCCTTAACCAACAATGCAGTTAAGAAAAATACTTTAAAAATATATAATGTAATATAATATAAAAAATATATATAATAATAATAAAAGTAACAAATAATTAAGAGCAGCAGTAAAATAACGATGATGAGGCTATATACAGGGGGTAACGGTACAAAGTCGATGTGCGGGGGCACCGGTTAGTCGAGGTAATTGAGGTAATATACAGTATGCATGAAGGTAGAGTTATTTAAGCGACTTATGCATAGATAATAACAGAGAGTAACAGCAGTGTAAAAGAGTGAAGAGGGTGTGCAGGGGACAATGCAAATAGTCTGGTTAGCCATGTGATTAGATGTTCAGTAGTCTTATGGCTTGGGGGTAGAAGCTGCTTAGAAGCCTCTTGGATATAGACTTGGCGCTCCGGTACTGCTTGCCGTGCAGTAACAGAGAGAACAGTTTATAACTTGGGTGGCTGAAATCCAGTTGCAGAGGAAGGTGTTTAGGCCCAGGGTCCTGAGCTTAGTGATGAGCTTCGAGGGCACTATGGTGTTGAATGCTGAGCTGTAGCCAATGAATAGCATTCTCACATAGGTGTTCCTTTTGACCAGGTGGGAAAGGGCAGTGTGGAGTGCAATAGAGATAGCATCATCTGTGGATCTGTTGGGGCGGTATGCAAATTGGGGTGGGTCTAGGGTATGTGGGAAAATGGTGTTGATGTGAGCCATGACCAGCCTTTCAAAGCACTTCATGGCTACAGATGTGAGTGCTACGGGTCGGTAGTCATTTAGGCAAGTTACCTTAGTGTTCTTGGGCACAGGGACTTTTTAGTTAAACCCAGTGTAATTGTGTCTCTGAGTATTATTGTCACGTTCTGACCTTAGTTCCTTTATTATGTCGTTGTGTTAGTTTGGTCAGGGCGTGAGTTGGGGTGGGCAGTCTATGTTCTTTTTTGTTATTTCGTTTTTGGTGTTCAGTGTTAATAAATTATCAACATGAACACGTACCACGCTGCATATTGGCAACCTGCAAAAGAAACGTGATCTGTCAAATCTAGATCTTACAAAAACTCATACATAACGATAAAGTAGATGGTACTACAGAGGTCTCAAACTGTCAACCTTTCTTTATTATATCCACATTTCTAGAAAAGATGGATAAGTAAATACAACAGAATATTGTCTATCTCGTACACACTAAAAGCACTGACCTCAGTGTCTCCAATTTACACCAGGGATTTCTCCGTCCAGTAGAGAGCTGTTTCACTCCTGAATCCTGTAGGTTGTTGTAACTCAGGTCAAACTCTCTCAGATGTGGTGGCAGGTAGCCTAGTGGTTAGAGCCAGTAACCGAAAGTTAGCTAGATGGAATCCCACAGCTGACAAGCAAAAAACCTGTTGTTTTGCCCCTGAACAAGGCAGTTATCCCATTGTTCCTAGGCTGTCATTGTAAATAAGATTTTTTTCTTAACTGACTCGCCTAGATAAATAAAAGATGTGACCTGAGAACTGATGCCAACACCTCACAGCCTTTCTCTTTGAATTGACATTGATTCAATCTGGACAAGAGAAATGAATAAGAATTATACAATTTGGGCCATGTACAATCTACAGACAACTGAAAAGGTGTCTCCAGCCTACAGTGTGGATTCCCCAGTACAACGGAGAGCAGCTTCACCCCTGAATCCTGCAGATCATTGAATCCTGCAGATCAGGTTAAACTCTGTCAGGTGTGAAGAGTTTGAGCTGATTGCTAAAGCCAATAATTCACAGCCTCTCTATGATGTGGCATTAATTCACACTAAATAAGAAAATAATATTACTGGGTTACTCAATCTAGATGGAAATATTAGACCACTCAGAGGTATGTTAGGGATGGGTGTGAATTCTTCGAACTGAAACAAAATGTACATTTGATACAGAACTATAGCATTGTAATAGCCTATCTAAAGTCAGACATAATCTGACTGGTAGACAGAATTGTTCTGTGAATTGGTTTGTTCAAATACTCACAGTGCAGTTCTGGAGGCTTTGACTACAAACAAAAGCCTTAGAAGACCCTTCTCAGATCTGTAGTATTTCTTCAGGTCAAAGACTACCAGCACCTCTTCTGAAGTCAGCAATACAAAGACCATTGCTGACCACTGTGCAGGTGAGAGTTCAGCTTCGAAGATACTTCATGTAGCTTTGGACCTCCTCCTCCAGAGAATGGTTATTCAACAGGTTAATGCATTTTTCTGGGGAGGGATTCTCCCTGATCCTCTGCTTGATGTACTCTTGTATCTTCATTAGTCTGAGAGCTCTTTTTAGTTTTTGTTCGTAGGCCTATAATAGTCTGAATGGACTCTAGTAAGAGGCCGAGAAGGAAACAGAGGAGCAGGTCCAGGTGTCCATACATACTCTGTATGGACTCATCCACTACATTATTGTATACTGTATGTTGATTGATAGTTGACATTTCAACAATGTTGGACATTTGGAAACTCATCTCTAGCTGACTAGTGGATTCGTATTGCTGTCATTGAAGGTGAGAAACACATATAAAGCAGACAGAAACTCCTGGATGTTCAGATGCACAAAGCAGTAGACCTTTCCATGGTGCAGCCCATAATCCTCTCTGATGATCTGTGTACACACTCCTGAGCACAATGATGCATCTCTGACATCAATGCTGCACTCTCTCAGGTCTCCCGCATAGAAAATCACGTTGCCTTTCTCCAGCTGTTTGAAGGCCAGCTTTCCCGGTGCCACAAGGCTCTTTTTACACCAGAAAAGGTCCCCGTCATGGTCTCCGACATACTTCTGATTCCTCTGTTTGGTTTGAAATATCAGGAAATATATGTACATATGAGCAAGAGTGTTGGGGATCACTCCACTCTCCGCTTCACCTAACAGTACCTGTTAGAATAATTGAAGTAATCCCGTAGAAGACAGATATGTGGCACATGATGTGGAGGCTCCTTCACGTCTTTATGTGTGAGATTATTCTTCTGGCTAGGTTCTCATCAGGGTTCTCTTCCTGAAGTAGTACTCCTTCCGTGGGTCATTGAACTCTCGTACCTCTGTCACCTGGCCAACACACTCAGGAGGGATCTGATTGGCTGCTGCATGATGGGAGGTTATCCAGAGGAGAGCAGAGGGAAGCAGATTCCCCTTGATGAGGTTTGTCAGCACCATGTCCACTGAGGTTGGCTTTGTGACATCGTACAAGCTCCTTATGTTCTTGAAGTCTAGAGGATGTCGCACTCATCAAGACCATCAAGGACAACCAAAACCTTGTATTTGTTTGAATCAGATATTCCTGATTCTTTTATTTCAGGAAAGAAATATCAAAGAAGTTCAGAAAGGCTGTGTTTTGTCTCTGTCATCAAATTCAGCTCTTGAAAAGGAATTGGGAATATGAATTCGATATCCTGTTGGGCTTTTCCAATTCAGAATTAATTTCTGCACAGAGACTGTTTTTACCAGTGACACCCTTTGTCAGTACAGTTCTGATAGGTTTGTCTTTTCCAGGTAAAGGTCTGAAGAAGTTGTTGCATGTGATTGGTGTATATTGGATGGCTGGTCTCCAGGATACTGTCTCAATCTGTCTCATCTCATGTTCATCACGGACCTCTCCATTTCCACCGTCTGTGTGTATCTTATATTGACAAGTGTTGGGTTTCCTCATACTGCAGTCCCTTCAAATACACTTTAAAACTTCTTCAGGTTTGATTTTAGTTTATCTTGGCCCTCGTCAATAAACTCATTTGTATGACACACAAAATATACATTTTTATAGAACATTTGTTTGGCTGTTTGGTTTTACCACTTCCAACTGATTTGTCTCCAGTCATGCTACTTCTATGTGAAAATACAAAGTATTGTATCTCTTACTTTTCTCCAGCGTGTCAGCGAGCTCCATTTGATTCATGTTTCTCATAACATGTAGTGTGATGTTCAGAGCACCCTCTCTGGCACTGCTCGGCTACTTCTGATGTTCAGTGTCCATCACTTCCTGTCTGTCCACTCTTGGTATGCTTTCCTCTTCAGGTCGTTCCTTACAAAACAAATATGACATTTCCCTCAACCAATTGAAACAAACGATTAAAAATAAATGAAATAGAGAAGATAAGGTAATGACTTTGTGGGGAAATGTAGTTTGAGGCTCTGTGTATACGTTAAAGGCATAAATTGAAGACATACTGTATCAAGCATAAACAAATATGTCAGTCCAGATGATGTCAGGTGTTTATCATACAATCAAGACAAACAGAAAGATGTTCACTGTTTACTAAATGTCTGTTTTCTGACATATTTTTTAGCTTACACTGAATGTGGAGTCCAGGTCCGTTTGATGACTCTGTGCAGATTGACCACTGGAAATCTGATCTCTCCTGTTGGTCTCTATGTAATAACACAAATGTGCATTCATTTTGATCAATTCATTGCACTGCCAAAAATATCTTAACAGGGCCCAGTTCTCCCATGACCGCAAGGACGTACGTTGTTACCCTTGTTTCAGATAAGGGTCTCTGCTTGAATTCTATTGGCGCTATCATGGCGCTGTCACTCTTCATAGACAGACAGCTGGGTGCTGGTGAGTCTGGTCTCTCCTGATTGGTCCTTGCAGAATAAAGTTTAATTTCAAGTACTTCAATTGTATTTTTGCTAGGGCGTTGTTATTTCAAAGGTGATCTGAAGACAAACAAGACTTTCTTACCTTTGTTCATGGGTGAAGTGAAGGTGAAGTCTCCACCCTTGAATTATATTGTTGCTTTCATGGAGATGCCACTCTTTATGGACAAACAGCTGGGTGCAGATGAGTCTGATTTCTCCTGCTGAACCCTGTCAAACACAGACACCAGCATTCCTACATCTTCACCAAGAGATTTTGTCTGTTTTTATTTAGATTTCAAGATTTTACCATTTAAAAAACATGTAAAAGAGAAATGCATAAATAAAATGATTGAGGGTGACACAAATGTATCATAATAAAACTATTTGGTTAATGTGTCCCTATATAGTATAGTCTCTCTTCTCACCCCATAGCTTCATAGTGGGAGTCAGTCTCAGCTTCAAAGTGGGAGTCAGTCTCAGCTTCATAGTGGAAGTCAGTCTCAGCTTCATAGTGGGAGTCAGTCTCAGCTTCAAAGTGGGAGTCAGTCTCAGCTTCATAGTGGGAGTCAGTCTCAGCTTCATAGTGGGAGTCAGTCTCAGCTTCATAGTGGGAGTCAGTCTCAGCTTCATAATGGGAGTCAGTCTCAGCTTCATAGTAGGAGTCAGTCTCAGCTTCATAATGGGAGTCAGTCTCAGCTTCATAGTGAGAGTCAGTCTGAGCTTCATAGTGGGAGACAGTCTCAGCTTCATAGTGGGAGTCATTCTCATTCAGACTAATTTTAACTTTGTCCAGACAGACTCCTACTGAATGAATGAATGAATTAATGAAATTGGATTTTCGCGTCAAATCATCAATTGGCAAACCAACCATGGGATTAATTGACACATAAACAAACAGTACAATAATTCACTGTGGTAATTAAATGATAATTCTTCTTCTGCGGTTCTCTGCATTGCACATCACATAAAGAGTGAAAACAAATGTAAGGTAAAAATCTATACATAATTGTAAATAAGGTTATCCAAATAATAATGATATCTCTAGAGCAGTAAAATAATATACACATACATACATACATGCATACATGCATACATACATACATACATACATACATACATACATACATACATACACATACATACACACATACATACATACATACATACATACACATACATACATACATACACACATACATACATACATACATACATACATACATACATACATACATACATACATACATACATCTACATACATACATACATACATACATACATACATACATACATACATACATACATATACAGATAAATAAATACAGAAAAAAAGAAACAGAAGGCATTTGAACCCAGTCTGCAAAAAGAGAAGACACATATGGCAGACAAGCCTATACACAATCTATATACACACGTGCCATTTACAAAATAGAAGCTAAATATTTTTACAATTTAATTATAGGTAGCCCTTTTTGATTCATTCCAGGCTTTATAGGTATTCCGCAAATGGAAATACACAATGGACAAAAAAACATTTCAGTTTCTCCTCATCACTCAGTCACATAATGCCAACCACATAATGCCAGGGTATATCTGGTGTGCTTTCTGGAATAAGAGCAAGCATTATTCCATGTGGTAGAAAGGGCAATAGTGTCATGTATTGTCATGTTGTGTCTTTCTGTCCTTTCCTTTCACCCTGTCTCCCTCTGCTGGTCGTACTAGGTTACCGTTTCTGTCCCTCTTTCCCCCAGCTGTTCCTTGTCTTCTCTGACTACCTCATTCACCCCTTTTCCCACCTGTTCCCTTTTTCCCTCTGATTAGGTCCCTATATCTCTCTCTGTTTCTGCTCCTGTCTTTGTCGGATTCTCGTTTGTGTTACTCATGCCTGAACCAGACTATCGTCGTGTTTGCTGCAACCTTGTCCTGTCCTGTTGGAATCTGCCTGTTCATCTAACCTTGTCCTGTCCTGTCGGAATCTGCCTGTCCATCTGAGCCTACGTGTGTTTCGTCATTAAAGTAACTCTGTTTTGTTAATTCGCTTTTGGGTCCTCATTCACGCACCTTAACAAATAGAGGATAAAATGAGTTTCATTCTCTATTTCTTTGAGGTCACAATAGTTACATAGCTGTTCCTCTTCCATTTCACCTCAATACCGACCTGTTTCAATACGCAGAGGAAATATCTGATCTTACCTGTGCACATAGTGATCTCTTGCTTTTAGGTTGGTTCTACATAATGTCTCTCACATTCGAATTCAACACACAGCTCTCTGCGTCTTCCCCCAACATGCATTGTTTGTAGTTTTCCTCTGGACATGTAAGAGAATCTTACAGAACTCTGTATGCAGGGTGTGATTGGGGTGTTTTTCCCATTGGGGAATGGTGTTTTGCAAGTGGACCCCACACCTCGCTGCCATAAAGTACAATTGGTTCAATTACATTTTCAATTAGTTTTGGCTAAATGTATTTATCTGTCAGTCCATTCACTGTCTCATTTAGGTGTCCAGTTGAGCTTGTTTTTTAAACCTAAGTAATATTTGTGTGTGCAGTACTCTATATATTTAGGACCATTTGAGAACTTTGGTCTAGTTCCCTGAAATCTGGATATTCTTCAGAAAATCATTATTGTATTTTTGGGGTTTACTGCCAGGGTCCAGGGCTCTGCTGTAGGCCATGTGCTGTGGGTGACAGGCATTTAACCTTTGAACTGTGAACAGTCCTGTATGCCAAATAGAATCAAATGCTTTTTGGAAGTCGATAAAGCAAGCGTACATTTTGGTATTATTTTGGTGGAGATGTTAATACACTGCTCAAAAAAATAAAGGGAACACTAAAATAACATATCCTAGATCTGAATGAATGAAATATTCTTATTAAAACCTTTTTTATTTACATAGTTGAATGTGCTGACAACAAAATCACACAAAAATTATCAATGGAAATCAAATGTATCAACCCATGGATGTCTGGATTTGGAGTCTCACTCAAAATTAAAGTGGAAAACCACACTACAGGCTGATCCAACTTTGATGTAATGTCCTTAAAACAAATCAAAATGAGGCTCAGTAGTGTGTGTGGCCTCCACGTGCCTGTATGACCTCCCTACAATGCCTGGGCATGCTCCTGATGAGGTGGCGGATGGTCTCCTGAGGACTCTCCTCCCAGACCTGGACTAAAGCATCTGCCAACTCCTGGACAGTCTGTGGTGCAACGTGGCGTTGGTGGATGGAGCGAGACATGATGTCCCAGATGTGCTCAATTGAATTCAGGTCTGGGGAAAGGGCGGGCTAGTCCATAGCATCAATGCCTTCCTCTTGCAGGAACTGCTGACACACTCCAGCCACATGAGGTCTAGCATTGTCTTGCATTAGGAGGAACCCAGGGCCAACCGCACCAGCATATGGTCTCACAAGGGGTCTGAGGATCTCATCTCGGTACCTAATGGCAGTCAGGCTACCTCTGGCGAGCACATGGGGGGCTGTGCGGCCCCCCAAAGAAATGCCACCCCACATCATGACTGACCCACCGCCAAACCGGTCATGCTGGAGGATGTTGCAGGCAGCAGAACGTTCTCCACGGCATCTCCAGACTCTGTCACATCTGTCACGTGCTCAGTGTGAACCTGCTTTCATCTGTGAAGAGCACAGGGCGCCAGTGGCAAATTTGCCAATCTTGGTGTTCTTTGGCAAATGCCAAACGTCCTGCACGGTGTTGGGCTGTGAGCACAACCCCCACCTGTGGACGTCGGGCCCTCATACCACCCTCATGGAGTCTGTTTCTGACCGTTTGAGCAGACACATGCACATTTGTGGCCTGCTGGAGGTCATTTTGCAGGGCTCTGGCAGTGCTCCTCCTTGCACAAAGGCGGAGGTAGCGGTCCTGCTGCTGGGTTGTTGCCCTCCTACGGCCTCCTCCACGTCTCCTGATGTACTGGCCTGTCTCCTGGTAGCGCCTCCATGCTCTGGACACTACGCTGACAGACACAGCAAACCTTCTTGCCACAGCTCGCATTGATGTTCCATCCTGGATGAGCTGCACTACCTGAGCCACTTGTGTGGGTTGTAGACTCCGTCTCATGCTACCACTAGAGTGAAAGCACCGGCAGCATTCAAAAATGACCAAAACATCAGCCAGGACGCATAGGAACTGAGAAGTGGTCTGTGGTCCCCACCTGCAGAACCACTCCTTTATTGGAGGTGTCTTGCTAATTGCCTATAATTTCCACCTGCTGTCTATTCCATTTGCACAACAGCATGTGAAATTTATTGTCAATCAGTGTTGCTTCCTAAGTGGACAGTTTGATTTCACAGAAGTGTGATTGACTTGGAGTTACATTGTGTTGTTTAAGTGTTCCCTTTATTTTTTAGCAGTGTATATCAGGATGTGTGTGGGTGTAAATATGATCGGTCGTGCGATGTTTTGGTATAAATCCAATTTGGCATTGACACAGGACATTGTACTTATTAAGGAAGTGTCATGACGTTGGCCTGGGGGTAGGTTTATGACAGTCATAAATACCTCTTCCCCCCTTTTTCCTCTCTCTACCCTACTGATCTGACATTTGAAAATCCCTTGGTTAACATAGAGATTCTGGGAACATCAGAAGGTGGGGGGAAATGAACTATATTCTGGTAATCTGACCAATTGAACATATGCGGTGGTACTTAATGAATATGATGTCAGTTCGGTTGTCATCTGAGACATTCTCCTCAATGATAGGATGACATAAACTCTACAGTGGAAAGTCTACACATCAGAGTTATCGGATTCACATGGAATTGTTGTTCAATTTAAATGTTTGAATATAAAATTATTGTTGAAGAGATTAAATGTAATTTTACCTTCCAAATGAGAGATTTGGGTTTTCATCAGGTTAGGACTCTGCTCAATCAGTGGCCCGCCCCTGTGAAGGGACATGGGTTATAAAACTTTTCAAATACGCCCTCCTCTCCCTTCCTATATAAAGCCTTGACGACAATATAACTTCCTGTTCAAAGTATGTGAGGTCTGCAGCCTCTGCGTTAAAAGGACTAACATGTCAACTACAGAACTAAGCCATCCTCAGCGTGAGCTTTGGTTGCGAATGGTATGAACTTTGAAATTCACTACAGAAGTGATACCTCCTAGCCGTTGAGTTAGCCACAGCAGCTGCAAACGCGGGTTAGGAAAGAACAGACAAAGTATCCCGTCTACCACACAACAACGTTACTACAACGTATTCAATTGACCACCAGAGACATTTTTCAAAGGACAAAGGACTCGGTTTGGCAACACGGCCTTCCATCTACCACCAACCTACCGAAGCGCAGCTCAGAGTAAATATTTATTGCATTTTCCTTTTCCAAATGGGCGGTAATTTAGAATGCATAAGATACTGTATTTACGATAGCACAGCTTCTCCCTTTGTCCCTCAGTCTTCCCGCTCTTTCACTCTAACCCAGCCCCTTTTCTTTTGAGTAACCAGCTGTCATATCTGTTCCGCCCGCTAGGGACGTTTTCCTCTATGACGTCATTTGTAATCATGATGTATGATTCATTCTTTGTATATGTAATTCTGTGTGATTAGTTAGGTATTTAGTAAATAAATAATTAAACCCAAAGTTGTATTGCTGATTCAACTTGTTAGCCAGGGTTCGTGAAGATGTACAACTTTTAGATGAGACTGAATTAAGGTGACGATTAATATTGACTGCTATTGATGTAAAAAATTACTAGGTCTTTAAGAGTTTATTCAGAAGATAACAGCTCTATAAATATTATTTTGTTGTGCCCCGACTCTCTAGTCAACTTCTTGAGTGTAGGGGGCAGGATTTTCATTTTTGGCTAAAAAACGTACCCATTTGAAACTGCCTATTTCTCAGGCCCAGAAACTATAATATGCATATAATTGTCAGATTAGGATAGGAAACACTCTAAAGTTTCCAAAACTGTCAAAATATTGTCTGTGAGTATAACAGAACTGATATTGCAGGCGAAAACCTGAGGAAAATCAAACCAGGAAGTGCTGCCCGAAGATCACCAAAGGTAAGCGATTTAATCTATTGCTTTTCTGACTTTCGTGACCAATCTACTTGGCTGCTAGTGTTTGTAATATTTTGTCAACTGAGAGAGATGTTCTTACATAAATGCTTGTTATGCTTTCCCCGAAAAGCTGTATTGAAATCTGACACGCCAGGTGGATTAACAACAAGCTAAGCTGTGTTTTGCTATATTGCACTTGTGATTTCATGAAAATTAAATATTTTTAGTAATTTAATTTGAATTTGGCTCGCTGCAATTCAGCGGGTGGGGATGAAAATGATCCCGCTAAAGGGATGGGTGCGTCAAGAAGTGAATTACATTTACATGATTAGCTCAATCAGGTAATATTAATTACGGAGAAAGGATTTTATAGAATAGCATGTCATATCACTTCATCCGGCATAGCCAAAGACACGACAGAAGTTTAGAACTCTTACATTTATAATACTAGAGAAAACATTCCCCAGGTTAATGTTCACACAAATGCCTCAATAATTACTAGGGTCAAATTTGTTTCCGTTCTTAAAGATTGGGGTTATGAGTCCTTGATTCCAGATGTCAGGGAAATAACCTACACTCAGGATTAAATTAAACTGTTTTAATATAACCAATTGAAATTTTCCACTAGTACATTTTTTTGAGCGTATAATTTGGGATGCCATCAGGTCTGCATGCTTTTTTAAATTTGAGGGCATTTACTCCACACACAGAGATGCGTGATCACGCTCTCCGTAGCCGATGTGAGTAAGACCTTTAAACAGGTCAACATTCACAAGGCAGCAGGGCCAGACGGATGACCAGGATGTGTACTCCAAGCGTGCGCTGACCAACTGGCAAGTGTCTTCACTGACAATTTCAATAATAATGTAATACCTACAGTACATGTTTCAAGCAGACCACCATAGTCCCTGTGCCATACTGACCTGTAGCACTCACGTTTGTAGCCACTTCTGTAGCCATGAAGTGCTTTGAAAGCCTGGTCATGGCTCACATCAACACCATTATCCCAGAAACCCTAGACCCACTCCAATTTGCATACCGCCCCGACAGATCCACAGATGAAGCAATCTCTATTTCACTCCACACTGCCCTTTCCCACCTGGACAAAAGAAAGACCTATGTGAGATTGCTATTCATTGACTATAACTCAGCATTCAACACCATTAGTGCCCTCAAAGCTAAGGACCTTGGGATGAAATACCTCCCTCTGCAACTGGATCATGGACTTCCTGACGGGCTGCCACCAGGTGGTAAGGGTGGTAACAACACATCTGCCACGCCGATCCTCAACACGGATGACCCTCAGGGGTGTATGCTCAGTCCCCTCCTGCACTCCCTGTTTTAATAAATTATTTGGTGACGTGAATATATTTAGTATAGTTTTATCTAAAAAGGATAACTTGAAAATGTTTCACTATTTTTATGAAATTCGCTAAGATTGTCCTCCCCTTTTTCTAAGGAGCCTCCACTGCCATAACATGATTTAGCCACCACTATGTTTGAAAATATGGAGGACAAAAAAGTAAATTGCTTTGCCACATTTTTTGCGGTATTACATTTGTGCCTTGTTGCAAACAGGTTTGAGAATATATTTATTCTGTACAGGCTTCCTTCTTTTCACTCTGTCATTTAGGTTAATATTGTGGAGTAACTACAATGTTGTTGACCCATCTTCAGTTTTCTCCAATCACAGCCATTAAACTAACTGTTTAATGGTGAAATCCCTGAGCGGTTTCCTTCCTCTTCGGAAACTGAGTTAGGAAGGACGTCTGTATCTTTGTAGTGACTGGGTGTATTGATACACCATCCAAAGTGGAATTAATAACTCCACCATGCTCAAAGGGATATTCAATGTCTGCCTTTTTCTACCCATCTACCAATAGGTGCCCTTCTTTGTGAGGCATTAGAAAACCTCCCTGGTCTTTGTGGTTGCATTTATGTATGAAATGTACAACTCAACTGAGGGACCTTACAGATAATTGTATGTGTGGCATACAGAGATGAGGTAGTCATTCAAAAATCATATTAAACACTATTATTGCACAAAGAATCAGTCCATGCAACTTATTATTTGACATGTTAAACACATTACTCCTGAATTTATTTAGGCTTGCCATAACAAAGGGGTTGAATACTTATTGACTCAAGACATTTCAGTTTTTAATTTTTAATGAATTTGTAAAAATGTCTAAAAACATAATCCCACTTTGACATTACTGGGATATTGTGTGTCGGCCCGTGACAAATAATCTCAATTTGAATCCGTTTTAAATTCAGGATGTAACACAACAAAATGTGCAACAAGTCAAGGGATGTGAATACTTTCTGATAGGCACTGTACATGCAGTTTTATAACTAGGGCTCAGAGTCTTTCCCAACCATGTGACTTGTCCACATTCCAAATGTTATAGATTTTTTGATTTAACAAAGTAAATCAAGAACTGCATTAAAATCAGTGCATTTATTTTTTCAATAACATCATAT
This sequence comes from Oncorhynchus mykiss, assembly GCF_013265735.2. Classification (NCBI taxonomy): domain Eukaryota; kingdom Metazoa; phylum Chordata; class Actinopteri; order Salmoniformes; family Salmonidae; genus Oncorhynchus; species Oncorhynchus mykiss. The sequence continues at coordinate 18,196,408 of NC_048579.1, forward strand.
GAATACGCCTTTTCTTCCATAACAATTTTAACATTGTGATAAATTATTTTCTGAAAATGATTTAGGCTCCGTCATTGATCTAGTCATAATAATATGAAGGCAACACGAGTGTTTGAAACACAGATCATTTAATATTACTAAAACTACATCACTAAACACATTCACAGCTCATGCTATATGCAACTATTTCATTAGCAATAATACAAACAACATTAGAACATAAAAAATAAAAATAAAAATATATAAAAACATTTAAATTAGTACCTAGTCAAAAAAATTGTTCCATCCCCGGAATGGTATATTGAAAAGTAACCAAAACAAACTGTACACATCAGCTTTTACCTCCTTTATAGAAAACTGCATTTGGTATTTAGTTGTGTTTCATAAAAATAAAAAAAAAGGTACTGAGAGAGGGTCAGAGACGCTGATAAATAGCATGACCCTAGATAGCATAAATAGCATGACCCTAGTCCAGACCCTAGGTATCCAAGGTTTGTGTGCCTAAAGATACCAATACCACCTTGCAAACAATGGACGATCAGAGGAGAATGGCTGTCCGTTTTCTGCCCGTAGGAAAAAATAAATAATGCAGCAGTCTGAAAAAAAGCAGCAAGAGCTGCATATGTCCAGAAGGGAGAGAAAACGAAGGCCCCATTAGAGAAAATAAATACATAAACATCCATTCAAAATAAAGGAGACAAAACAACAGATATCAAAAAATGTGATCCATATGGTGCAAAAATGCACACAAAAAACTGCTACATCATCCTGGATGAAGTCCCAGAGGGAAAGTGTCCAAGGTGTTGCTGTTGTCTTCGTCCCCTCTGGGTTTTGGGACACCTCCTATTCAACAAAAGACAATGGAATAACATCAAACTCTCAGTTTTGACTGCCTCACAAAACACATTACTCAGCACTTTAGAAACGAGTTTGAAAAATCTTAAATCAATTACGAATGTAAAAATGTGTATTGCTAAGTATACACCTTTTACAGAGTAACCACCTTTTGTCAAATGACACACATTGTCACATTTGGAATAGAATCTTCCATAAGACTTGCTCATTTATGCTACTGTATGTTGTTTACAAAACACGGCTTATAAAATGCAGAATATTTAAATCTGCTTATCAGAAATGTGCTAATAAGATCAGATAGGTCACTTTGGAGAGCACACCCACCTTGTGAAACACATGACAACAGCGACAATGATGGCGATCTGTACGGCTCCGATGACGGCTGCTATGAGAACGTAGTGGAGTTTCTGTCCACTGGGCACCACGTACAGGATGTTGAAGTCTTGGATTTCATCACACTGCTGGCCAGTGTAGCCCGAGTCACACCTGGGGAGACAACAAAACCGCTAGCACTTCATTTCATGACACAATAATTATCTATGAATTAGGTCAAAAAGAGATGAAACATAGCATACGCAGGTATGTAAGACAAAAGGACACCATGTTATCTTACCGGCAGGTGGGGATGCTATACTTCATTTCACATTGGCCGTGTTCACAGAAGTTTGCGTAGTCCTTTGTGCAGAGGGTGGGGATCCCTCCATAAGCTCTGTCCTCCCCTGTGTCTACCGTGTCTTTAAAGGTATACAGAAAATCACTAATATTAATATGGATGATATAAATATTAAAGAGCGAGCTAGGCCTGGTCCTCAGTTGCAATACAAATATAACTGACATGACAGAGCAGAAATATGCTTTGCAGATATGTAAAAGTACAACAGTATTATTTCCATATAGACAACATGAACCATGGTCTGAGGTAAATCAACGACCATAACAACATCATAACAGAGTGTGGTAAAAGGGAGCAGACATACCAAAAAGATCCGTCTTGCTGTTGCTACCATCGTCTTCGTTTTTCTTCTTCCCTTTTTCTGAAAAAACAAAACAAATATTTTTGAGTGCATGACAGAAATGTCCCAATATTGAAAATGGGTTAAAAAAAAAACATTTCTGAGCGAGCCTTCCTTTCAAAGCTATAGACAGAAGCAAATGTGAAATAATTCATAAGACTAGAGGTTGCTTAAAAATAGTTTTTCAACTGTAAGAAGTTGAAAATAAATCATATTGGAGGGACTCAGGGAAATAGTGTTCAAGCTCCATGTTCTAAGAGAGCCCTAATCACAAGGATTATAAGATTATCAGAGAGCCCTAATCACAAGGATTATACGATTATCAGAGAGCCCTAATCACAAGGATTATAAGATTATCAGAGAGCCCTAATCACAAGGATTATAAGATTATCAGAGAGCCCTAATCACAAGGATTATAAGATTATCAGAGAGCCCTAATCACAAGGATTATAAGATTATCAGAGAGCCCTAATCACAAGGATTATACGATTATCAGAGAGCCCTAATCACGAGGATTATACGATTATCAAAGAGCCCTAATCACAAGGATTATACGATTATCAGAGAGCCCTAATCACAAGGATTATACGATTATCAGAGAGCCCTAATCACAAGGATTATACGATTATCAGAGAGCCCTAATCACAAGGATTATACGATTATCAGAGAGCCCTAATCACAAGGATTATTCGATTATCAGAGAGCCCTAATCACAAGGATTATACGATTATCAGAGAGCGCACCATGGCTTGATTATCAGAGAGCGCACCATGACTTGATTATCAGAGAGCACTCCATGGCTTGATTATCAGAGAGCGCACCATGACTTGATTATCAGAGAGAGCAGCATGGCTTGATTATCAGAGAGCGAACAATGGCTTGATTATCAGAGAGAGCAGCATGGCTTGATTATTAGAGAGTGCAGCATGGCTTGATTATCAGAGAGCGCAGCATGGCTTGATTATCAGAGAGCGAACAATGGCTTGATTATCAGAGAGAGCAGCATGGCTTGATTATTAGAGAGCACCATGGCTTGATTATCAGAGAGCGCAGCATGGCTTGATTATCAGAGAGCGCAGCTTGGCTTGATTAACAGCGAGCGCATCATGGCTTGATTATCTGAGAGCGCACCATGGCTTGATAGTCAGTCAGAGAGCGCACCATGGCTTGATTATCAGAGAGCGCACCATGGCTTGATAGTCAGTCAGAGAGTGCACCATGACTTGATTTTCTGAGAGCGCACCATGGCTTGATTATCAGAGAGCGCACCATGGCTTGATAGTCAGTCAGAGAGCGCACCATGGCTTGATTATCAGAGAGCGCACCATGACTTGATTATCTGAGAGCGCACCATGACTTGATTAACAGAGAGTGCACCATGACTTGATTATCAGAGAGCGCAACATGGCTTGATTATCAGAGAGCACACCATGGCTTGATAGTCAGTCAGAGAGGGCACCATGGCTTGATTATCAGAGAGCGCACCATGGCTTGATTATCAGAGAGCGAACCATGACTTGATTAACAGAGTGCACCATGACTTGATTATCAGAGAGCGCAACATGGCTTGATAGTCAGTCAGAGAGCGCAACATGGCTTGATTAAGGACGGACTATAAATACTAAGTATGCCGTAATATAGTTAATATCCCAAGTAAAAATAGCAGTTAACTAGCATTCTGACATGGCCTCATTAAAATCCATTTGGTTAATCAACAAACCAGTTGAATGTTAGATATATGAAGTAGATTTTGTACAAGATACCTACCATTTTTTATTACAAACTAATAACCGATGGTGCTGTTTAGGATGCACATTTCTGATATATAACAATAAGATGACCATAGATACAATGTGAGAGGTATGGCGGGTTTCTATTTGGGCCAGTCGAAGCATGAGGCTGTTGGTAACATTACTCTGACAGACAGTTATTGTAATGTGTGCATGCCTTTGCAATGCTCATTTGCATTACCAAATGAAATAAATGACAGATAAGTGGCGAGTGACTGGGTTTAACTTGAGGGCAATTTGGCCTGTTGAGATGTAGGGTGACACACAGGCATGCTTCACTACAGTTAATGGCCCTCCTGCAAGAATTGGCCAACTGCACCATCAGCAGAAATGCCTCCAAACTGATTTAAGAGATAGACACGTACATAGGGTCACATGACAAATGTTGTTAAGAAACATCTCAGGACATGCAGAACAATTACTCTCTGAGAACAAATGTAATATCACTATGGTAACAAATAATATCACCATGGTGATTTAGCAGACGCTCTTATCCAGAGCGTAATGTGAAATGATAGGAATCCCATTGTAGGAATATTGGAACATCCATAACTAGTTCTCAGATTTCCAGGTTGGGATGTATTCTATTGCATTTTGAATAAGGTATGCAAGTTCATGTAATATTTAGGGTCAATGTATGCTCTGTGAAACATAAAATAGATAGATTATTTATGTAAATAGATATTTTAGCCCTACACTTTAGAACTAGATTGTGAGACGTTTTTAAAAACAGGGCCATATTTGGGGTAGTAAATCTTCGCCCTCAAATGGAGAATGACATTTTTTAAACAGCTTTAAACAGATGTTCTGGTAAGAAACATCTTTGTAGTTATCTGAACAGCTGGTTGCCCGATGCCCCTTGGTCATAATAATGTGGCCCAAATCCTAATTGTGTGCATCCAGATTGAGGTCATGTCTGCATTTGAAAGAAGAATCTTCAGTCTTTTGATGCGCTGAAGAAAGACGTATGTCGGGACAAACCTAATAGTCTCAGTCATCACCACACAGCATTGTCATAGTGGGGATCAATCAACCAATTGGGGTGGGCATCATAAACATCAGAGTTTGACAGGAACTAGCCATCATATAGGTCACTGGCAGTATAAAATGATAAAGATTTACAGGAAAGTCAAGACTGGTGGGTGGGACGCTTATATAAACACAGCACATATCAGGAATATCAGGACTGGCACCAGGAACCCATGCACGGGAGAATATCTAGGACATTGTATTCAACTATTAAGTAGGATGTCGCATTACAGCAGGATCCCCTCATCTCTACACCAAAAATCTCAGTCAAATATTAAATTGTGATTATTTTCCTTCCTTGAGATTGTGAATAATAAATCAAATCCTTCGAAAACCACAATCCATAGTTTTTTTTCCCACAATGCAGTGTAAAATGACATGTTTCTAAATGACGTTTTAATGTTAGAACATGGCATTACCTGGACAACTCCCTAGATGCTTCACGTCAATCTTCACCTGCTTCAAGCACGAAGCCTCTCTTACGTGACAGGGGGTAATGTAAGATTTTCCGTCTGTTCCACACACCGGGTTGTCATTATGGCCACTGCAGTCAATGTTGCACATGCACCTGGGTGTCGAAGAAAACATTTATATAAACATCTGTTTCATGAACAATGTATTAACACTGCGTTCACTAAAAGAGCTAAACATACATCATCAATCAATTTGAATCTAATGTGACAACCCAGGACCCCAGTATATGGCGAAAATAAGCAAAGATATCTATGAGGTACTAGTGGTCACTAGTCGTCTTCCAGATGAAGATGAGACCTCCTTTCAGAGACTGAGAGCACAACAGCTGATGAAGACGAGTCCTTTCAGAAACTACTGAGAGCACAATAGCTGATGAAGACGAGTCCTCAGAGACTACTGAGAGCACAATAGCTGATGAAGACGAGCTCTCCTTTCAGAAACTACTGAGAGCACAATAGCTGATGAAGACGAGTCCTCAGAGAATACTAAGAGCACAATAGCTGATGAAGACGAGTCCTCCTTTCAGAAACTACTGAGAGCACAATAGCTGATGAAGACGAGTCCTCAGAGACTACTGAGAGAACAATAGCTCATGAAGACGAGTCCTCCATTCAGAAACTACTGAGAGCACAACAGCTAATGAAGAAGAATCCTCAGAGACTGCTGAGAGCACAATAGCTGATGAAGACGAGTCCTCCTTAGACTACTGAGAGCACAATAGCTGATGAAGAGAAGTCCTCCTTAGAGACTACTGAGAGAACAATAGCTGCAGTGGAAAGTACTCACAATATATCCTCAGAGTCCACATCACATTCTGCTCCAAACTTGCAGTTGACACATTTTGTGGGCTTTTTTCCTCTGCCTGTGCCTGATCCTTCATCATCTGTAGGAAAGGAGAGTATTTAAAAAATGTTAGCTGTCAAACAGAGTTAATATTGTTCTATTAGTGGTTGGATCTGCAAAGCTTTTGTTTAAGCAGGCTATGTTTAACCAGCTTTCATTGTAACATTGTAACATGGGTTGTCAAGTCAAACGTATTAAAGTGAAGCAAGACCAAGTTACTACACTGTACCTCCGTCGCCAGATCCAGAACTGCCATCTGTGTGTTACAGCATAGAAAATTAGTTAGCTTCAGCTTGGTCTAAAATGATTTATAACAAAATGACAAGGTGATGAACCCAAGTGATGAAAAATGCGCTCCATAAAGGGGATTCTGTACTCTCCAGTGAAAGTGTGCAGCCTGCGACTAAGACTCACCTGTATAGCAGGCCACGTCAGAGACCTGCGATATGGACTTCTGCTGCTTGCATGCTGCTCTCCTCAAGAAGCACTCGTTCTGATAGGTGTCTCCGTTGGACCCACAAACAGGGATGTACTTCTTAGAGCACTAAAACACAACGGGCAATGAAAGGATGTTACTGAACCATCACAGCCTAGACCAGGGATCATCAAGTAGATTCAGCCATGGGACGATTTGTTTTCTTGAGTGGATAGTCAGGCGGCCAAAACAAAATGCCAAATCATTTGTAGACTGCAAATTTACTGCAAGAAGCCCAAACAGATATAACATCTGACTAACACCTTGTTTACATTTGTATATGATCACATACAGTAAATCTCTATATTATGTGTGGGAATACTATGGAACAGAGTTCCGAAATGAAGATCAATTGGAGCTGATTTGCTTTGGCAAAGCCATTCCTGCTTGCTTTCTTGCTCATGGCAATGGTAATGACAGTCTTACTTGACAACAGAGAACATGATAGCCTTTATTCCACTGTGTTACTTACATGGAACTGGCAGACACATTTCAGGTCAGCCCCATTCTCTTGACATGTCCCACCGTAACGACATGTTGCAGCGTCACACACTCTCAGGTCACTTTTCTTCTCAGACAAATCTGGTAAAAACAAGGTGTGAAATACCATTATTTTAGTGCTCCATTTGTAAAACCACATGAATATCTAGTATAGTCTATGTTGTGTATTAGTATTTACGTGACATTGCTTTTCTATCTGGGAAAAACTTTCTAACATGAAGATTGGAGCAAATAGTGTGTGAAAACGTTCAACTCAAAACACAATTCTTTCCCAAACTACAGTCTTTGAGAAAAAACTCCTCGGGTATAGCCTAGCTGGAAACACTCTTCTTTACCTAAAATACAGTTAGCCTTGAATGCAAAATGATATGCTCTGTTTCATCACAAAACAGAGTAAATCAGTCTGGATTCCAGGCTAAAATGCACTATGAACCAAAGCCGTGACAACTTAAGAGTTCACGGCCACTTGAATACATCTTCCAGTAATGACTTTCATCCATCCAACACGCAAAAGCCCATAGCTTCCCCTTTAGCCAGAAATACACTTGAACATCTCTCACTCTCTCACACTGGGCGGAATTTATCAGAGGAAGGAGAAGGACAAATCAATGGAAGAGAGGAGTCAATGTAGCGAAGACCCGGGTCATTAGCAACACGTAGCCATCCAACTCCTTTGCCACAAGACATCAATAGTCATCGCCTCATTTCTTCAATGGTTGGACTAATGAGAGATCCGGTACAGAGAGAGCTTAGCTACGCATCATTTGTACAACTTTATTGAGAGTCAGTGGAATGTGCAATGTACAACAGTCACTGCCCAGCACAACTGGACTGAGAAATGTAGTCACTACTGGTCATTCGGACAAGTTGGTCCTCATTTACACAGTAATGCCTTGGCATTGCATGATCATGGGAAAGCAAAGCCAAGAACAATCAAAAGGGACCCAGAAAGATGACTTGAAAAGATTGGAGAAGAGGGTCAAGTCCGATCTGATAATCTTTGGTCAGGAGCTCAAGCACATTATGCGTGAGAGGCATTCCTGATAGGAATGATAGGATTTCAGGTTGTCAAGGTGGGCTTACAAGGCACTTATAGTAAAGTATTCCATCACAATATTGTTTGAAAAAGTTCATCATTAGCCTGGTCATAAGTAGGGATAACATCATTGGATTGGATTACATCATCAGGATCAATGAATTTGGTCAAAACAACTCCTCCGTGCTGCAAGTCTTCAATATTAACTTTAACCAAACTGTCAAAAACATTACGGATGAAGTGAACTTAGAGGATTTTATTTCCCCTGCTGACAATCAGTTGTAGTATAATCTGTTTTTCACTAGCTTTGATAACTACAGTAGGTGTGCAAAATGACTGTTGTGCTACTGTGCTAGAACAACTCTAGGTTCATGGACACCCTGAGGGAGAGTGTTTGAATCTCACGGAGCTCTAATGGAGGAATGAGAAGACCATCCCAGCCTTCCAGGCAGGTTTGACAGCAGCCATTTACATCCTCCTGGGGTCAACAGCATTACCACCAAGCACTCCTATCAACTAGCAGAACATTGGAAAACCCCTGGTCTGTGAGATTTACAGGCAGGGGGAGACATAGGGGGGAGGGAGAGAAGGAGAGGGAATGAGAGAGAAATGAAGACATAAAAGGAGAGGAAGAGTTAAAAGAGGGAGCGAAGGAGAGAGAGAGAGGGAGAGAGAAAAAGAGAGAGTAGGAGAGGTGATGGGAATGGAAGAATCCTACCCCACTGAGGTTTGAACTGAAGTTCCCTCCTGCTCTCATCGCCAGTCCCCACGAGGGAAGACATATCTCAACATGCAGTAGGAGCTTTATGTTGTCTTATCCCCACTGTTAGAGAAGATTTCAGAAGAGGAACTAATCCATTGTCTTGAGACAGGTAAGCACGCCACAGGGACTAATAATAACCCAACCTTTCAACAAATGGGAGGCAAAGTAGTTCCAGGCCAAAGATTATAATCAGCCTCTCCTAACAATCCCCTCCTCTCCTAAATAGATCTGTGTGTTACTCAACCAATGGTCACAGTCTCGATATAAAGGGGCTAGCCCCGATTCTAGTCACCCTGTACTTAAAGGACTATTGACCAAACTGTTCATTTCCTCATTACAGTCACTGTCACCCTGGGATCCCGAAGCTAGCCCATTAAATACAGGCCATGACCTAAAACTCCTCTGTAATCAATCAATACCACCACTGTATAGGAACACTAGTCTTTAAAACACTGCAGTAGAAGTCATAGTGGGACCAGGGCTTTAATTAAATAAAACCCTAATGAAATAGCATTGAACCTGACCTGCAAAATAGGCGCATTGGTGCAGTAATGTAAGTACGGTAATTCCGGCTGTTTTACCGATGTTTGTTCTTTACAGCAGTGCAGGGTAACAACCACGCTTCCACTGAATTCAACCCAATCAATGCATGCCTTGAGAAATACAATCTGCATTTCTCAGTAACAGTGGGGAAACACTGCACTTCACTGTATTTAAAGGGACAGTTCACTCTCAAATTAAAATGTTGTCCGATATTTTCAGAAGTAGTCTAATGTCAGGTCAAGCTGAATCCACATCCCACATTATCATTTGGGTATCCTAGATCCAGCAACATGCCTCAACCTGAAAACCACGGGAAAGAAAAGCCCAGAATAAAGGCAAGAAATGATACAGTGATTATATTTTCCATTCATTTCTGAAATGAATCTTTATATCCAGAATACTTACGGTTGCTAAGGTCACATCTGCTATGTTGGGTTCCTAAGAGGTTTGGGATCAGCAACTAATTATAGGTTGTTTTTAGGAGCATTGAAGAGCAACCAGGACCATGGGGAAAAGGAATGGCCTGCTTATTGACGGAAGTTAATCAGGCAAGCAGCAAATGTAAACAAATAGCTTGACAAGAGGAAATCAACTGGCTTTATCAGGACAGCTCACTCTTCGTTTTAAATCGGACTGCCTTTAAATAAAAGGGGAAGCCTACTGAATGAACACAATACATAGACCTTCATGACATACAGTTATTATGGGAACGAGAGGACATCACTCATGGTTTATGGGATTATGGAGAGGGTGGAACTACATCCACAACGGGTTTACGTTTCCATTCATCTTAAATACCATCAAACATAGGCCAATCTGTCAAAGTCACACTGAATGTTGGCTTTGGGTGGAACCCCTTAGGAAACCACATAGCAGATGTGAACTTTTAGCAAGCACATTATATATTCCGGATATAAAGAGTAATATGAATTTACCCTCAATTTAACCCACGATGACACTGTATACCAGTGTTGTAAAGTACTTGTGTAAAACTAAAGTAATACTTAAGTCATTTGGGGGTGGAGTGGTATTTATAATTTTGATAACTTTTACTTCACTATATTCCTAAAGAAAATAATGTACTTTTTACTCCATACATTTTCCCTAACACCCAAAAGACATTCCTTACATTTTGAATGCTAAGCAGTACAGGATAATGTTCCATTTCACGCACTTATGCAGAGAACATCCCCGGTCATCCCTACTGCCTCTGATCTGGCGGACTCACTGAACACACATGCTTTGTTTGTAAATTATGTTGAAGGTTGCCCCTGGCTATCTGTAAATGAAAAAAAAACTAAGTGGTGCCGTCCGGTTAACATAAGGAATTTGAAATAATTTATACTTTTACTTTTGATACTTAATTAAGTATATTTTAGCAATTACATTTAATTTTGATACTTACGGATATTTAAAACAAAATACTTTTAGACTTTAACTCAAGTAGTATTTTACTGGGTGACTTTCACTTTTACTTGAGTCATTTTCTATTAAGGTATCTTTACTTTTACTCAATTAGGACAGTTGGGTACTTTTTCTACAACTGGTGTATATAAACAAAAGTCATTACTCCTAACCAGGAAACTGAGAAATTACTGTTTCCATTTAATAGTGAAACCCAAACAAAAACAGGAGGACAATCCAGGGTGGGGTTCAAATATGGAAATTTTCCCTGCATGCACCTCACCAACAAGAGGGGACAGATCGAGCCACCCCCCAATAAACATTCGCCTATGAAATCACATTTCCCAAATGTATACATATATTTTTAAACATGCATTGACTCAAAGTGATTCCTCTTATGAAGCAGTGACACTGCCAGCCTTACGTTTGTCTAATCTAGACCAATTGAGCATGATGTGCTTTGTCTGCTGGTCAAGGAGATTGCCCAATTACCGACCAGCGTTCATTCAGCAAGGACGATAAACACCTCAGGAGCGCCTGTGTTGCAAAAACACAGGATGTGTGTCTGATAAACACAAATTATTCCCATAGAAGTGCTTGCTTTGGAAAAGTTAATTGATAAAGAAAATGTATTGATACTCACCCAAGCAGTCCTTGCCTTTTCCTGAGATACATTCGCTGCTCTCAGGGTAAGAGGCTTGTGCTCCAGGCAGTGTAGAGACGGCCAAAAGGCAGAGGAGAGAGAAAAAACGGCCTGCTGAGGGTCCGTGAGATGAGAGGGGATATCCTATGGACATGATGCTTACAATGCTGTGTAGAGTGGACACCGTCTTTTCTCCAAATCACAACATATGCCTTTTTTCATTCAAATGGCAGAAATACATCAACGAATCCACCAGATGTGAATTGGTAGACGGAGAACAAAACGCGGTGTTGTTGGCAAACTGTTTCACCCACGGCTAAAAAAAGGTTTCATCTCCTTTGCAGAACGGGGATTATCTCCCAGCATAGCCATATAAAAAAACTGCATTATATCGGACTTTAGCTCACAAATTGCACAAACGAAATGTTGGCTTTGCTCTATTGATCGCTCGTCTGGCCGTCGTATGGGATAGGGTGTGCGATAATGAGCTGTTTTGACTGTCGCATTTACCTTTGACGCGTCTGCCTCTATTTTATCCCAGCGGCAAACAGCTGGTTTAAAATGTCCCTCCGAGAATCTCTCTGCATCATTCCACAACACAATCCCACAAAGGCGAAAATAAATGATTTTGTTGTAGCAATTTACCCAGACAATGTCTTGAGTGAGATTTTGTGAATCACCATCAACAAAGGGCTTCAGTGACGCTTGGGTATCACATGACGCGAGACCACCCCCAATCATTGAAGCACGCTTTGCGTTGGAGCGGCAAGATCACACCATAAAATGTGTGGGGAGGGGATTCCGGTTGTAGCCTAGTGGGATACGTTATAAAGCGACATTTGCTAAAACTGTACAAAGGCTACAGCCTAAGCCTACTAACTTTTTTTCGTAATCAAGGAGTAAGACAATTACATTAATTAAAGTATAAAAAATGCAAGCCTTATGTGCTCTTTCACATATATAAAAATAAGAGGGATAGGCCTATCTGGCAGATAGAAAATAGAGATTGACAGTTTACCAATCCATGTTAAATAGATTATTCCCAGGTTATTTACCAACTAGTATAAATTACAATTTCACAAATTGTGAATCATGACATTTCTAAATAATAATTATGTTCAAAACACTCAAACTGATTGTTCTGGCACTGTCAGTAGCAATTGACATCATGAGTAGCCTAACTAGAGTCTTATTACATGGTTTATTACCCGCTTATACATATTGGGAAGGGTTCGCAAGCAAGCATTTCACGGTAAAATATTCGGTACAATACATTTTGAATTGATTACATGGCTTACATTTTACATGACTTATTACATGGCTCGTATTGCTTCTCTATGGTTCGCTCAGTCCTTGCACTGCAGTGGCGCAGCATGCCATGTGGTGTTGGAGACCACAACATCAGTGGCATTATTGATCCTGATAACACAACCACTCTTTCCATTTCATGTTTGGGCGGCTGTTCAAAAGACACATTGATGAGTATTACCACATATAACAATGCAATCACAGGCAAGCCTTTGCCAGACACCTGAGGTTTCAGGATCACCGAAGAGATCACCAAAGATAAATCAGGACTAGTTTGACTAAAAGATGGATTCCTTTTTTCTGAGTGACATGTGCCTTGCGGGGCTGTTTTCCCAAACTGAGTCAACTCACAACTGCATCAATGAATTTGAGCATCTAGGACTGGTGCAATTTAAAGATGTGAGTGAAACAATCACATTTCCAGTCAAATCAGTGGAAATGTGGTACACTGTGTTAACTGTATCTACCACGTTTTTATTTTTCTCATGAATTTGTTGAAATATTAATTTAGTTAATATTTTTTTCATATTCAATGAATCAAATTAAAATCTTTTTGTAACGGTCACCACAGTTTAAATAGGTGTTAAACTGAGCACAATATGGCATGAAGGTTACATCCATTTATATGCACACCAGTCTATAACATATTGATTCAACCATGTACTCTGAATGCAATATCACTCTAAAATGTGTATTCGTATTCAAATGTTATTGTAAGTTGAAATCATACAGTCATTGAAGGAAAGAGCTGAAACTATCCAATGTATAATGCATTGTAATGTCAAGTAACATGCCAAACGTGGATGGTGTCACGACTTCCGCCGAAGTCGGCTCCTCTCCTTGTTCGGCGATCGACGTCACCGGCTTTCTAGCCACCGCCGCTCCATTTTTCATCTTTCCATTTGTTTTGTCTTGTTCCATACACACCTGGTTTTCATTCCCTAATCATACTGAATGTATTTAGTCCTCTGTTCCCCTACTTGTCTTTGTGTGTAATTGTTAGATGGTGTTTTGTCTGGCGCTATACTTTATTATTGTTTCCATTTTATTTTGACACATTGATTTTTCATGTATGTAATTTGTGGAACGGAATTAAAGTGCGCCTATTTATTTCACTCTGCTCTCCTGCACCTGACTTCGCATCCCTTATACACACCTAACAGAATTACAGCCAGTACCCCGGTTAGAAGAGTCGAGGAGTGCGTCCAGGAACATTTGGCAATATTAAATCATCTTGGTGCCATGATGGATCGCGTTGTTCAAACCATGGACCCCTGGGAGAGACAGGAAGTCTCTCCAGTGCCTCGACCAGCACAGCCGGTGTTGCCTCCACCTGTCCCGTCTGGAGCCTGTCCCAGTGGGATACGTCTCTCCCTTCCCAGGGAATATGATGGGACGGCCGCACAATGCCAGGGATTGCTGTTACAACTGGACCTCTAATTGTCCACTGTGTACCCAGCTCCCTCGGGAAGGGAGAGAGTGGCTGCCCTCCTCGCCTGCCTCAGAGGAAGAGTGCTGGATTGGGCAAACGTCGTGTGGAGAGAAGGAGACACAGCGTTGGACCACTTCGAGGAATTCACTGGTCGCTTCAGGGCCATCTTCGACAATCCGCCCGAAGGTAGAGTGGCGGGAGAAAGGCTCTTCCATTTAAGGCAGGAGGCGAGGAGAGCCCAGGAATTCGCACTGGAATTCCGGACCTTGGCCGCCGGAGCAGGCTGGAACGACAGTGTCCTCATCGACCACTATTGGTGCAGCCTGCGAGAGGATGTCCGACGTGAGCTGGCCTGCAGGGATACCACCATCTCCTTTGACCACTGGTGGATTTGTCAATCCGGTTGGATAAGCTGCTGGTCACCTGCGGACATCCAGAGGGGGCTCTGTCAGTGCCATCTTCCAGCACCCCCACTCCGGTGCCCATGGAGTTGGGAGGGGCTGCGCGTAGGGAGGCTGGAGAAGGGGCCATCACATGTACCATCTGTGGCCGCAGAGGTCACACCGCCGGTCGGTGCAGTGTCGGTGTGTAATTGGCAGGCAGGGCACTCTGGCGTCACCCCAGGTGAGTTTGCACCACACTCATCCAGAGTCCTCTGTTGACCAACTGTTTATATCTGTTTGTTTCCCTGAGTTTTCCCTACATTTCCAGCATAAAGCGCTCGTCGATTCAGGCACAGCTGGGAATTTTATCGACAGAGCGTTAGCCATTAGTTTAGGGATCCCCATTTTTCCTGTAGTTAGACCTTTCCCGGTACACGCTCTGGATAGTCAACCATTAGAGTCCAGGCTATCAGGGAGGCCACCATCGCCATGGCCATGGTGACACAGGGGGATCATGAGGAGATAATCAGCCTCTTCCTCATTGACTCTCCTGCCTTTCCTATGGTACTAGGCCTTCCCTGGTTGGCTCATCATAACCCTACCATTTCCTATCAACAGAGGGCTCTCACGGGGTGGTCGCAAGAGTGCTCGGGGAGGTGTGTAGGGGATGCCGTTGGTGCTACCACGGTGGAAAGTCCAGACCAGGTCTCCACCGTGCGCATCCCCCCAGAATATGCCAATTTGGCTCTCGCCTTCTGTAAAAAGAAGGTGACTCAATTACCACATCATCGACGGGGGGATTGTGCGATAAATCTCCTGGCAGACGCTGCGCTTCCCAGGAGTCACGTGTATCCCCTGTCGCAAGCGGAGACGGTGACATATGTCTCTGAATCCCTATGTCAGGGGTACATTCGGCCCTCTAATTCACCCGCCTCTTCAAGTTTATTTTTTGTGAAGAAGAAGGATGGAGGTTTATGTCCGTGCATTGACTATAGAGGTCTCAACCAAATCACGGTGAGGTACAGTTACCAGCTACCTCTTATCGCCACGGCGATAGAGTCAATGCATGGGGCGCGATTCTTCACGAAACTAGATCTCAGGAGTGCATATAACCTGGTGAGTATCCGGGAGGGAGACGAGTGGAAGACACCGTTTAGTACCACCACAGGGCATTATGAGTACCTCGTCATGCCGTACGGGTTGATGAATGCTCCATCAGTTTTCCAATCCTTTGTAGATGAGATTTTGAGGGACCTGCACGGGCAGGGTGTAGTGGTGTATATCGATGACATTCTGATATACTCCGCTACACGTGCCGAGCATGTGTCCTTGGTGCGCAGGGTACTTGGACGACTGTTGGAGCATGACTTGTACGTCAAGGCTGAGAAATGTCTGTTCATTCAGCAGGCCGTCTCCTTCCTAGGGTATCGCATTTCCACATCAGGGGTGGAGATGGCGAGTGACCGCATTGCAGCCGTACGTAATTGGCCGACTCCCACCACGGTAAAGGAGGTGCAGCGATTTTTAGGGTTTGCCAATTACTACTGGAGATTTATCTGGGGTTTTGACCAGGTTGCTGCTCCCATTACCTCACTGCTGAAGGGGGGTCCTGTAAGGTTGCATTGGTCGGCTGAGGCGGACAGGGCTGGCCCATCCGGGTCCCTCTTTGGCATTCATAGTGGAGGAGGACACGTCCGAAGCTGGGATTTGGGCTGTGCTCTCACAGCACTCGTGTACGCCACCTAAACTCTGCCCCTGTGCTTTCTTCTCGAAGAAGCTTAGCCCAGTGGAGCGTAACTATGAAAAGTGGATCGATGATGGCTAGAAGACTGGCGACGCCGTCCGAAAAAGGAGAGGAACCAACTTCGGGGGAGGTCGTGACAAGATGAGAACAAATGTCAACACGCGCATTGAAGAACTTTGAATGGTAAATGGTCTGTTGTATAACCCTTTCACGATATATGTTACTGAGGTATTGAAAATGTTGGGTCCAGACTATTGCTATACTGCCAATCGCTATGTATTTTCACGGTTGCACGGATCACCGGTTTCAGAATGGAAAGTGTACAAGAAGATATAAAATTAATTTACTTTTTTGTTACTTTGTTTCTTCTTTTCCCCTCCCTCCCTCCCTCCCTCCCTCCCTCCCTCCCTCCCTCCCTCCCTTTCTTCCACTTCTCCTTGCTTCTATCAGGTCATGAAGAGGACAGAACAGTTCCATGCGACTGCCCTCACTACAGCAGCAGCAGCAGCCAACCTCCCGGAGTGGACCACTAAAGAAGATGAAGACCATCTATTACACACTGAACCTGTGTAACATAGACATCACACAGAAGCTGCTTGTTGCTGAGATTTGGTGTCCAGTGTCAGACTTAAACCTGCTATGATAAAGGGATCAATAAGTACTCTGAACTTGATTTAATTACAAAGCATTCTGGGTGTACACAGACAGATTTAGGGTGCACATCAATGTAGATTTCTTAAAAATGAACTGTGTGCGTGTGCATGTGAATACAAACACATGCATGTGCACGCGTGCACACACAACCTGATATAGCCTTCGAATTCTGTAACACTCCATTCACATAACAGACCGGTAGCTAATTAACACAACTGAAGCAGCAATGGCCGCCAATACTGATGATTGAAATCACTACAACAATAAGACCAGAATTGAACTACAGTTTTATGATGTTTCCAAACGTTATGTTTTTATGTCTCATCTATCCTTTACCAGGTTCAATCCCAAAACAAGTTCTACAAAGAATCTGGGTACAAGTTCACACCACTTTACTTCGACAGGATGCTCAACATGCAGTGATTTCAGACAGAGAAACATGCTATTGCTATTGCTAAAAGTCCGTTCTCATTTGCATTTATTGTTTATGTAGATGTCTTTGTGTTAGTCATTGATCACATAAAGTTGAGCTCGATATGTGTATCCTATATGTAATCTATAACTGTTGTCATTGCATAAAAAAAGATGTGCAGGCAAGGTGTATCATTTGCCACAAGATGGCAGCACACAATCCTCAGTCAGTCATTGGTTCCAGAAGTAAATTCAGCAACAAGAATAACCAAAAGCAGTCAATATAGAGAGATGAAGATGAGCATCTACTCACTAAAAGATGTGTACACGTTCTGTAAAATAAAACAACAACATGTAAATAAAAAAGTTACATTCAACAAATCTGTGAAATGTCTTGGGATAGAATATGGAAAGATAAGTTATTCCGTTGTGATTGCCGGTAGGGATTCTTCTTGTGCGTGCTTATAAGTGCATTGAAAGTAAAACCCCAAACCAATCAGTGTATCTGTTGTCTTGCAATAGGATGCATATCAAGAGTCTAATGCAAAATAAATACTTTCTTGTATTAACTAATTGGTCCTAAGTGGCAAAATATTAAATTAGAGAGAAAAGCTTGATCTGTAGATTTGGCGGACAGATTAGTTATTTGTGGGTGTGATACACTGTTGTCCTCCCGAGGAAAGAAAAGTGCATCCTTACCTAAACATCGACATTAGAATGTTCCATTGAAGAAACCACCAAGGACTGTAGGCTATATCTGCAGAGTTATTTAGGCCAGTTGTTGTTCAAATCTAAAAACTGTCTAAAAAGCATTGTAAAAAAAAGAACTAAAAAGGCTCACCTAACTTAATTTGCTTTCAACCGCTTGAGGAAAAGAAAGGGGATTCCCACAGTTACATTCAAGCATAACAGTTGGTCTACATGACCATTCAGAATGACAATAACAATTATCAGCAACAAAAAACTGACTGTAGCATGTTTATATTCAGAGCTCAATTCGACAAGGATGGTCACAACCCTCTGAAGACTGACCAAGTGCATTCATATTTGAAAATGACCACGTCTATAACACAGCTGTGAAACCATACTGGTCACTGTGGGTATCCTGGCGCTAGTCCATCCTTATGTCTGCCACAGTTTATTCTAAGCATTGCAGTATATGTCTCTGTTCCTTTGTCTTTGTAAAAAAAAAAGAGGGAGGTTGGGACTTGACTATGATGGTAATCCCGGGGATTGACTGCACATGTGCTTCAGCCATTATTAGACATGGAATAGGTACATTTTTATGTCTTCTTTCATTTCGATGTGACACGATGCATCTTGTGTGCCAAGACCTTTTTGTCAACACACAACTCCTCCAAATGACTATAACACACAGCTCAGAAGACTTATTAATGCACAACATTCAAGTGTTGAGGTCAGTTCCATCCACTTACAGATATTCAATTTAATACTAATATATGTCAAATATGTCTACAACTTTGTTCTGTCTCTATGGCATATGCAATGGCCTGCCAAAAAAAAGGATGACTGGTGGCTTTGCCTAAATCAGTTTGCTTAATTCTGGAGATTTGGTTAAATCATAAATCTTTGCTAGCGAGAAGGGGAGGGCAATCAGTGCTTAAAGCTGGACTGTGCTTTTGCAGTAAATGCAAGTTGCGAGAGGCAGGTGAAAGCAGGTTAATTGAATTGGGCTTTAAAAAAAGTGGATTGAATATGAGAGCAAGTGTGTGGTCACCTCTTTGCCCTCATTCCTTATTCTCCTCTGAGGGCACTTTTCCCACTTGCTGAGCAGAATGTGCTTCATTCATGATCGAATCTCACTGAGGGGTCTCAACATAAATGTTTTATGCACAGGTTTCATTGTGTGTGTGTGGGGGGGGGGTTGGTTGGTTCTTCTATCTTTGTGGGGAAACAATGAAAATTCTCCCATTCTCACACATTTTCCACATCCACATGAGAACAAAGACTACTTTAGTTTATGGGTTAGGATTAGGGTTAGCATTAGAGTTAGGGTTAGAATTAGGGTTAGGGTAAGGGTTTAGTGGGTAGGTTTAGGGTTATGGGTTAGGTTTAAGGTATGGATTACGGTTGGGGTTAGGTTTAGGGGTTAGGGAAAATAAGATTTTAGGTCCACACAAGGATAGAAGAACATAATGCGTGTGTGCATGTGTGTGTGTGCACATAAAGGTTATTAATTATATTATAAAACTGAAATGATAACTAATGATGAAAAAACAATCATTTCATTATTTAGTCAACTGAAATGAAATTATTAACAAACCCATTTGAAAAACGAAAACTATACTGAAACTATTTGACTCCAAAACTAACTAAAATAACATAAAACAATCACAAATTATGTTTGGGCAAAAACCTAATGGGGTTTTCAAGCTACTGAATTTGGTGGGTAAATGCTACCAGGAGAAGCTGATGTTTTAAATAGACCTAGCTTGAACATCACTATTCCTAGCTATCACTAGCTGATTTTTTTTGCACCAATCTTCACGATATTCCTTTTAAATTCAAGTGACATTGAGATTTACTTTATATCTTAAACCTAACCTTCATTTGAACAACTGACCACAGCAAGGCCGAAGTGTACAACTTTTCCGACGGTCTGTCTAACCGTGAATAATCACTGCATGCAATACGGTTTTGTAAACCTCGGAAATTCTAAGCTTAATTGTTCTCAGATGGTCATACCATGGACCATTTAGCTATTTGGTTTAGAATTTTAGGACCCTTTTAGGTATATCCATTTTTTTTTATTTAAAAAATGTTTGATAAAATATTGAATTTGGCCTTTACTACTATAGCTCATAGAGACGCATTGAATATCACATTCATAAATGGCAAAAAAAGACAGTCAAAAGATTCATCATAAGGAATGAGGTTTTGAAATAAATAATCTCTGGAAATAAATACATATTTTTTATATTTTTAACCACTTTTTCTGTGAGCACAAAAAACTACCTCCATACTTCCATTAATTTGTATGGGTTACCTATAGATGAGTTCATCGTGTTCGTGAGTCTCCCCTTTCTATAGATTAGTCATATTATTTTGTAGGCCAAACTGTTCGGATGCTAGAGGTTTTCGTGAGAAGACCGATTTTCGGGATGTTTCCTGGTCTGACGAATAGCAATGGAGCACTGTCACTTCCCACCGCAGAGGCGGAAGGGCGACATAGGTGGATTGAGACACAACCCATACAAAAAACAGATCTCTACAGTCGTGGCCAAAAGTGTTGAGAATGACATTAATATTCATTTCCACAAAGTTTGCTGCTTCAGTGTATTTAGATATTTTTGTCAGATGTTACTATGGAATACTGAAGTATAATTACAAGCATTTCATGAGTGTCAAAGGCTTTTATTGACAATTACATGAAGTTGATGCAAAGAGTCAATATTTGCGGTGTTGACCCTTCTTTTTCAAGACCTCAGCAATCCGCTCTGGCATGCTGTCAATTAACTTCTGGGCCACATCCTGACTGATGGAAGCCCATTCTTGCATAATCAATGCTTGGAGTTTGTCAGAATTTGTGGGGTTTTGTTTGTCCACCTGCCTCTTGAGGATTGACCAAAAGTTCTCAATGGGAGTTAGGCCTGGGGAGTTTCCTGGCCATGGACCCAAAATATAGATGTTTTGTTCCCCGGGCCACTTAGTTATCACTTTTCCCTTATAGCAAGGTGCTCCACCATGCTGGAAAAGGCATAGTTCGTCACCAAACTGTTCCTGGGTGGTTGGGAGAAGTTGTTCTCAGAGGATGTGTTGGTACCATTCTTTATTCATGGCTGTGTTCTTAGGCAAAATTGTGAGTGAGCCCACACCCTTGGCTGAGAAGCAACCCCACACATGAATGGTCTCAGGATGCTTTACTGTTGGCATGACACAGGACTGATGGAGGCGCTTACCTTGTCTTCTCTGGACAAGCTTTTTTTCCGGATGCCCCAAACAATTGGAAAGGGGATTCATCAGAGAAAAGGACTTTAACCCAGTCCTCAGCAGTCCAATCCCTGTACCTTTTGCAGAATATCAGTCTGTCCCTGATGTTTTTCCTGTAGAGAAGTGGCTTCTTTGCTGCCCCCCTTGACACTAGGCCATCTCCAAAAGTCTTCACCTCACTGTGCGTGCAGATGCACTCACACCTGTCTGCTGCCCATTCCTGAGCAAGCTCTGTACTGGTGGTGCCCGATCCCGCAGCTGAATCAACTTTAGGAGACGGTCCTGGCGTTTGCTGGACTTTCTTGAGCGCCCTGAAGCCTTCTTCACAACAATTGAACCACTCTCCTTGAAGTTCTTGATGATCCAATAAATGGTTGATTTAGATGCAATCTTACTGGCAGCAATATCCTTGCCTGTGAAGCCCTTTTTGTGCAAAGCAATGATGACGGCACGTGTTTCCTTGCAGGTAACCATGGTTGACAGAGAAAGAACAATAATTCCAAGCTTCCAGTCTGTTATTCGAACTCAATCAGCATAACAGAGTGATCTCCAGCCTTGTCCTCATCAACACACACCTGTGCTAACGAGAGAATCCCTGACATGATGTCAGCTGGTCCTTTTGTGGCAAGGCTGAAATGCAGTGGCATTTCTTTTTTTGGATTCAATTCATTTGAATGGCATAGAGGGACTTTGCAATTAATTGCAATTAATCTGATCACTCTTCATAACATTCTGGAGTATATGCAAATTGCCATCATACAAACTGAGGCAGCAGACTTTGTGAAAATTAATATTTGTGTCATTCTCAAAACTTTTGGCCACGACTGTATTTTAAACTGAAGGATTTTTTAAACGTTGTTTTATTATGTTACTTAGATTAATGCACCTGGGTGTCAATAGACTCTAGGGGTTTAAACTAAATAAAAACCTACCAAATCTGTCACGACTTCCAACAAATGTGGCTCCTCTTTCTGTTCGGGCGGCGCTCTGCGGTCGTTGTCGCCGGTCTACTAGCTGCCACCGATTCCCTTTTTCTGTTGGTTATGTCTTTATTGGTTTCACCTGTTTCTTGTTTGGGGGTTATTGCAGGAATATTTAAGCCGTTTATGCCCTCCTGCTTTTGTGCCGGCTTGTTCTCTGTTTTGTCGTGGATGGTTATTGTTTGTGCATTTTTCCAGACTGTTTGGTGTCCTGTTTTGGGTCGGCCTTTTTCGCCTGTCTATTTTGGCGTGACCATTTTCAACCAAATAAATACGGTTTTCCCGAAACATCTGCTCTCTGCGTCTGATTCCACACCCACCACTCCTAGCTATGTGACAAAATCAGGTTTGAAGACAGACTGAAAGTTAGCTGCATTAAAAATTGAAATGGAAAAAGTCATAGAAACAAATATAAACACAAATCTATAATAACTTTGGTGCACATGTGCCAATGCCAGCGTGTCAGAGTCTCTGCATGTGAATCTCCTTATTATTGTAAAAATAAAGAGTATGTAGTCAGCCATATAAATTTAGGTGTGGATACACAGGGTTGGGTAGGTTACTTTCTAATTGTAATCCGTTACAGTTACTAGTTACCTATCTGAAATTGTAATCAGTAACGGTGCAAAGCTGTCATTAAGGCAAAGGGTGGATATATTTTGATTTGTTTAACACTTTGTTTGCATACTACATGATACCATATGTGTTATTTCATAGTTTTGATGTCTTCACTATTATTCTACAATGTAGAAAATACAAAAAACTAAGAAAAACCCTGGAATGAGTAGGTGTGTCCAAACTTTTGACTGGCACTGTATATTTAAGGACATGTTGTTTTGCATTGTCCACAAGAAGAACAACTTCTAAGATGTATAGTGTATTATATTGAAGCAGATCGCATACTGAAACACGTTTCAAACTTCACATCCTCAGTCAGAGTTAACCTGGGGTCTTTTCCCACTGAACTTTTCTCACCTTATCATAGACTGCAGGTTCTGATTTTAACACATTTGACAGAGCAATTCATTTATGTTGCTCACACAGTAGTCATCCCACTGGATGCTCACCCTGGTTAAGACATTTGGTGAACCTGTTAGCGTTATGATCCAGGTGACCTTTGTTGGACAGTTTCTGTTATTTAGCAATGTGGGATTATGTTTCCTTTACTGTAGTCTTTTCCCAGCAACCGTAAGACAAGTAAACAAAATGGAAGACAGAGATATTCAAATTAGTTATCCACACATTTCTTGGATAAATGCCGTTGTAATTGTGTTAAAAGTGGACATTTCAGTCAAGATTTTCGTTCTGCGGGTCTTGACTTAATGCTTCCGCTCAGTGGGTAAGAATGCACTTCCAAATTAATTTATTTCACTGTCGCCTAATGTACTTTAAAGAAAAAAGGTAACCCATTTGCCTTAAAGCTTTGTGTACTCAGAAATGCGTTGTTCGCAAAGTGATTCATTGTGCATGTTGAAAGCCTTTTTAAACTAGAAAAAGTATAATCGAAACAGTTTAATAATGCATGTTGCATTGAAGGGCCAGTGAGGGCCTCTCATGTTTACTCCTAATCAACACAGTAGACCTCAAACTGCATTTGATGTAAAGTGATTTATTGATAGTTTTAGTGATAACAAATTGAGTGGTTCCTACATTAAATTATGTGTCTCCCCACTGCATGGACGAAGATAGAAATTGTGTACGGGAAATATGTTTTTTGATTCAGTAGCGTTGTATTGAATGTTTTGATTCACTGTTCTGCATTGAGGGCGGTGTACATACTTGTTCCTTGGTTGCGCCATCAGCCTGCCATTACCTGAATCTTAAACAAATTGTTCAGACTTGTGGTGTGGTATTTTTTATTTCTTTCCAAAGAACAAGAGGCTGTTGACTATTCGTCTGATGCATACATTTTTTTGTGCCATCCTAATCAAGCAATCACTTGTTTGAGGTCGTTTCTTCATGGAGACTGGTTCTATGTGGGTTGATATCAAGACTGCCATCAGAATAATTGATAGCAAATAGAATACAGATGGGTAAAGGCAGCCTACAGTAGTTGAGCGGAGCATTGAACTAATCTTGCCTGCCTTGGGGTAGGAGGGTCACACACGCATTTGTGGTTTATTTGACATTTACATGCTCAGAGGAAGTGCATTAACCTGCTCAACAGACCCATCAACCTAGAAGGGCATGTTGCGATAGACATTTGATATGCATCAAATGCATGACTCAGGCTATCACATTGTAGCCGTTGCATCTACAAATGGTAGTAAAATGTGTCTCTTATCCCTCCACTGTGTCTGCATTGAAACCAGATTTATTGGTGCCTCCCTGTATGCAGCTTATTTACCAGATATTCTTTCAAAATTAATATTTATTTATTTTAAGACAATTATTGATGCCATAAGTCAATGGTGCTACATGTCAATGATTTTAGAGGCTGGTATAATGATGATTTAAATGGTTTGACCATAGAGATCTGTTTACGCTTGATTGATATCCAGGTACAATGGCTCCCTGACTACCTCCGGAGGTGGTCAGGAAGATCTGATCACAATCAGACCACAATGTGTCTTTAACCGTCTATACCTGTCTAAAAATTGGGGCATAATCAGATGGTGGACCAGATCTGGAAAAAAGACGTATACTAGAACCTGGTGGAAACAAGGCTTTTATGGAATCAGACAGTGTTTACTGACATTCCATTGCAGTGAGTGAGCTGAAATGCCTTAAGAAACCTAAGGCAACAAACAAAGTGGTGTCTTAGACAAGCGGTCTTCAACCTTTTCTTACTCAGGGAAACCGGCAACCCAGGGACCTCAATCATATTGTAATGACCTGGCTAGATCATGAAGGAGCAATTGTCCAGAAAAAGGACTGAGTTTACGAATTCACGGTTTATTAACCCAACTCCACACAAGTTACTGTTTGGCCGTAGCCCACACCAAATAAATGAAAGATATCTGTATAAAACAACCATGACCTTCTCTTGTGATAACCAGATGTAAGAAAGAGAACAAACATGGCTAAACATGGTCTTAACTTGCAATGCTCCCCCCCATGCATGTTGCATTGAAGGGCCAGTGAGGGCCTCTCATGTTTACTCCTAATCAACACAGTAGACCTCAAACTGCATTTGATGTAAAGTTATTTATTAATAGTTTTAGTGATAACAAATATATAAAATGATATCATGCCCTGGTAGGATGATGTATGTTGCCATAATGTACTTGTTTTTTGATTCAGTAGCGTTGTATTGAATGTTTTGATTCACTGTTCTGCATTGAGGGCGGTGTACATACTTGTTCCGTGGTTGTGCCATCAGCCTGCCATTACCTGAATCTTAAACAAATTGTTCAGAGTTGTGTTGTGTTTTTTTTCTTTCTTTCCAAAGAACAAGAGGACATTGACTATTTCCGTGATTGGCAGATCACAGGGTCTGATATGCCAATCAAACTGCTAACACTGGGTACTGGTAAGCACAACACAACCAACTAACAGCATAACACAAAACACACAGCTGTCTGTGCGGGTCGCTCGAATATGTTTGTAACAAAAATAGTTTTGACATGTCTTGTACATCAGGTAAAGACAAGGAAAAGTAATCAACATTTTAAAATGAATAGATTTGGTAAATAGTTGTTAATTATTTTTACCTCATCCCCATGTTATAATTGGAAGTTGAAGTGTAAACTCTAACATAACCTATTAGCTAGCAAGGTAACGCCAAACACATTTACGCTAATAACAGCTGTTAAACAAAGGTTAGCCATGTGTTGGCAAAAATGTATGTCCAAGTCAAGAAAGCTTACCAGCAGCCAGTGGCACTTGCGTCGACTGGTACTTACAGTTGCTTTTTCAAAGCCTATTTCAGTAGTTGCCAACCTGTGGTCTGTGGATATATGATATTATAAGCAATTCTACATTACTTTCACAATGCAAATTGTTTAACAAACATCCATCTGTAATATGTCTTAAAGGTAGACTCACACAGTCACACACCCGGTATCTACACATGTGTATGGGTTCGCTTCACGCTCTTACAGTGTGGGATCCACGGCACCAAAACAGTGGAGAAGTTGAGCCTCGTGCTTCAACGCTCTTAGTTGTTGCGGAAATTGACCCACTATGCTGTTTACTTTCTGCATTTACGTCATGTTGCTGAGTCTACCTTTAACTCCGTTACATTCACTGATAAAATGTACTCTAAATTTGACAGAAACGTGACTGTTTTTTTTTTTCATTTTTGTCACACTATGAGGTTGTAATCATACTGTGAAATTGTGAAAATTATGGTAATGCACTTTTAGTGCAGGAGCAGTTTGAAAAGATAAAAACAGATGAGTCTAAGTGTCACTCTCTGACCATAGAGAGCCCTTGGTTCTTTGTTGAGTGCTGATGTGCGCTCTGTTTGTTCACGGTCGGTGTTTGTTTATTGTTTTGTTTAGAAGTTTCACTTTAAATAAATATGTGGAACTCAAATCACGCTGTGCCTTGGTCCGTCTTTCCTCACGACCGTGACAGAATATCCCACCAAGCAAGGACCAAGCAGCGTGTTCATGAGGTAAAGGAGTTTTGGACATGGGAGGATGGGAGACCCTTCCTTGGCGGGAGTCGCAGAGGACTCAGGAAGGACAGTGATGACGCTGGGGCCCGCGGCCACAGAAACCCCAATACCTGTCGGCTGAGCAGCGGAGAGTACAAGAGCCCGAAAGGCAAACGGTGGAGGAATTCAATGAGGGTTACCGGAGAGAGCGTATCATCAGTCCGGTGCCATCTGGGCCGGCTCCATCTGCACCGGTACCCAGTCCAGGCAGGGTGACCAGTGCCGCTCCAAGGCCGGAGTCTTCCTCTGCGCCGGTGCCCAGTCCAGGCACGGCGTCCAACCCAGCTCCATGGCCGGAGCCCTCCTCTGCGCCGATGCCCAATCCAGGCACGGCATCCAGTACCACTCCAAGGCCGGAGCCTGCCTCTGCGCTGATGCCCAGTCCAGGCACGGAGTTCAGCCCGGCGCCATGGCCGGGTCCGGGGTCTGGGCGGAGGCTACGACCCGCACCGGAGCCGCCACCGACACTAGTCACCCACCCTACCCTCCCCATTTGGTTTCAGGTTTTGAAAGTCCGCACCTTTGGGGGGGAGGGGGGGGGGTACTGTCACACCCTGACCATAGAGAGCCCATAGAGGGCCCTATGGTGTTTAGGTCAGAGCGTGAGTAGGGGGGTGTTCTAGTCTTTTCATTTCTATGCTGGTGCTCTTAGTATGGTTCCCAATTAGAGGCAGCTGATGTTCGTTGTCTCTAATTGGGGATCATATGTAGGAAACCCTTTCGCCCACCTGCTTTGTGGGATATTTTTTTGTTGAGTGCTGATGTGCGCTCTGTTTGTTCATAGTTGGTGTTTGTTTATTGTTTTGTTTAGAAGTTTCACTTTAAATAAATATGTGGAACTCAAATCCCGTTGCGCCTTGGTCCGTCTTTTCTCACAACCGTGACACTAAGTTTGTAACAGTCGTAAAGTTGTCTATCAACTGTAGAATGTGAGCGCAACGGGAGGCGTCATGCCCAGATTTGTCCTCTTAAAAATAAAAATATTCTGTATTAAGTTTCAGAAGCACGACATGACCAAACTTGTGTGTGGATACTTGCTCGTCGAACATCTCATTCCAAAATCTTGGCCATTAATATGGAGTTAGTCCCTCCCTTTGCTGCTATAACAGCCTCCACTCTTCTGGGAAGGCTTTTCACTAGATGTTGGAACATTGCTGAGGGGAATTGCTTCCATTCAGCCACAAAATAATTAGTGAGTTTGGGCACTGATGTTGGGCGATTAGGCCTGGCTCGCAGTTGGCGTTCCAATTCATCCCAAAGCTGTTAGATGGGGTTGAGGTCAGGGCTCTGTGCAGGCCAGTCAAGTTCTTCTTGACAAACCATTTCTGTATGGACCTCGCTTTGTGCACAGGGGAATTTTCATGCTGAAACAGGAAAGGGTCTTGCCCAAACGGTTGCCACAAAGCTGGAAGCACAGAATCGTCTAGAATGTCATTGTATGCCGTAGTGTTAAGATTTCCCTTCAATTGGAACTAAGGGTCCTAGCCCGAACCATGAAAAACAGCCCCAGACCATTAATCCTCCACCAAACTTTACAGTTGGCACTATGCATTAGAGCAGGTAAAGTTCTCCTGGTATCTGCCAAATCCAGATTTGTCCGTCGGACTGCCAGATGGTGACGCGTGATTCATCACTCCAAAGACACTCCACGTTTCCACTGCTCCAGAGTCCAATGGCGGCGAGCTTTACACCACTCCTGCCGATGCTTGCCATTGCACATGGTGATCTTAGGCTTGTGTGCGGCTGCTTGGCCATGGAAACCCATTTCATGAAGCTCCCGACTAACAGTTCTTGTGCTGACATTGCTTCTAGAGGCAGTTTGGAACTCGGTAGTGAGTTTTGCAACCGAGGACAGACAATTTTTACGTGCTACGCGCTTCAGCACTCAGCAGTCCCATTCGCTGAACTTGTGTGGACTACCACTTCGCCGCTGAGCCGTTATTGCTCCTAGACGTATCCACTTCACAATAACATAACTTACAGGGGCAGACCGGGGCAGCTCTAGCAAGGCAGACATCTGAGTTGTTGGAATCCTTTGACGATGCCATGTTGAACGTTACTAAAGCTCTTCAGTAAGGCCATTCTACTGCTAATGTTTGTCTATGGAGATTGAATGGCTGTGTGCTCTATTTTATACACCTGTCAGCAATGAGTGTGGCTAAAATAGCCGAATCCACATACTTTTGCATATTTTTTTTTTTTTTTTTTTTACCTAGTAACTAGGCAAGTCAGTTAAGAACAAATTCTTGTTTTCAATGACGGCCTAGGAACAGTGGGTTAACTGCCTTGTTCAGGGGCAGAACGACGACGACCTTGTCAGCTCGGGGATTTGAACTTGCAACCTTTTGGTTACTAGTCCAACGCTCTAACCACTAGGCTACCCTGCCGTCCCTATATAGTGTAGGTTATAAGTAGGCCTGTCGTAAAATAAATAACATTAGCCTATTGATGTCATTTGTTGAGTACGGTAGGCACTAGCCTTTGTTGGTAATTAATGCAATATAGCCTGTTCAAAACGTTTGGGAAGGTTTAAACCAGATCGTAAGGGTTTTGTTTAATTCTATTTAGCCATTTTCTTTGGCCAAATTCAGTTCCAACTGTGATGCTGTTTCCCTCAGTATAACAGCCTTCTCATATTTCTCTAATGAACAATGGCTTGACTTACATCTGATATTACCCTAATACAGTTTAGAATGGTTTGGTGTGGTGTGGTGGGGATATTATTAAGATTTAGCTACTGCAGGCCTATGAAGGCTGTGCTCACTGGTGCTCCAACTGACAGATGAACTTGAGGTGAGAAAGAATGTTTTAGGCCTACCAGAGTTAATCCTATAATATAACAAAATAATGCTTATCTTTATCCAAAATATTCAGATAATTTACGAATTAGCCTCCTGTACGGCTATATCCGCATAGCAGACGCAGTAGCCATCTGACATAAAGAAATGTATGTTGGTGTCATGGCATGCCACTGGCATATCTCTATCTCTCTCGATTTCTCTCTGCAGCTGGGCCTAATCTTCTCTTCCTCATTTATTGATGGCGCTGACTGCGCCAAGTCGGATTTGAGGGATGTCCGGTAAACTTTTCAAATGTCTGGAAAATTAAAATCTTCCTGGTCAAATTTTCCCAAAAACCCAAAACCCTATACTACCAACCACCTACAGATGGAAATGTGAATTATTATTTGGAATCGAATTAATTGATATTTTTGTAGGGGTTGATACATTTTTCGTAAGGGAAAATAGTCTGTAATTTGAATGTGGAAATTACAAACTTCAGAAGCCTTTTTAAACCTCAAATACACTACAAGTTAAAAATGTCCTGTATTGCAGGAAAGTTCTCCTGCAACTGGGTAATCAAATTAAGATCCTACATCTGTAGCAATTTTTATGAAGTTGGCTTTAGCTAAGCCAGTTTCCCAATCTCCCAACTTTATAACTAGCTACCAAGCATTTTCAGGCTATCAATTAAGTTAGAGTAGCTAGGTTGGTAGACTTCAGAAATGCAAGCAATTGCTAAATGTACTGAATAAGACTCACATTCCTTTAAATCTTTTACCCAGATTTTAGCAGAAATGCAGAGAAGTATATCTAATTTCTTTTAAAAAAAAACGCCAGTCAGGAGGATACAGACAGCTCAAGAGGTATGCTTGGATATGCCCAAAAAAAAGCACAATGATTGCAGGAAAAAGCAGTTTCAGGTGTTTGAAAAGTGCTAAATTCTCCAACTTCCAGATGGGGGCATATCCCCCCTCCGACCCACCCCGCTGCCATCTTCACATACTTTGTGCCCGCTTAGATTTGTGTGGGGCATCGCGCCACTTAGTGCAACAGAGCCAGTTACAACTGAATTATCTGATCATCAATAGATTAGACAAAAAGCAAGTTGTTTTTAAACACAGTGGCCACATATCATCAGGGAGGTCCTTGTTTAATAGCCTATGACATGTTGAAATGTTGACGTTTCTTACGATAACCTACTTCCAAACCAAATGTTACATAGACACAAAGGTAGAAGGGGTGTTTGTTATATGATCTCTTAAACAAAAAATTAATGGAACGAATTTGGAGCAGCAGTTCATTTTTTCTATGAGCACTTCTATGAGCGATTTTTAGTGGAGTGGGGAACGGAGGTTGAGCACTGGAGCGGTGCGCAAAGACGTGGAGCGATGAGTGGGAGCTCACATACTCTGCTTCAGTGAGTGTAATTATCTCTAATGAGTGCAATTTTCGCAATATTAGGAGTTGAGAAATAAAGTTGACAATAGAAATAAGAGATTATCCTCTTTTCTAATGTAGGTAGCCTATGTAATTCAAAATACACCCCTGTTTAGACAATAGCTTGCAATAAGAATCCTAGGCATGCATCCTACTTGCAATATGAACATATCAACCTAATAAAATGTTATTTCAGCCAGGGATAGGCCTATTTGAGATAACGTATCCAATGGTCTATGCTTGTGAAAGACCATGCTTGATATAACTTTGCACTTGACTGCTTTGCTTTCGAACTATACTCCTTCCAAATGACGTCAAAACAATTGAAAGTTGCTCTGACTGCGATACTAGAGACGGAAGAGGACCAATCACCGGGAAAAGAGAGAGTGCCAGTTCAACGAAGTCCCACCCAAATAGACTACACCTCTTACCTCCCCTGGACGTAAAGTGGGGGTAGATACATCACATAAAGGGGTTCGCCCAAGACTATGGATACATTTATTCTCTAATTTCATTGAATATAACACATTTTGGAAACAATGCGACCTGAAACTGGAATAGTTATTGCTGCCTTGTTCTGCATGGGCTGCTGCGTGACACTGACAGCGCACAAGAAAGGTAGGTGTGAGACCGACTTTGCTTGTGGGGAATTTGGTAAAATGTGGGAATTAGTACTAGGTTAGCCTAGGCTACTTAAACGGAATGTTTGACACGGAATTCTAAATGACAATGCTTCTTCTACTGGATATAACACAGTAACCTGTTTATTGGTCGGGGGGAAAGTCTGCCAAACATTTTTTTTAAAGGAGACATCCACATCATGTAGCTTAATTCCGAAGACGTGTCACATGATTTCAATAGTATTTATCTCTATTGATCAGTAGACAAACTTATATAAACTTTAAACTTTAAAAAAATGCAAATTAATAGCCTACAATTGAGAGCTATTTAGCCTAATTTTCTGAACACCTGCTTAAGGACTTTATATATATACATAGAGCTCTGCAATGTTTGTCCCTGTCACTGCGTTAGTTTTAAGGCTATTTCTAACCAAAATAATACTTTTCATTTTCTGAACAGAAACACTATGACTATAGGCCTAAACTAAAGCTGCATCATCACTCCTTACACATGAAACATTACACATCAAACTTCAAATTAAATGCAATAGTCTATAGTTTATTTGTACCTAATTAACCCACAGGCGTTCCAGAACTGCTTTCAGACTGTCCATTGCCTGTTCCATGTCTAAACTGTCTTGGTACATTAGCCACCACTGGGAAAGAGGAGACCAAATCTGGTCCTGTGTTGTGCCAAAGTGGGTCTCCAGTCCAGATGGTGGTGATGACAGACGGGGTCCCCCATGGAGCAGGGACTGCCCCTTGTCCCCCTGGCTCCTCTGTGGACAACCACCTGCAGTAGGAGACCCTCTGATCTGGCCAGAGTGCTAGCTGTCTGGGACTCCCGCTAGTTTGAAAACACACCAGATTGTTAGCAGATTGTGGAAGTGTCTGATCTGGTTAGGCATTTGTCTGGGGTTGTTGGGCAGCCAGGTACACATTTCCATTCTAACCAAAATGGATGGACAATTCTGGTATCTATTTTATTCTGCTCTACATTTCTTGATTTTTAAGTGCAGTCAGAGAGATAGACAGTGTCTCTGGTTAAAACATTATAATATTAGACATATTTAGCAGTCGTTTCCTTTATAAACTGTGATTTAGAGGAAAGAACATGTTCCGCTTGCCAGATGAATTCAGTCATATTAGATGTAGGTGAAATGGAATTGGTGGTAACAATGTCTATTCCCTTTTTTCATTCACTACCTTCTACAGTGAGCCACTATAAAGTCTGACATGTTTTATCATTTATGATGAAGAATGATTTTTCCTTTTTGGGTAGCCTACTAAAATGGATGTAAATTGAACTATAAAATGCTGACATGATTTTCTTATATTTTGTTTCTGTAATGAACAGACGTCATCATACTAGACAATCATTTAGTTATTGTTCATCTTTGAGTAAGAATAGCTGACTGTTCCTTTTCTTTGACTGGCCTCACACAACAGCTTGAAGAAACGGTAGCTCCTGGAAGGACCCTTGCTTAAGGCTCACACCCCAATTATCCTGGTTTGTGTCTATGGCAATTAGTGTTCCTCTTCAGTACATTGTTTGAATTGAATTAATTTGTCATCATTGACTTCTTAGACATGTTCCCTCTGTTTCCACTATAACACAGACTTCTAAAAATACATATGGAATTACCACTGCAAATAACAAGTATCATTGGTTTATGAGTATAATTGTGATCCTCAATGTCTTAGAGAATTAAATAACTGAGTGTTAATAACAACGTAACAAGGTTCTTGATAAAATGAACGCAATTATTTAATGCAAGTAAATAGCTAATTTGATTGGAAGACCCATCTCAAATTGGTGAATGTATTGACCTTCTCATATGACAGTGGTTCAGTGACGTTTGCTGCTGTTTTGATTCAATGGAAGCTATTGTTCTCTAAAGCTCTTGCCAGGTTCTCAATTGCAGCCGTCTGCATTTCAGGGTAATTTTATTGTGTCAAGGGTCCATCATGGGTTTTGTTTTGCTGTGCAGCTGTTACATATTATTTCAATGCATTTGAGGAGAAAGCTTTTTCGGCTCCCATTTTCTGGAAGCATGTTATTCCTGGTTTGACATACTTAGCTGAAGAGATGCCAAGGTATTATTATTATTATTGTTCATGGATATTAATAGACCTTACCAGATAGCCTTAGCATTGAGATGATACTCTCAGTGAATGGTGTCCTCTTTCAATGCAGAGAAAAGCAAAAGAGGGAAATAAAACAGATTTGTTGTCCTGAAAAGTAGCACTGACCTCCACTCCACTAGGCACTTATAGGACTTGTTAGGGTAGCAGGGTAGCCTAGTGGTTAGAGTGTTGGACTAGTAACCGAAAGGTTGCAAGTTTGAATCCCTGAGCTGCCAAGGTACAAATCTGTTGTTCTGCCCCTGAACAAGGCAGTTAACCCACCCTAGGCCGTCATTGAAAATAAGAATTTGTTCTTAACTGACTTGCCTAGTTAAATAAAGGTTAAAAAAAATAAAAATAAATAAAGGTTAGGTGTGCATGATAAGTCCATCAAACTCAATTTGTGGCATCAGTCTAATGACCAGCCCTGTGTTTTAGCCTCTGGCACGTTTTCCTCTTTGAGAATCTGTTGACAGAGGACAACTAAAGCATTTGCCACTCTGAACCCTGTGAGTTTACCTAGTGATACCCTGCCTGTGGCCTCTAACAGACTGCATGTGTTGTAAAAACAGTGAAACCAGCCAGCCGCACAAGGCTCATCTGGCCTTTACCCATTAAGAGTGTCTGCT
Source organism: Oncorhynchus mykiss (assembly GCF_013265735.2). NCBI lineage: Eukaryota > Metazoa > Chordata > Actinopteri > Salmoniformes > Salmonidae > Oncorhynchus > Oncorhynchus mykiss. The sequence continues at coordinate 18,230,839 of NC_048579.1, forward strand.
AAATGAATGCTCACTAAAAGGTCTCACTTGGTGTAGTGGGGAAGAACTACAACAGCAAACCAGATAGGTATAGGGCACACACATGACTGAAGGATTTTATAGTAGAAGCACCATAGACTACCAGGTGCATGATGAAATTGTTTTTTTTTTGTATCAACTCGGAGAAGGTACGGTGGAACTCGGAATTAGGTATCATAAGGTCTTCAAGTGGAAATCTTCTACATATTCTGTCTGTATGTCCTTTCTTTGTGTCTGGTTTATGCGGTATCTCAATTTGAATTGCAATGCCGAAACGGTAAACTCTTGGCTCGTGCTGCCGTTGCGTATTAAGAAGCAAAGAGAACAACACAAAGGTAACACACATTTTTTAACGGAAGCAATCTATTTGAGAAATGGAAACATTTCTTTCTTTCTCGAAACATGTGGAGTCAAGTTCTGGGCGGAATTTCCCTCGGCTCCATTTATGAGAGTGTTTTACCCATCAACCTGTGCACACTAACCCTACCTGGAATGCCTTTAACACCTCTGTTTCAAATGTTAAAAGGAAGTATCAATGTACATTGAAAAGAAGTTGGTCAAATGTCAAACACCTCCCCGTTTCTTGGAAGTGATTGAATATTTTGAAGGTTTTGTTTTGATATCACAATTATTCTGATTTTGGAAAGGTGTTCAGTTGGTTGGATGACCAGACCATGCCTTTATTACCGTTTTAGTTTTTCAATCTTTTATATGTTCTTTAGACCCCTGTCGAAAGAACACAGTGTCCGTTTGACTTGTGGAACCTTAAACCACCTTCCATCAGGTGTTACAACAAGAAGGTCCTGATATATGGCCTTATATGACAGTGAGCAGCATCCAAGCTGGTAAACAAATAACTTTGAGATTTGTTTCTCTTCTATCATGACTTGGATTTTGTTGATTTAGTGTTGTTTAGCGTATATTTTACTAATCTGCCTAAATAGCTCCGTGGCTGTGTCTACGGCATTAGTTCTAATCAGCTATGTCTATGGTACGACAAGGACACTGTCCAGCCTTGGCATTTGGCTCCAGAGTCTGTCAAAATGCTGGCCTCTCAAGCATAAATCGTCTATTCCCCGAATTATATGTCCTCTCCAACCAAGGAGGGCAGCTTTCTCATTGCTGTTTTCACAATCCCGTTTTCACTAGGCGAAATCGAACCTTTTGAGAATTAACCATAAATCAGTATTTGCTAGAAATGAATTAGAAATCAATTTGAACACTTTAACATTTGACACGTGGTGCCACATATGATTCAAGAACAATGTCAATACAGCACTTGTTAGCCATTTAGGCATCCTCTGTTATTGAATGTGTGGAGAGTAAATAATGCTCCATTGATTTTAGGCCTGAATATCCAATTATATCACCCAGGGGGAGGTCAGTTGTGTCTACTCTGTAACACTTATTGGTGTTAGTCCAATAACATCATATCTCACAAATCACGGCTGCTCTGTTGGTTGAATTGCAATCAACTTATTTAGCTCGAAAAATTCTGGCAAGCAAATGTTTTGGCAAGTATATGAGGGAATACTTTTTTTTAATGAACATAAAGATAAAACAAGGGTGAAAGACAGTTTAATGCAAGGTCAAGTTTAAATTAAGAGTTTTAGGATTAGGCTTTTTTCTGTGTGTTTTATTCCCAACTTAACAAAAACAAGTGCAAACTTGTTGGTTGGTGCAAACACTTCTAGATACTGTGGGTATAGGAAAATTGGCAATTCCAAGGTAATGGAATCTCACTTAAAATGTATGCCAAACAAAAACCATTGATTTCAAAGTTTAGCAAACCACACTACTCTATACACAAGGACTACTTTTAACAATTTACACATTTTGTTTTACAAAAACACATTTACTGGAAGAAATGTGAAGATGCAAAGTTGAGTAAAAAAAAAAAAATCCGTATTTTATGTGCCCAAGTTTTCCGAAAACAATGTTAAATATCTGCTCTGAATTAAGATTCAATGATGTCTGCAGAAACAATGGTGTCAGCTATGACATGACACATTGCCTTCACAATACAGTACAGTAGAGAACAGTATAGTACAGTTGAGTATAACTAATTGATAGGTCTACCTTTACTTGTTACATCTGTGAACATTCATTATCGTCCCTCATTAGGTAAAGGAATTTCAAGGCAGAATGCAATGTTTCTGAAAAACTTAGAGAAGGCAGAAAAAAAGATCAAAAAGTACATGATGAAATGAGTTGGCAGGGATTTTTCAACAGTATTGTTTTTTGATGTGTTTCTAATACCTTTTAAAAAAAACTTTTCCATATGTTTGACCAGAAATCAAAGCCTTTGCTTATTCCTAATTTTTGTGATGGGAAATGGTTGAAAATATAAATATGCCTTAATTAAAAAATATATATATTGACACTTTCATTTGACAACCATTTTTACATGAACCTGTGAACTTCACATGTTAGTGCTCATGGGTCCTTTTACATGGAAATGACTAAATCTCTAGTATTGTCACGGCCATTGAAAGAAGTGGACAAAGGTGCAGCGTGCTGAGCGTACATTTTCCTTTTATTATAAAAATGACGCCAACAAAACAACAAACGAGAAAACAACCGTGAAGCTTACAGGGCAAAATACCACAAACAAAGTTAACTACCCACCCTGAAGGAGGGAAAAAGGGCTACCAAAGTATGATTCCCAATCAGAGACAACGATAGACAGCTGTCCCTGATTGAGAACCATACCCGGCCAAAACATAGAAATAAAGAAACATAGAAAACAAAACATAGAATGCCCACCCCACATCACACCCTGACCTAACCAAATAGAGAAATAAAACGGCTTTCTGAGGTCAGGGCGTGAAAAGTATCTATTTTTACATGAGCAGACTTACAGATTTGTGTTTTCCCCTGGACTTAATCCCCTTATTTTCATTTAGCAAATCATAAAAGTAATTTATGGGACAGACCAGGCTAGATTAGTTTTGGCTGGAAAAGATTCCACCAAATCCCAGGATAAATAGCTGTAAATAAACTGTTAAAAGAGACCATTGTCAGGCTTAGATTCACTTTTTTTTCATGTTGTCCTTATGTCCAGTAATAACTACAGCAATTGGTGTGTTGAAGTAGAACAGGAGTGGTCAACCCTGCTCCTGGAGAGCTGCTGGGTGTGCAGGCTTTTGTTCCAGACCTTCCCTACACTCCTGATTTTTACTAATCAGCTGCTCTTTAGGTCTCGATAAAGAGCTGATACTGGTGTGTTAGGGCAGGGCTGGATCAATAACCTGCCTATCCAGTATCGATCCAGGAAGTGATGGCCACCCCTGGAGTAGAGATCCTCTCTTGTCTTGAGTTTTGAGTATACTATCTCAAACCTGGTGCTAGACAGTTGTTCTCTTCAAGTTGTCTGAGTCCTATCAGTGTCAAAACAGGTTTAACTCAGATATACGCCAACACATTTTCAATATATGGCCCTTTTTTAGATGTAATATAAGTCATGTGAATTTTAAGCAATGACCGCAACGTTTACTCTCCAATAACCCTTAGAAAACACACTGACAAACAAACCATTATGCTATTTTATTTCATCTGAGGCACTTCAGTGTTTCTATAGATACTACATATGTGCCTCCTCCTTGTTAACTGCACTATCTAATTTAAAGCAGCCTTAATGTAATTTGCTCAAATTCAATATAAAGCTGCTGTTACACATTTCTGTCTTTCTTGGCAACATTCTTGGACCTAAAGGGGGACTGCTCAGTGAATAATATTATTGTCTCTTGCTACATACGCTGTGAGAGACAGGGAGACCTTATCTGATATTCTCGAGTCCAAGGGTTGCGAAATTCCGGATTGGGGGCTGAAAAAACAACTTCCTGTCACTGGGTTGATTCTTCTTATGTGGTGTTCTTTTCATATGTAAAGTTTTCAGACCAGTCAGTCATGGTGATGGAATGCGAGACATTCACCTGGGAGAGAAGACTTTTCGTGATCCTATTGAGATAAGAAGCAAAAAAGCCCTTCTCCTATTCTTTCAGAGTGACAACTCCTCCTGTTGTTTCAGCTCAGGTGTCAGATTGCAGATGGCATTTTTTGGGGGTGAAAGATTCCACCTAGACCCAATGCTTCGAATTCATCTGGATCTAAGATTGTTATCACGTAGTGTACCACACCTTCTCATTCACAAAAGACAGGAAATTCATCCAAAATAGAGTCAAAAGAATGGCAGGATGAAATATTTAACAATGAATATGTGACAGAGTGAATCCAGTTGTGAGACTTACTGGATGTGTGACATGACTATATGTTACGTCTCTAATATGTCTCTAACGTCTCTACCCACTGGGCACACACTGGTTGAATCAATGTTGTTTCCACGTAATGTCATTGAACCAATGTGGAATAGACGTTGAATTGACATCTGTGCCAAGTGGGTAATATGTTTGAAGGTCTAAACAATTATGTTGATTTTTCTTTCCTCAATTTGAATCTTCCTCCCTGCTTTGACAAACAAGGCTTGTTTTTTTTTTTTAAATCCTCATTGCCATGACATGTTGAAACATCAGGGTCACCTGCCTCTGGCTCAGTTCAGTGTTAATTTTTGACGGATTTCACCTTTTTTAACTAGGGTCTGGTTTTCAGTGAGGTCTAGCGTAATTTCCAGATGAATAAATTAATCCCAACTCAAACATCCTTTATCTGCCATAGAGCACATCCTAATGTCGAAATACCAGGCGTTTGTTAAACAAGACATAGTGTACATAACAAGTGTTAGATGGGTCACTTGACTCGTGCTTGATGTGGGAGGACAGGACAAACACTTTTGAACGGCTGCTCTACATCAGGATCGATAATGCACTTGCGACACTAAGTGGTGGGCGTCAATGTTAATAATCTCCTGTAAATCTCATTGATTCGTCCCTAGCAAACCTATCGATTTCCCACCCAAAAAGGTTTGTTTGACCGACGTATGTCGGACTCCCGCAAATGCACACAAAGTGATATTCTGCATTCTAAAGTGATATGCCAAGTTGCTAATGTACATGTGTTATCCATCGTAGGGTCTGGCTGTAGAGATTTAGAGCAAAGACACCAATGCTGATGCTTTGTTATTTGACACTTATTGATTGTGAATGATGACCCACACTTGAGGTGAGGGATGTGCAAACAAGTGCCAAGTTGCCTCCTCTTGCAGGAAATGACCAACGTTCATGTGTGTTCATGCATGCCAAGGCAAGACAATGACTAGTTAGCTAAAGCCAAAACAGACTGGCACCCAAGCTAGTCAAACAAAACCCCACAATTCTACAGATGGTAAAACTCTAGAAAGAGATTCAGAATTGGTAACGCCCTCTATTCTTGATGATACCACGTTCCCACAGTAGACACATTAATGAGAGAAAAGCGTCGACTAGGGGGGGGGGGGGGGGAATAGAGAGAGTAGAGTCAAAAGGATGACTGGATGAAATATGACTTACTGGATGTGATGTGTGTGGTGGGGGGGACTGGAAAAAGAGCTGAGTGAGTGATAGAGAGTGAGAGTGAGAGTGAGAGTGAGAGTGAGAGTGAGAGAGAGAGAGAGAGAGAGAGACGAGAGTGCTTAGGGTTAAACGGCAAAGCACAGAGAACAGGGTCGCCGGTCATTTGGAAAAGGGTAAACAACAGAAAGTCCAAGTTCTCTGGCCTTGAGAGGGGAACACTGGGGATAAATATGTTGGCCAATTATCTGAACCATGTGCTTCTGCTGCTCCAAATGCAGTCTCCTGCCTACCGCTGAGATTTTCACGCTTTTCATTAGCAAGAATCAAGGGGGATACGGTTAGAGTTATCAGCCCACAGCATATTTACAGTATATTATTGCCTCAATGTGATTGGTTTATGCTAAAACACTTATCCCTACAACAACCTTCCTGCACTGTGCACACTGCATCAGAAAGACTTGTCTGTCAAATACTTAAGCTGTGATTGACAGTGTTACCCCTTTACTTTATTGTACCAGACACATACAAGCTATCTGCCCTTTTCAGCTTAGAATACCCACCGATTAAACTTCAGTAAGATTAGCACTTGGGAACTGATTAAATTGGTGTCAGCTGACCGGTCACAGTCAGTAATACCCAAGGATCAGGAAACCCTGTTATAGTAGAAGAATGTTGTAGAGATGGAATGCACATTAACTCTATTATTGAGTTAATGAGGGGTGGCTAATGGCTATCATGCGCTTTCCTCGTAATAAGTGTCTACCACCAATGGAATAGGCTCACTTTAATACATACAGATGTAGGATCTTAATTTGATCACCCTGTTGCAGAAGAACTTTCATGCAATGCAGGAAATGTAAAACTTGTAGTGTATATTTGAGGTTTAAAAAGGCTTCTGAAGTTTGTATTTTCCACCGACTTGATTTCCCTTACAAAAAAATGTATTAACCCCTACAAAAATGGCCATTAATTATAATTCACATAATAATTCATATTTCCTGTTGCTGCCTGATTATTTTCCTGCTCTAGCAAACTGTCTCAAATTAAGATCCTACACACATACTACATATAGTTACAGTGTCTTCAGAAAGCATTCATACCCCTGACTTATTCCAGATTTTGTTGTGTTACAGGCTGAATTAATTTTTTTTTTAAACATTTTTTTTACACACAATAGCCCATAATGACAACGTGAAAACATGTTTTTTAGAAGTTTTTCCAAATTTATTAAAAATGATTTCTTGAAATACAGAAATATCTCATTTACGTAAGTATTCACAACCCTGAGTGAATACTTACAGCTGTGAGTCATTCTGGGTAAGTCTCTAAGCGCTTTCCACACCTGGATTGTGCAACATTTGCACATTACTCTTTAAAAGATTATTCAAGCTCTGTCACATTGGTTGTTGATCATTGCTAGACAATCATAATCAGGTCTTGCCATAGATTTTCAAGTAGATTTAAGTCAAAACTGTAACTCGGCCACTCAGGAACATTCACTGTCTTCTTGGTAAGCTACTCCAGTGTAGATTTGGCCTTGTGATTTAGGTTATTGACCTGGTGAAAGGTGAATTAATCTCCCAGTGTCTGGTGGAAAGAAGACTGAACCAGGTTTTCCTCTTGGATTTTGCCTGTGCTTAGCTCTTTTTTTTATCCTGAAAAACTCCCCAGTTCTTAACAATTACAAGCATACCCATGACATGATGCAGCCACCACTATGCTTGAAAATATGAAGAGATTTTCCAGAAACATAACACTTTGTATTCAGGACAAAAAGTGAATTGCTTTGGCACATTTTTGCAGTATTACTTTAGTGCCTTAATGCAAACATGATGTATACTTGTATTCTGTACAGGCTTTCCATCTTTTCACTCTGTCAATTAGAGTAGTATTGTGGAGTATTTACAATGTTGTTGATCTATCCTCAGTTTTCTCCTATCACAGCCATTAAAGTCTGTAACTGTTTTAAAGTCACTGTTGGCCTCATGGTGAAATCCCTGAGTGTTCCTTCCTCTCTGGCAACTGAGTTAGGAAGGATGTACTTATCTTTGCAGTGACTGGGTGTATTGATACACCAGCCAAAGTTTAATTAATAACTTCAGCATGCTCAAAGGGATATTCAATGTATGCTTTTTTATGTTTACCCAATAGGTGCCCTTCTTTGCGAGGCATTGGAAAACCTCCCTAGTCTTTGTGGTTTAAACTGTGTTTGAAATGCACTGCTTGACTGAAGGACCTTACAGATATCAAATCAATCTTTATTTGTCACCTGCGCCAAATACAATAATTTGATTTGAGATAATTGTATGTGTAGGGTACAGAGATGAGATAGTCATTAAAAAATGATGTTAAACGCTATTACAGCACACAGATTCCATGCAACTGGTTATTTGGCTTGTTAAGCACATTTTTACTACTGAACTTATTTAGGCTTGCCATAACAAAGGGGTTGAAAACTTTTCATTTTTAATTAATTTGTAAAAATGTCTAAAAAGAAAGCTCAACTTTGACATTAAGAGGTATTGTGTGTAGGTCAGTGACAAACAAATCTAAATGCAATCATTTTTATATTCAGGCTGTAACACAACAAAATGTGGAAAAAGTCAAGGGGTGTGAATACTTTCTGAAGGCACTGTCCATTTGCATCAGCAATTGCTCCATAACCTGTCATCCAGGTTCACAATCCAGCATTAGCATCAAATATCCCCCGTGATATGCAACTTTTCAGGGATGTTAGGAACCAGTATACACAAGCAGTTAGGAAAGCTAAGGCTAATGTTTTCAAGCAGAAATTTGCATCCTGTAGCACATACTCAAAAAAGTTCTGGGACACTGTAAAGTCCATGGAGAATAAGAGCACCTCCTCCCAGCTGCCCACTGCACTGAGACTAGGAAACACTGTCACCACTGATAAATACACTATAACTGAGAATTTCAATAAGCATTTTTCTACAGCTGACCATGCTTTCCACCTGGCTACCCCTACCCCGATCAACAGCCCTGCACACCCCACAGCAACTCGCCCAAGCCTCCCCATTTCTCCTTCACCCAAATCCAGATAGCTGATGTTCTGAAAGAGCTGCAAAATCTGGACCCCTACAAATCAGCCGGGCTAGACAATCTGGACCCTCTATTACTAAAATGATCTGCCGAAATTGTTGCAACCCCGATTACTAGCCTGTTCAACTTCAGTTTTCATTGCAATTAAGAGCAGTTGGAAGCCACGGAAGGAGAGTTGTATGGCATTGAAGCTTGTCTGGAGGTTAGTTAAAACAGTGTCCAAAGAAGGGCCAGAAGTATACAGAATGATGTTGTCTGCGAAGAGGTGGATCAGAGAATCACCATCAGCAAAAGCGACATCATTGATGTATACAGAGAAGAGAGTCGGCCCGAGAATTGAACACCGTGGCATGCCCATAGAGACTGCCATAGGTCCGGACAACGATTTGCCACATTGATCTCTATCAGACAAGTAGTTGGTGAACCAGGCGAGGCAATCATTTGAGAAATACAGTGGGGTAAAAAAGTATTTAGTCAGCCACAAATTGTACAAGTTATCCCACTTAAAACGATGAGAGAGGCCTGTAATTTTCATCATAGGTACACTTCAACTATGACAGACAAATTTAGAGAAAAAAAATCCAGAAAATCACATTGAAGGATTTTCTATGAATTTATTTGCAAATTATGGTGGAAAATAAGTATTTGGTCACCTACAAACAAGCAAGATTTCTGGCTCTCACAGACTTCTTCTTTAAGAGGCTCCTCTGTCCTCCACTCGTTACCTGTATTAATGGCACCTGTTTGAACTTGTTATCAGTATAAAAGACACCTGTCCACAATCCCAAACAGTCACACTCCAAACTCCACTATGGCCAAGACCAAAGAGCTGTCAAAGGACACCAGAAACAAAATTGTAGACATGCACCAGGCTGGAAAGACTGAATCTGCAATAGGTAAGCAGCTTGGTTTGAAGAAATCAACTGTGGGAGCAATTATTAGGAAATGGAAGACATACAAGACCACTGATAATCTCCCTCGATCTGGGGGCTCCATGCAAGATCTCACCCCGTGGGGTCAAAATGATCACAAGAACGGTGAGCAAAAATCCCAGAACCACACGGGGGGACCTAGTGAATGACCTGCAGAGAGCTGGGACCAAATTAACAAAGCCTACCATCAGCAAGGGCATTGAAGATGAAACGTGGCTGGGTCTTTCAGCATGACAATGATCCCAAACACACCGCCCGGGCAACGAAGGAGTGGCTTCGTAAGAAGCATTTCAAGGTCCTGGAGTGGCCTAGCCAGTCTCCAGATCTCAACCCCATAGAACATCTTTGGAGGTACCAGCAACAGTGTGTGAAAACCTTGTGAAGACTTACAGAAAAGGGCATATAAAAGGGTATATAACAAAGTATTGAGATAAACTTTTGTTATTGACCAAATACTTATTTTCCACCATAATTTGTAATTGACCTTTGAAAATTATATTTTGCCATTCTAATGTATGGGTTGTTGTCTTACAGTGGATGTAGCTTGTGTCATGATGAGTAGGAGGAGGATGGTATTATTATTTTCCATCTCCCTTTGTCTTTCCACTACTCTGTCTGCACAGCTTCCCAGGCAACCGCCACAGCAGGAATGCTGTGATACATAATCAGCTTTCCCAAGGTAAAGGGGGGATATGCTGTGAAGCCTAGGAAGACAGACCTAGCAGAGTCGCAGTTATTCATTTAAAAAATCTGCATCAATTGAGCATTTCAGGCACACAAAAAAATCCAAATCCAAAACAAGAAAGAAAAGGTGCATGACCAAATATTGCATATTTCATATTGAGTACTTTTTAAAAAATCACATCAACACTACAACAAATTGCTTGCATCATAACAGTAAATGAAAGGAAATTAAATTCACTGCCCATTTAACAAACATTTCTCTTTTCAAGAACATTACTTTATGTAGATGGGATCCTGGATCTCTTTTTAACGAGGTCACCCTTGATCCAGTGCCAGAGGTGGGGAAGCTGTGCGAGCTGTCCATCCCAGGACCCCTGTCTGTCCAGTGTGAGAGGTCTGGCAAGGAGGCCATAACTGGATTGGTCTCCCGCTTCAATCTTGGGGGCGACTGAAGCCAAGTGGGTGACTGAAGCTTGCATGATTGAAGCGTGGTACATGGATCCTCCTCTCCTCCCCATCAATCTCTGTAGTTGGTTGCATTTCCTAAAGCCTAAGTAAATCACTTTTATGTGATATGATATCAGATTTTGTTACTTTGTATGTATATTTTTTCAAGCATTCAGACGGGACATGAGTGTCACAAATTGTACGAATCAATGGATCCTGCACACTGTAGGGTGACCGGATGCCTACATTAGGCCTATGGCTCTTTTCTTTCTGTAAATGATGTCTCACCATTATTTCTCATCTGTTCATGTAGATCAATATTTCAGCTATTCTGACCTACTGCAAATGATCAAATAAATGTCTGATCAATACATACAGTTCTGAACATATTGTCATCTATAATGCTAATGCAGAGGCACCAATACATTGTCCAGTACACTTTTTGTATCCTGTGTTCATGTACATGCTCTTATGTCTAAGCTTCTAAGGTGACTCAAGCTTTACTAATTATTGTGAAGTGTATTAGTGAACTGTATTCTGCAGTTAGTTACAAAACAAATGCAATTTTGTATTTCTGTTGTTTGTCTGATATCCAAACGGTCCATGATCAGCACTGTTGACATTTTGCAGAGAAAGTGTGTTGAGGTATACTATTTAGGCTCAGAATGACATGTGGCCCATTGTTTATCTCCTCATCAATGACATGGCCTATTGTTTACCATGTTACCTGGCAACGACCACAAGAGTGTTTCAAAGAGCTGCCAGTCAAGCTCCCTGCCCAATCAGGCTGTTCTTTCAGGCTTTCTGATAGTTAGAAATGAGAGAAGGTACAATTTCTTCAATTCTGAGCATTTTCATTAAAAAAAAATATTATCGGTGATGTTTTAGTCATTCAAAGGCTATTATTACTTGGGAAATAGGATGCCTGTGTGGAACCTTATAAGACAGCAGGATTGAGGGGCATTCAGCACAACGGGCATTTTTAGCAAGAACATTGAATGAAACGAAAAGGCCCTTTCCTCTCATTATTTCTTCTCCCTTGTTCAGCCAGCAGTCTGAGAGACTGTTTAAAGAGACAGCGGAGGTGAGTGGGAAGGCCGCAGTTAGTCCGTTCATCCCATTTCCTATGCGAATGAATGACTGGGACCAGGTGTGTTTCTGTAATATAGAGAAAGTGTGAGTGTGTGCATGTGTGCACTTGTGTTTGTGTGCGTGCGTGTTTGCGTAGACTGTACAAACCCTCTGTGACCGTGAAGCTCCTCTTATCTCAACAACCAGTGTCCACTCACTCTTCCATCTCCCTTCCTCCCCTCCCTCCATCCCTTTCTAGCACTGCCCAAAGGATACATGGCATAGACTCAGGGAATTCCACACTTCTCTGTGAGGAGGGAGGGGAGAGGCAGGCACACAGGGGTGGACAGAGGAGAACTCTGAGGGAGGAGAGAGGTCATCTGTGGACCGTTACACATGGAAACTATGACTGGAACTTTAGTTCTATATTTTCAGCTAAGACAAATCCCTTTCAATGCCTCTTACAGAAAACAATGGATATAATGCAAACACACAATTGGCATCATCAGTAGTTGCAATGTCAGCTAAATGTACTCATACAGTAGGTGTAAAGAAAAATGTCAATTGAAATTATAAAAAAGAGTGAGATTGCAGAATCTCTCTCATATAGCCCCACCCAGTACAACACACACAGGAACTTCTTCCTATGAAGTCTGGCATGGCCTTGTAGTCGAGGATTTCCAAGTTAAACAATCAGCTGAAACCTGTTGTCACACACACAAGTTTGGGGTCACTCAGAAATTCTTGTTTTTGAAAGAAAAGCACATTTTTGGTCCATTAAAATAACATCAAATTGATCAGAAATACAGTGTAGACATTGTGTTAATGTTGTAAATGACTATTGTAGCTGGAAACGGCAGATTTTTTATGTACATAGGCGAACAGAGGCCCATCATCAGCAACATCATCAGTTCCAATGGCACGTTGTGTTAGCTAATCCAAGTGTATCATTTCAAAAGGCTAATTGATCATTAGAAAACCCTTTGAAAAATGTTTATATTTGTCAATATTCATGAATGAAAAAAAAAAAAAGGTTTTGAAATGAAAATACTACTCAGTGGCTATCAACAATAACAAAGCATTCTCTCCACCACTGTTTCAGTGTAAAGCATGGGGATGGGCCTAGAGAAATGTTACCAGACTCAAATTCAAAGGCAGCGCTATGGATACAAGGACTGGCCATGCATGATATCAAAATTATAGTTTTAACCATGTTTTGTTTATGCTAAACAGTGTTTGTTTACAAACATTGGAGTTAAACAAGTTCTATTTTGGGTTCTGATGTGGTATGACAGTTGAACTAAGCGCATGAGGCATTTAAACGGTATATTCTTCAAGAATCAATGGACGCATACAGTGCATTTGGAAAGTATTCAGACCCCTTACCTTTTTTCCCCACATGATATTACATTGCAGCCTTATTCTAAAATTGATGAAATCAAAATGTCCCTCAATCTACACACAATACCCCATAATGACAAAGCCAAAAAGGTTTTTCGAAATTTTGCACATTTATAAAAAATAATACCTTATACCTTACCTTATAAATATTCAGACACTTTGCTATGAGACTCGAAAAAATTGAGCTCAGGTGCATCCTGTTTCCATTGATCATCCTTGATATGTTTCTACAACTTGGTTGGAGTCCACCTGTGGTAAATTCAGCTGATTGGACATGATTTGGAAAGGCATACACGTGTCTATATAAAAGGTCCCACAGTTGACAGTGCATGTCAGAGCAAAAACCAAGCCATGAGGTCAAAGGAAATGTCCGTAGAGCTCAGAGAAAGGATTGTGTTGAGGCACAGATCTGGGGAAGGTTACCATTTCTGCAGCATTGAAGGTCCCCAAGAGCACAGTCGCCTCCATCATTCTTAAATGGAATGAGTTTGGAACCACCCAGACTCTTCCTACAGCTGGCCACAAGGCCAAACTGAGTAATTGGAGGAGAAGGGACTTGGTCAGGGAGTTGACCAAGAACCCGATAGTCACTCTGACAGAGCTCCAGAGTTCCTCTGTGGAGATGGGAGAACATTCCAGAAGGACAACCTTCTCTGCATCCTCCACCGATCAGGCCTTTATGGTAGAGTGGCCAGACGGAAGCCACTCCTCATAAAAAAGGCACATGACAGTCAGCTTGGAGTTTGCCAAAAGGCACCTAAAGGACTCTCAGACCATGAGAAACAAGATTCTCTGGTTTGATGAAACCAAGATTGAACTCTTTGGCCTGAATACCAAGCATCACGTCTGGAGGAAACCTGGCACTATCTCTACAGGGAAGCATGGTGGTGGCAGCAGCATGCAGAGAGATCCTTGATGATAACCTGCTCCAGAGTGCTCAGGACCTCAGACTGGGGCGAAGGTTCACCTTCCAACAGTACAACAACCTTAAGCACACAGCCAAGATAATGCAGGAGTGGCTTCGGGACAAGTCTCTGAATGTCCTTGAGTGGCCCAGCCAGAGCCTAGATTTGAATATCTCTGGAGAGACCTGAAAATATCTGTGATGCAACGCTCCCCATCCAACCGGATAGAGCTTGAGAGGATCTGCAGAGAACAATGGGAGAAACTTCTGCAAATACAGGTGTTGTCACGCCCTGACCGTAGAGAGCTTTTTATGTCTCTATTTTGGTTTGGTCAGGGTGTGATTTGGGTGGGCATTCTATGGCCTTTTTCTATGTTTTGTATTTCTTTGTTTTGGCCTGGTATGGTTCTCAATCAGGGACAGCTGTCGATCGTTGTCTCTGATTGGGAACCACACTTAGGTAGCTTTTTCCCACAGGGGTTTTGTGGGTGGTTATTTTCTGTATTAGTGTTTGCACCTTACGGGACTGTTTCAGTTTAATTTATTCTCTTGTTATTTTGATTTAGTGTTCAGTTCAATAAACAAACATGAACACTTACCATGCTGCGCTTTGGTCCGACTACTCTTCCTCATCCTACGACGAAAGCTATTACAGGTGTGCCAAACTTGTAGTGTCATACCCAAGAAGACTCAAGACTGTAATCGCTGCCAAAGGTGCTTCAACAAAGTACTGAGTAAAGGGTCTGAATACTTATGTAAAATGTCATATTTCTTTTATTTATTTATTTTTTGATAAAATGTCTAAAAACCTGTTTTTGCTTTGTCATTATGGGTTATTGTATGAGGGGAAAAAACTCAATTTTTAGAAAAAAGGCTGTAACGTAACAAAATGTAGAAAAAGTAAAGGGGTCTGAATCCTTCCCCAAATGCACTATATAATAAAGTCCAAAAAGGGATGTAACAACTACTGATTGCCCCTTTAAAAAATACAATACTATGAACAGAAATCTGGAAACACTGGGCAGTAACTAAACCCCCCCGACACCAAAATAAAAAAATATAAAGTTTAATTATTTGTGGAGCGTCTGAGATAATTTAATTCACTTTCTTTTCATTCTATTATAAACTAACACCACCAACATCTGTCCACCCCCATCATTCTCTCCAGAGTAGAGCCACATGTAAAAGTGATTGAGCTCCAGGAGGAGTACGACCCACCCCTCCGGCCCTCATCCCCCTCTTGTCCTTTGGGAATGTGTCTGTGGGAGGAGGAAGAAGAGTGGGAAGAGAGGATGACAAGGTTTGAGTGAGGGGTATGAGGCCGGATGACCGCAGATGATGATAGACTTAGGAAACAAGCTTGATCCTATTACAGGAAGTGTGTGGAGAAAGGGTTAAGGGTCAAGTCCTTCAGGGAGTGGAGTATCCAGAGGTAGGGGAGCTCTACAGTAGTGCAGGCTACAGCAGTGCAGGGAGAGTCTGCAGATCGGACACAGATATGCAGTTATGCACACACATACACAGGCAAGCGTACACAGGCAAGCACACTTAGGAACTAAGGGCGAGGATGTGCTTCCAGATGTCAGATTGCCCCAGAATGACATTGACCTGAACACTGAAGCAGCGTGGGGGGAACAGATACAAAACCGGGAGAGAGGGTGCAGCTGTGTTTACCTTAGTGACATCTCTGAGTGAGGCCTGCTTAGAAGCACACACACGGAGCTCAATGTACACTAATACTGTATGCATGTGAACTGCAGTTACATTAAAGTACAGTTAGAGTAAAGTTCCATCTAGAACATTCTATTTAGAGTTTTATCTTCTATTTTTGATGTAAATAAAAAGCCACCTATCAATACAATCTAGGATAACGAAGGTGATCCTGCCAGAACATGAAATACGACGGCTGTGTAATCAACCCAAGGGTCAAATGTTATTACACGTTACAATGCACATGCATTATGATGGCAGTTGTTTAGTGGAACGGGGGAGGAGGGGTACTGAGGTTAGGGTGACGGAGCCATACCTACACACTAATATTTTGACTTGGCCTATGATTTTACTTATAATGAAGTTATAATGATTGTTCTAGACCTAGGAGCTTGCAACTTGTTAAGTTAAAAGCGGTTTCTTGAAGAATGACTTTCCTGTCTACCTTATTAACCACAGCATGACTCTCTGAAAAGCTCTCGCTAAACTAATATGAACCACAAGCTAAGCTAAACTAATATGAACCACAAGTATATCAGACTTATTAAATGATTTGTTTGGCTACATCCTCATGCTCATGCTGTGAGCCCTGTTGTCTGGTCCCAAGATAAATTACACAGGGACTTTGTCTATTCCCTTACCAGCTGCTTCCATCTTCTCCCTCACCTCCCACTGACTACAGCATCTGCCTCTAAAACTGTGAGTGTGCGCGGTCAACTCAAGATACCCTAGCACAGGCGGCGTGCAACTCTCCACACCATCCAGAATTCCTACCAGAAATACAGCCTTTAACAGTTCTCCTTGGAAGAACAGGTACATTCAAATAAGCATGTGTTAACTAACTAACTATAGGTGTCCCCCAAAGAATCTGAGCGACTTATGCCAGTTGAGACACAATGATGTTAGAGTTTCAGAGGGCAGCAAAGTGCATGTGTGGGAGAGCTTTCTTTCTCTCCTTCCAGATGATGGAGTGGTGAAAATCCCTCCTTAGTTGGCGTGTAGTCTGCAGCAGTGTAGACGTTAAAGATCAACCTCTCATCTCCTCAGAACCTGTCCAACCTGTTGTGGAGACTCTCTGTAATGGCATATCACTTTATGTCAGGACTGACAGTCATTATGTCACCATTACGTGCACCTCAATACCACTAAGTGGTACTGTGCCCACAGTAGGTTAGGTTTCATGGTGATGTTTAGTAGAACTTTGTTTGGAAATGTAGTTTCCACTAAATGATGTCTCTCATCCAAAAGTGGAACTCTGTTGGAATCATTATGTAAATGACTCCTACAGTAAACATGAAAGCCAAAGTTTGATGTATACAATTAGCAACTAAACTTCCATAGTAGAGGTCGACCGATTCATCGGAATGGCCTATTAATTAGGGACGATCTCAAGTTTTCATAACAATCGGAAATCCGATTTGGCTGATTTTTTAAAAATGTATTTTTTTACACCTTTATTTAATCTTTATTTAACTAGGCAAGTCAGTTTAGAACACATTCTTATTTTCAATGACGGCCTAGGAACGGTGGGTTAACTGCCTTGTTCAGGGGCAGAACGGCAGATTTTCACCTTGTCAGCTCGGGGGATTCAATCTTGCAACCTTACAGTTAACTAGTCCAATGCTCTAACCACCTGCCTCTCATTGCACTCCACGGGGAGACTGCCTGTTACGCGAATGCAGTAAGCCAAGGCAAGTTGCTAGCTACAGTGGGGAGAATAAGTATTTGATACACTGCCGATTTTACAAAGCATGTAGAGGTCTGTAATTTTTATAATAGGTACACTTCAACTGTGAGAGACGGAATCTAAAACAAAAATCCAGAAAATCACATTGTATGATTTTTAAGTAATTAATTAGCATTTTATTGCATGACATAAGTATTTGATACATCAGAAAAGCAGAACTTAATATTTGGTACAGAAACCTTTGTTTGCAATTACTGTAGTTCTTGACCAGGTTTGCACACACTGCAGCAGGGATTTTGACCCACTCCTCCATACAGACCTTCTCCAGATCCTTCAGGTTTCAGGGCTGTCGCTGGGAAATACGGACTTTCAGCTCCCTCCAAAGATTTTCTATTGGGTTCAGGTCTGGAGACTGGATAGGCCACTCCAGGACCTTGAGATGCTTCTTACGGAGCCACTCCTTAGTTGCCCTGGCTGTGTGTTTCGGGTCGTTGTCAAGCTGGAAGACCCAGTCACGACCCATCTTCAATGCTCTTACTGAGGGAAGAAGGTTGTTGGCCAAGATCTCGCGATACATGGCCCCATCCATCCTCCCCTCAATACGGTGCAGTCGTCCTGTCCCCTTTGCAGAAAAGCATCCCCAAAGAATGATGTTTCCATCTCCATGCTTCATGGTTGGGATGGTGTTCTTGGTGTTGTACTCATCCTTCTTCTTCCTCCAAACACGGCGAGTGGAGTTTAGACCAAAAAGCTATATTTTTGTCTCATCAGACCACATGACCTCCCATTCCTCCTCTGGATCATCCAGATGGTCATTGGCAAACTTCAGACGGGCCTGGACATGCGCTGGCTTGAGCAGGGGGACCTTGCGTGCGCTGCAGGATTTTAATCCATGACGACGTAGTGTGTTACTAATGGTTTTCTTTGAGACTGTGGTCCCAGCTCTCTTCAGGTCATTGACCAGGTCCTGCCGTGTAGTTCTGGGCTGATCCCTCACCTTCCTCATGATCATTGATGCCCCACGAGGTGAGATCTTGCATGGTGCCCCAGTCCGAGGGTGATTGACCGTCATCTTGAACTTCTTCCATTTTCTAATAATTGCGCCAACAGTTGTTACCTTCTCACCAAGCTGCTTGCCTAAAGAAAAACGAACAGGTCTGTGAGAGCCGGAATTCTTACTGGTTGGTAGGTGATCAAATACTTATGTCATACAATAAAATGCAAATGAATTACTTAAAAATCATACAATGTCATTTTCTGGATTTTTGTTTTAGATTCTGTCTCTCACAGTTGAAGTGTACCTATGATAAAAACCTGCAAAATCGGCAGTGCAAAAACCTGCAAAATCGGCAGTGTATGAAATACTTGTTCTCCCCACTGTAGCATTAAAACAATTAATCAATCATAATCACTAGTTAACACATGGTTGATGATATCACTAGTTTATCTAGAGTGTCCTGCGTTGCATATAATTGATGCGGTGCATATCGTTGCGCCAATGTGTACCTAACCATGACCAAAAATGCCTTTCTTAAAATCAATACACAGAAGTATATATTTTTAAACCTGCATATTTAGCTAAAAGAAATCCAGGTTAGCAGGCAATATTAACAAGGTGAAATTGAGTCACTTCTCTTGCGTTCATTGCACGCAGAGTCAGTGTATATGCAACAGTTTGGGCTGCCTAATTTGCCAGAATATTACGTAATTATGACATAACATTGAAGGTTGTGCAAAGTAACAGGAATATTTAGACTAATGGATGCCACCCCTTAGATAAAATACGAAACGGTTCCGTATCTCACTGAAAGAATAAACGTCTTGTTTTTGAGATGATAGTTTCCGAATTCGACCATATTAATGACCTAAGGCTCGTATTTATGTGTGTTATTATGTCATAACTAAGTCTATGATTTGATAGAGCAGTCTGACTGAGTGGTGGTAGGCAGCAGCAGGCTCGTAAGCATTCATTCAAACAGCACTTTAGAGCGTTTTGCCAGCAGCTCTTCGTTGTGCGTCAAGCATTGCGCTGTTTATGACTTCAAACGTCACTCGCTCTGAGACTTGGAGTGGTTGTTCCCCTTGCTCTGCATAGGTAATGCTGCTTCAAGGGTGGCTGTTGTCGTTGTGTTCCTGGTTCGAGCCCAGGGAGGAGCGAGGATAGGGACGGAAGCTATACTGTTACACTGGCAATACTAAAGTGCCTATAAGAACATCCAATAGTCAAAGGTTAATGAAATACAAATGGTATAGAGAGAAATAGTCCTATAATTCCTATAATACCTACAACCTAAAACTTCTTACCTGGGAATATTGAAGACTCATGTTAAAAGGAACCACCAGCTTTCATATGTTCTCATGTTCTGAGCAAGGAACTTAAATGTTAGCTTTCTTACATGGCACATATTGTACTTTTACTTTCTTCTCCAACACTTTGTTTTTGCATTATTGAAACCAAATTGAACATGTTTCATTATTTATTTGAGGCTAAATTGATTTTATTGATGTATTATATTAAGTTAAAATAAATCTTCATTCAGGATTGTTGTAATTGTCATTATTACAACAACAAAAAAACAAAAAAAATAGTCATAATCGGTATCGGCCTTTTTTGGTCCTCCAATAATCGGTACTTGTATCAGCGTTGAAAAATCATAATCGGTCGACCTCTATTCCATAGTGACACTTTTCCTCTCTGTCTTCTGGTTTCAGTGTGTCAGGGGATCAGCAACAGGCTGACGCTGCTGGCGACTGTAGACGACCACTACAACAACCTTGTGAAGATGTACAGCAACTGTACCGTGGTCCTGGAGAACCTAGAGCTCACCTACATCCAGGACTACCACGACCTCTCC
The DNA here is from genome assembly GCF_013265735.2 of Oncorhynchus mykiss. Taxonomy (NCBI): domain Eukaryota; kingdom Metazoa; phylum Chordata; class Actinopteri; order Salmoniformes; family Salmonidae; genus Oncorhynchus; species Oncorhynchus mykiss. The sequence goes on from NC_048579.1 coordinate 18,251,055, forward strand.
TTCCTCAAGGTGAGGAGATGGAGGGTTCGATTCCTATACATTGTTTGCAGTGGCTTCCTACCTATCCACCTTTCCTATGTCCTATAGTTCCTCGCCCTCTCTCTGATCTAAAATGACCCGAGAGAAAATAGTGTTGCAGCCATTTCATTACTTTTCTTGCCGTGGCTTCTAGCTCCTAGTTGAATGCACTGGCTGTAAGTAACTCTGGATAGGAGTCTGCTAAATGACTCAACGTCAATGTGAGTGTAATAGTCAGAATAAAGCTTTTCTATCCTTTATGACTTCACTACCACCAACTGAACAATGATTGTATTGCAAGGTTAACGTAGTCAAGAGTAGGTTGCATGACCACCAGACCAAACTCTGGCACGTTCCGCACTTCTATCCATTTCTATGTTCTCCCTCCAGTCCATTCAGGAGGTTGGAGGATACGTTCTGATCGCCCTCAATAAGGCAGCCAGCATCCCTCTCGAAAACCTGCGTCTTATCCGAGGACACTCCCTCTTCCTTGACAAGTATGCCCTGACTGTAACATCCAATTACGAGAAGAATCACTCCTCTGTGACCCTCAACTACACCCGGGGCCTGAGGGAGCTGAAGCTGAGTGGACTGACAGGTTAGTGGGTGACTGGGAGGTCCATTTCAGTGACTGTATCCTGGATTCTGTCCACACCTGAGTGGGTCAAATACATTATGTAATGTTATTTAAAGTACTTTGAAGTATTTGTGGTGCGCTTGATTTAGCTTGGGAGTTAGAATTTTTGGGTCTATGCCATTGGTTCCATTACACAGGCCAGACAACATATCTATGTGTCCTTCTATTTTGCACAGAGATTCTCAAGGGAGGTGTGAAAATTGCCCACAATCCTTTGCTGTGTAATGTGGAAACCATCCAGTGGTGGGACATGGTAAATAAGGCCATAAACCATAGTATGCACTTCAAACTGGAGAGCTATGGCCGTTACTGTAAGTATGCTAGATTCATTAACACTTAGTATAGTAATGAATCCTTCTCTGCTTTGTGTTCAGTGGAATCATTTTGGCGTTGTTGTTTTTCATTTGATTAACCAGCACAACTATTATGATTATTCCATATGACACAGCTTTCGGGTTTGTGATTTACAACCAAACTTGCATGGCCAGGTTTAACCATGTGTAACACCAGTATTCTATGAATGACATCATTCAGATGTTAAGCAGGGTTTTTCCTCACCTTACAGGTGACAAGTGTGATCCGGGATGCTACAATGGATCATGCTGGACCTCAGGACTGGAGAACTGTCAAACCTGTAAGGAGCCATTCTTCTCTCCCCGAAATTAGTAGTGATACAAAAACATCACGTGCTATTTCTCTTTCATGATATTGGTAGAAACTTTTGTTCATGTTGAAAGTATTTTGTTGGTTGCTCGTTTTCTCACACAGACCCTTGCACTTGGTGATGGGTGTGTTTTGCTGACTGGTCCTCTCTTTCCAACTCCCATCTCTCCTCAGTTACCAAGCTGACGTGTGCAGAGCAGTGCTCTGGAAGGTGTAGGGGTCCTAAACCCAGTGACTGCTGTAACGAACACTGTGCTGCAGGCTGCACCGGCCCTAGGCCTACAGAGTGTCTGGTGAGAGACTCTTCTGACTTCAATGAATTCATAACTTACAAAAGTTATAATCAGATAGGAAACACATTTAAAAAGACAACAGGCAGACCCACTCCTGGGCTGCTCCAGATATCGTTGCCGATATTGCACACTCATTGTGATCGTAGTCTTTCATTCTTGTATTCAAAGGCTTGTAGAGACTTCCAGGATGATGGCACATGTAAGGATGCCTGCCCCCCTACCATGCTCTACAATCCCAACACCCACCAGTTGGCTTCCAACCCTAACGCCAAGTACACGTTCGGGGCCACTTGTGTGAAGGACTGCCCACGTAAGGTCATCTACATTATCAAAGGGTTAATAAAGATGGGGTCTGCTCATAACTTTACTTAATGGCCAGACAAACATCTGTTCTACACCATACATGTATGTCTGGTAGAATTGGGAATTGTGCTCTATTTGTTTCTTTCATACAGTTGAAGTCAGAAGTTTACATACACTTAGGTTGGAGTCATTAAAACTCGTTTTTCAACCACTCCACAAATTTCTTGTTAACAAACTATAATTTTGGCAAGTCAGTTAGGATATCTACTTTGTGCATGACACAAGTAATTTTTTCAACAATTTTTTACAGACAGATTATTTCACTTATAATTCACTGTATCACAATTCCAGTGGGTTAGAAATTTACATACACTAAGTTTTCTGTGCCTTGAAACAGCTTGGAAAATTCCAGAAAATGATGTCATGGCTTTAGAAGCTTCTGATTGACTCAAATTATGTCAATTAGCCTATTGGAGGTGTAACTGTGGATGTATTTCAAGGCCTACCTTCACACTCAGTGTCTCTTTGCTTGACATCATGGGAAAATCAAAATAAATCAGCCAAGACCTCAGAAAAAAATAATTGTAGACGTCCACAAGTCTGGTTCTGTCACGACTTCCGCCGAAGTCGGCCCCTCTCCTTGCTCGGACGCGTTCGACGTCACCGGCCTTCTAGCCATGGCTGATCCACTTTTAATTTTCCTTTTGTTTTGTCTTTGTTTTACACACCTGGTTTCAATTCCCCAATTACATGTTCATTATTTAACCATCTGTTTTCCCCATGGTTTTTGTGCGTGTTTGTTTGTTGTTGAGTGGTCAGTAGTTCTGAGAGCTGGTGTGTTTCCCAGCATGGAATATATTGTTGGTTTACTGTCGAGTAAAGTTTTTACTCAGTTCTGTGTCCTGTGCCTGACTTCGTCCGACCCGTTACACACTGACTCTTGACAGGTTCATCCTTGGGAGCAATTTCCAAACGCTGAAGGTACCACGTTCATCTGTACAAACAATAATATGCAAGTATAAACACCATGGGACCACACAGCCGTCATACAGCTCAGGAAGGAGACGCGTTCTGCCTCCTAGAGATGAACGTACTTTGGTGCGAAAAGTGCAAATCAATCCCAGAACAACAGCAAAGAACCTTGTGAAGATGCTGGAGGAAACAGGTACAAAAGTATCTATATCCACAGTAAAACGAGTCCTATAATCAACATAACTTGAAAGGCCATTCAGCAAGGAAGAAGCCACTGCTCCAAAACCGCCATAAAAAAGCCAGACTACGGTTTGCAACTGCTCATGGGGACAAAGATTGTACTTTTTGGAGAAATGTCCTCTGGTCTAATGAAACAAAATTAGAACTGTTTGGCCATAATGACCATCATTATGTTTGGAGTAAAAAGGGGGAGGCTTGCAAGCAAGAGAAAACCATCCCAACCGTGAAGCACAGGGGTGGCAGTATCATGTTGTGGGGGTGCTTTGCTGCAGGAGGGACTGCTGCACTTCACAAAATAGATGGCATCATGAAAGAAAAACTATGTGGATATATTGAAGCAACATCTCAAGACATCAGTCAGGAAGTTAAAGCTTGGTCGCAAATGGGTCTTCCAAATGGACAATGACCCCAAGCATACTTCCAAAGTTGTGGCAAAATGGCTTAAGGACAACAAAGTCAAGGTATTGGAGTGGCCATCAGAAAGCCCTGACCTCAATCCTATAGAACATTTTTGGGCAGAACTGAAAAAGTGTGTGCGAGCAAGGAGGCCTACAAACCTGACTCAGTTACTCCAGCTCTGTCAGGAGGAATGGGCCAAAATTCACCCAACTTATTGTTGGAAGCATGCGGAAGGCTACCCAAACAGTTTGACCCAAGTTGAACAATTTAAAGCAATGCTACCAAATACTAATTGACTGTATGTAAACTTTTGACCCACTGGGAATGTGATGAAAGAAATAAAAGCTGAAATAAATCACTCCACTATTATTCTGACATTTCACATTCTTAAAATAAAGTGGTGATCCTAACTGACAGGGACAGGGAAATTTTACTAGGATTAATTGTCAGGAATTGTGAAGAACTGAGTTTAAATGTATTTGGCTAAGGTGCATGTAAACTTCCGACTTCAACCTTATCTATTGTTTCTTTCAGAATGTTTCACCTCAGTGAATACGCCCCCGCCGCTATACTTACATGGTGAAGAGACTTTTGCCTATAATTGTCTGGATTGGTGAAGGTGACCCCTGACCTGTGATTGGTTGTTTATTATAGATAATTATGTGGTGACGGACCACGGGGCGTGTGTCAGAACATGCAGCGGCAACACACACGAGGTGGAGGAGAATGGTGTCAGGAGGTGCAAGAAGTGTGACGGAATCTGTCCGAAAGGTAAAATATTGAAAATGTAACTCTTTGTCTGTGGTAGGCTAGTCAACATAAATGTACTTTATTTAAAAATTTGCTCGCTGTGTCATTTCTTAACCTCATAATGCTGCATTGGATCGTCAATGGTTTGAATGTTTTTGTGTTATTCTCATCTAGTTTGCGATGGACTTGGAATGGGGCTGCTTACTAAAGTGTTGTCAATCAACGCGTCTAACATTGATTCTTTCAAAAACTGCACCAAAATCAATGGAGCTGTTTCAATTATGCAGACATCTTTGGATGGGTAAGGATTAACAATCACATTGTACGGTGTCCATGGGCTGTCCTAATATGTACACCGTAACAGTGAAATACAATGCAATTTGCTCTGTGTTCATTCAAATTATTTTGAATAAACTTAAATGACTGTGTTTTGAACTACTGCCTCTGACATACAGTACCAGTCAACAGTTGACACACCACCTCATTCCAGGGTTTTTCTTTATTTTTACTATTTTCTACATTGTAGAATAATAGTGAAGACATCAAAGCTAGGAAATAACATATGGAATGATGTGTTAAACAAATCAAAATATATTTTAGATTCTTCAAAGTAGCCACCCCTTGCCTTGATGACAGCTTTGCACACTCTTGGCATTCTCTCAACCAACTTCATGAGGTAGTCACCTGGAATGCATTTAAATTAACAAGTGTGCCTTCTTAAATTAATTTGTGGAATTTATTTCCTTAATGCGTTTGAGCCAATTAGTTGTGTTGTGACAAGGTAAGGGTGGTATACAGAGGATAGCCCTGTTTGATAAAAGACCAAGTCCATATTATGTCAAGAACAGTTCAAATAAGCAAAGAGAAAGGACAGTCCATCATTACTTTAAGACATGAAGATCAGTCAATCCAGAACATTTCAAGAAGTGCAGTCACAAAAACCATCAAGCGCTATGTTGAAACTGGCTCTCATGAGGACCGCCACAGGAACGGAAGACCCCGAGTTACCTCTGCTGCAGAGGATGAGTTCATTAGAGTTACCAGACTCAGAAATTGCAGCCCAAATAAATGTTTCACAGAGTTTAAGTAACAGTCACATCTCAACATCAACTGTTCAGAGGAGACTGTGTGAAGCAGGCCTTCATGGTCAAATTGCTGCAAAGAAACCACTACTAAAGGACACCAATAAGTAGAAGAGACTTGCTTGGACCAAGAAACACAAGTAATGAGCATTAGACCGGTGGAAATCTGCCCTTTGGTCTGATGAGTCCAAATTAGAGATTTTTGGTTCCAACCACCGTGTCTTTGTGAGATGCAGAGTAGGTGAATGGATGATCTCTGCGTGTGTGGTTCCCACCGTGAAGCATGGAGGTGGTGGTGTGCGGGTGCTCTGCTGGTGACACTGTCCGTGATTTATTTAGAATTCAAGGCACACTTAACCAGCGCTGCTACCACAGCATTCTGCAGCGATACGCCATCCCATCTGGTTTGCGCTTAGTGGAACTAAGCCCATCTGTGTAGGGGCTATTTGACCAAGAAGGAGAGTGATGGAGTGCTGCATCAGATGACCTGGCCTCCACAATCACCCGACCTCAACCCAATTGAGATGGTTTGGGATGAGTTGGACTGCAGAGTGAAGGAAAATCAGCACACAAGTGCTCAGCATATGTGGAACTCCTTCAAGACTGTAGGAAAAGCATTCCACGTGAAGCTGGTTGAGAGAATGCCAAGAGTGTGCAAAGCTGCCAAGAGTGTGCAAAGCTGTCAAGGCAAAGGGTGACTACTTAAAACAATTTTTTGGTTACTACATGATTCCATGTGTGTTATTTCATAGTTTTGACGTCTTCAGTATTATTCTACAACGTTGAAAATAGTAAAAAAAATAAAGATAAACCCTTGAATGAGTAGGTGTTTCCAAAGTTTTGACTGTACTTTATGTACAGTGCATTTGTAAAGTATACAGACCCCTTTTTCCAGAAATACCGTATTTACATAAGTATTCAGACCCTTTGTTATGAGACTCAAAAAATTGAGCTCAGGTGCATCCGGGTTTCCATTGATCATCCTTGAGATGTTTCTACAACTTGATTGGAGTCCACCTGTGGCCCAGCCAGAGCCCGAACATCTCTGGAGAGACCTGAAAATAGCTGTGCAGCGATGCTCCCCATCCAACCTGACAGAGCTCTTAAGGCTAGGGACAGCATCCTGAATTTCCAGATGACTGGCGTGCCCAAAGTAAACTGCCTGTTACTCAGGCCCAGAAGCTAGGATATGCATATGCATTAGATAGAAAACACTCTAAAGTTTCTAAAACTGTTAAAATAATGTCCGTGAGTATAACAGAACTGATATGGCAGGCGAAAAACTGAGGTCACAGGCCTTTTCAATACTAGCCTATGGGATATACAAAGAAAAGGTGTCAGTCTTTAGAAAGGGTTTCAGGCTTGTTTCTTGAAAAATTAACAAGTGGTTGTAGGTTATCCAAGGTGTTCTCATCAGGACAGGGAGACTTTTGGCGCGCGTGAAGGAGGGCGCGATCTTCGTTATTTTCCTTTTCTATTGAACACCGTTCTTTCCGTCTGAAATATTATCGTTTATTTACATATTAGGGTGGCTGAGGATTGATTACAAATATTGTTTGACTTGTTTTGGATGAAGTTTACCGGTATCTTTTTGGATTCCTTTGTATGCATGTTGAAGGACTTTACCGAACAAAAGGAGCATTCATTGTGTAGCTGGAACCCTTGGGATTGCAAAGAGAAGAAGATCTTCAAAGGCAAGTGATTTATTTTATTACTATTTGTGATTTTTGTGAAGCCGGTGCTGGTTGAAAAAGTATTTTGATGTGGGGCGCTGTCCTCAGATAATCGCATGGTATGCTTTCGCCGTAAAGCCTTTTTGAAATCTGACTGGTTGGATTAACAAGAAGTTAAGCTTTTAAATGATGTAAGACACTTGTATGTTCATGAATGTTTAATATTACAATTTTGTCATTTGAATTTGGCGCACTCCAGCTTCACCGGATGTTATCCCTAAGAGGTTTTTAAGAGGATCTGCAGCGAAGAATGGGAGAAACTCCCCAAATACAGGTGTGGCAAGATTATAATGTCATAACCAAAAAGACTTGAGGCTGTAATCGCTGCATAAGCTGCTTCAACAAAGTACTGAAAAAAAGGGTAGGAATACTTATGTAAACGCAATATTTCCAGAATTTTTTTTCTACATTTGCAAAAAATCAAAACCTGTTTTTTGCTTCGTCATTATAGGGTATTTTGTGTAGATTGAGATTATTATTATAACTATTTTAGAATAAGGCTGTAACATAAAATGTGGAAAAGGTCAAGGGGGTCTGAATTCACTGTATAGACGTGTGTATAATATTCACTAGTGTTCGAAAGTTTGGGGTCACTTAATTGTCCTTGTTTTTGAAAGAAAAGCATTTTTTGGTCCATTAAAATAACAAATTGATCAGAAATACAGTGTAGACATTGTTAACGTTGTAAAATTACTATTGCAGCTGGAAACTTAAAAAATAATGGAATATCTACATAGGCGTACAGAATCCCATTATCAGCAACCATCACTCCTGTGTTCCAATGGCACATTGTGTTAGCTAATCTAAGTTAGGCAGAGTTCCTTTGTCCAGTGTCTGTTCTTTTGCCCATCTTTTCCTTTTATTGTCCAATCTGAGATATGTATTTTTCTTTGCAACTCTGCCTAGAAGGCTAGCACTCGCCTCTTCACTGTTGACATTGACTGGTGTTTTGCGGGTACTACTTAATGAAGATGCCAGTTGAGGACTTGAGGTGTCTGGTTCTCAAACTAGACACTAATGTACTTGTCCTCTTGCTCAGTTGTGCACCGGGGCCTCCCACTCCTCTTTCTATTCTGGTTAGAGACAGTTTGCGATGTTCTGTGAAGGGAGTAGTACGCAGCTTTGTACGAGATCTTCAGTTTCTTGGCAATTTCTCGCATGAAATAGACTTAATTTCTCAGAACGAGAATAGACTGACAAGTTTGGTTTTGTTTCTGGCCATTTTGAGCCTGTAATCAAACCCACAAATGCTGATGCTCCAGATACTCAACCAGTCTAAAGGACAGTTTTATTGCTTCCTATCAGCACAACAGTTTTCAGCTGTGCTAACAATTGCAAACAGGTTTTCTAATGATCAATTAGCCTTTTAAAATTATAAACTTGGATTAGCTAACACACCATGCCATTGGAACACAGGAGTGATGGTTGCTGATAATGGGCCTCTGTACACCTATGTAGATATTCCATAAAAAAATCAGCCGTTTCCAGCTACAATAGTCATTTACAACATTAACAATGTCTATACTGTATTTCTGATCAATTTGATGTTATTTTAAATGGACAAAATGGTTTTCTTTAAAAAACAAGGACATTTTTAAGTGACCCCGCACTTTTTTAACGGGAGTATGTGCCTTTGCAATTGCTTCTCTCAGTGATAGGTACACATCAACACCAAAAATGGACCCCGCCAAACTGGAATATTTCAAGACTGTGAAGGAAATTTCAGGTAGAACAGTTTTTTAACTTATGTTCAATTGTTTTGTAATTCATCCAAGGGTAACAAAAGCCAAGACGATGCTTGATTACATTTATATTTGTTATTTTCCTAAAGGGTTTTTGCTGATACAAGCTTGGCCCGAGCACCTCAACTCTCTCAGTCCATTTGAAAACCTAGAGATTATCAGAGGAAGGACCAAACAGTTGTAAGTGTATCTCTGTCCTACACTGCGGTGATGTTCAATATGTCTGCTTCAGAAGGTGCTGTATGATACCTCTGCTATTTGTCATACCTATGAAACTAGGTTTTTGAAAATTGTTTCAAATGGAGTTTTGGTTCATGATTGATAGCAAAAACTCAGTAGCCTAGAAGATAAAACGTGAGCTGGCTTGAGAGGTTCCCTGCTGTATATTTCATTGTTTAATGATATGTTTGGGCTAGCTAGAGTAGCAGTAAGCTAACCTAGTAAACTATCATGACCTTTTCTTTTCCCCTAGTGGTCAGGTGAGTTTCGCTGCCCTCAACTTGGCCCATCTGAAGTATCTAGGCCTCCGCTCCCTGCGAGAGATTAGCGATGGCAATGTTGTGGTGAAGAACAACCCCCAGCTCTGCTACACCAACGGAGACCACTGGAAGAGCCTGTTTAGATTGGGCAAACAGTCCTCAACAGTGGGCAACAACGTCAACATCAGCACCTGTGGTAAGCAAGGACAAGGATAAAGTATGAATTCTGATCAATGCCTTTATACAAACACTGCTTTTTGAGAAATGGTTACAATGGCCAAATGCTAATTCATCCCAGTTAGTAACTGTGTCAAAAACAGCTCTATTCCCATTGGTCACTGGTACTTGATTGGGTCCAAGCGATGAGGCAGTGACTCCACCTCCACCCTCTGGGTTCTATCGATTTTTAGCACTATTGCGTACACCTATCCTACAAAGGAGGCTACTGAGGGGAGGACGGCTCATAATAATGGCTGGAACAGAGCGAATGGAATTTGATACCATTCAGCTCCAGCCAATTAAGGTGCCACCAACCTCCTGTGCTACCCTATCCTTTCACATCTACCCTAGGGTCTATGGGGGGGGGGGGGGGGGGGGGGGGTTGTTTCTGGATGGGGCCTATAGTCTTCCTCTCTCTTCCCTACAGCCAAGCTAAACAGTACATGTGATGAGATGTGCACTGACGAGGGTTGCTGGGGGCCCGGCCCCACCATGTGTTTTACATGCCTGTATTACACCCGTAGGGGGCGCTGTGTACGGGCCTGTCACCTACTGGAGGGGTGAGCTAGCCCAGAGGCAAACTATTGATACTTCTCATATGTCAAATATATCTACTGTAGGCTTGTGCTGTGTTAATGTTTTAACAGTTTTCCCCTCGCCTCTTCAGGGTGCCACGAGAGTATGTACTGAATAACAGGTGTCTAGAATGTGACCCAGAGTGTATGGTGAATGGACCACAAAGCTGCTTTGGACCAGTACGCTACTTTCACTTCAAATCCATCTCAATTGTCTCATCTAAAATGATCTTGACATTCTGACGTGATATTGAGTTACATAACAAATTCAGAGAATTAGACTAATTCTGTGTGGCTTGGGAAATGTGGCATAGCCAGTGGTTTTACTCAAGACAAGTGATTATTTCAGTGAAGATCAACAATTCTGGAAACCTCTGACCCTCCTCTTTCGCCCTCTGAAGGGCCCTGACAAATGTTTGGCGTGCGCTCACGTCAAAGATGGCCCCCACTGTGTATATCAGTGCCCACACGGCGTTCTCGGGGACGGGGATAGGCACATCTGGAAATACACCGACAAGAAGCGAGAATGTCAGCTGTGCCATGAGAACTGCACCCAGGGGTAAGGCATAGGTTACCCATCTATTACCCATCTATTTCTAACTCTTTGTTGTAAAGCCAATGTCAGCCTATTTTGAATGAATGTCTGTTGATAGACCATGAACATTTTACCATGGTCAAGACTGTGTGAAGTAGTCTCCTGACCATAGTATCCCCTTCTTCCTGTCTGCAGATGCTCTGGACCTGGACTGAGTGGCTGCAGCACCAGAGGGTGAGTGAGGATCATCTTGGTTCCAGATCTGTTTGTGCTGTTTAACATGACAAAGACTATAGTAGTTATTTCTTTAACTAGGCAAGTCAGTGAAGAACAAAGTATTATTTACAATGACGGCCTACCAAAGGGCAAAAGCCCTCCTGCAGAGACAGAGGATGGGATATATGACACACACACACACCATGACAAGAGACAACACTACATAAAGACCTAAGACCTATATAGCAAGGCAACAACACAACATGGTAGCAGCACAAAACATGGTACAAACATTAATGGGCACAGACAACAGCACAAAGGGCAAGAAGGTAAAGACAACAATACATCACGCAAAGCAGCCACAAATGTCCATTAGTCTATGAAGTGAAGAGATTGAGATGAAACTGTCCAGTTTGATTGTTTGTTGCAGCTCATTCCAGTCACTAGCTGCAGCGAACTGAAAAGATGAGCGACCCAGGGATGTGTGTGCTTTGGGGACCCTTTAACAGAATGTGACTGGCAGAACGGGTGTTATATGTGGAGGATGAGGGCTGCAGTAGATACAGTTGAAGTCGGAAGTTTACATACACCTTAGCCAAATACATTTAAACTCAGTTTCACAATTCCTGACATTTAATCCTATTAAAAATTCCCTTTTAGGTCAGTTAGGAACACCCACTGTATTTTAAGAATGTGAAATGTCAGAATAATAGGAGTGATTTATTTCAGCTTTTATTTCTTTCATCACATTCCCAGTGGGTCAGAAGTTTACATGCACTCAATTAGTATTTGGTAGCATTGCTTTTAAATTGTTTAACTTGGGTCAAATGTTTTGGGTAGCCTTCCACAAGCTTCCCACAATAAGTTGGGTGAATTTTGGCCCATTCCTCCTGACAGAGCTGGTGTAACTGAGTCAGGTTTGTAGGCCTTCTTGCTCGCACAAGCTTTATCAGATCTGCCCACAATTTTCTATAGGATTGAGGTCAGGGCTTTGTGATGGCCACTCCAAAACCTTGACTTTGTTGTCCTTAAGCCATTTTGCCACAACTTTGGAAGTATGCATGTGGTCATTGTCCATTTGGAAGACCCATTTGCGACCAAGCTTGAACTTTCTGACTAATGTCTTCAGATGTTGCTACAATATATCCACATCATTTTCCTTTCTCATGATGCCATCTATTTTGTGAAGTGCACCAGTCCCTCCTGCAGCAAAGCACCCCCACAACATGATGCTGCCACCCCTGTGCTTCACGGTTGGGATGGTGTTCTTCGGCTTGCAAGCCTCCCGCTTTTCCCTCCAAACATAACGATGGTCATTATGGCCAAACAGTTCTGTTTGTTTCATCAGACCAGAGAACATTTCTCCAAAAAGTACAATATTTGTCCCCATGTGCAGTTGCAAACCGTAGCCTAGCTTTTTTATGGCGGTTTTGGAGCAGTGGCTTCTTCCTTGCTGAGCGGACTTTCAGGTTATGTCGATATAGGACTTGTTTTACTGTGGATATAGATAATTTTGTACCCATTTCCTCCAGCAGCATCTTCACAAGCTCCTTTTCTGTTGTTCTGGGATTTATTTGCACTTTTTGCACCAAAGTACGTTCATCTCTAGGAGACAGAACGCGTCTCCTTCCTGAGCTGTATGACGGCTGCGTGGTCCCATGGTATTTATGCTTGCATACTATTGTCTGTACAGATGAACGTTGTACAAGGGTTTTGAAATTGCCCCCAAGGATGAACCAGACTTGTGGAGGTCTACAATTTTTTCTTCTGAGGTCTTGGCTGATTTCCTTTGCTTTTCCATGATGTCAAGCAAAGAGGCACCGAGTTTGAAGGTAGGCCTTGAAATACATCCACAGGTACACCTCCAATTGACTCAAATTATATCAATTAGCCTATCAGAAGCTTCTAAAGCCATGACATCGTTTTCTGGAATTTTCCAAGCTGTTTAAAGGCACAGTCAACTCCGTGTATGTAAACTTCTGACCCACTGGAATTGTGATACAGTGAATTATAAGTGAAATAATCTGCCTGTAAACAATTGTTGGAAAAATTACTTGTGTCATGCACAAAGTAGATGTCCTAACCGACTTGCCAAAACTATAGTTTGTTAACAAGAAATTTGCGGAGTGGTTGAAAAACGCATCTTAATGACTCCAACCTAAGTGTATATAAACTTCCGACTTCAGCTGTATCTCAGCGAGGGGGGAGTGAGGCCTAAGAGGGTTTTATATAGATAAATATCAACCAGTGGGTCTTGCGACGGGTATACAGAGATGACCATTTTACAGAGGAGTATAGAGTGCAGTGATGTGTCCTATAAGGAGCATTGGTGGCAAATCTGATGGCCGAATGGTAAAGAACATCTAACCGCTCCAGAGCACCTTTACCTGCCGATCTATAAATTATGTCTCCGTAATCTAGCATGGTCATCTGAATCAGGGTTAGTTTGACAGCTGGGGTGAAAGAGGAGCGATTACAATCAAGGGAACCAAGTCTAGATTTAACTTTAGCCTGCAGCTTTGATATGTTCTGAGAGAAGGACAGTGTACCGTCTAGCTATTCTCCCAAGTACTTGTATGAGGTGACTACCTTAAGCTCTAAACCCTCAGATGTAGTAATCATACTTGTGGGGAGAGGGGCATTCTTAGCAAGACCGCACAAATGGATCTGGTATCAGACTAACATGAAACTGTATCATGGTGAAAGTAGTACTGATCAAGTAAATTAAGAGAAGTTATCTTGGGTGATTTTCCCCAAAAAATATATATAGTTTACAGTATATAACCATTTAGTCCCGTATAGGCAATAGATGAAAGATCAATCAAATGTATTTAAAGCCCTTTTTACATTAGCAGTTGTTACAAAGTGTTTGATCTTAGATTATCTTAGTGGTATTAAGAATCTATCAGGAAACTCACCCCTGTGTTGTTGCTACTCTCCCAGTGGTCACGTTGCGTCGGTGGTGGTGGCCAGAGTGGTGGGAGGCCTCCTAGTGTTTGTGGTCCTCGCCCTGGGTGTTTTTGTGCTGCTCCGCAGACGCCACCTCGTCAGGAAGAGGACACTGCGCCGTCTGCTGCAGGAGAGAGAGGTAACAGACACAGGAAGGACACAAACTGTATATTTGGACATGCATTAGACATGCGCATATAGGCTGCGTTCACAGTCACACATGCAGCCCAATTATGATCTTTTTTCCACTAATAATTTTTTGGACCAATCACATCAGTTATTTTTCAGAGCTGTATTTGATTGGTCAAAAGACCAATTAGTCAGCTGTGCCACCAGAGACTCTGGGTTCGCGCCCAGGCTCTGTCGTAACCGGCCGCGACCGTGGGGCAACGCACAATTGGCCTAGCGTCGTCCTGGTTAGGGAGGGTTTGGCCGGTAGGGAAATCCTTGTCTCATCGCGCACCAGCGACTCCTGTGGCGGGCCGGGCGCAGTGCGCGCTAACCAAGGTTGCCAGGTGCACGGTGTTTCCTCCGACACATTGGTGCGGCTGTCTTCCGGGTTGGATGGCGCTGTGTTAAGAAGCAGTGCGGCTTGGTTGGGTTGTGTATCGGAGGACGCATACTTTCAACCTTCGTCTCTCCCGAGCCCGTATGGGAGTTGTAGCGATGAGACAAGATAGTAGCTACTAAACAATTGGATACCACGAAATTGGGGAGAAAAAGGGGTAAAATTAAAAAAAACTAACAAGAAAATACCAATTAGTGACAAAAAGATCAGAATTGTAAAAGTAGGCTACAAAAAAGATTAAAATAATTCCAATCCTGATTAAAATGCAACAGCGGTTTAGTGTATTGAACAGCTGGCTTTAGGACCATGCAGTGCATCCCTCAGAGAGCAGAGATGTTGTCAGACAGTTTGCTTTGCCGGTCAGCGGTTTAGGCAGTACCTGGATTGCTTTGAGTTTTATGCCGGCATTTGAGCGCAGCCTTGTAAGCCTCGCAGCCAGCTGTTCTATGCATCAGTCACTTTCACATTGATGTCGGCATAGACGGCGCGTTAAATAGGCTAGGGGAAGTAAATAGAATTTGCCAAAATTAGCTACATAACTACTCGTGCCTATACAGAAATAAAATCATTCAAAATAATACACCAGAGATGGTTATTTAAATCAAATGTATTTATAAAGCCCTTCTTACATCAGCTGATATCTCAAAGTGCTGTACAGAAACCCAGCCTAAAACCTCAAACAGCAACGAATGTAGGTGTAGAAACACGGTGGCTAGGAAAAACTCCCTAAAAAGTTCAGAACCTAGGAAGAAACCTAGAGAGGAACCAGGCTATGAGGGGTGGCCAGTCCTCTTCTGGCTGTGCTGGGTGGAGATTATAACAGAACATGGCCAAGATGTTCAAATGTTCATAGATGACCAGCAGGGTCAAATAATAATAATCACAGTGGTTGTCGAGGGTGCAACAGGTCAGCACCTCAGGAGTAAATGTCAGTTGGCTTTTCATAGCCGATCATTTAGAGTATCTCTACCGCTCCTGCTGTCTCTAGAGTTGAAAACAGCAGGTCTGGGACAGGTAGCATGTCCGGTGAACAGGTCAGGGTTCCATAGCCGTAGGCAGAACAGTTGAAACTGGAGCAGCAGCACGGCCAGGTGGGCTAGGGACAGCAAGGTGTCATCAGGCCAGGTAGTCCTGAGGCATGGTCCTAGTGCTCAGGTCCTCCGAGAGATTTAGCATCTTTTAAAAATGAGCTGTGGTTTGTTTTAAGTGCGCAGTTTGGTCAGCGCGCGCTGACTACGCAATCTACTCAACACATTAGGAATAGTAGCCTATTTTACATTAGTCTATAGATGCATGCAATCCTTTAATATAAAGGTGCAATTTTATGGTATATCGCTTCCCAAAACTTGAAACTCTGTGCTGCAGATGGATGTCGGCATTAGATATCGGCCTTGTGACTCGATAGTCTGTATTATGTATTTATTTCACGTTAAACTGCAAGTGTATTTGAGGTTGAGTAGAGGTTGACTTTGTATATGCCGTTCCACAGAACTTTAAACTTAATATTGAGGTGATAATTCATGGCTGGGGTCATTTTTGTTTTTGCTCTAATCCAAATAGCATTTTAGAGTTTTTTAATTGTGTAGAAATGCAGTAAATTAGCTTCAATTTACCCACTTTCCCATACCCTAGGTTTAACTGAACTGATGCCACTGGTGTAAACGCAGCCATACAAACTCAATCACAGACATGACACGCTCATGTACAACATTCAACCACAGGGGCCAACATGTTAACAACACTTTTACAGGGATGAATGACACACTGGAGGTAGATAAGACACTTTGCTTTGTTGTTGCTCCCATAGTTGGTTGAACCCCTGACCCCAAGTGGAGAGGCACCCAACCAGGCCCTGCTCCGCATTCTGAAGGAGACTGAGTTTAAGAAGATCAAAGTGTTGGGATCAGGGGCCTTTGGAACTGTCTTTAAGGTAAGCAAAGTGATCAGTGCTTTTTTAATGGAGGTGGTTCAGACAGTGAATGAGTAACATTCCATGAGACCTGAGAAACAGTCTTGTGGCAGGACACCGGGGTCTGAATCCAGTCGATCACACTCATCATTAGTGATCAAACTGATTTTATAAAATGTGTTCCTCGTCCAGGAATAGAGTTGTGTGTCCATTAGTTTGTAAAAGGTGACATAAACGTGTTCTCTCCCCAGGGCATGTGGATTCCTGAGGGAGAAAACGTGAAGATCCCTGTTGCCATTAAGGTGTTGAGAGAGGCCACTTCACCAAAAGCCAACAAGGAGATTCTAGACGTGAGCAAACTGTTTGTATAGATGTTTCTAAATGCAGCCCAGGCGTTCTTGCAGTCTGGCTTATCAGCATGTTTTTACATTTACGTCACTTAGCAGACACTCTTATCCACAGAGACTTACAACAGCAATTAGGGTTAAGTGCCTTGCTCAAGGGCACATTGACAGAGCTTTGTCGGCTTGGAGATTCGAACCAGCAACCTTTCGGTTATTGGCCCAACAATCTTAACTGCTAGGCTACCTGCCACCCAGCAACCTTCCAGCAGATTGCCATATCCTTCATGTGTTTTCTGAGATGTTAGACACTTCTCCAGTCATTGTGAGATCTGAAAAGATGACCTGAAACATCCTCCATCTTTTCTGTCTACAGGAGGCCTATGTCATGGCTAGCGTGGAGCACCCCCATGTGTGTCGTCTACTGGGCATCTGCCTGACATCCACGGTGCAGCTCATCACCCAGATCATGCCCTACGGCTGTCTGCTGGACTATGTCAAGGAGAACAAGGACAACATCGGCTCCCAGTGCCTGCTTAACTGGTGTGTGCAAATCGCCAAGGTGAGCAAACAGGAAATGACTTTGCTGTGTTACATTGGTGCTTTGTCTTATTTCGTAAATAAGTATGCCATACTCATACTCACCAGCAAGCCTGTCAAAGAAGTTCTTTGTCAGTCAATCTCGATCTGACTAACGTGACAAGTCTCAAATAGAACCATGCCAGCTGCTATAACAACTGTATAACCAGATACGTCTGCAATATGTAGACGAACAGTGATTGATTATAACAAACGGGAACAAGCTTTGCTTTCTTCAACACTCACTCTGCTCTCGCAGTATTTCAGGTGTGATTAGGAATGGCTCTTTGACGGACTGATGTATTCACTTAACTTCTTTTTTACCCCTTTGAACCCCGTCCCCCCACGCACATCCCCCAAAACCCCTGGCCTGAGTGGAGCTCTCTTCCCAGCCTTGGTTGTGACCTTGCCTCTGGTTATTCTTCAGTCTATTTGTACAGTAAGCCTGCTGAGGGCTAATTATTGAATACACAGAGGTCTATCTGTTCACGGCTTGTCTTGCTGTCTCAAAGAGCAACATTGTCTCATTGATTTTATGGAGATATGGATCAAAGCAGGGAGGGGCTGTAGCTATAAAGATACTAATAATTATGTGTTTTATAGAGAACGGTGAATTAGGCGTCTGAAGCGGTTAAGTCCCACTCAAAGTAGCCCTCTATGGAAGGTTAAGTATTGGGAGGTTACATTAAAGTGCCTGGTGAAAGGGACCGTGTTCGTGTCAACATTAGTACAAATGCTTACCTCTGGATAAACCAATGTCAAATTGTAGTGATAGACTCTTTTTCTCATTATAAAGTGCTTTACATTGTAAGGGGGTCCTCATCTCATCCACTACCAATGTATATGTACAGTGTCCATATCAGGACAGCTTCTGAGTCACAAGGAGTCTGACGTCCATATGTCTTTTGGATGTTGTCTGCAGGGTATGAACTACCTGGAGGAGCATCACCTGGTGCACCGTGACCTGGCGGCCAGGAACGTTCTGGTGAAGACTCCTCACCACCTCAAGATCACCGATTTTGGACTGGCCAAGCTGCTCACCGCAGACGAGAAGGAGTACCACGCAGATGGGGGCAAGGTTGGAGCAACTAACATCACTGCCGTAGTCACATTTAGTGTTTTTATACAAACAGTCATGCAAATCATAGAAAATTTGGGAATTTCTCTCACAATGAATGAACCCTGAACACAATTAACTTCCGATAAAGAATTGTTACAGGATGGGCAATGGACTTGGCTGACCAATAATCCTCCCTCCTACTGTAGGTGCCCATAAAGTGGATGGCACTGGAGTCCATCCTTCACTGGACCTATACACATCAGAGCGATGTGTGGAGCTACGGTAAGTCCAACTGGACAAACAGTACAACAAATATTTGTGGAAATAGTCCAACTGAAATTCTGAACAACTACAGCTTCTGAAAGTGTCTACCTCTTTGTTCTACTGTTGGTGTTTCTGTAATGACATGCAGGTGTGACAGTGTGGGAGCTGATGACGTTTGGGTCCAAGCCCTACGATGGCATCCCGGCCATTGAGATAGCTGGAGTCCTGGAGAAAGGAGAGCGCCTGCCCCAGCCCCCCATCTGTACCATAGATGTCTACATGATCATGGTCAAATGTGAGTCATGTGCAGCATAGATATGTAAAGGGGATACCTAGTTATTTGCACAATTTAACGCATTCAACCGAAGTGTGTACACATGTTTGTTTACACAATCAAGGGGTTTTATGTCTTACCTACCTTCAGGCTGGATGATCGATGCAGAGAGCAGACCACGGTTCAGGGAGCTCATCTCAGAGTTCTCCAAAATGGCCCGGGATCCATCTCGGTATCTGGTCATTCAGGTAATTTAAAAATACTTTACTCCCTCAGAATTAGATATTCTATTAGATGGTTGCATCAACTCTTATTTCTTTGATGGGACATTCCAGGAAAGGTGTCTATCACAAAATAAATGTTTAATCCTAATGGGATTTTATCTAAAAATGAAATATTTACCCATATTGTAGTTAGGTCCTCCCTGGGTGCACGTTTTTGTTTTTGCCCTAGCACTACACAGCTAATTCAAATCATTTAAGCTTGATGATACATTGGTTATTTGAATCAGCTGTGTAGTGCTAGGGAAAAAAACAAAACTTGCACCCGGCAGGACCGAGTTTGGGAAACTCTGCAATAGACAATAAAAAGTATTGAAAGTTATGATGGTATGTTTACTTAATTTGCTGATGAGAGCCATTTATGACCGAAGTGTCATGTTTAAACTTAAGAAAGAATAAAACACCAAGCTTTTAATCTAATTTACTCTAAATGTACATTTCAGGGGGATGATCGCATGTACCTGCCCAGTCCCACGGAACCTATGTTCTACCGTAGCCTGATCAGTACATCAGAGAACATGGAGGATGCTGAGGAGTATCTTCACCCCTATAAGGATCTCTCCACCAGACAGACCACCCAGCACCACAACTCTAGGGTAAGCGCACGCGCACACACACACACGCGCGCGCACGAACGCACAAACAAACATATGCACACACACATCTGATGTTTGACGTCTCAATCGTCTCAACACAGAATGGCCATCCAATGAGAGAGAACAGTGTGATCCTTCGCTACATCACAGATCCCACCCACGGTGGTTCTCTAGAGAAGGACATCACAGACCCCACCCACGGTGGTTCTCTAGAGAAAGATTTCCCAGCTCTTCCAGGTACAGTACAAACGTTATCTATGATGAGTTATTCAATTAACGTTCAACACATATGCATTGAGGGCGTAACACTTCACCATCTCTGCTCTGTAATGTAAGCCTGGGTATTTACTTGACCTTTGGCTGTATTCTAGAATACCTTAACCAGAACGGGAACACCAGGCTCTCTGACGTCTTTAACCCCAGCTATGAGGACCCCACTGAGCCAGCCTGGGCTAGTAGGCCCTCCTCTGGGTACGACCCGGACGTCAAGTTCTTCAACTTCCTGCCGTGCGTGCTGGAGATCCCTGAGTACCACAACATGGCCCGCAGTACCCTCCCTCGCTCCGTCTGCGAGCGCATGGACAACCCAGACTACCAGGAGGACTTCCTGCCTCAGGCCACACCCACCAGTAGTCACTTCCTGCCTGCAGTAGAGAACCTGGAGTACCTCGGGTTGAGCGCTGCTGTACACGCCCCTGTACGCTAGGGGTTTCCTCCCACAGAACACAGGGACAGTGAGGGACTATAGGATCTAAAGGAACTTGGATGGAGACAGATGTGGGACATCAGGGAAGGGTTTGGAGAGATTACAGTAGTGTGGTTGTCCCTTTATTTATGGAGTGAATAGGCTTTTTGCGTCGTCCTTGGATGTAAGTCGGCCGAAACCAAGATGGCGTCTGTCATGAATTGATGCTCCTGGGAAATGTGTACTCTATTTCAAATCCATGAAGCAACCATCCACAGGTGAGTTTGGGTGACTTTCCAATCAGAAGAATGAGCCAAAGCCTTGACAATACAATTATGTCACGCAAGTAATTTATTTGTACACTGTTGTTTGTTCAGTTTGGGTCGAGTGTGTGAAACAGTTGTTTTTTTATTTGTCTTGCCATGAAATGTGAATGTGGAGTGAACTGAGTACACACTGAGATACTGACCATCAGTGGTGGACCTTATGCTTACATTGTATTGTGGACACAGTTTATTAGAGCTTTTCACTGTTGTACACACTTGAATACCAAGACTCAAACGATTTTGGGTACCGAGAGCTACTGGTAACTAAGAGGGTCAATTCAAAGTATTTTCAAAAAACGACACACAAATGTACAGATTGTGTTAGGCGTGCATTGATCTACACAAAAACGGTAAATTAATGGCGACATATTCAGGTCTCACTCTTTATCTTAGAAAGAAAACTGGTCTGTAAGTCTTAACTCTTGCTAGTATTAATAATTGCAATAAGGATGGGAAAACTGGAAGAGCAAAAATAGACACTATAAAAGAACTCTATGGGTAGAGAACGATTAAATGAGGGTGTGGCGGTGTGCCGTATTCTGACCTTGAATTAATGCCACCACCTCAAACCCCTCCCCCCATTCATGGTTTCCTAGCGTGTAAAGATGGTGGAATTAATTAGAGTTCAGAATACGCCGTGAAAAAAAAACTATATAAACACAAATATATATATTTATTTTACTAAGTCTGGCTTTCAACTTACTCTTGAAAGTTGTAAAAGTAGAATGCACAAGGTGACATTTCAAAATTGGGTAGCATCACTTTTCCTCTCGAGCTATTTATAACTAAAGTCAAATGTCCAGATCAACTAGACCGTGTCAGCTAAAGCTAGGTTTTTTTGTCTAAGAAAAAGCATGATCTGGAGTATATTCTGAAAAAAATATTTAGTGCAGAGGTGCAGACTAAGGGCGAATAAACTGTAAGCTATACAAATTGAGTTTATATATGAACTCCCAGTAACTTATTGGGTAAAACAACAGGGTCACCCTGAAGAAGGCAGAGTGATGCCGAAACGTTGGTGGTTTACCCAATAAATTACTGGGAGTTTATATATATATATATATATATATAATTCTTTATTTTTATAGCTAGGTTATAGCTCATAGATTTTGTTGTAATGTTTGAGTCACTCAAATCACATGAATATACATTAGGCATGACAACATGTGTAGAATTGCAGGAAATAAACTTTAAACCTTACATTTTATTTCGGCCAACAAGAGGGGAGTGAGCAGCTTCTCGTGAACAGTGCTTGTGCCCATAGAAATATACATGTTGTGCACGCAGGGGGGGATGCAGATGTTCCCCAATGCTGGAAGGGGGGCCTGAGTGAAAAAGTTTGGGAACCCCTGGTCAAGCGAACCTACTGGTCCTTTCAGATAGAAATAACAGTATTAGCCATGCATTATTGTTTACAACTTGATAAGAGCTATGTAAATGAGTGATCCGTTTGGATAAGGGAATTGTAAATGACACTTGTTTTAGATAAACACTACATGACAAAAAGTATGTGGACACCTGCTCGTCGAACATCTAATTTCAAAATCATGGGTATTAATATATTGCTGCGGGGACTTGCTTCCATTCAGCCACGAGCATTAGTGAGATCGGGCACTGATGTTGGGCGAGTAGGCCCGGCTCGCAGTCAGCCCAAAGGTGATAGATGGGGTTTAGGTCAGGCCAGTCAAGTTCTTCCACACTAATCTCAACAAACCATTTCTGTATGGACCTCGCTTTGTGCACAGGGGCATTGTCATGCTGAAACAGGAAAGGGCCTTGCCCAAACTGTTGCCACAAAGTTGGAAGCACAGAATCATCTAGAATGTATGCTGTAGCGTTAAGATTTCCCTTCACTGGAACTAAGGGGCCTAGCCCATCACTCCTGAGAACACGTTTCCACTGCTCCAGAGTCCAATGGCGGTGAGCTTTACACCACTCCAGGGGATGGTTGGCATTGTGCATGGTGATCTTAGGCTTGTGTGCAGGTACTCGGCCATGGAAACCAATTTTATAAAGCTCCCGACAAACAGTTATGGTGCTGACTTCAGTAAGGCCATTCCACTGCCAAAGTTTGTCTATGGAGATTGCAGGGCTATGTGCTCAATTTTATACACCTGTCAGCAACGGGTGTGGCTGAAATAGCCGAATCCACTAATTTGAAGTGGTGTCCACATACTTTTGTATATATAGTGTAGATAAACATTTAGAGATTTGAGGATAGGAGCGTGAACAGTGTCACGTGGACTGTTAGCTCTTCTTAACAGCAGATACGTCAGATTATTTGTGAAATTTCTACTTGTCTAACAAACAAAAAAAATGTACAATGGAGATTGTTTTAACAACCTGGATTTGTCTCTATCCTCGAGTTCAACATCCACATGTGAATTAATTTATGAGAGTACAGTACCAATTTAGATGTATTTCCCCAGAAATCAGCAGTCTTAAGCAATGTTAGGAAAAAGTTAGCTACTTGTACATAAATGAACATTCCCTGGAAATCCCTTCATTGTGACTCCATTCCTTTTGTTAAACCTAGAATTCATAGGGTGCGTTAACACAGGCAGCCCAATTCTGATATTTTTATGCCACTAATTGGTCTTTTAACCAATCACATCAGATATTTTCAAAGATCTTTTTCAGGCCTCCCGGGTGGCGCAGTGGTCTAAGGCACTGCATCACAGTGCTAGCTGTGCCACTAGAGATTCTGGGTTTGATTCCAGGCTGTCGCAGCCGGCCGCAACCGCAAGACCCATGGGGCGGAGCACAAATGGCCCAGGGTCGTCCGGGTTAGGGGAGGGTTTGGCCGGCAGGGATGTCATCGTCCCATCGCGCACTAGCAACTCCTGTGGCAGGCCGGGCGCAGTCCACGCTGATGCGGTTGCTAGGTGTACGGTGTTTCCTCCGCCACATTGGTGCGGCTGGCTTCCGGGTTAAGTGGACATTGTGTCAAGAAGCAGTGCGGCTTGGTTGGGTTGTGTTTCGGAGGACACACGGCTCTCGACCTTCCCCTCTCCCGAGTCCGTATGGGAGTTGCAGCAATGAGACAAGACTGTAACTACCATTTGGATACCATGAAATTGGGGAAAAAAATGCAGTTTAAAAAAAGGGAAAATACAACTAAAATATATTTTTCAGAGCTGATTTGATTGGTTAAAATATATTTATCAGAATTGGGTTGCCTGTGTAAACGCAGCCTTAGTTGCTACACCAATTTTGTTTTACTGAAATTAATGACATTAATTCTTGAAGAATATAACTTATGCCTCATATAACTCATGCCTCATGAGTTTAGTTCAACTGTCGTACCACATCAGAACCCCAAATAAGCTTTTTACTCCAATGTTTATAAGCGGTATATATGTAAACAAACACTGTATAGCCTCAAAACATGGTTGAAACTATACTTTTAAATATCATGGATGGTCAGTCCTTGTATCCATTGCTCTGTCTATGAATTTGAGAGTGGTTACATTTCTCCAGGCCCATCTCTCAGCTTTTTTCTAGCCGATAACAGAGGCGGCTCAAGCACTGTTTTTATGATTGTCTATGTTATTACAGAGGGGTTAGAAGTCAGTAATGCAAGTAGAAAATAGTCGGTAAATTCAACTCACTTTAAGCAGTTGGTAATTGTGAGACAACTGCACGCTCTCTGAGCCAACAGTGTTTGACATGTTACCGTGACGTTCTTCCTGTGTTTGTATACTGTATCTACTAGTATTTGATGTTTAGGAAATCAATTTTAATTGTGCACTTCACACATACAAAAGTACAACATTCCACTGTAATGCTATGTCCTAGACGCTACAATGCTTAAAATAAAGGAATGACATTTTAATTTCCTAAAAAGTCAAAGCTACGTATAATCAAATTATTTCAGGTTTTCCGTCGGCAATAGAAGCAGACACAATCATAATTATGTTTTTCAAACCATAAGCCAGGTTTGTGTTCATTAGGCAGAAGGACTACCTTGACTTGTCCAATAAGAAATGCTCCTTTTCGTTTACCGTTGCAAAACGTTTTCTATCGAATGCCCTAATGAGCATGACCCAGGGTTAGTCAGAAGGACGCCTTGTCAAGCGGACTAATGCACAACCATGACATGTCATACACCATTGATTGTTAGAATATGTACAAATGATTTTATTAGCATGATTTGAACAATTATCTACAATAAGTTAATGGACTGTGGGATAACATAAAATATGTCTCGACTCAAACTGTTACTTGCTTCATGAGTGCCTGCTCCCCGAAAACTTGCTTGAAGTATACCACATGCTCCTCACAGTGCTCACCTATTGGCCAATCAAAACAGAGTATTAGGGCAAAGGTCAGTCAATACATGCCAGTGCAGCTAGGTGGAGACTCATTTATTTATTAGCTATTCATGTATTAATTAGTCATTTATTCCCAGGTTTATTTATTACCCCACTGCAAACATGTTGATTGTGTTTTTACCATTAGTACCCATTGTGTCCTTATTAATTTCTACATTTCTTAAAATTGTATACAGTATTTAGACAGGTATATGCTACTCTGTTTGTCATCCTCTTGGATTGCAGTTTACGTTGATAATGTGGGTGTCTATTAAACCTGAAACCTATAGGATAAAGGTTCACAATCACTGCTACTCGCTCACTCACACATGTTCAAAGTTTCAAAGAAGCCATGCAATTGTGGTAAGAATTTTATGCTTGGGAACAATCATAGATGCATCCACATGAATAGAAAAGCAACAGTTTCAGCACATGCCTGTTGTTCCTGGCTTAGCAGAGTTATTATTTGGGTCAAGGCAATCTAATATAAATCACACAGAGGGAGGGCACTCATTCATTATTGAACACAACGGCATTACCAACATTTCTACCACAGAATAGAGTCCATGTGAGAATTATTTCTACGGTCATTACAAAGGATTTAGTCAGACCAGAGCCATAAAAATACATAGTCTGGCATCACTCCTAGACAATTTATTCAACCTATCGGTGTGTATAAGTCAAGCCATCTGGCTAAAGACAATGTGGTTCTAGATGAAGTGTTCTGCTATGTGGGCCATGGTGAAAAGTAGTGCACTACATAGGGAATAGGGGGCCAATTGAGCTGCAGACCTAGTGTAGTGGTGTCACATCACCTGGGATGAAGCTGGGGTTGCCTCTCAGACGCATGTTCCTCTGCTCGAAGAACCGGAAGATGGTGTAGAAGAGCATCTGGTCGGCTGTCTGGCGTGCTGCGTCTAGGAACTTACGGGCGGAGATGTTGCCGTGGCCACCCACGCTGCGGATGAAGCGCAGCGCACCCAGCACCTGCTGTCTGGACAGGAGCACCTCCACGATCTCATCATTGGCTGTGGACAGTCTCTGTTACACACACATACACATAGATGTATGATGTTATAGATCAGCATGTTACACACACATACTGTAGATCAGAACGTCACATGGGAAACCCTGTGCTGACTCAAACAAAACAAACTAGATGTATTGTTATAACTCAGCCATGAAGTTTGTTCACTTGAAGGTTCCTTATTTGCTATAATTAGCTGGCCCAATACAACTAATGGAACTTTAAAATGGGATTCTCTGGAAAAACATTAAACTCTCCAAAGGACTTTGGATGTCCTGTGTGATATTCGATAGCTGTTTAAACAGAGTGTGTGTGTGTGTGTGTGTGTGTGTGTGTGTGTGTGTGTGTGTGTGTGTGTGTGTGTTTGTTTTTTGAGGGAGTGTGTGAGTTTGAATGTGTGTGTGTGTTTGAGGGTGTGCATAAGTAAGGGATCCTACCTTCAACATATCCAGGGAGAGCTGGTGTGCAGGGGGGTATGTGCTTTCTAGAGACAGCAGCAAACAGGCCTTAGAGAGAATGATGATGCACATGGTAATTCCATGACCAATCAAAATAAAGATCTTACTGTAGAACTTTTTTGAGGTCAGCTCAAACAATGAAACGAGAGAGAGAGAGAGAGAGAGAGAGAGAGAGAGAGAGAGAGAGAGAGAGAGAGAGAGTAAATAAATAATCAACCACTATTAGAGCAACATCATGCCTTTTATCCTTCAAACAAAGTTATCCGGTGAGAAATGGGATCACAGGAGGAGTAGATAGGGGAAGAGTTTCCCATGCATTATATTGGATTAAATACCATGTAAGAATTGTGAAAGACCTGGGTCAAACACATACGTTGTTTCCAATGTACCAGGAAAACCATATGAACTGTAGCTCAAGCTTTTATTTTGAAGTGTTTGAAATGTATTTGACCCAGGTCTATTCTGAAGCGAATAGCTTGCTAGCCCTTTGTCCCAAACGTTGTATTACTCCACTGAATACCCAAAAGCTATTGATGACTATAGGACCAAACTATCATGAAATAGTTGAGCTGTATGTAGTAACTGCTGATTCACCAGTGGCTTGGAGTCGCTGAGGACGTGGTACTGGAGGAACTGATGGAGCATGTAGAAGAGGTTGTGCTGAACCAACATCTTAATGACCAGCTCATACAGGTAATGCTGGGGGGGAAACAGAGAATGGTTATTAAATTGCTGCATCTGAGGTCCTAGAGTGTGCAGCTCTCTTTTTCTTTCTGAAGTGTTCTACTCTGCTAGCCAGTACCTCGCCTAAACAGGTGTGCATTCCTTTCGCCTCCGGAAACAAGATAAAACAACAATATTATCTCCAGGGCAATATGGACCAATAAATATGTAGGATCTACAGGAACATAAAGTATACTAATGTAGCACTGGCAACATGTCACAACATGAAACGGTGGCATCTCACCATAACTCATAAAAGAACAAAATAGGTTCTGATAAAGCCTCCACAAAGGCTCCTTTTCTGCAAGTACCTGCACGGTGATCTGGACCTGGTTGAGTGAGCGAATGTACTCCATCAGCACAGCAATTATAAACTTGTGAGACGTGTCCTGTTGGAGGGGTGAAACAATAGAATGTTCAGTCATCTTACAGGTAGTTGAGATTATTATTAGGCAGCCATTGAAATATGTGCTTTGCCGCAGTCACCTTTTTCTCAGAGAAGGAGGACAAGACGTGGGTGTACATGTCTGACTGGTCGATAACCGCCTGCGTCCGGACGGGCCTCTCCCGAGCAGCGCTGCCTCGGCTGGGACCAGACTCCGTAGCCTGGAAGAGATCAACAGGAAAGAACAAAAGTCATGTCACTGAAACAGACCGTGTGTGAGCTTCTGATCCGCCGTAACACGGATGAGAAAACTTTACTCTGTTCAGCTGATTATAACATCTACATCCTTTGTGTTATTCAAATTACGAGATCAACATTGTTAAGACATATCCAATAGTGAGATATCACTACTCTTCTAAATATATTTTCACTGTGTCCCTTGATTTTCAAATGACTTAAGTGAACTAACACAATTAGCTTTTCTGTGCATTTATAATAATGTAAGTAACATCATTGAAGTACATCCATTTATCCACATGCATACACACTCTGATCATGCCTTAATAACAGTCAAGACAGCTGTGCTAGAAACAGTGTGGCTTTCGTTATGCAGTGTTTTCATAAGACTGTACTCACCACAGTGTAGGTCTGCTCTGCCTCCAAGTACTCTTTGTAAACTTGGTTGAGTTTGTCGAACACTGTGGCCACCACTGGTAAGCCCCCCTTATCTCCCCCATTGAGCACTGAAACACAGTGCGTGAACACTATCTACGGGCACTATGGTTTAGGGGTTCTCTAATCATGAACAAACTCGACTTCTTGTTTTATTAGTGTGCTTGCTTCAGAAACGAACAGTCTCCCCTATGTTTCACGAGGCATTCTTACTTTGTGCACACACGGACAAGATTACCATCTTGCAGTCTCGTCTACGCAGGAGGAAGTCCATCAGCTTGCCCTTGTCCTGCAGGAGGTTGACGGTCGGCGGCAGCTTCACCTGCAGATACCACAGATACCCTGAAGCAAAAGGGGAACACACAGCACAGGTCAGACAAGCAGGAGAGAACCTGAGCCCCACCCGGAAACAACCAACTGTAGATCTGAGAAGTTTGGATAGGCGCAAGCAATATGGCAACCATTCTACATTGTCTACCAGAGAACGAGGTGGCTCTCCTACCACAGTAGGTACTGTACCTATCTGTTCCTATCAGATCTACAGTGAATAGGGGTTAAGGACAAGTGGTGGTTTCTTTTTTATTTAGTATTTTACCCCATTTTTCTCCCCAATTTTGTGATATCTAATTGCAATCCAATTACGATCTTGTCTCATCGCTGCAACTCCCCAAAGGGCTCGGGATAGGTGAAGGTTGAGTCATGCGTCCTCCAAGACATGACCCGCCAAACCTTCGCTCCTTAAAACCCGCTGCTTAACCTGGAAGTCAGCTGCACCAATGTGTCGTAGAAAACACCGTTCAACTGACTATCGAAGTCAGCCTGCAGGCGCCCGGCCAGCCACAAGGAGTCGCTAGGGCGCGATGAGCCAAGTAAAGCCCCCCCCGGCCAAACCCTCAATCCCGCTGCGCCACTGGGGAGGCCTACAAGTGGTTGTTTCTGGTTCAAATGAACCCAGACAGTTTGCCAGGACATAGTCGTCTATGGTTAGATGTGTGGATGTTCTTCTCACTCACCTTCGCTTGCACTGATGATGATATCGGGTTGAAAGACGCTCCAAGATGAGGAGTCTGAAGGTCAAGGGAAGCATAGTAATACCACCACCTACCATCTCCATGCTAGCCGTCCCAATTATCATTGATACCATTCCATTGACACAAGTGTCGCCGTAGCTCATCTAGCTACTAGCGTTTCATAAAGGATACAGAGTTCACAAGGCACAGGAGGCTGGGTGGGTACAGCAGCAAGACCTATGGAGACAGGGAGACGTGAAGTTCGTTTCTGTCATGGGTTTAAGAGACATGGCATGGAACATAAGGGAGCGCAAGGAGAGGAAAAAAACTGTTTTCAAAAGTGACAGATGGGAGTGAAGTTCTGAAAGTTCTGTAATGTCTCACACAGTATGACACATGGGGGCAGAAAAAAAAAATAACAGACAGAGAGAGACAACTGGAGGGACAGGCAGACAACACAGGCACAGAGACAAATATAAACTCAGCCAGTCAGACTGTAGCCTATACCTGTTAGGGGAATCCTGTAGGGGTGGATGGAGCGACCAGGCAACACAGGCTGATGGACGTTTAGGGCACAGTCAGGCTCCCGCAGCTTGATGTCAAATATGATGGAGGTCTGAAACAGAAGACATTATCTACATCATTCAGGACTGAACGTGTTTGGACATTGGATATCAAATCAAATCAAATTTTATTTGTCACATACACATGGTTAGCAGATGTTAATGCGAGTGTAGCAAAATGCTTGTGCTTCTAGTTCCGACAATGCAGTAATAACAAGTAATCTAACTAACAATTCCAAAACGACTGTCTTGTACACAGTGTAAGGGGATAAAGAATATGTACATAAGGATATATGAATGAGTGATGGTACAGAGCAGCATAGGCAAGATACAGTAGATGGTATCGAGTACAGTATGTACAAATGAGATGAGTATGTAAACAAAGTGGCATAGTTTAAAGTGGCTAGTGATACATGTATTACATAAGGATACAGTCGATGATATAGAGTACAGTATATACGTATGCATATGAGATGAATAATGTAGGGTAAGTAACATTATATAAGGTAGCATTGTTTAAAGTGGCTAGTGATATATTTACATCATTTCCCATCAATTCCCATTATTAAAGTGGCTGGAGTTGAGTCAGTGTCAGTGTGTTGGCAGCCGCCACTCAGTGTTAGTGGTGGCTGTTTAACAGTCTGATGGCCTTGAGATAGAAGCTGTTTTTCAGTCTCTCGGTCCCAGCTTTGATGCACCTGTACTGACCTCGCCTTCTGGATGATAGCGGGGTGAACAGGCAGTGGCTCGGGTGGTTGATGTCCTTGATGATCTTTATGGCCTTCCTGTGACATCGGGTGGTGTAGGTGTCCTGGAGGGCAGGTAGTTTGCCCCCGGTGATGCGTTGTGCAGACCTCACTACCCTCTGGAGAGCCTTACGGTTGAGGGCGGTGCAGTTGCCATACCAGGCGGTGATACAGCCCGCCAGGATGCTCTCGATTGTGCATCTGTAGAAGTTTGTGAGTGCTTTTGGTGACAAGCCGAATTTCTTCAGCCTCCTGAGGTTGAAGAGGCGCTGCTGCGCCTTCTTCACGATGCTGTCTGTGTGAGTGGACCAATTCAGTTTGTCTGTGATGTGTATGCCGAGGAACTTAAAACTTGCTACCCTCTCCACTACTGTTCCATCGATGTGGATAGGGGAGTGTTCCCTCTGCTGTTTCCTGAAGTCCACAATCATCTCCTTAGTTTTGTTGACGTTGAGTGTGAGGTTATTTTCCTGACACCACACTCCGAGGGCCCTCACCTCCTCCCTGTAGGCCGTCTCGTCGTTGTTGGTAATCAAGCCTACCACTG
Organism: Oncorhynchus mykiss; assembly: GCF_013265735.2. Lineage (NCBI taxonomy): Eukaryota > Metazoa > Chordata > Actinopteri > Salmoniformes > Salmonidae > Oncorhynchus > Oncorhynchus mykiss. The sequence continues at coordinate 18,282,187 of NC_048579.1, forward strand.
TTGTGTCGTCCGCAAACTTGATGATTGAGTTGGAGGCGTGCGTGGCCACGCAGTCGTGGGTGAACAGGGAGTACAGGAGAGGGCTCAGAACGCACCCTTGTGGGGCCCCAGTGTTGAGGATCAGCGGGGAGGAGATGTTGTTGCCTACCCTCACCACCTGGGGGCGGCCCGTCAGGAAGTCCAGTACCCAGTTGCACAGGGCGGGGTCGAGACCCAGGGTCTCGAGCTTGATGACGAGCTTGGAGGGTACTATGGTGTTGAATGCCGAGCTGTAGTCGATGAACAGCATTCTCACATAGGTATTCCTCTTGTCCAGATGGGTTAGGGCAGTGTGCAGTGTGGTTGAGATTGCATCGTCTGTGGACCTATTTGGGCGGTAAGCAAATTGGAGTGGGTCTAGGGTGTCAGGTAGGGTGGAGGTGATATGGTCCTTGACTAGTCTCTCAAAGCACTTCATGATGACGGAAGTCAGTGCTACTGGGCGGTAGTCGTTCAGCTCAGTTACCTTAGCTTTCTTGGGAACAGGAACAATGGTGGCCCTCTTGAAGCATGTGGGAACAGCAGACTGGTATAGGGATTGATTGAATATGTCCGTAAACACACCGGCCAGCTGGTCTGCGCATGCTCTGAGGGCACGGCTGGGGATGCCGTCTGGGCCTGCAGCCTTGCGAGGGTTAACACGTTTAAATGTCTTACTCACCTCGGCTGCAGTGAAGGAGAGACCGCATGTTTTCGTTGCAGGCCGTGTCAGTGGCACTGTATTGTCCTCAAAGCGGGCAAAAAAGTTATTTAGTCTGCCTGGGAGCAAGACATCCTGGTCCGTGACTGGGCTGGATTTCTTCCTGTAGTCCGTGATTGACTGTAGACCCTGCCACATGCCTCTTGTGTCTGAGCCGTTGAATTGAGATTCTACTTTGTCTCTGTACTGGCGCGTAGCTTGTTTGATAGCCTTGCGGAGGGAATAGCTGCACTGTTTGTACTCGGTCATGTTACCAGACACCTTGCCCTGATTAAAAGCAGTGGTTCGCGCTTTCAGTTTCACACGAATGCTGCCATCAATCCACGGTTTCTGGTTAGGGAATGTTTTAATTGTTGCTATGGGAACGACATCTTCAACGCACGTTCTAATGAACTCGCACACCGAATCAGCGTATTCGTCAATGTTGTTATCTGACGCAATACGAAACATCTCCCAGTCCACGTGATGGAAGCAGTCTTGGAGTGTGGAGTCAGCTTGGTCGGACCAGCGTTGGACAGACCTCAGCGTGGGAGCCTCTTGTTTTAGTTTCTGTCTGTAGGCAGGGATCAACAAAATGGAGTCGTGGTCAGCTTTTCCGAAAGGGGGGCGGGGCAGGGCCTTATATGCGTCGCGGAAGTTAGGGTAACAATGATCCAAGGTCTTTCCACCCCTGGTTGCGCAATCGATATGCTGATAAAATTTAGGGAGTCTTGTTTTCAGATTAGCCCTATTAAAATCCCCAGCTACAATGAATGCAGCCTCCGGATAAATCGTTTCCAGTTTGCAGAGAGTTAAATAAAGTTTGTTCAGAGCCATCGATGTGTCTGCTTGGGGGGGGGTATATACGGCTGTGATTATAATCGAAGAGAATTCTCTTGGTAGATAATGCGGTCTACATTTGATTGTGAGGAATTCTAAATCAGGTGAACAGAAGGATTTTAGTTCCTGTATGTTTCTTTCATCACACCATGTCACGTTGGCCATGAGGCATACGCCCCCGCCCCTCTTCTTACCAGAAAGATGTTTGTTTCTGTCAGCGCGATGCGTGGAGAAACCCGTTGGCTGCACCACTTCGGATAGAGTCTCTCCAGTGAGCCATGTTTCAGTGAAGCAAAGGACGTTACAGTCTCTGATGTCCCTCTGGAATGCTACCCTTGCTCGGATTTCATCAACATTGTTGTCAAGAGACTGGACATTGGCAAGAAGAATGCTAGGGAGTGGTGCACGGTGTGCCCGTCTCCGGAGTCTGACCAGAAGACCGCCTCGTTTCCCTCTCTTTCGGAGTCGTTTTTTTGGGTCGCTGCATGGAATCCACTCCGTTGTCCTGTTTGTAAGGCAGAACACAGGATCCGCGTCGCGAAAAACATATTCTTGGTCGTACTGATGGTGAGTTGACGCTGATCTTATATTCAGTAGTTCTTCTCGACTGTATGTAATGAAACCTAAGATGACCTGGGGTACTAATGTAAGAAATAACACGTAAAAAAACAAAAAACTGCATAGTTTCCTAGGAACGCGAAGCGAGGCGGCCATCTCTGCCGGCGCCGGAAGTCAACATGATAGTAGTCTTTTTTTGTCTAACTTTGAGGCTGCCGCGAACTTGGGACTATAAGGTTCTTTCTGAATTTTTGTCAAAATTGAGTTATTGACGTACAGTAGCATTGTTCTGTTTAATGTTCTCTACCTATATAGTAGTCTAAATACCCCAATTCATGTTGTTAAATTCAAAAGAATACAAGATTAAAATTGCTGACACCATTCAAACCAATGAGGGTTAAGATCTTTAAAACCAATTATCTCAGAATCATCTTTTTGCAGATAGAATCTTATAGTCCCGAGCTCTCAATTTCTTGCCAAAAGGAACTCACCTGAGAGCTCTGATGATGCACAACAACCAGGTTATCCACCACGTTGAGGGCAAACTTCCCTGTGGTGTTGAGTTTCAACACGTTGGTCTTCTTATAGGATCCCTCCCTGGGAACAACATGCTGTTAGTCAGGACCAATGACTTATATAAACCCTAGATTTCTGATGCTATGTATTAACCATTGAGAAGCTTTGATGCCACCGGTCAGCCATATTGCACAGGGGCGCCATGTTGAAGCCACCGTGACTCCATCTTGGCACTCCCCCACCACTGTAAACAATATTTTGGAAGCTATAGAAAGGCATTTATTGTCTACATTTGTTTTTGACACGTTTATTATATTACAGACACCTTAATGCATACTTTTAAATTAGATTGTGAGCAAAACATACAAAAAAATAAAAAAATATCTAAAAAACATTTTCCTCAATGTTTTGGGGGGGTCCTTCAAAAATGTAATGGAAATACTGTAGAATTCTATTCATTCCAATGGAGGACAGCTCCTACTCCCCATTAAGTTACGAATGTAGACATTAATAAATGCATTTCTATAGCTTCCAAAATATTGTTTACAGTGGTGGGGGAGTGCCAAAATGGAGTCACGGTGGCTTCAACACAGCGCCCCCTATCAGTAATCTATTGTATATATAAACCATTGGTCAGGACAGTGACTGACATAATATGTCACTTTATCCCTTCAGGTATTCCCTATTCATAAATAACACCATACATATTTAATTTCAAGGTGGTTGAATTAATGTCTCTAGCAACTCTGCATATTAGGGTAATATGGTTGCTGCATGACCTTGTTATTAAGTTAGTAGTAGGAATTTCAGCATGTTTAGACCAATGCCCATTAGGAATATGCTATATGAAATGTAAGATTTACCTGGGTAGCTGATAGAGGACCACCTCAGCACAGGGACTGTCAGTAGTTCTGGAGTGATGCTTCAGATACATTACATACAGCTGACCGTAACTACCATTAGAAACAAAGTGAACAACTCACTTAGCTTTTTATACTGCCAAAAGTTGTTTGAAAATGTTACTTGAATATCGAGCCAAACTATGACATTTCAATTCAAACCCAGATGCAAACTTACATGGTGGCCACAGCAATGTCCCTCTCTGTCAGATTGGGCTTGGCTGGCTTGGGAACCACTGGAAGCTCGATCTCAAACTTGGGCATTTTAGACATGGTCCCACTCTGCAGGTACAAACAACAACGGGTAAGTTAACACCATCAAAAACAAGATAACGACAGTGAGCTTGGACAACCACTTTAATCAAATCAAATGAAACACTAACCTATCAAATGTTTGATGGATAGATTTTCAGCAACTTGCGGCTGCTAATGCTTTCTCAAACATAAACATGAGCTTTGGTGGAATATATCGTGTCTTACTGTGTCCGGTTGTGGACTTGTTTGAAACATTTATTATCTCAGTTGTGACCACTTACTTTGAAGGCAAACGGCTGCAGCACGTTGCCCTGGGCGGTGGTAGAGAGCAGGATGACTGCAGTCTCAGGACAGTACATGTACCAGTTCACATTGACGCTCTGACTCTTCAGCAGCTTCAGGCTGCGTTTGTCAGGAAGCACCTTAACACAGCGGGCATCTCATTGACATACACTTCATCATCTGTCTAATGTCGGAAAAACTGGCACAAGAAGACATTTTTCTAGATCGCATTTGGAGCCTAGTAGACATCCATATATACATGCTTTTTCCAGGTACAATTTGACCTTACACAGCGCAGTAGGGCAAAATCTGACAACTTCATAGCACAGTCAGAGTTAAATTGAGACCTCTAGTGGTTGTAGTTTGAATTGAGATGACCAAGTCACATAAGCTTCATGTGACAATGTTTTAGTATAGAAAAGAACAATACAAGTTCAATTCAACCAATTGTGTTACAATAATCTAGGACACAGTGCATTCCTAAACCACAAAACAATTAGCTTGCCGTATCACAAGAAATAGGAGTCGTAAAATATACACTGAGCGTATCAAACATTATGAACACCTGCTCTTTCCATGACATAGATTGACCAGGTGAAAGCTATGATTCCTTACTTATGTCACTTATTAAATCCACTTCAATCAGTGTAGATGAAGGGGAGGAGAGTTTTTAAGCCTTGAGACATGGATTGTGTATGTGTGCCATTAAGAGAGTGAATGGGCAAGACAAAAGATTTAAGGCGAACCGGTTTAAGTGTGTAAGGAAATGCCACGCTGCTGGGTTTCAAGAATGATCCACCACCCAAAAGTCATCCAGCCAACGACAAAGGAGTCCATGCCCTGACAAATTGAGGCTGTTCTGAGGGCAAAGGGGGTTGGGGGGGACAACTCAATATTAGAAAGGTGTTCCTAATGTGTTGTACACTCAGTGTAGTTACCTGGTAGAACTCAATTCCCTGGTCAGTGACGAAAACGATTTCATTCCAGTTGGTCCAACAGAAGCCCAAAATACTGGCATTCTTCATCTGCCAATCATAACATTTGAATATCAAAACCACAACTATAGAAGATTTGACTCATGCTTAGTTGCAACAATGTAGAAATGAGAGCTATTTTTAACTTTAAACATTTGACACTGGATATGCATGCATACCTTACATTCCTGGGAGCATTCCAAATGCGGATAATCCGGTATGAAGCTTATGAAATCCTAAAATAAAACAGAGGCCATCAGCATGGAAACACAATGTTGGGATAACTTAGAGGTAGGCTACCTTCATTGAGTCGGGAATGATTTACGTAATGCTTACCACAGATTTTGGTGTTCTCTGGACAGCCAAAATCTTATTTCCGATCGAAAACTTAATGCACTTCACCTCTCCTTTGTCATCCATTCTGTGAAGAAAATACATACTTTCATGAGATCATCATCACTGATCTTACAATATTTATCATCACAAGTTATGCGCAATGTTGTTACCTGAAGGCAACTGAGTTTTTGTCATCTGGTCCTTTAACCACAACCCCAGTGGCACCCCCTGATCGTACTGCAAACACCTGAATGGGCAAAGAGGAAGCTCAATATATAAAAGGATTTGTGAGGAAAATATTACATTTAGATAGGGTAGCAATAGAATTATGCATAAAATTGAGAGTTACTCCTTGTCTAGTCTGGTAAATGTATTGCCAGTGGAGAAACATTTGTTAATGTTGACTATATACTATAGCTAACCAATTTGTCTACCTCCTTTACTTACCGAGGTAAAGTTGGTTTTATATTCACACACATTCAAGACATTCAACAGACATTTGCCAAAAGCCATTTACAAATGTAAAAATCAATAACTAATTCACCTTGTCACAGAAACATCAAACTAGATATGATTTATTCTATAAATGTCATGCATACTTTTACAACCTCTGTTTTGAATACAAATTCCAGTTTTGATTTGATAGAAATACATAAAAATCTATCTATTTAAAGATGTATAAATCAATAACTAATTCACACTATGTATGATTTATTCTATAAATGTCTATCATACTTTTACAACCTTTGTTTTGAGTAAAAATTCCAGTTTTGACTTGATTTATTTGCAAATTCCATACATCACATCTATAAAATGCTATGTATAAAATGCCATGTAAAGCTATATAAATCAATAATATTTTCACTCATTATGACATAATCATCAAACTAAGTATGATTTATTCTTTAAATGTCTAGTATACTTTTACGACCTTTGCTTTGAGTAGAAATTCCAGTTTTGATTTAATAGAAATAGATACAATCTCCAATATTGCATTTAAAGATGAAGAAATCAATAACTAATTCAGTGATAGTCGCAGAAAAAGTGAAAATATGCGTTTATTTGCAATAACTTTAAAGAAATGTTCATTTCAAGTGCATGAAGTTAGACAATGTTAACATAAAGTTTTACAATGTTTACAATCTTAAATTGTATGCCCAATCAATGTTTGCATTTTTGGTGCAACAGTTCCACATTTTAAAGTAGTTACAAGGCACAACAGTCATTTATTTATGCATCTAATTTAACAGCCAAGAGACCCCTTCCAATCATTTTATATTTTGGCTTTGTTGAAGTTCGTCTTCGTCATCTCCAGACAAGCTGAATGGTACCATCTCCTTAGGTAATAGATTCAAATGTTCAACACTTACAGCCAAATGTTTAATATCCCAGGTATTCCCAGAACACATTCTGGAAAGTCTATAGATACAGTGGTCAGTGGTCACTTTATTAGGTACAAACCCTTTTGCATTTGGAACAGCGTTAATTCGGAACTGTTGATGAAACTGGGAAAGGAGACAGACTTTAAGTCCAGTTGGAGTTTATTACAGTCAGTACAAGTTTTGGAACTTTTCTAAGTTACAAAAGACCATCACAGACTGTGCTGTCATTTTGTACATTCTAAAGTTCAAACAAACAGTAACAGAATACCTGAATACTTCTCTGCATGCTTTAGTGTCTAGCAAGCCAAGACCACGGGACTTGGTGTATGTAGGAGCAGTTTATTTTTGTGAATAGGGTGGTGAACCTAATAAAGTGGCAACTGAGTGTAGATATCACAGACAACTCCTTTTGAGCAGTGTCTGTCTGTTATACGTTTGATCAATGGGTATGATGGTACATCTGATCCCCAAGGTCCTCATAGGCTCATTTGGATATATAGAGTTGGAAGTAAAGAAAAAATATAAAACTAGGACATTAAAACACTGGCAGAATTCCACATCCATTCACATCAAATATATATTTTAATGTATAAATACCCTTCTAAGGCCACTGTCTTTCTGGACATTTAAGAGGTTTGCAAATAGTTATTTCTGCAAGGAATGTGAATTGAAAGGGATATGGTAATACCTATGTAGGTGACTTAGTTTCTCCACTGGTATGATGGCTATAATGTCTTGTAGTTGCACACCTCTCTGCTGAATTATGTAGAGCTGATTTGGGCTAGTTGATATTGTTTTCGGTGAAACAACTAATTTTCACGTAGGCTTTGTGCTAGCAGTTTAAGAGAGAAAGAGAGAAAATAGCATAGGGACAGCCTGGTTGAAGTCCTAGTTTTTAATGTTTAGTGCCAGTAGATTGCAGAGGGGTTTAGAGACAAATCATAATGTAAGAAGTGGACTGTACATTTAGCCCAAAAACAAAACATGTACAGTCCCCTTCTTATATTAGTGCTTTTTTCATTATCCACCTTCTGGTATCTTTCAATACCCATGCTAATACATATATTTTTTTGTACCTTTATTTAACTAGGGAAGTCAGTTAGAACACACTTTTATTTTCAATGACGGCCTAGAACGAGAGATATGTACCTTGTCAGCTCGGAGATTTAAACTTGCAACCTTTCGGTTACTAGCCCAACGCTCTAACCACTAGGCTACCCTGCCACCCACTACTGTTCAGAAGTTTGGGGTCACTTAGAAATGTCCTGTTAAATTAGAGACAAAAATAAATGACTCTTGTGCCTTGTAACTACTTTAAAATGTGGAACTGTTGCACTAAGAATGCAAACATTGATTTTGCATACAATTTAAGATTGTAAACATTGAACAACTTTATGTAAATATTGTCTAACTTGATATAGAACAAATTGCACTTGAAAGTAACATTTCCTTAAAGCTATTGCAAATACATGCATATTTTCACTTTTTTCTGCGACAATCACTGAATTAGTTATTGATTTATACCTCTTTAAAAGGCATATTACAGATGTTATGTCGTTCTATCAAATCAAAACTGTAATATTCACTCAAAACAAAGGCTGTAAAATTATGTTATACATTTATAGAATAAATCATACATCGTTTGATGTTTCTGGGACAAACAGTGAATTAGCTATATAATTATACCACTTTAAATGGCATTTTACAGAATTTATGTATTTCTATCAAATCAAAACTGGAATTTGTATTCAAAACAAAGGATGTAAAAGTACACTAGACATTTCTAGAATAAATCATATATAGTTTTATGATTCTGTGACAAACGGTGAATTAGTTATTGATTTATACAGCTTAAATTGCATTTTAAAGATTGTATGTATTTCCACCAAATCCAAACTGGAACTTTTATTCAAAACAAAGGTTGTAAAAGTATACTAGACATTTATAGAAAACCATATATAGTTGTATGTTTCTGTGACAATCAATGAATTAGTTATTGATTTTAACCATTTTAAAGAGCTTTTGGCGAATGTCTGTTGAATGTGAATATAAAACCAACTTTACCGACCATATTAAATTAGTAATACTGTATGGCTACACCTGCTTTACGGTTGACAGCCATCCTCATCTAGTTAGCTATATGTTCTTGCTGAATGAAAGGAAATGTAAATGTCTTAAAAGTAAAAGTTCACGGATTATGTATTTAGCTAGCTATAAACGAGCTAACTAAAAGCATGTAGCTATCTATATCAGTGTGGTGTCAAGAGAATAATCCTGCTAGCTAGCTGGCGTTGGGACACAATATCGGGAGTGTGTACTGGTTGGACTAGTCATACGATGTGTCCCAAAACCACTAGCCAACTAACGTTAGCTAGCCTAGGCTACTGTACCTGTTTATTCGCTTCGTCGAAAAACACATTGTTGACGCTTGACGCATTTTCAAATTGCACAGGGTTTTCACAAAGTTCGAGGTAGTGTTCCTCACTCATTGTGAACTTTCAGTTATGCTATGATGTCTTGTAGTTGTCAAGTGTTTGTACTGTATAACGATTTCAGAACTGATTTGTACGAAAGATAGGTTCGTCACTAGTCAGTCATAAACCCCGCCTATTTCTACAATTGATCATCTTAAAATGTGATATAAAAACGAACCTTAACCCACTGTTAATCTTGTGCATAACCCTTAACATCGAACATCACATTTTTGTTTTCATAAATTTTTACGACATCGTCATTTTGATATAGTGGCTGTGCTTGCTAACTAGCGAAACAAAGGTCCAAAAACCTCTAGAGTAAGTTCCGGTTTGAAAATCATGTAAATCACGCGAATCGCCTACCATAGTAAATGTCCCTTTCAAAATATAAATCCCATCGTCAAACTTTGAACTCAAACGCTCCAAAAAGGTACGGGTAGTTTCTGGAGGCCTTAAAACATTTTACAAGATGGATTGTAGTTACACAAAGGTTGCTTGTTATACGTCTGTTGTTATATATTTGCTAGTGTAGGTGTGGTTTGGTGTCTTCCAGCAGCTTCTGCTCCATTTGTCCAGAGCGAAGCAAAATAAATGACAATGCATAACTTATTTTTACCATTTATTTCCACCATAATATTGAAATGACAGAGTACACAAACATGACAGCTCCATTGTAAGAACAACGGACCTCAATGCAAAACAACTCATTCTGTCTTCAGTCAAGACAGCCCCTTTTCATGATTAAAATATTCACTGATACTTTGGGCTCTCCATCACAATGTTGGATGACAATTTGTTTCATTCAGAACATTACGCAAAACTCTTTTCATTCGAGCTCAGTTTACTTGAGAAGATAACTTGTTCATAATGTCATGAATGCTGGTTACTAATACTCTAATTTAAAAAGCAATTATTGTGTGTGCATGTAGACGCAGTCTGTCATGTACCCCGTCAGACATCCCCATCCATTCCATTTACAGCCGTAGTAACGGAATGAGATGTTGACATTTCATGGAAGGTGGTTTGGAGCCTTTTTAGCCCAATGAAGCCTATGACACCATCTTAGGATGCAGCGACCTTTCGACCTCTTGCATACCTCACTGAGACCATGGGGGGGTTTACTCGACCCATTCTCTCAAACAATCACCCAAACAGGTTCCATGTAACTATTCATGGTGTCTAATATCTGATTGTTAATCATCGTCGTGTAATAGGGGAGGTCCTCCGTCGCTGAAGTTGTACATTTTCTTGCCCCTTCTCTGCACGTGGTCCTCATTCATCTTCTCCAGTGCCTCAATCTAGAAAACGACAACTTTGTATGAAAATTACTATTTTAATCCCAGGTTTCTGGAATGCATTTGTGGCACTTGATACAATTTCATTTGATGGATTTGGGTCAAATTCCAGTATAAACATCCCCACAGCAAAAAGGCACTTTAGTACATGATAGATTTTGATGCTGTGTGGGACTAGATAACATGAGAGCCCACTTTAAAACTGCCTGAAAAATGCATTTCAGGAAATTCAATGCAATTACATACATCTTCACCAGAGAAATAAATGCCTCATATGGGCCTCAATGTTTTCTGACCTGGGCAAGGAACTCTGCCTCGCTGTCACCACTGAGCTGCAGCCCAGACACAACATTGAAGAGCTCGTACATGTTCATGGACTCAGACACCCCGCCCTTCTGGAAGAACTGCGTTGAATAAATAATAAATATATATATATATATATATATATATATATATATATATATATATATATATATATATATATATATATATATATATATATATAGGTATTAAAACCAACAGCTTGTCACTGATACAAAGCTGGTCTAAGAATAGTTTACATATTGGTTTCCACTTTCGCTAATTTTCCACCAACATTCATTGCATGTTTTGAGGAGTGGCAGCTAAATATATTATCCATTCAAATGGATTGTCAATTGTTGTGACAGATAATCAGGACTTTAGTCAGTATTTACTGTGAGATGTACATAATAACAGCCCATTTAAACCTACAGTACTTGGATAACTGTGAGCTAACTTACCGTGGCCACGTTCCTGCAGTCCCTGAATAGGAACTCATGGCTGTGAGGGTGATTGGGCTCGATGGACTGACTCACATCAATCAGCCAAACCTTCAAAAGACAAGATGATTACACCACTCAAGGTAGAATCTCATGCCTGAACTTCCAGTGTAAAAATAAATGTGTAGATTGACCCACCTGGATAAAAAAAAAGGTTAAGACGAAAAGGATGAATAGCGTACCTTGCCCTCATGCCACAGCATGTTGTATTCACTCAGGTCAGCGTGGACAAGGTTACACTCCTGATACAACTGTTGCATCATCTGCAAGGACAGAGACATCCAGGGGTCAAAGTACTCCAGAATAATGATCCGGGTAACTCTGTGGACACTCATGGAAGTAGCACTTACAACCAGGCATATTAGTAAAACGTATGAAACTATATACCAATAGAACCATGTGTATGTTAGTGCATGGTGGTAAAGCTGCACTTACATGAACCACTTGGTAATAGGCCCTCTTCATGTCCTCAGAGCCCAACATGGCCTCCTTCAGTTTGGGAGCCGGCACATGGTCCTTGCCAATGAACGACATCACAAGGATGTGCTTCTTCAGAACCACCACCTCGGGGCATGGAATGCCAGCTTTCTTCATACTGATGGAGTAGAGGGGGGAAAAGAGAGACCATGAGCCATACACAGTTGGAGCTTTGGAATCAAATTTTTTGTATGGCTATACAGTGCCTTGCGAAAGTATTCGGCCCCCTTGAACTTTGCGACCTTTTGCCACATTTCAGGCTTCAAACATAAAGATATAAAACTGTATTTTTTTTGTGAAGAATCAACAACAAGTGGGACACAATCATGAAGTGGAACGACATTTATTGGATATTTCAAACTTTTTTAACAAATCAAAAACTGAAAAATTGGGCGTGCAAAATTATTCAGCACCTTTACTTTCAGTGCAGCAAACTCTCTCCAGAAGTTCAGTGAGGATCTCTGAATGATCCAATGTTGACCTAAATGACTAATGATGATAAATACAATCCACCTGTGTGTAATCAAGTCTCTGTATAAATGCACATGCACTGTGATAGTCTCAGAAGTCTGTTAAAAGCGCAGAGAGCATCATGAAGAACAAGGAACACACCAGGCAGGTCCGAGATACTGTTGTGAAGAAGTTTAAAGCCGGATTTGGATACAAAAAGATTTCCCAAGCTTTAAACATCCCAAGGAGCACTGTGCAAGCGATAATATTGAAATGGAAGGAGTATCAGACCACTGCAAATCTACCAAGACCTGGCCGTCCCTCTAAACTTTCAGCTCATACAAGGAGAAGACTGATCAGAGATGCAGCCAAGAGGCCCATGATCACTCTGGATGAACTGCAGAGATCTACAGCTGAGGTGGGAGACTCTGTCCATAGGACAACAATCAGTCGTATATTGCACAAATCGGGCCTTTATGGAAGAGTGGCAAGAAGAAAGCCATTTCTTAAAGATATCCATAAAAAGTGTCGTTTAAAGTTTGCCACAAGCCACCTGGGAGACACACCAAACATGTGGAAGAAGGTGCTCTGGTCAGATGAAACCAAAATGGAACTTTTTGGCAACAATGCAAAACGTTATGTTTGGCGTAAAAGCAACACAGCTGAACACACCATCCCCACTGTCAAACATGGTGGTGGCAGCATCATGGTTTGAGCCTGCTTTTCTTCAGCAGGGACAGGGAAGATGGTTAAAATTGATGGGAAGATGGATGGAGCCAAATACAGGACCATTCTGGAAGAAAATGGAAAACGGAGAAATGGAAGACGGAGAAAAGTCTCCGTCCCCTGAGACTGGGACGGAGATTTGTCTTCCAACAAGACAATGATCCAAAACATAAAGCAAAATCTACAATGGAATTGTTCAAAAATAAACATATCCAGGTGTTAGAATGGCCAAGTCAAAGTCCAGACCTGAATCCAATCGAGAATCTGTGGAAAGAACTGAAAACTGCTGTTCACAAATGCTCTCCATCCAACCTCACTGAGCTCGAGCTGTTTTGCAAGGAGGAATGGGAAAAAATTTCAGTCTCTCGATGTGCAAAACTGATAGAGACATACCCCAATCGACTTACAGCTGTAATCGCAGCAAAAGGTGGCGCTACAAAATATTAACTTAAGGGGGCTGAATAATTTTGCACGCCCAATTTTTCAGTTTTTGATTTGTTAAAAGAAGTTTGAAATATCCAATAAATGTCGTTCCACTTCATGATTGTGTCCCACTTGTTGTTGATTCTTCACAAAAAAATACAGTTTTATATCTTTATGTTTGAAGCCTGAAATGTAGCAAAAGGTCGCAAAGTTCAAGGGGGCCGAATACTTTCGCATGGCACTGTAGGTTGGCCATTGGCCATTTACTGTAGATAATTTGATATAAAAAAAACTACATGAAAAGGTTATTTGAATTGAGTTTAGATATAAATCAGGTGAATTGGTGTTGGTCCATATACAGTGTACAAAACATTAAGGACACCTTCCTAATATTGAGTTGCGCACCCCCACCACTTTTGCCCTCAGAACATCCTTAATTCGTTGGACTCTACAAGGTGCCGAAAGCTTTCCGCAGGGATGCTGGCCCATGTTGACTCCAATGCCAGTTATGTCAAGTTGGCTGGATGTCCTTTGGGTGGTGGAGCTTTCTTGATAAAAAAAAATCCAGCACCGTTGCAGTTCTTGACACAAACCGGTGCGCCTGGAACCTACTACCATACCCGGTTCAAAGGCACTTAAATATTTTGTCTTGCCCATTCACCCTCTGAACGGCACACATTCACAATCCATGCCTCAATTCTCTCAAGGTTAATCCTTCTTTAACCTATCTCCCCCCTTCATCTACACTGATTGAAGTGGATTTAACATGTGACATCAATAAGGAATCATAGCTTCCACCTGGTCAATCCCATGGAAAGAGAAGGTGTTCTTAATGTTTTGTACACTCAGTGTAGGTGACATCGCCACCACCCACCGAGCCAGGTTGTGCATCTCCTTCTCAGCCCACAGGCGGATGATCGTGCGGGGGTTCAGCTTGCTGAAGCGGTCTATGAAGCGGTAGTCATCCTTGATGTACTTGTCACGGTTCTTGAACTCGTTGAGTGTGGTCTTGAAGACCTTGAGCACACACTCATCTGGGACAGCATTATTCTCCATGCTAGGAGAGGAAAAACACACACGCAACAGTATTGAAACAAACTTAATTAACAGACATTTAAGGAAGTAGCTCTGTACCAAAACATGTAATAGTTTTTTATTTTAAAACAACTATGGCTAATGACAAATAGCAAATAAGGCTACTGCTATAGAATCTCTGTCAATGATTGTCATCACAATGTAAATGTCATGCCATAACCTTAGGCAACCACAGTTGGGGAAATTTCTATTCAGATCCGACTCATCTTCAGGCAGGTAACAACACCTTTAGGGTCAATCAACCTTGGGTCAGCCAATTCAAGGTGTGGGTTCTTGCAACAACTTGTCACGATGACACCCTCACCTTCCCCCATTTGCGTGGAACACCACAGACTCCTTTCCAGTGCTGATGCAGCCGTTGATGTTCTCCAGAATGCCTGCGTTCACCATTTTGTACATGAGCAGACGGGTCCTTGGGTCCACTGCTTGTTCCTTAGAGAGACAAGGGGAGAAAAAACAAAGGGGGGAAAAAAACAAAGAATCATGAGGATCAGGAGGAGAGAATTAGGAAAGCATGAAAGTACATAAAAATAATACAGATCTGATTGTATAAGTCTTAGCACAGTGTTATTTTGAAATTCAAAGACTTCTATAGTGGTGAATTTTGCTACTTGTTAGTGCTGAGCGATTAGTGCTTTTTGAGGTCGGTTTTGTTTGATTCTTTTTTCATAATCACGTTTTTAATTACAGTTTCAATTATTTGGGTTGAATGCAGTAACACAGAATAAAACAATTAATAAAAGTGCCATGATGGTAGTGACAGCCCATGACTGCTTATCACTCATTTACAGTGGTGGAAAAAAGTACCCAATGTCATACTTGAGTAAAAGTAAAGCTACCTTAATAAAAAATGACTCAAGTGAAAGTCACACAGTAAAATAATACTTGAGTAAAAGTCTAAAAGTATTTGGTTTTAAATCTACTTAAGTATCAAACGTAAAAGTAAAAAATCATTTCAAATTCCTTATATTAAGCAAACCAGATAACAATTCTTGTATTTTTTATTATTTACAGATAGCCAGGGGCACTCTCCAACACTCGGATATAACACTCGGTATTGGTTGTTTTAAAAAAAAAAGTTTCTGTAAATCGCCCAGCACTACTATTTGTATAAACTCACAGCAGTGGAGTGCTCCTTCTTCTCATGCAGCCGTGCACTGCGACGCTGCTCGGAGTAGCAGTGTTGCTTGAGGGAGTTGTAGACCTGATTGGAAAGCTTCAGGTCCATGCCAAGCCCATCTCCCACATTGATCTCTGGGGCAAACTGGGAAGAAGACAGAGAGGGTGATTTCAAAATGGCTGACAATTCAGAATATGTTCACATCAATGTGTATGCACATCAAGCCACACATTTCAAAGCTAATGAAGACAACTGCTAATGATGTTAAATACCCATGTCTCGGTGTTGGGGAGTAGTGAACTAAATGTAGTTCTTGATGGTAGTTTAACTACATTAAAATCTAGGTAGCTAGGTTACTTTTTTTGCCACGTAGAGGTGTAACTAACTACAGGAACTACACGTTTTTTTTTTGCAAAAATAAAATAAAATATGGGTGTTGGCAATAATAGCATTTATTTTTCAGCATCAGACTCACCTAATTCTCACTTGAAACTATTTTTGTGTTTAGCAGGCTAAATTACACATTCTATTAACATATGAACCCAAAGTGATATGTTTTTGCAATTTGTAGTCAATGACATTTCAGATTTACATACGATCATTTTTCACGAAGTAGTGAACTACTTTATCAAAGTAACTTTAAGTTAACTAGATTTACCAAGCTACCAAGTAAAGGTTATCTTGTTATAACTCTTACATTGTCCATGCGTGCAGTATTCTTCCTGCCACACACAACCTCATCGTGCTTAGTAGTGATGTTCTTGCCTTTCCCAGTAAAGCCTCTCCTTGGAGTTATCGTGGGTTTGTCTGGAATACATTGAACAAAAGTGAATATAGAAAGTTGAACTATTGCTTTAACATAACCAACCACCAATATCATGAAAAGACCAACAGCCACCAATATTCTATGCAGCAAGACGTTGTCCTGTTACATGTATACAGTAGATGTATAGGACCTAGCTACAATACTAGTATAGGTGTAAAATGACAAAGTGATAGACTTTACCAGCTTTGTAGGGGTCGTCACAACTATCTTGCCAATCAACTTCATCCTCGGAGCTGCCGCTGGCCTCGTAAGGGTGCACCATGCGATAGTTCTCAAAGGAGATGGATACTGCAACAGTATATACCAATCATATCTCAAATTCTTCATATTCCCACTTGATTCCTTTTTACACTCCAGAAACTTGGTCATGTTTATTAAGAGTACCAAACAGAAAATATTTTAAAACATATTGCTACTGAAAATGTCTTCCATTTGATGCAGAATGAGCACAACCCTTCGTAGGGTTGTCACGATACAAGTATCACGATCCTACGATACCAGATTTTCCATGGCAAAAAATAAAAACTCTATGGTCCTATAAAAACCTACGTCATGTAAAATTGTGGATGCTATTGCTTGCAAAATAAACAAATGTGACAACATAATGCTCTTTGTTTCTAAGATTAGAAGTGTTTTACCCAAGGAATTAAATCCACTTCATGTTTTGTTTCATTGCCACGATAGCTCAGAGTATTGCGATACTGGTATAGCGACAACCCCTGTATGGTTTTAATACAGGACTTGTCCATAGGCTTACGTTTGCTATCGCCATTGAACTTCCTTTCTTCTGTGCGTAGCTGGGTGTCAAACTCCTTGTCAAACTGCATCTGCAGCATCTGAGCCAGCATCAGATCACTGTCTGTCTCTCGCTCCTCACCGGCATCCAGAGCAGCGCTGACACTAAAACAGAGACATAGGATATCGGACATACTTCTCAAAAATAACCCAATGTCAGAGTGGTTTGACTTACAATTAGGATATTAGGTTGGCACATTAAATTGTTAGGAGTATATATATAGGGTGCAACTTTCCTGTCTTTACAGTGACACTAACAATTAACACCGAAGTGTACACCACCTAGACTAGATGGTAAAAATGTCATTTTAAAAACTCCTTACAAGTTCATGATAATCGATAACACAGACAGGTGATATTAACAGGACTTACTTTGAGAAATCAGGGAAAGAATGACTTTCATCATCCAGTTGTTTGGCCAGCTGCTCGCTCATGACATCAGTGAAGGAGCAGGGACACACCACCTTGGTTGTGGTGGCACCCCATGGACTCTGAAGGGCCATTCATTCACATTATTAGCTTGGTAATGGCAAAACACAATACAGCATGATTTTTCCCTTTGCGAGCACATCTATGTACCACGTGCTTGATTAAAGCAGTAACCAATTAGCTAGTTACTAAGCTAGTGAAACTAATTATAACCCAATATTTTTTATAACTAAACCAAACGTTTCAAACGGAACAAATAAGTTACCCCATTTGCGCGTTCTAGCATACGTTTGCATTTTTCCGTTAAGGAATGCCTGCTCTGTGAAGTGCGCGTGTGCAATAACTAAATTCGCCTTTCCTAAACAACGCACTTTTTGGGAAACTTTGGCAAAAGGTAAAGTCTACAACTTAATTCACTATGTTCGTAACATATTTAAATTTGAGGAACAGAACTGTATTGAGAAAAAAATTAATCGTTGCGAAATTTGCAGAATGTCGGCCAAAATCCATCTCGTTCTATCTTCTCCAACTGCCAGCCACTGGGCTTCCTCTCACAACCCATATTTGGTAGGAAGTGGAAACGCCAAAAGGATGCTTCACATTTATACATCCGGCGAACCATCTGTGCTATAACCACCGATAGGACAATGTCCTTGCTTTTTCTGACCAATATGACTCATTTGTTCCCAATAGAAACGACAAGCTGTGGTCTATCTTGGTTTAGTTAAATCTTTGCTATAACGTTACCTGTCAGCCATACTGGATAAAAAAAGGCAGCCAGGGACATGCCCTGACTTGTCTAACTAGCCAACGTTTGAAGCATGTCAGCCTGTTAGCTAGTATCAAACTTGGCTGGTATTGGTTGATAAACGTATGAATTAAGCCAGTGTTAGTTAGATCAATTCACAATTCACGTATTTAAAACTAGATCATGTGATCAATTCACTTATAGCTGTATTTAAAACTAGATCATGTTATATGTCCTCTCCCAGACAAACTATTGAAAGGCTCTGTTCTTGCCACGACCAGGGCCATTTTACATGTCCAGAATGTCGGACTGACTACCTAATCTTAGCTAACCAACTCACCTTTGGTACTTCTGCAGTGATCGATATTTGATCCATGACAGTCAGATGTTGGGCTTGATGGTGAATAATGTTTGCGCAAGGACAGGTTTAAAAAGCAGAGCTACGTACAAAACTGTTGGCTACGACGATAGTCTCTTTCGTTAGCTTTCTGAAATAAAAACTTTAATGTCAATGTGTTAGCGTAAGTCAAATTACTACAGTATTTAAACGTTAATGTCACAAAATAACAAGACTTCAAGGGCTACAGCGCAAATTATCTGACTGACGTTCTTTTTCCTGAATAAGGAAATGACGTCACCTTCTCTTCTTCCATGACATAATGGCGGTCCGCAAACCAACCTTAAAGGTGAATGCCGCCACCCATTGTGCTGGAGTGTGCGGCCAATCACGGTTTACAACATTTCAAAATCCTCCTACCTGACACAGTACCTCGTATAAAATAAAATAAAAATAGCCCTACTACCTTCTAATAGACCCTCCCCATCCCCCAAAACCCCTCCAAACCCTACCATCCTCCTCAGTGAATTTTAGAAAAATTACAATTGTAAAACATTAAAAAAACTATACTAAATATAATCACGTCACCATATAATTTATTAAAACAAACAATTTTGCAAAGAAGGTTCTCACCCCCTTCCATTGGCTTACACAGTAATTATGACAACTTTCAGAGGATGTCCTCCAGCCTATCAGAGCTCTTGCAGGGCGTTCTCCTATAGAACTCAATTGTTATGGAATGGTCAGCCTATCCTACCTTAAAGTCTTTATTAAAGACTCATCTCTTCAGTAGGTCCTATGATTGAGTGTAGTCTGGCCCAGGGGTGTGAAGGTGAACGGAAAGGCACTGGAGCAACGAACCGTCCTTGCTGTTTCTGCCTGGCCGGTTCCCCTCTCTCCACCGGGATTCTAACCCTATTACGGGGGCTGAGTCACTGGCTTAGTGGTGCTCTTCCATCCCGTCTCTAGGAGGGGTGCGTCACTTGAGTGGGTTGAGTCACTGACGTGATCTTCCTGTCCAGGATTGGTGTCCCCCTCGGGTATGTGCTGTGGGGGAGATCTTTGTGGGCTATACTCAGTCTTGTCTCAGGGTAGTACGTTGGTGGTTGAAGATATCCCTCTAGTGGTGTGGGGGCTGTGCTTTGGCAAAGTGGGTGGAGTTATATCCTGCTTGGTTGGCCCTGTCCAGGGGTATCATCGGACGGGGCCACAATGTCTCCTGACCCCTCCTGTCTCAGCCTCCGGTATTTATGCTGCAATAGTTTATGTGTCAGGGGGTTAGGGTCAGTCTGTTATGTCTGGAGTATTTCTCCTGTCTTATCCGGTGTCCTGTGTGAATTTAAGTATTCTCTCTCTCTCCCTCTCCCTCCCGGAGGACCTGAGCCCTGGGACCATGCCTCAGGACTACCTTGCCCGATGACTCCTTGCTGTCCCCAGTCCATCTGGTCGTGCTGCTGCTCCAGTTTCAACTGTTCTGCCTGTGGCTATGGAACCCTGACCTGTTCACCAGACGTGCTACATTGTCCCGGACCTGCTGTTTTTAACTCTCTCTCTCAACCGCACCTGCTGTCTCTAACTCTGAATGCTTGGCTATGAAAAGCCAACTGACATTTACTGCTGAGGT